>NC_047662.1:9995893-10630893 GCF_011762505.2 Arvicanthis niloticus | reverse complement strand
GGGGGAGGGGGAGGGGGGAGAGGGGGGAGGGGGAGGGGGGAGAGGGGGAGAGGGGAGGGGGGAGAGGGGGAGAGGGGGAGAGGGGAGAGAAGAGGAGAGGAGAGACTTCTTATAGCTCTGGCTTTCCTGGAACTCATCTATAGACTAGCCTAGCCTGGAACTCAAAGAGATCAGCCTACCTCTGCTTTCTGAGTGCTACGACTAAAGGCATAGGCCACCATGTGCTACTCAGTGACAGATTAAAAAAAAAAAAAAAACCATTTACTTCTTCTAATGTTAAGTTATTTGTTTGGTTTGACCTACCAGAAGATGGCACTCAAATCCCACAGCTTGTAAAGTTTTTTTAAAATCACTAAAGATCACTAAATGTGTGCTCCGCTTCGGGGCTGAGCAGCGATTTAATGGTGGTCACATATCAGAGTCCAGTCCCATTTTGTACCCGAGTCTCTGCCTTTGTCCCGTTATCAGAAGCAGGAGGCCAACTGGAGCATGGAGAAGGATGGAGAAAGAGACACACTTATTGAGCTCCTAGTATACTAAGCCCCAAGTGAGCATCAGTACATCGGCCCCTAGAAGGGTCCACCAGCCAGATGTGGATTGATATCCTCAGTTAATGCTGTAACTAGGGCTCATATTTTACATCCCCAGCCCATAACCCTCGGGCGTTAGCTGGGGCACTCAGTAGTAATCTTTTACTTAGAGCTACATTTACCCACAGGCACCTTGTTATTGTTCCCTTGGATCACAAGAGCATCTAAAAACTATATGAGGGTGGGTGGGAGAGCCGGAGAGGTGGCTCTGTAATTAGGAGTAGTTGCTGCTCTTTCAGGGGACCTACATTCAGTTCTCTGAACCTACATGGCAGCTCCTGTAATTCTAGTTTCAGGAAGATCTGGTGCCCTCTGCTGGTCACGGTGGGCACTGCATAAACATGGTGCACATGGTAAAACAAAAGAAACCAAGGCTGCTCTAGGGCAGCTCATTTGTGTGCATGAATCCCTAGGTTCAATCCCCAGTACCATACAATTCTAATGCACATACCTGCAATCCCAGCACTTGGGAGGTAAAGATCAAAGGATGTCAGAAGATCATCTTTGGCTACGGTCTGGGCTATTTGACATCTTGTCAGTAGTAATAAAAAGAAGTGGTTTGTTTTTCTTATAGGAAGTGGAAGAATTAATTCCTCGTGTAGAAAGATTTTCCATTAATGTGATTGAGTCCCAAAAGGATACAATAATTTTAATATGATAGAACCTTAAATAAAGTGTTCTATGCCGGTATGATCTTAGTATTAGACTCAAAGGGAACAGAGTTCTTTATACCAGCCACAACTAGATTAGGCTAAGGACTGTAAACCAGTGGGTTGGTAGACATGGTTTGGGGAGACCTAGAGGCTCTAGCTAGCTGGGAGCCCCCTTCATTGTATGGGAAGGGTTTGTGTGGGCGCTGATTACCTATATTCACATGGATTGATTGATGTAAAACTCCCCTAAAGTGAAGACAGAATGTGAGGATAGAGCACCGTACCTGTGAGAATTCTTCATAGCCACCCTGTTTCAAAGAAGAAACTTGCAGGAGGGTTGTGTGACTGCCTGCAAGTCACCAAAGAATTAGTATCAACTCCTGCCACAAGTCCATGCAACCAGTGAACCTTTCCCAAAGTGAGGAACCTGCATTTTGCTTCCCTTTAGATGCACCCCCTTATTCCCTTGTATACACCCATGCTGGCCACCCATGAACATCCCCAGCTGCAGTACCCCTGTCATTCCCAAACAAACGTTATTCTGAAGAACAGATCTCCATTGCACACCCGAGGTGTATCGCCTTGTGTGTGTGAACTCAAAGAGTGGCCACAGATGCCCAGCAGGGATGTCAAGAGTCATTATGAATTGTTGAAACCACACCATTCCAAGCCAGATGTGATGGATCAAACACATGTGGTGATGGTAGTGGGGGATAAGGTAGGATTATCAGGAGTCAGTATGGACTATAGATATTAAGACTTCTTGCTAGTCATGGTGGTGTAGCTTTTAATCCCAGCTCTTGAGAGGCAGAGGCAGGAAGATCTCTGGGAGTTTGAGGTCAGCCTGGTCCACACACAGAGGATCTCAATGAAGCCTGGTCTATGTAGAGATTCCATTACAAAAACAAAACAAACAAAAAAGAACAAAAGCAAAACAAACAACAAGACTTCTTTGTCACACGTTTATTTAAACTCTGCAAATTCCCCTACATTCAACACATACACAACACTTTAATGATTTAAAGGTTCATAGTGGTAGAGCATTTGCCTAGCATGTACAGAGTCCTACATGTAGTCCCCAGTAGTATATTACTAATAAAGCCACCCACCCACAGTGCAATAGGGCCAGTCACTTAAATCAAGAAGTCTGAGTCATTTGGAGACCAAACAAAGGTCAGGTGATACATCTGTTCACGGTGGTCAGCTGTAACTTAGGTACCTTAGGACTAACAATGTTACTTTACTGTGTTGTCGGCTTTACTGATTTTCAAGCATGGTATATGGTTATTACCTACTTAGAGTTTAAGCCTATCCCTTCCTACTTGGTTTGTGGTGGTTGTCAGCACCTGGCAGCACCATCTCGAAGCTCTTTGCATCCCTCAGTGAAGTTGTTTAGACTCTACACTGACACTACCCTCTGAGCTGAACTGTAGCCTTCTTGGATGGATAGGACTGCTGGTAGGCAAATCCCTTAGGGCTCAGAGCTCGAGATTAAGGTGGTGGCTGCCAGTGGCTACTTTGGGCTTGCCAAGCTGTAACATGATGTGTTCCATTTGCCCTATAGCCTGAAGTGGGGAAGAACACACTGGCAACTTCTTTCCCTCCATCCATGAAGTAAACACCCTCAAGGGTTTCTTCATCTAGAAACTTCACTTCTTATTGCTGAATACACATGTCCCAAAGGACATCAACATCTTAGGTCAGCCTTTATGAGGCTGCCTTTGCTGCTCAACATCCCCCATCCCTATCCCCACCCCCATCCCCCACCCTGAGATCACATGTACTGTGTTCTCTTCAGGAGTCATCTATACTAAAGGATTCTGTTCCCAAGAGCTACAAGGAATCACTTGCCACACAAGTACCCAGTTAGGGGACCAGGCCTGCCTGATGGAACTTGGGCTCTGACTCATATGGCCTGGTTGCCGCCTCGAGGAAGACAGGGCGCGACGCTGAACCAGACCGTCCTGGTGTGTTCTAGATTCATCATTGTCTTGCTCAGCTCCTCTCGAAGCTCATCAAGCCTCCTATGGTGGGAAGCACCCTGGGCACCATAAATCTCCCAAGGGGTAGAATACATCTCCAAGCTCAAGCAGCTCAGCCTGGAGGTGTGGTACAGCAGGCGCTCCAGAACAGCCACTGAGATGGGATTCCTTATGTAGTTGAACATGATGAGCTGAACGCATTGGCTCAGGGCAGGCAAGAGGACATTGAGCTGAGAGTCCGTAATCATACAGTTCTCCAAGTCCAGGGTCTTCAGGGTGGGTGCAACTCTCTCCAGCAGGACTCGAAGGGGCTCAGGATTCATGTCGGTCAGAATGACACCACTCAGGTTCAAGTGTTTGAGCTGTCGGATGCCTGGACACTGGGACAGGGACTTCAAGTCTGATTCTGACAGCTGGGAATCAGTGATAGACAGGATCTCCAAGGGGGCCTCCAGGCACCTAGGGAGAGACCAAATAGTTAGTAGTTACAAGTAGTAGTGGTTAGGTTAGGGAGTTTTGGGGGAGAGTGGAAATTTTCTCTAAGGTCATTCTGACCACCTGATAAGCATTAATACCTAGTATGATGCCTCTTAGAGTCTGCTCACTCAGTTGTTGGCAGAGCCTCTCAACGAACAGCTATGCAAGGCTCGTGTCTACATGTACAATACAGCCCCAGTAATAGTTTCAGGATTTGGTATGTGCTCATGGGATAGATTCTAAGTTGGGCCAGGTCACTGGATGACCTTTCAGTCCCTGCTCCATTTTTGTCCCTGCATTTCCTTTAGACAGGAACAATTCTGGGTTAACAATTCTAAGATAGCTGGGTGGTCCCATCCCTCAACTGGGGGGTCATGTCTATCTACTGGAGGTGGTTTCTTCCAGTTCCATCTCCATGCTGTCGGACATTTTGGCTAATGTCATCCCCATTGGGTCCCGGAGCCTCTTACATCCCAGGTCTCTGGGACTCTCTAGAGGTTCGCCCTGCCCCTAATCCCTACTGCTGCATATTTCAATTCATTCTCCTGGACCTCTGGGCATCCCTCCTGTCTTTCCTCATACCTGATCCTGCCCCATCCTTTTCCCCTCTCACCTCTCGTCTCCCACCCAATTTACTCCCTCCCTCTACCTCCCCCATGATTATTTTGTTCCTCTTTCTAAGTGGGATTGAAATATCTACACTTGGGCCTTCCTTCTGTCTTCCTTTGGTCTGTGAGTTATATCATGGGTATTCTGAACTTTTTGGCTGATAGCCAACCACTGGATTGAGGTCAGGGACCAATATGGAAGAGTTAGTAGAAGGACTGAAGGAGTTGAAGGGGATTGCAATCCTATAGGAAGAACAACAGTGTCAATTAACAGGGACCCCTCAGAGCTCCCAGAGACTAAGCCAAAAACCAAGGAGCTGTTTCATGGCCCCAGGCACATGGATAGCAGAGGACTGCCTTGTGTGGTGCCAGTGGAAGAAGATGAGCTTAATCCTGTGGAAAATTGATACCCCAGAGGGATGCTGATGGGGGTGAGGTGGGGGTAGGTGGCTGGGTGGGGAAGCACCCTCTCAGAGGTGGGGAGGGTCCAGTGAGGGGAGGTGGGTGAGGAAAACTTGGGGAGGGGAGGACCCGGAAGGGAGCCAACTTTTGGAATGTAAATAAAGTAATATAATAATAATAATAATAATAATAATAATAATAATAATAATAATAATAGAGTCTGCTCACTGAAGTTACTCATTCTAACTTGAGGCATGGCATTATCACTGTGGGATTAACTCAGCTCACAGCCCTGCATCTCCTTTCTCCACTGTCAAAATAGACAACCCTAGCTCAGGTTACATCATCAAATTGCTCCGACAAGAAAAAGGCTTTGCTGTGGTCTTCAGGGAATGCTCACCATTCTCTCTCACCTGAACAGCTGGTCCATTTGACCTTTGAGGAAGCAGATGGAGTCCAGGGAGAGATCCTGGAGGCTCTGCAGGTTGAGAAACTGAGAGGTGATCTGGCTGACCAACTGCTTCTTCTCCTCAGGCGTAACAGAGTCAGGCACGTGGATTCGAGAGAGAATGAACGTGAGAAGATTTTTCATTTGGCCCAGGTAAGGAGCAAAGGTGGCCAGAGTGGACAGCTTCCAGGTGCAGCATACTTCTATTTCCTCCACACAGTCCAGATCCAGCACTTCCAGAACCTTCACGATGTTCTGGATACCTACCGTGTTGATCTTCAGCTTCTTACAGACAAACTGCAGCAGAGCTTTTCTCTCTCTCACCCACTGGAAGACATAGGACAGGCACGTATCCAAGGTTCTTGGTTTGAGGAACAGGTCTATAAACACTTTCAACGAGTTTGGCTTGGTTATTATCTTCGAACCTCTCCTTTGTGGTTTTCTCTTACACTTGGCCCCGGGATTGCAAGATGCCGTCGTATCTCCAGCCCAAACGGTCCAGAAGTCCTTGTGCAAAGCCCGTAAATCCAGAACTCGCAGTTTGTAACTACTGTGGGAGAAAGTAGAAGTCTTACACTTAAGACAGGAATTTATCCTTCCCCGTTACACTTTGTTTCCATTTTCTGAAATAGGGTTTCACTCTTACTACAAAGGCCAGACTGGCATCAAAACTCAATCTCGCTGCTTCAAAGCCAGAGGCTTGAAATTACAGGCTAGCACTGCCAATACAGATCTACAAGGACTCCTTCCTCTCAACATTACTTTCCTAATTCTATGCTTCTTCTATTTATCCTGATGTTTTTCATCCCTTCCTCTTGAATCCAGTCTGGTCCCATTACTAGTGCCTATGGGAAAAGGCAGGGGCAGGCATCTTCAGCCATAGCTATGTCTGTCCTAAATAGTCCCAAACACTCAAATCCTTTCCCTAGATGCTCAGCCATGGTCCAACAGCCTGTGAGATCCTCATCATTGAAGCCAACATAAGCTTATAACCCTCCCATTCTCTATTCTCTCTATCCTAGACTCCCAGGCCTCCCTTAAGAGTACTTGGGTCTCCCTCACCTGGGGTGAATATTCTGGTCAAGCAGGGCATCAATCCCATCCAGTATGGCTTGTAAGATATCCAGGTACGGTGGCTTTATCTTCATCAGACCACCCAGTGGGAGACACGGAAAAGGCCAGACCTGCACCATCTTCCTCAGGATGTTAAATCGTTTGTGGGTGAAGGCATCCTTAAAGAGTGGTGGGAAGAGCTCTATGGGCAGGTCCTGCAGAGCAGAGACGGCCAAGGCCTCGTCCCTCATCAGACTTTGCATTGCTAGCTGCAGCAGTGTGGGTGTGGCCTGCAAGCTCATCTTCACAGATCTGTAGGGAGACAGGTTCCTGAGGAAATGTCCAAGAAAAGACACTTTTTAGGGTCAAGGATTAAGACGTCCTTTCTCAATCCAGAAAGAAACTTAGAGCCACAGCCTCTGCTCTGCCTAGGATTCTCTTTACCCTTCCACTTCCAGACAGGATCCCACTGCTTTGTGCCCTTTCACCTTGAAATGTGCTCCAAGTAACCCGGAAGCTTATTCTGCTTCTTAGAAAAGAATCACCCAGGGCCCTGGAATGAGGATTTGGGAATGTCGTGTGGACCAACACAGTCGCATTCTCAGTTCCTGCAATGAACTTGGCTGGGAACAGTTTAGAAGACTGTAAGATATTGCTATTGTTTTATGGGGGTGGGAGTGGCGTCAATCCAAGGACAGTCAAGACTACACAGAGAAAGCCTGTCTTGAAAACAAAACAACAACAAATCTTAGACTGCGCTGAGGTTTTCTCCTAGCCTATAGCTGGGTGTAAACAGCAACAGGCTCCCCTGGTTTTTCCCTGGGTGTACACAGCCTCACAAAGCCACAAGGTTAGGAAGGCACAGTACTGGGTAGTATGAAAGAAGACAAGGATCTGGGAACTGGTGGGGTGGGGAGGGCATGAGAGGAGGAAGGGAAAGTGGAGGCTATATTTGGATGATTTCGGTTGTGTTTTTTAAAACGGAGAGAGCCTATGTTTTTTGGAAGCTTTGGAAAATGGGGTGGTACCAAAGGTCAAATCCTTTTCCGATGTCTCAGTGACTGTAGCCAGATCACTCTACCCTTCCGCGTCTGTAAATGTAGCGCATCACTGTATTCGGCCCCTTGGTGTTTAGAAAGTGTACTAACTAAGCTACAACCGTCATCTTGGATTGAGGGATTTGGTGAGGCTGAAGGCCAGATTATCTACCCAGGGTCACAGGGTTCCTTTGGAGCACAGGACAAAAGTAGCAGACCCTGGTGGCCCATGACTGTAGTCCCAGCTCAAAGAAAAATCCCTGCCAAGGGGAATCAAGAATTCAAGGTCAGCCTCAGCTGCACGTGGAGTTTCAGGACAGCCTGGTCTACTTGAGAACCTCTCTAAGCCTCTCCCTTTCCCCATACAAAGAGAGAAAGAACTTCTCCTAACTCCTGAAGAACATTCACGCCTTCCCTCTTCTAGTCCAGAGATGCCCATATTTGCTTTTTAGACAGCATCAAGTATCACCTAAGCTCCTACTTCCATTCTTGAGTAGATGCTTGCTTGCTTGCTTGCTTGCTTCCTTCCTTCCTTCCTTTCTCCTCCTCTGCTTTCTTTTTACATGAGAATAGGAAGTACTACTTTTCAAGTATAATTTGATTTTGTTGTTTGCTTTTTTCCCCACCCCCACACTATTGCCTGCTACTCCCCCCTCCGCAACCTCCTCCGTGTGCGCACACGCACACACACATACACACACACACACACACACACACACACACACACACACACACACACACCAGTTCCCGTCTACACCCTCTTTTGCATTTTCATGTCTCACAATCTATTGCCTACCTGCCTACTTTCACCCCTTTTCTCTTCTTAGGGTCTCCTATCCAGCTTCAAAACCAAACATGGTGGAAGTTTTCCATCCTAGCTGTGACTTTTTTTTTGTTTTGTTTTGTTCTGATTGGGTTAGAAATTGCAGAAACATCACAGCTACAAAAGCTTACAAGGAGATACAGAAAACTACCCATGAGAGTAGATACTACTAAAACTAGCTTGAAAACACAGGGCGGAAAACATGGGATTACCAACAGTCCAGGAACCTGGACCTTTGGGGCTCTCAGAGTCTGAACCACCAACCAAAGAACATACGAGGGCTGGGCCTAGGCCTCCCTGCACATATGTAGCAGATGACCTTCAGGCGGGTCCCGACCAACTGGAGCAGGAGCTAGCCAAAAAGCTGTTGCCTGTATGCAGGATATGTTCTTCTAGCTGGGCTACCTTGTTGGGCCTCAGTCAGGGGTCCGGGAAGTACCAGGGTGGGGGGGGGGATACCCAAAGGACCCACCTGCACAAAGGAGGAAAAGGAGAGGGGGTGAGGCCGAAGGCCATGGGAGGGGGTGATTGGGGAGAGGGACACTAAGCAGGATGTAAAGTAAATAGGTTAAAAAATGAAAAACGGGGCTGGATAGATAGCTCAGCAGTTAAGAACACTGACAACTCTTCTAGAGGACCAGAGAGTTCAATTCCCAGCAACATAACCATCTGTTATGGGGCTCATAACCATCTGTAACGCTAGTCTCAGGGGGTCTGACACCCTCTTCTGCTCTCTGTACCTTAGAAATTTTAATGATTTTTGATAATCTCACATAGACCATCTATTGAAAATGTATTTTCCTTGTTTTTTTATCCACATAGTAACTTTTTTTTTTTAATTCTTTAAGCTGAGTCTTCCACTAATCTTGTGTGACCTGCTTCTGCACTGAGTTGAAGTTCTCTGGCACTGCCCTACCCTCATTGTTCCTTTTCTATTCTGGAAAAATAAAGCAAACCTTTTTATTCTACTATACAAAGGAAGTGCTTTTTTTTATTAAAATGATGTATCTTGGTGCTGGAGAGACGGCTCAGCAGTTAAGAGCACTGAGTGCTCTTCCAGAGGTCCTGATTTCAATTCCCAGCAACCACATGGTGGCTCACAACCATCCGTAATGGAATCTGACGCCCTCTTCTGACATATCTGAAGACAGTTACAGTAATACTCATATACATAAAATAATATTTAAAAAGACATGATGTCTCTTTTAAAGTTACAAGAAATATACTCTCACCCTTAGATGTTCCTTAATATTTCTCTGCCCTGCTTACTGATCCCTGCTTGGTTTCAGGCCCAAGGAGCTGAGGTGCATATTTTACATACCAAAGCACACCTGGCCTCCAGGTTCTCCCAGCATCCCTCAATACCTACCTGGCAGACCCCAACCCTAGTCCTGAACCTTCCAATCCAGGGTCCTGGATGCCCTTCTCCTATGGGCTCTTCTAGACAACTAGCTGACACCCCCGCCCCCCAACACACACCCTTTCCCTTCTCTTTACGCATGCACAGTCTCTCTTTCTCTTTCCCTTCTGTCTCCTTCCCCATGGTGGCTTCCCTAGCCTCTTTCCTTGGAGCCAGTGAACTTGTCCACCAGAGAGCAGTTTCCCAATAAACCTATTTATACATATTTCAATCTGACTTGAATGGGGCTCATCTCACCTTCGGAGAAATAACTTATCAATCCCTTTCCTTTTATTTCCTTTCTTGAGACAGGGCCACATTTTTATGGGGAGAGTCAGGTGGAGAGAGGATGGAGTCTCTTATAGCACAGGCTGGCCTTGAACTCTGATGTAGGCAAGGATGACTTTGAACTTCTGACCCCATCTGAATGCTGGGATTTGAGGCAAGTATCAACAAACCCTGTTTATGCCACGCTTATGCACAACAGGCAAGCACCACACCAACTGAACCACATCTGGGGTCCTTCATTTCCTTTTTGTTGTCACTTGGACAGAGCAACACAACAAACTTACTAATTTATTAAAAGAGAATTGAATCCAACTACATGCATAATATAAAGTAACAAATAAGATCCCCCCCACCCTGCATAGTGTAAAGCTATAATTATTGTTAGCTGTAATCCTAAGGGGTTTTTACTCCCATTTGTACCAAAATTAAAAAAAAAAAAAAAAACAAAACCCAGTGGGCAAAATCAGCCAAAGGGCAAGCCTGAAGACCTGAGTTTGATTCCCAGATCCCACAAAAAGCCAGATGTGGTGACGTGTATGTATAATCCCAGGCTACTACTACCCGATGGGAGGCTGCTGCCTGAATGACTGAGCTACAAGAAATGAAATTACTCCCCATAGTCATCTTCAGACCTCATGTGTACCATAAGATCACACATATGTCTAGGCTTGGTCTGTTCCTATGTATTGTAAGGCTAAATACTAGCCCCCAAGGTCTGGTTGACTCTGGGACAAGGAAATCCTCACATACACCAAGTGATGCTATGTAAGCTTGCTCCTTAATTTAAAATTATTGGATAAATAAAGATGCTGACAGCCTGTAGCTGGGCAGAAGAGAGGTAGGCATGGCTTTGTTTCTGTGAGGTCTAAGGCAGAGACCATGAGGAAGAGAGGAGAGAAGAAGGAAGAAGCCACTGTGGGGTAGGTGGATCCTGAGAGCATAGCCATGAGGGCCATGTTGGAGTCGGGGTGGCCCAGGCAGAACATGGCAAGTAATATCTCAGGGTTATTGATAAGAAGGTGGACAAAATAGCATAGAGGGTTGACATATGCCCAGCTCTAGTACTGTTAAGGCTTATTATAATAATTATATAATATTATAATTAGATATAATATTATACATATTATATATAAATAATTATTATGTATATAATTATAAAAAGGTTTTATGTCTTTTGGGAACTAAGTGATCTAAAGTGAAGTAGAAAGCCACAATTAATTTTAACTACAACACACACACACACACACAAACAAAAAAAACTGTAGGCTCTTTTTATTTTTACATATTTCCTTTCTATGTCTCACAAAGCTTGTGAGTAAAGGAATATGACATTGCTTTACAGAACTGGCCAAGATAACAAACTTCCTATGCCCTCGGTCCATGGAAGACTTTGTATAATCAAGAAGGTGGAGAAAACAGAGAGCCACAAAATCTTTATGAATTAACTCTGCAGTTGCAGAGATAATGCCAAAGGCCTCTGTTTCCTTGAAGAGGCAGGGTGACTATAGGCAGCTATATTATCCCAGGAAACCAGGCCAACACACCAGAGGCAGGGGGATGGTCAGCAGTTAAGAGCCTCCCCTGCTGAGGATCTGGGTTCAGTTCATGACACCCATATAGTGGCTCTCAATCACTGCCCCTCCAGCTCCAGGGGTTCCGACACCCTTTTTTAGTTTTTACCAGCAGCAGACATATGTGCACATAAGTAAACATCTTTGAAAGAGAAGCCATACAGCTTCACAAAGGAACCTTAATTCTGAAACTAACAGAGATTTGCTATTCTAATATATTTAGGAATTTCAAGGTCAAATTAAGTTTGTTTGGATTTTTGTTTGTTTTTGTTTTTTTTTTTAAATCACTGTTTCATATCCTAACCAAAACCAATACCACCACCCAGAATGTATTCTTAAGTAGACATTAGGTTTTATTTTTTTATTTTTTATTTATTATATTATTATTATTTATTTATTTATTTTGGTTTTTTGAGACAGGGTTTCTCTGTGTAGCCCTGGCTGTCCTGGAACTCACTCTGTAGACCAGGCTGGCCTTGAACTCAGAAATCTGCCTGCCCCTGCCTCCCAAGTGCTGGGATCAAAGCACCACCACTGCCAGGCTGACATTAGGTTTTAAAAAATACATTTCTGGGGACTGGAGAGATGGCTCAATAGATAAGAGCACTGACTGCTCTTCCAGGGGTCCTGAGTTCAATTCCCAGCAACCACATGGTGGCTCACAACCATCTGTAATGGGATCTGATGCCCTCTTCTGGTGTATCTCAATACAGCTACAGTGTAATCATATACATAAAATAAATACATCTTTAAAAAAATATACATTTCTTAGAGGGAACTCTCTTTGTTTGTTTTGAGATAAGATCTCAATTTCAACTGTCTCTTTCTTTCTTTTTTTTTTTTTAAGAATTTATTTATTTATTTTGTGTAAGTACACTGTAGCTGTCTTCAGACACCCATATAAGGGCATCAGATCTCATTATGGATGGTTGTGAGCCACCATGTGGTTGCTGGGATTTGAACTCATGACCTCTGGAAGAGCAGTCAGTGCTCTTAACTACTGAGCCATCTCACCAGCCCCTCAACTGTCTCTTTCAACTTACAAAGTTATGGTTTTGCCTCTGTCTCCTGGGTGCTGGGATTAAAAGCTATATTACCGCTCCCAGACTCCCAAAAGTGTTTTCAAACCACAAGCAGGAAAAGCTGTAAACCTGGAACAAAACCAGAAAGCATTGAATGACAGTGATGGAGAGAGTTGGGAGGCAGGAAAGATAAAGTTGAAGCCATAGGCCATCAGTTGAAGTCATGTGCCTCTGTTTCCTGAGTGTTGAGATTAAACATGTGGACCTCTACCCCTGGTTCTTTAAAATACTTTTTTTTTGTTTTTTTTTTTTTGTTTGTTTGTTTGTTTTGTTTTTGAGACAGGGTTTCTCTGTGTATACCTGGCATCCCTGGCTGTCCTGGATCTCACTCTGTAAACCAGGCTGGCCTTGAACTCAGAAATCAGCCGGCCTCTGCCTCCCAAGTGCTGGGATCAGAGACGTGTGCCACCACTGCCCGGCTTTAAAATACTTTTTAAAATTATCATTACTACTACTACGATTATTATAAGAGAACTTCTCTTGGGTTCCAGGCTGGCATCGAACTCAATCATGTAGCCAAGGGTGATCCTGAACTTCTGACCCTCCTGCATCTATCTCCCAGTTGTTAAAATGACAGGCATGTGCCACCATGCCTGGTTTTATGTTGTACTGGGGATCAAACCTAGGGCTTGTATATGCTAGGCAAGTACTATATCACTTGAGCCAGGAGGAGTTTCCCAGCAGGGACCCCTGTGGACCCCAAAGTCCTGGTGGTGAGCAGGATACCTGATTAACTTAGTCACTTACCACACAGTTCCACCAGAATCTGTAACCAGAATGCTCTAGGGATGCCACTCTTCAATGAGCAAAGGCAGGAACTGAGCCTTCCCGTGATGTTTTATGCAGAAAGCCAGCAAGCTGCAAAGGCAGAGAGTTAATGCTCCCAGTAAGACACTGAAAATCAGGCAAATTAACTTCCCATCTCATTCATCATAAGCCAACAGTGGGCATGGAAAGGAAACAAGCAATCCATCATTTCATTTGATCAGGAACTCAGCCACATTTCTGAGACCTGTGGTATCTGCCTCTCTCCTTCCCATTACTTGTACTTTTTTTTCTTTTTTTCTCCTTAGCTTTTCTTTCTTTTTTCCTTTTTTTTTTTTATTTTTATTTTTTTTACTTTAGGTTAGGGGCCTCCTTATGGAACCTTGGCCTGGAGCTCTCTCTGCAGATCAGGCTGGTCCTAAACTTACAGAATCCACATGTTTCAGTCTCATGAGTGCTGGAATTAAAGTGCAGACCACTACATCAGAGTCTTCAAAACCTTTTAGAAATAACAATGACAAAATGATGATGACGATAATAATTAATTTTATTATTATTAATAATTTATATTTAATAATATTTATTATTATTATTATTATTATTATTATTATTATTATTATATGTTTTGTTTTTTTGAGACAGGGTTTCTCTGTGTAGGCCTGGCTGTCCTGGAACTCCTTCTGTAGACCAGGCTGGCCTTGAACTCAGTGATCCACCTGCCTCTGCCTCCTTAGAACTGTGATTAAAGGCGTGCAACAGCACAGGGCTTTAAACGTATTTTTACCATCACCATCACCTCCTTCTCATCATCATCATTTTTAAGATAAGGACTCCTGGGTTCCAGGCTAGCCTCAAGTTCACCATGTAGCCAAGAATAACTTGTTTCCACCTCCCAATTGCTAAAATTATACTCATGTACCAAGATGCCTGTTTTTATGTAGTGCTGGGGAAGAAACCTAGGGCTTGTCTATGCTAGGCACGTGCTGTGCTAACTGAGCCACCTCCCTTTCCCCCGGCTCCTTCATCCTTATTTTAAAGCACATTCCTTCTACTTCTACTAAAGTTGCTACATGTTGCAGCCTACACGGGTAATTCTAGCACTCCACGGGCTCAGAAAGACTGAGTTTGTGCCAAGTGTGGATACATAGTCAGAACTACCTCAAAAGAAAACAAAAGGAAAACTGGCTAGAACCAGTTCCAGAGGCTCTGCTGCCCCCTTCTGACCTCTGCAAGCACCAGGCACTCACAGAGTGGATAAACATATATAGGCAACACAGAAAAATACAGAAAATATAAAGTTTTTCTTTAAAAGGTAAATGTAAAACAGACTTTATATTATGCACCTTCATACAGACTGCATTGATTGCAACAGCAAGCCATGCCGGCTGGTTACGGGCACAACTTTAACCCCAGCACTCAGGAGGTGAGGAAGATTTCTATGAGTTTGAACTCAGCCTGGTCTATATATGAAGATCCAGGACAGCCAGAGCTACATATAAAAAGATCCTGTCTCAAAATACCAAAGGGAGGGAGGGAGGGAGGGAGGGAGGGAGGGAGGGAGGGAGGGAAGGAAGGAAGGAAGGAAGGAAGGAAGGAAGGAAGGAAGGAAGGACAGAAAGAAGATGGATGCTAGGAAAGTCACACACCTTTATTCCCGGCACTTAGTGAGCACAGCACATGGATCTGAGTTCACGCCCAGACTGGTCTACATAATAGAGAAATTCTGTATCAAAAGACCAAAAAGAGGAGGGGAGGGAGGGGAGGGAGGGAGGGAGGGAGGGAGGGAGGAAGGAAGGGAAGAAAGAAGGAAGATGGAGGCTAAGAAAGTCACACACCTTTAATTTAGTGAGCATGGCAAGCGGATCTCTATGAGTTCACGGCCAGCCTGGTCTACAAACGGAGTTCCAGGATAGCCAGAGCTACATAATGAGAACTTGTCTCAATAAGTAATTAAATAAATACACAAACAACAAAGCCCCAGAAGCCTGGAAGTGCTGAGTAATGCCATACACACTATTCATCTCAGCAGAGGCAGGTAGATCTCTGGGCAAGCAGAGATACATAGTGACACCCTATCTCAAAAACAAAAACCAACAAACAAAAAACCAACCAACCAAAGGAGCCGGGCAAGTGACTGGCCCACACCAATCCTTTAGGTGTGTGTAAATGCCTTCTGTGAAGTGTGCTTGAAGTGCGTGACCCTTTTCTCAGGATGCACACTGATCCTGAAGCTACCCCGGTCTGTTCCTGAACTGCTAGAGACATAAGGTCTGTTTACTCTGACACCGGTATTATGGAGACTCATGACTACCTGTGATGGCCATAAATACCTGCAAGGAAGTCTCTGTGCTCAACTCCAGAGGCCAGAGATCTTCTACAGAAGCCAGCGAAGAATATCCTCCGGTGAACTGCTTTCCCAGGGGAAGACGAGGAAGACCAGGGGAGACTAAGACTCCTCCTCCTCGCCCTTCCTCCTTCTAGCCCCTCCCCTTCCCCCTGCCTCCCATCATTCCATAAAAACAGGTCTGGTCTGTGGACGGCTGTTTGCTACTGTTTCTAGCCCAAAGGCTTTTCAGACTTAAGGGTCAATTCAAAGCCGCCACGTTCTAAAGTGTCCAATTGTAGCTAATCCTCTGAAGAAAACTAAGGCCTCTCACTCAGTTGAAAGGAACAGAAACAGACAGACTGCAAGCCCTGGTGTTGTGTTCCTGGGTTATTGCTGGCACAACACAAATTTTACTTTTTAATTTTTATTTTGTTTTGAGATAGGGTCTCTTACAGCCCAGGCTTGGCCCCTAAGTAGTCAGTGACTTTAACTCTAGATTCTTCTGCTTTCATCAAAATGCTGGGATCCCAGGTGTGCGTGCGCCATCTTTACACAGCGGTTCACACAGAATTGAGTTCACGTGTGACAGGTCTCTGCAAACACCATGCCAGCATTATGTGGATAAAAGATCCTTAGAGGCTAGAAGGAAGTCCAGTTCAAACTTTGATACCTGGTAGTTTATTTATTTTAGGTATATTTAAATACAGCATAGGAGTAGGGAGGATGGCTTTCTAGTGATTCTGTGTGCACAATAACACTTAAGCACGACTGCATCGAAACTCTTTGTAAAGTACCTTTGACATCATCCATAAAGATGAGTATTGGAGATTGACTACATCATAAGGGTCTGGGGGAGGATCTGGTGTGGTCTTGTCACACAGCTGCAAAGACCATCAGGGTATTGCTAACCACCCCAAGGACTATAGCCTTCTGGGCAGAAAACTGGTTATACTTCTTTCACTTTGAAGAGACAGCCCTAGCTGTTTAACATTCCTGGTTTCCCTGATGCTTATTGGTGAGCACAAGAACCTCCTACACACAGAGCTCAACCTCTGAACTACATTGCTGCGGAGGGAGCCTGTTTTGCATTTGAATGGCCCTGGGGAAGCATTGGGGAGGTTCAGAGGGTCGCCAGGTGAGGCAACTTGACTGATATTTTGCGTAGATAAAACCCTCTTCCTGGTGGGAGGATTCCTGGAACAGGCAAATGTTCCCAAGAGAGGGGGAAACTTAGAGATCTGGGTTACACACTGCTAAGCTTTGCCTTCCTGGGGACCCTGAAGGTCAAGTCTAGGAGAAATCAAAGCCCAGCAGGGCAGTAGGAGTAACTGGGCTCAATCTTCCACCTTGTGTTTTAGGGACCTCTGATTTAGGGACCTCTGAGATTCCTCCTTTCTCAGGTGACAAAACTGAGGGGAACAACCATCTTGACAGCCAGTCATGCCCTCCGGATACCAAAGTTATGCCTCAGAATCCATGCAGGAATATTCTCAGCATCAGCACATCTTAAGTTTACAACCAACCACTCATATTTTCCAAGAACAAAACAATCACTGAGGTGGAGGTGTGGTTAAGAGTTTGGTTTTGATTTTTTTTTCATTATCTTTTTTCAATTTGCACTTGGTTTTTCATTTGTTTTGTTTGAGATGGTTCCCTGTAACCAAGACTGGCCTCAAACTAGCAAGGTGATCAAGGATGACCTTGTATTCCTGATCCTCCTGCCTCTGCCTCCTGAATGCTGGGATGACAGACATGTTCCGTGGTTTAGTTTTGAATTATTCTTATACCCGTTTTCCAGTATTAATAATACTAGGCACAGAGAAATTCTGAGTGGAAAAACACGTAGCCTGTAAAGTAGTGTCAAAATGGCTATCAAGGGTGGAAGTGCTGACTTATGCCAGCCTTCTTCTCTTCCCACCTCCTGTGGCCTGATTCCCAAGCAATTTTCTAGCTGGGCTCTAAAATCAAGATACCACTGTACCATGGCAGAGAAAACTGTAATAGCGAAGTTTTCTCCATCTTGTCTTGGCTGCAACCAGGTTTGGTTTCCACCTTCTGCTCTGGAAATCTCTTGGGGGAGAGGGAAAGCACCCAACCCTGCTCTAGAAACTCAGGGTCAAAATGCCCCAGCTAACTACATGTTCTTGGCTCTTGTTAAACTGCTTGTTTGCTTGCTTTCTCTTGCAATTGCCAAACAATGCAGTTTGTCAGTGTTCTTTATGTTTTAAAAAGCCCTGTAATATTCATTGGGGGCTGTTCTGTGAGAAATGCTTCTCATTGAGCGGTCACAGACTCTCTTTTCTTCCTCTCTCCTCTCCCTCTCCTCTCCCTCTCCTCTCTCTCTCCTCTCTCTCTCTCTCCTCTCTCTCCTCTCTCTCCTCTCTCTCTTCTCTCTCTCCCCTCTCCCCTCTCCCCTCTCTCTCCCTCTCTCCTCCCTCTCTCCCTCTCTCCCTCCCTCTCTCCCTCTCTCCCTCTCTCCCCTCCCTCTCTCCCCTCTCCTCTCCTCCCCTCCCCTCTTCCCCTCCCCTTCTCCCCTCTCCTCCTCCCTTCCCCTCCCCCTCTCTCCACCTCTCCCCCCTCCCCTCTCCCCCTTCCTCTCTCTCCTCTCCTCCCCTCCTCCCCTCCTCTCTCTCTCCTCTCTCTCTCCTCTCTCTCCTCTCTCTCCTCTCTCTCTCCCCTCTCCCCTCTCTCTCCCTCTCTCCTCCCTCTCTCCCTCTCTCCCTCCCTCTCTCCCTCTCTCCCTCTCTCCCTCCCTCTCTCCCTCTCTCCCTCTCTCCCCTCTCCTCTCCTCCCCTCCCCTCCTCCCCTCCCCTCTTCCCCTCCCCTTCTCCCCTCTCCTCCTCCCTTCCCCTCCCCCTCTCTTCACCTCTCCCCCTCCCCTCTCCCCCTTCCTCTCCCCTCCATCTCCCCCCTCCCTCTCCCCCTCCCTCTCCCCTCCTCTCCTCTCTCTCTCTCTCTCTTTTTTTTAAAGACACACCAGAAGAGGGCATCAGATCTCATTACAGATGGTTGTGAGCCACCATATGGTTGCTGGGAATTGAACTCAAGACCTATAAAAGATCAGTCAGTCCTCTTAGCCCCTGGAGCCATCTCTCCAGCCCACTACAGACTCTCAATTCTAATGTTGGCAATGGTCTTTGGGCCTTTATCTTGTAACAGGAACAGCTTTTGTGAATGGGTTCTGCTTTAGGCCTGGGCCAGTTTTTGTGCTTGTGTTCTCTCTCTCTCCCCATCCCTCCCTCTCTCTCTCCTGCTCCCCCCTCCTCTCCTCTTCCCCCTCTCCTCTTTCTCTCTTTCTCTCCCTCTTCTCTCTCTCTCTCTCTCTCTCTCTCTCTCTCTCTTCTCTCTCTCTCTCTCTCTCTCTCTCTCTCTCTCTCTCTCTCTCCAGGGTCTCACTAGGCTCTGGCTGGCCTGAAACTTGTTCAGGGCTAGCCATGAACTCACCAAGAGCCACCTGTCTCTGCTTCCAGAGTGCTGGGACTAAAATGTGTGCACTATACACACTCGGGTTCCTAACTATGTTTATAGTCTTTGTATATCAAATATTAGCAGCTACTATGCCCAGCCTTGGGCTCTGTATTAATTACCTTGTGCCTTGATCTGACAAAATATCTAACACAAACAACTTGAAAGAAAAAGAAAGAAAGAAAGAAAGAAAGAGAGATAAAGGGGTCATTTAACTATCTCAGTTAACCTAATCTAGAAAGTACTTCACAATGGTGTTCATAGATGTCTCCTAGGTGATTCTAGATCCTGTCAAGTTGACAATTCAAAATTCACCACCAAAAACTCAGTATTTTTATCTGAGTTAGAAATTACTGTTGTGCCCTTGTAATAAGTGAAGACACAGATTCAGCAGTAACATTGTAGACTTATGTCCTATTAAAGCTAGGGAAACCTTTAAAGGCTATCTGGTTTAGTGATATTGAGAATATATATATATATATATATTGGTTTTTCGAGACAGGGTTTCTCTGTGTTAAGCCTGGCTGTCCTGGAACTCACTCTGTAGACCAGGCTGGCCTCGAACTCAGAAATCTACCTGCTTCTGCCTCCCAAGTGCTGGGATTAAAGGCATGTGCCACCACTGCCCAACCCTTTTCTTTTTTCCTTCCTTCCTTCCTTCCTTCCTTCCTTCCTTCCTTCCTTCCTTCCCTTTTCTTTCTTTCTTTTTTCCTGTGACAGGATCTTATTGTGGCAGGGCAAGAAAATGCAAAGATTCCTCCATCTTGTATTCTTGCTGAGTCCATTTCAGGTTTAACTAGAATTTGATCTCCTTGATGGGGAAATTATCCAACTCTATTCTAAAACCCAAAGGTCAGGATGTCCTAGCTATCTTGTCTCAGCTTCTGCTCCACTTCCTGTGTAGTCTGAACTCCCTCCAGCTAACTGCTTATTTTAGCTTATGTTAAAATTTCTTCCTTCAGTCTGCTTACTTCTGTGCAGACCCCTGCAGCTACTCAGCAAGATGTCAAGATGTGGTTTCTGCCTTTAAAAACCTGTCTATAAAGTGTGTGGCTATTAAGGTCATCTCTGGTGGCCTACCCATAGCATCATATAGCTCAGGGTAGCCTCACATTCACTGTGTACCTAAGGATGATCTTGAACTACTTACTCTCCTGCTTCCACCAGTTGAGTGCTAGGACCGAAGGTGTATGTCACACTGGTTAGTTTATGTCATACTGGGAATGGAACCCAGAGTTTCACATGTGCTGGCCAAGTACTCCACCAGAATAGTTCCACCTCTAACCCTTTCTCTTTTCTCTGTAGAATCCATGACTTCAAGGAAATTATATAAATAGAAGAAAGAATAGCCTTTAGAAGTGATTGCTAGCTACCGCAGCAGTGGCAGCCTCTGGAAAATTTGTTAGACTAGCTAAGGCAGTGATTCCCCTTTATCCTACTGGTCTTGAAACTATGAAGTGGGCCAGTGACCCCTCCCTCCACCCCCAGGGCATTCTGATGCTGGCCCACGGAGAGACTGGGAGTGGAGGAGGAAAGGCCTCCCTGGAAAAGAGTTAGAGAAAAATCCTACCCTGGTCAACCACATCACAGATTGTTTGAGACAGGGTTCAATATCCTGTTGTCATTTTCTTTTGTGTAATGATTTTAATCTGGTTTTGAAGAATATATTTTTGTGGTGATTATCTCTGGAAAATAAGTAACTTGCAGCTATGAGGTAATTTTCTTCCCAATAGAAAAAAAAACTTTCTGTCAAGGGGTTAAGAGAAGAAATAATTTGCTGGAGCTTGTCTTTGTTTCAGCCATTCTCTCTCTCTCTCTCTCTCTGTCTCTGTCTCTCTGTTTGTGTGTGTGTGTGTACTCTACTTTCTTTTCTCTAGCTGCTGGCTGCCATAGGCAATGGCTCCTGTAGGTCTCTGGATCTGTGTCCATCAGCCAACTGCTCTCAGTTTACCCTTTGGTGACAAAGCTAGCATTCTGTGATAAATAGTGATATGAAAATATAAGCTAAATAAACCTTTTCCTTTCCAAGTTACTTTCGTTATTGGACTTCATCATAGCAATAGAAACCCCAAGACACTGCATCTGTCTACATTAGGCAGTCATAGTCTCCAGGGCCTAAGGTCAATTCTCCTTCCCCCAGGTCCATCTCAGCTGTCTGGACAGGATATGGTATAATGGCCTAGAGGAGATAGGAATGGAACTGTAAACATCAAGTCGGGTATACGTGTCCCAGCTGGAGGAAAAGAAAGCCAGAAAGAAAGGAAGAGAAAGAAAGAAAGAAAGAAAGAAAGAAAGAAAGAAAGAAAGAAAGAAAGGAGAAAAGAAAGAACAAATGAAAGAAAGAAAGAAAGAAAGAAAGAAAGAAAGAAAGAAAGAAAGAAAGAAAGAGGAAACCCAAAACCCTCAAGGGAAGAATTCATCCTGAAACCCCGCAGAAGGAAGCAAGCCCTCTAGACCAGGTCCCTTGTACCTGTCTCATCTCCAGAACTGTAAGAGCATAGGTGTTCATCCCTTTAAGGCAATGGGGCTGTGGTGTTTTGTTACAGCAGCTGCAGTAAAGTCATGCTGAGCTTTTCACTGTCATGCTGAGCTTTTCACAGCTGCCAAGCAGCTGAAGCTGGCTGAGCTTCCCCATGCTCTTGCTGTGGCCCTAACCACCCTTCCTTTCTACCCATACCTTCAGCATTGCCACCGTGACCTAAACATCTTTCCTCAGGAAAACTTTCATTGGCCCTATCTGGCTGAACCCGATCTCTCCATCATGGGGTAGGGGGGAGGGGGGGGTGCGGTTTCATGGCTTCTACTTACTCTGGCACACCTTCGTATCTTTCCAAGGTCTCCAGTCCCACAGGCCTGTTCCCCAACACCTCTGTGTCCTGTAGGTTTTTAATAGGCCTCTTCTCCTGCTGGACTGAGGTTTTGTGAGGGAAGCACTAGATCAGTCACAGCTCAGTGGATGTTTATGTGTGTGTCCACCATAGTCTGGGTGTTGGAGCAAAGAGGAAGGCCAGCTCTGACTCCTAGAGCTTTCCTAACCTAACCTTCCCTCATCACCTGATTCCCCCTTCGGTCATCGCCCCCTCCCTTTAGTCATTCAACAAAGATTTGCCAAGCCTTTAGTACGTGTCAGTGTCAAACATTCTGGATACTTGGAAAAATAACGAAGGAGCCAGAGTAGGTGCAGAGGTTACCCTGGAACAGAAGGCTGGAGGTCAGCAGGTTTCCCGTGAAAGCGATGACACAAACTCAGGCGCTACATTTTGAATCACATTACTTGCCTCCAGTGCAAAACCACACGCGCGCACCAGCTTGTGAGCCAAGCACAGAGAGGAACCCAGATGTCCTGCGGAGAGGCACAAAGACAAGGGCTTAAGTGAGCATACATGTGGCCACTTCTTTGGGTCCAGTATCTGCCTCTACACCTCAACAACTATGTAACCTCAGGCCATTAAATAAATATTATCTCTTCCTCCTCCCCTGTAAAACAGAACTGTCTCCGATGATTCTGCAGCTTGGAATGCGCTGGTTAGTCAGCGAGAGAGTCCACCCCCAGGCAGAGAGTATGCTCAGTCCTCAACAAAGGTTACACTCAAATCAACTAACCCCTCTTCTCTCCTCTCTGTTTCAAAAATGTAAGAAAATAAGTTTCTATTCATTATTTTTATCCAAGATAGATCAATAGTTGCTGTTTGTTTGGGTGGGAAAATATATCGGTAATCAAGCAGATCTAAGTTGCTGAGATTCATGAATGACTGGAGGGATGGATTGTGACACCATGTCTGTTGCACGCCACGAGGAAGGGGAGAGAATACACCAGTGGGCTCGTGAAACAACAAAATCCTTTTATTATTCCTACCAAATAAATGGAGTCACTAATGGATCAGGGCCACTAGGTAAGAACTCAGGAGCCTTGTTTCTTCTGCCAGACCTGAGTGCTGCTGAAGGGTTTTATAAGTGTAAATCAAAAAAGCATCTGAGCCAAGGTACAGTTATAATTTTTACCAATCAGAACTGAGGGATTGACTTTCCCAAGTGTTGCTTAGAAAGGAAATTGATCAGCTTAGGTAAAATGGAGTCTGACGTCAAATGACAATACAAGTCTCTTTTATCTGCTCCCAACAGTATGTATGCATGTATGAATGAATAGATGGATGGAAAATGTCTATTTATAGAGAGATGAGTGAACTGATGGATGGACAAATGGATTGAGAGATACGTGTATGTATAGAAGGATGTGTGTATAAATAAATAGATGGATGTTGAGATGGATGGATAAATGGATGGATGGATGGATGGATGGATAGATGGATAATGATGTGCTAAATACAGAGTTACCATGAGGTATAGTCCTCTCTCAGATTGGCAAAAGAGGTCCAAAGGAGGCACTTGCTCTGATACTTGGTGGGAAGATCTGAGTTCTGGGAAAACAGGGTCTTCTGGGACTGGAGTTAACCAGTCCTTATGAATTCCACTGGAGGCACAGCATGACAGAGACTCAAAGGAATAGTGTGCTGGGTCTGAGAGGCATCCCCCAAAACAACATATTATTTGTACTCACTCAAGCATCATCTATATACATTGTACCCACAGTAGTGGATGCCAACAGCCGGAGTGGGGATGGGGACCCATAGCAGAGAAAGGCTCTTCAAGAAAGACTGGGCTGTAACTGTTCTACCAGCCTGATGACCTGAGTTCAACCCCTGGGGACCACATGGTAAAAGGAGAGAACTGACTCCTTCTATAAGTTGTCCTCCTATCACATAACACTCTGTGGTGTGTGCATGCTTGAACTTGCCCTCCCCTCAGTAAATATGAAAAATACCCTGGGAAAAGGTGCCAAATTAGAATTATATCCTCAACTTGTGACAAGTCCCCATGGTGGGTGGACCCCTGTTCTGGGTGTTTTTTTCCTCAGGAAATTCACTTTATTCCAACATCCTTAAAAATTGCTCCTCCCCAGAACCCCACAAAGATATGAGAACCCAAGGGCAGAGGACTATGTTCCATGACTCCCTTTGTGCCAGCTCACCTATTCTGTAGCGTGAGCAACATCACTGAGATGGACTTCTTTTCTGCCACCTGATATTTTGACATACTCCTCAGATCACTGTCCCTATTCTCTGCCGTTTCCTCATGTGTCTCACAGCCAAGAATGCTTCTCCCTCTTGGACCTGACATTCCTTGAAAGTACACACCAACTTGTAAAGTTCTAAGGGAGTCTGTGGCCTCTCTGTGCTTCAGTTTCCACTTATGTGGCATATGGGAAAATCAAACATATGGACTCGTGATGGGGGCTGCTGAGATGGCTCTGGGAGTAAGGCCACTTGCTGCCAAGCCTGACGATCTGAGTTCAAGCCACAGAAGCCACATGGTAGAAGGAGAGAATCTATTCACACAAGTTGTCCTCTGAGATCCACATTTAAAAATGCACAGACATGCATACACATAAACAAACACATACATTTTTAAAGGGCTTTATGATGGTGTTAATACTGATGGTCAACTTGACAGCTCTAGACTCACCTAAGAGAGAGGCTTTGGGCATGCCCATGGGGGATGATCTAGATTGAATTAACTGTAAGCAGCACAACTCCATAGACTAGGATTCTGAGACAAAAAGAAGTGAGCTACTGAACCTACCTCTTCCTTGGGATGCAAGGAACCAGCTACCTCCTGCTTCTGTTCCCAGGCATTCCCCAGCTTAATGAGCTGTACCCTGGAACCATCAGCCAGAACAAACCCTTCTTCCCTGAAAGCATTTATCTATCAGATCACAATGACCAATGCAATGGACTCAGGACCCTTCTGCTTTTCTCCTATAGTGTCTCCTTGTCCTCTGTACACACTTGGCTTGGCAGTCATGTAAAGAAGCTTTAATTGTGGGGTGGAAACAAAAACAATCTATGAGTTTAGAGAGAAGGTACCATAAAATACTAATCATGATTCCAAGAGGATCCCACACCCTGCCCAAAACAATGGTCCATAATTAATTCTTAGGGTACATCTGCAGATGGTTTCGGTCTGTCAAGTCCAGAGAAGTTGTGGATCTTCTGCTGGCTCTGGCCAGACTGCAAGTGGAGTGGTACTTCTCAGAAGTGTGGGACAGGGCGCAGTCGAGGGGGAGGGACTGGGATGGCATGCTCCCTCCTGGACATAGCGCACACAGGCAGCCTGGGGTAGGATGTAGTATAGATGCTTCCTTTCAGGCCAGTCTTGGGAGCAAGCCACTTTTTCTGCAGTTGTTCTAGTAGTCCATAGTTTGTGGGAGGTCCTGCAAGAGAAACCAGGTTTGGGTGACACAAGGGCTTTCAGGAGTCTTGTACATAGTGGTTATAAGAACACATGGGAGGGCCACTGGTGGTACACACCTTTAATCCCAGCACTTGGGAGGCAGAGACTGTGTGAGTTTGAGGCAAGTCTGGTCTACAGAGAACACACACAGTAGTCACATCACACATCAGAGCAACAAACCCACCTAATTCTGGAATGGCACAGTAATTGCCCATTGTGGCAGTTTTGTGCTAATGGAGACATCTCTAGGAGCTGCTGGGGGTGAGGTACAAGGGCCAACAAACAGGAAGCACAATTGTCCACACTCCTGTCACACTTTCCAGGTCATTATAAAAGGACTAACGCTAACTAGCAAGGTGAGCAGAGGCCAGTGAGGGCATGAAAGAACTTTCCCAAAGCTCTACCCCTACCTGGTTTATGTTTTTGTTCAGTATACACCCCTTATCTTGTTTATTCAATCTTATTTATTAATAAGATAAGTCTGTTTCCTTCTTGGATCATTAACACCATGAAGGTAAAAATGTATACTTGTCGTCACTATGTCCCCCAGGTACTCCAAGGAAAATTCAATTACTGTGCATAGAGGGAAGGCCCAGCAGAGGAGTAGAGTGTGTGTTGTTTCTGACCACCTTTGATCCTGGTAAATAGGCCCTATGACATACAGGTGAGACTGTCATTATAGGATTATCCCTGATGTCAAGGAAAGGAGGCAGGTGTAGTCCTGAGCAACAAACAGGACTCATTTTCCCATGACCTTACCCCACTGCTCATGTAGTGAGGTCTTTGTCTCTGATGAAAGCACATCTCAGCCCTGTGCATCTGTGGTCCCCTTATTTACCAAACACAGGGGGAAAATCTCCAATTATAAAAGTACCAAGAAGGGGAAAGTCAGACTTCTCTGGCAGCCACAGCAATTTCTGTCCATTCCAGGTACGAAGGGCAGGCAAGCATGGGTTATAACTGTGTCGATTGTAGTGGTCATCATAGGTGCTG
The DNA here is from genome assembly GCF_011762505.2 of Arvicanthis niloticus. Lineage (NCBI taxonomy): Eukaryota > Metazoa > Chordata > Mammalia > Rodentia > Muridae > Arvicanthis > Arvicanthis niloticus. Next base: position 10,604,640 of record NC_047662.1, on the reverse strand, counting down.
ATCAGATAACGATTAGAAGGCTCCTGGTGATGGGTGATCAGGTGCTTGTATGGAACACCCTGGAAGAACACACACAGCCGCCAGGTTATCCATCAGAGCAAAGTGTCCCTTCCAGCCCAGAATGAGGACAGTGATCACCTCTCAAGAATCTCCAGTGGAAAGGAAGCCCCCACTGGTCATCAGAGACTTCCAAGGGCCACAGAACTGCCTATCTCACTGGGACTATTCCTCTTGCAGTTATATACCCCAGTTATATACCCCAGCTAGCGGCTTTCACTTCTCTGGCCAAGTCCATTCATCCCCAGGATGAACTACAATGGTAAATTAAAATTAAAGTCAGGATGTAAAACTGTTGTTTTTATAAAAAAATAAGGAGAAAGAATATGTTTGGTGGATGTATAGTCAGGTATGGGGGAAGGGGGTGCCCTTGTGGGCCCTTGTTGAGGCATGCCCTCCCCCTGAGGGACCAGTCACACATAGTATAGATAGAGCCACACATAGTATAAAATAGAGTTTATTCAGGGCATGAGGAGGCCAATTGAGAGGGAAGTAGAGGCAGGAAGAGAGAGAGAGAGAGAGAAAGAGAGAGAGAGAGAGAGAGAGAGAGAGAGAGAGAGAGAGAGAAGGAGGAGGAAGAAGAAGGAGGAGGAGGAGGAGGAGGAGGAGGAGGAGGAGGAGGAGGAGGAAGAGGAGGAGGAGGAGGAAGAGGAAGAAGAAGAAGAAGAAGAAGAAGAAGAAGAAGAAGAAGAAGAAGAAGAAGAAGAAGAAGAAGAAGAAGAAGAAGAAGAAGAAGAAGAGAGGCCAGCCATGAGCAAGTAGAGAGGGGGGGGGGGGATGGGAAGAGAGGGGCAAAGGGGCCAGAGGACAGAGAGGGAGCAAGGAAGCAAGAGCAAGTGAGAGCAGAGTGAGGCAAGCAGCCCCTTTTATAGTGAGACAGGCTCATCTGGCTGTTGTCAAGTAACTGGAGCAGTGCTTAGACAAAGTGCCAACAGAAACTATCAGGGCCACTCAGGGTAGAGCTTTGGGATCTGATATTACCCCCTTTGGTTCAATCTTGCCTTGTCACCCTAGCTGCCTATTTCCAAGGCAAGGGGCATTTGGGCCTCATAGTTCCTTCATTTACTGTTAGAAGAAGCAGATAAGTCTCCGTAAATCGCCTTCCCCCAGGAAGGATTTATGGCACCCTCAGCTTCAAAGCAAGGAGCCCTTTCTTTGGTGAGGAGTTATTCACCAGGAGGGAGAAAACTTGTTTTTATTCCTCTGGGATGCCTGCCCAAAACCTGAGTTTTCCTAAGGAAATCCTTCTAGCTTGGAAGGGAACCCCAGGGAGCTGGACTGATGGAGGGGAAGTCTGTTTGTCATGGGCTATAGAAATTCTGTATCCCAGACTTCAAAGGGTGGTTCCATAGCTAAATCAGAGCACAATGCCAGAGAGAGATGAAGGGCTCAGACTGGGGTATGATGCAGAGTTCCCAAGGTCTGCATCACCAGGGGCTAGGAGTGCCTTTATAATCTAGCCAGTGAGCTGGAGGTATTCCCTGGACAGGGGGTCCTGAGTGCCACACTGCTATCTCAAAAATTATACAGTGGCAAAACATTTTCTTAGACCCTTCTGTTCTCAAGAGGGAGCATGCAATTCCACATATGGCCACATGAGGTAGCAGAGAGCAGACCAGGGGCAGCCTATTACCTTGAGAGAGGGATGGGGCATGGTGAATTCTTAGGGACAAAGATAACCTTGAGGAAGGAATTTCTGGTGTGTGGGTGTATGATGATAGTAGTGGGGTATCAGGGGACCTTTTTGAGAGTTTCTCTTTGTAACAGCCCTGGCAGTCTCACTCTGTAGACTAGGCTGGCCTCATAAACACAGGGATCAACATGCTTCTGCTTCTAAACTGCTGGGATTAAAAGTGTGTATGTACCATCATTGCTAGGCCTTCAGGAGAACTTTTTTTTTTTCCTGAGACAGGGTTTCTCTGTGTAGCCCTGGCTGTCCTGGAACTCATTCTGTAGACCAGGTTGGCTTTGAACTCAGAGATCTGCCTGCTTCTGCCTCCCAAGTGCTAGGATCAAAGGCGTGCGCCACCACTGCCCGGCTCAGGAGAACTTTTAAATAAATATTTATTTTATCTTTGTGTGTGTGTGTGTGTGTGTGTGTGTGTGTGTGTGTGTGTGTTGAGGGTGGGGAGGAGAATGCCCAAGCTCTCCAGAAGAGGGAGTCAACCATGTCCACCTGTAGCAGCAGTTATGGAGGGTTGTGTGTCAACAGACATGGGTGCTGGGAACTAAACTCAAGTCCTTTGCAGGAGCAGAAAGGACTCTTCACTACTGAGATACCTCTCCTCCCCCAGAATTTGATTTTTGATGGCCCTGGAATTTATTAACTTTAGCTGTATTAAACCATGAGTTGGGGACGGGGGTTGTCAAGGTTTGTAATGAGTCCAAAGGTCTCTTTTGGCTCTACTCTTAATCGTAGACAAAGGTGGAGAAGAAGCTATGTTGAAATGATCTGATATGTAAAATCAAGGCTAAGGTTGGCTGAGCACTGGGCGCCCCAGGCTGTGGGTTCTGATTCTGGTTTCCTCCAGTTATAGTACCTGTTGTGTCTTCCTTGCACAAAGCACTGGTGAAGGACAAAAGCCCAAGAGCATCAACATGCCCTAGGGATGTTGCACTGTTTGGAGATGCCCACACAGCTAGGGATGGCACTGCAGACTGCAGATGTGTGCACAGTCTGGACATGTCAGTGTAGTCCATATATGCTCGTGTGTCCCAAGGATGCCAACAGAGAGCCCGATACCATTTATCATGACATGACTTTCCCAAAGGCAGAAGACAGCCATCTTTGACAGTGTCATTACAAAACCCAGCTCTCTTCTCAAAGGGAGTAAAAGATAAGTTTATACTTGAACTCAGTAGGAGTGACCAGAGCTTGGGAGAACAAGTTCCAGTTGCCAAGAATAGTAGGTTGTATGTAGAAACAGTTTCATGAATTTTTCAATTGTTTTTTGCATTTATGTAAAAAAAAAAAAAGCCAAACATTAGTTTGCACAAGAGTATGTGAATGTGTGTGTGTGTGTGTGTGTGTGTGTGTGTGTGTGTGTGTGTAGATCAGAGGTCAACCTGAAAACCTTAGGTTCTCTTCTTTCACCAAAGAACATTCAAGGGATGGGATGTCAGACTTGGTGATTGGAGCCTTTTGCCCTTGCCAGCTGGCCCTAATGAAGGTTTTGTTTTATTGTTGGTGGTGTTTGTTTGTTTTAATTTTTTTGAGAGCATGCCTCACTGTGTAGGCCCAGCTGGTCTGGAACTCCCTACGCAGACCATACTGTCCTAAAATTCATAGAGCCCCACCTGTCTCTTCCTCCTAAGCACCAGGACTAAAGGTGTACACCATCACACCTAGAATCTCCTGAAGTTTTTTATGAGCATAAAACAAAACAAAGCCATAAAACAAAGTATTTTTCGAATACATCTGTTGAAACATCAGGTAGGAGAGTTACCACAAAATGGAGAAATCTCTGCTATGTGTCTCAGATGCTGTCTCATGAAATTCTCAACTTTGGATAGGTGGAAGCTAAGTTAATGCATTTTTCAAAAGGTTTTCCCAGATAGCTGCAAGAATGTTAGGTCAGACACAAGTGCAGTGAGTGGCTGTTAAGGGGACTAAAGATAGCCCCAAATAAGTTGGCTCTGTCTGTAACATTCCAAAACGTTACAATCTGAAAGTTCGGATCAGTAGAACCTTTAGCATAGGTGTGTCTCTTCCCGGCTGCCTCCCCACCCACCCCCCACCAGGAACTTCAGTTCAGACTAAAATGAAAAGAATTTCAGTTCATGATGAAATAAAATTAAGTCATGCTGAGAGACTGTTCAGCTGGTAAAGCTTCTTGCTGCTTGCCTGGGGACTGGAGGTGGATTCCTCAGGTTCCACATGGTGAAAGGAGAGAACTGATTTCTGTAAACTGTCCTCTGACCTCCACACATGCACACATCCATGAGTGTATCCCACAGCAAGTGAACAAATAATGTTTTAAGCTTAAAAAACAAACAGCTACATGCCTGGTCTGATTTATAGAAAAGCCACTCACTGTCCCTTTACCATCAAGCCACACAATTTGAAAGGGTTTGTCTCCTGCCTTTGGATTCTGAAAAGCTGATCTCCAGGTTCCCCCCTCCCACTAAAATACTCCGATTCTCACAATCCACACTGTATTCCTTCCTGCCACCCGCCTGAGTTTGAGCAGGTGCCAGGCAGATGGGATGGGGAGACAACAGGCTGGCAAAACAAAACACTCAGCACTCTCACTTGGGATTCTCGGACTGTGGCAGCACAGAGCACAGTTACGGCCTATGGATGAATAGTGATAAGCTTGTCCCCATCGAAAGTCTGGCAGGAGATGACCCTACTTGCTGTACCCAGAAGTGCTAGTATCCTGGAGCCTCTGGAACATTCCCACCTGCTAATAAATGCCACTTTACCTCCGCTTTACTTTTCGAATACCACCTGGAAATGTGGTCTGGTCTGTGGTCTGGCCTCGGAACATACTCCTTCCTGTAAATGCATTGGGGCGTGTGGTCAGTGGCTTTGGTGAACTGGAAAAGAACACATATTCGTGAGAACGTCTGAGATGCCGCCTCTCATACCCCTACTTTGTCCCCCATCAGAAGATAGGTAGGCAGAGAGTGAACAAAAAAGTCCAGAACACCAAATAACACAGGAAGGGCATGAGCTAAGGGATTCAGAGCCTGTCTCAGACTCACTTGGCCACTCTCTTTTGTCCTTTATTTTTCTTTCTTTTTTTTTTTTTTTTTCAATTTTTATTTTATGTGTCTTAACATGATCCCTTCATGTATGTGTATATGGGGGTGTTTGGTTCCCTGGAACTGGAGTTTCAGACAGTTGTGAGCTACCATGTAGGAGCCGAGAATTGAACCCAGGGCCTCTGGAAAAACAGCCAGTGCTATTAACCACTGAGCCATCTCTCCAGCGCAGATCTGTACTTTCTTGTTCTTGGCATTCCTCTATGCTTGGAGTTCTCAACCTTCCTAATGTTGCATCACGTTCATACAATTATTATTATAACTGCATTAATATGTATAATATGTGGTGTCCTCCAACTCTAAAATAATTTTCATTGCTACTTCATGACTGTAATTTTGCTACTTTTATGAATCATAATGTAAATATCTGACACGTAGGTTATCTAGTATGTGACCCCCGTGAAAGGGCTGTTCAGTGATAACCGACTGCTGCTCTATGCTGTCTCTTCCTTGCCTTTCTCCTTCCTGTTCTTCATTTTCTTTCTTTAATTTTCTTTTATTGGATGTTTTCTTTATTTACATTTCAAATGTTATCCCCTTTCCAGGTCTCCCCCCCCCCCAACCCCCTATTCCACCCCCTTTCCCCTGCCTCTATGAGGGTACTCCCCCACTCCCCTACTCCCCCACTCTCACCTTCCCTCTCTGCACTTCCCCTACACTGGGGCATTGAACCCTTTCAAGCCCAAGGGCTGCTCCTCCCACTTATGTCCAACAAGGCCATCCTCTGGCACATACATGGCTGGAGCCATGGGTCCCTCCATGTGTACTCTTTGGTTGGTGGTCCAGTCCCCAGGAGCTCGGAGGGGTCTAGTCAGTTGACACTGTTGCTCCCCCCATGGAGCTGTAAACCCCCTCAGCTCCTTCAGTCCCTTCTCCAACTCCTCCATTGGGGACCCTGCATTCAGTCCAATGGTTGGCTGCGAGCATCCCCATTTTTGTATTTGTCAGGCTCTGGCAGAACCTCTCAGGAGACTGCCATATCAGGCTCCTGTCAGCAAGCACTTCCCGACATCCACGATATGTACTGTATAAGGGATGGATCCCCAGGTGGGGCAGTCTCTGGATGGCCTTTCCTTCTGTCTCCACTCCACACTTTATCTCCATATTTACTCCTGTGAGTATTTGTTCCTCATTTTCTAATTCCTTCCTTCTTCCTTCCTTCCTTCCTTCCTTCCTTCCTTCCTTCCTTCTCCTTCCTTCCTTCCTTCCTTCTTTCCTTCCAGCTTGGTTTGGTTTTTTGAGACAGGGTTTCTCTGTGTAATCCTGTCTTGAAAGTCACTCTGTAGACCAGGCTGGCCTTGTACTCACAGAGATCCTCCTGCTTCTGCCTCTTGAGTGTTGGGATTAAAGGCTTGTGCCACCACCACCACCTGGCTCAATCTTAGTCATTTTTAACTATACAGTGCAATGACATTAGGCACATTCACATTGTTATCCAGTTACCCCCAATATTCCTATCCAGAAGCTCCACATCCCGAACAACAGCTCCCCATTCTTGCTACCCTGGCCATGTTACTTTCAGATTCTATTAATGTGCATACTGTAGACACCCAGAAAAGGGGTCGGGTCATATAGTGTTTGTCCTATTACACCTGACTCTTTTCACTTCTGTCTTCAAGATTCATCCACGTGAGAGGATATACAGAATTTCCTTCCTCATAAAGGCTGTGAGACCTATCTTGTTTATCCATCCATCCATGGGTAAGTACCTGCATTGTGTGCCTCTCTCTTGGCTAAGTGTGAATTATGTTGCACTGCATGTGGGTACAGCAAATCCTTCTGAATCTCAGTTTTTACTTTTTAAAAAGATTTAATTATTTTATGTATGTGAGTAGACAGACCGTCACTGTCTTCGCACACACCAGAAGAGGGCATCAGATCCCTTTACAGATGGTTGTGAGCTACCATGTGGTTGCTGGGAATTGAACTCAGAACCTCTGGAAGAGGTGCTCTTAATTCTCATTCTTTTCAAGTTATATACAGAGAAAGAGCTGGCAGCTCATGTGGTCATTTTGTGTTCAATTCTTTTTATTCCTCCCCCCTCTTACTTTAAAAACATTTTTAAAAAATAATTTTATTCTTGTTTTACACACACACATACACACTATCTATCTATCTATCTATCTATCTATCTATCTATCTATCTATCTAACTATATGGTGGTCTTTTTGTACTGTGTGTGCAGTACCCTCAGAGTCCAGAAGACAGACAGCATCAGATTCTCCTGGAACTGGAGTTACAGGCAGTTGTGAGCTGACGTGTATGTGCTGGGAACTGAGCCTGGGTTCTCTGGAAGAGCAACTAGTAGTCTTAACCACTGAACAATCTTTCCAGCTCCTCAAAATATATTTTTTAAGACTTATTTTATTAGGCAGTGGTGGTGCACGCCTTTAATCCCAGCACTTGGGAGGCAGAGGCAGGCGGATTTCTGAATTCAAGGCCAGCCTGGTCTACAGAGTGAGTTCCAGGACAGCCAGAACTACACAGAGAAACCCTGTCTAGAAAAAAAAAAAAAAAGATTTATTTTTATCATCAAAATATATTGTAAGAAATTCTCAAAGAATTCTTATTTTTATTTATTTATTTATTTATATTTATTTATTTTTATTTATTTCTCAAAGAAAAAATAAAAACACCTGTAATAGATTTATTTTTATTTTATGTGTATGAGTGTTTTGCCTGTGTATATCACATGTGTGCCCAGTGTCTTTAGAGGTTAGAAGAAGACATTAGATCTCCTGAACTGGAGTTGCAGGTCATTGTGAGCCTCTGTGTGTGTTACGAACTGAACCCAGGTCCTCAGAACAACTATGCCTCTAACTGTTGAGTCATTTCTCCAGTTCCATTTTGAAAACAATTTTAATTTTTATTCATTTGAAATAATTGCATGTATGTCTGGGTGTGCATATGTGCAAATGCCTGAAGAGACCATTAGTGTCAGATCTCTCTAGAGCTGGAAATATAGAGGCAGGGAGAGCTGCCTGAGGTGGGTGCTGGCTGCGAGCTCTCTGGAAAAGCAATGTGCACTCTTAACTGCTAGGCTAGCCCCTTAAAAAGAATTTGAACATGTTTTTATTTGACGGGGTCAGGGGTATGTGGTCTATACATGTGCCTGATGCATGTGTGGGGGTTAGAGGACAGTCTGGGACTCAGTTCTCTCTTTCTGCCATGTGGGATCTGAGGATCGAACTCAGGCCATAATGCTTTGCAGCAGTCACCTTTACCCACTGAGGCATCTTGGTACCGTCTCCTCTTTTCTCTTTTTAAATTGATACTTTTATTTCTTTAATTGAAACAAAACAACCCCCTTCTCTTTCCTCTCTCCAACTCTTACCATGTACCCCACATTGCATACTCTAGAAATCCTGGCCTCTTTTTTTTTTTTTTTTTAATAACTGTTATTACCTACTCACTCCCATACACACCCTCCTCCCCACCCCACCATGCATGCACACACCTACCTAAATGTATAAATACAGCCTGCCCAGTACATTAGTGCTACTTGTGTGCATATGATTTCAGGGGTGACCGTGGACATTAGATAACCAGTCAGGGGCTCATCCCCAAGGAGGACGCTTCGTCTAGCTACCAATGCTATTCGTTGCCTGCAGTTTGTTGTCTGTGGGTTGGGTCCTGTATTCTGCTCTCTTCATTTTTCTTTCCCACTCTCTCTTCTTTCCTCCACTCCTTTCTTCTTTCCTCCCTCCCTTCCTCCCTTCTTCTCTCCTTCTCTTCCTTCCTTCCTCCTTTCTTTTCTTCCTTCACTTTCCTTTCTTTCTTTTTCATTCTGAGATAAGGTCTCTGTATATAGCTCAGGCAGGTTCCAAATTCAGAATGCTCCTATCTAGGAGGAAGGTAGATGGGGCTCTAACCACTGAGCGACATCTCTAGTCATATATATATATATATATATATATATATATATATATATATATATTTACATATATATATTAATTACAGTAACTCAGGCAGGTCTTGAACTGGTGATCCTCTTGTCTCAGGTTTCTGAGAGCTGGAATTATATACTTGTGCCACCACAACCTACTGCACCATTATTCTTAAGAGGTTTGATTTTTTTCTCACATCTTTGCCTTGATATCAGGGAAATGCTGGCTTTATTTTTTTCATTGTATTTCCTCCTCTTCAAATTTTGGAGCGTATTTGAGAAGTATTGGTGTCAGTACTTTTTTTAATTTTTAATTTTTATTTTATAAAATAAGACATTTTGCCTGGATGCGTCTGTTTATTATGTGCATGCAGTGCACACAGAGACCAGAAGAGGGCGGCATTGGATTCCCTGGATCCGGAGTTACAGATTCCCTAAGCGCGATCACTCTACAAGAACCGCCTTAACTGCTGAGTAATTTTTTCCAGCCCCCAATGTTACATTTTTTTTTTTCTTTCCTCCTCTTGAATGTAGTCTGGTAGATTGCGGGTTTCTAGGAATTTTTTTTATTACATATAGATTTTCCAGTTTTTCCCGGGGCTGGAGAGATGGCCCAGTGGTTAAGGGCATTTGCTGCTCTAGCAGAAGAAAAGAGCCTCCAGTAACCATGGCAGAGACTCACAACCTCTTGTGATTACAGTTCCCAGGGCTCTTATGGCCTCTTCTGACCTCCACTGCATTGCATGCATGTGGCATATGACTACATATACATAAATGAAAATCAAATCTCAGAAAATAATTTTTAGTGTAGTGATTCCCCACTTTCATTTTATTATTTTAAGTTTTTTTTCTTAGCCCACCAACAGACTGTGAATTTTGCCCATTTTTTCTTTTTAAAAATATCTATTAGTTGGCCGGGCGGTGGTGGCTCATGCCTTTAATCCCAGCACTTGGGAGGCAGAGGCAGGCAGATTTCCTAGTTCGAGGCCAGCCTGGTCTACAGAGTTAGTTCCAGGACAGCCAGGACTACACAGAGAAACCCTGTCTCGAAAAACTAAAAAAAAAAAAAAGATTTATTAGTGCTTGTGAGTGTGCACAGCCTGTGTGGATTATATGGTGTAGTGTGGTGCGTACACGTGCGAAATATATGATGTCTATGTAGAGTATATGATGTGTCTAATATATGATGCATGTGTGTTGTATGTGTGTATGGTGTGTGCAGTGTACATGGTGTGTATGGTCTGTGTGGTCTGTGTGGAGCGTTTGGCGTGTGAAGTTTTTATGGTTTGTGTAGTGTGTATGGTTTGTCTAGGCTGTATGTAAGTGTTTTGTGTGAGTGTGTTGTGTGTGATGTATGTAGTTTGTGGATGTGAGGTGTAAGGCACATGTTGTCCCATGTTTGCATGTTGTGTATGTAGTGATCAGAGGACATCATCTGGTGTCACTCTTGGCCTTCCCCTCTGTTTAAAGATAGTCTCTTACTGTTACACACTACACTGTGTACCCTGAGCTGGCCTGCAAGCTTTGGAGGATGTCTGTCTTTTTTTCTCCCCTTTGGGTATAGGTTCTGAGATCATACACGTGCCACCACAGCCAGCTTTTACAAGGATTCCTGGGATCTGAACCCTGGTCATTAGTCTTACATGATGTTTTTGTCAGGTTGTCAGCTGGGCACTGAGTTAAAATCATCTGAAAAGAAGGAAGTTGAATTGAGACAATGCCCCCATCAGACTGGCCTGTAGACTAGACTGTGGGAGTCAATGCCCCCATCAGACTGGCCTGTAGACTAGACTGTGGGAGTCAATGCCCCCATCAGACTGGCCTGTAGACTAGACTGTGGGAGTCAATGCCCCCATCAGACTGGCCTGTAGACTAGACTGTAGGAGTCAATGCCCCCATCAGACTGGCCTGTAGACTAGACTGTAGGAGTATTTTCTTGATTAATGATTGATGTGGGCGACCATGCCACTGTGGTCAGTGCCAACCTTGGAAAGGGGGGCCTGTGCTATACAGAAAAGGAAACTGAGCAATCCATGGAGAGCAAGCCAGCAAGCAGCATCCATTCCTCCCGCTTGACTTCCTACCCTGACTTGTCTGTGCCTGGGACTCATGAGTCAGACCAACCCTTTCCTCCCTAAGCTGTTGTTGGTCAGACATTTATCACAACCACAGAAAGTAAGCTATGACACATGGCAAGCAAGCACTTTCCTCTATTGAGCCATTTCTCCAGCTCCTTGTTGGTGTTTTCAATTAGGCAACTCCTGTTTTCATTGTTTTCTGCCCCTCTCCTTAAAAAAATAATATATAAAAAAGTCATAAAATATAGTCCCAGCTGGTCTCAGATTCACTACATAGTCCAGGTTGGCCCAAATTCTTCCCTAGCCCAGCCCTCTGCTACTTTATCCTGTTCCCTCCCTTCTCCCCCCCCCCCCTCTCTCTCTCTACAGAGTGCAGAGGTGTTGAGACCTTGGAGCTAGAGTTACCAGTGGTTTTGTCTGTTATCCAGTTGTAAGACTTGGTTTATAACCTATGACATGGTCCTAGGAATTTGTCATGTGTGCTTGAGAAATGTGTATCCTTGTTCTGTCAGATGGAATGATACATGCATATATTATGTTTAAACAGTTTGTGGTGGTGCTCAACGTTTTGTTCTCGTTTTGACCTTCTATCTGATAGTTGTACCCAATATTAAATATGTAGTATTGAGCTACTTTTTTCCTGGTTTTTTGAGACAAGGTTTCCATGTGTAGCCTTGGCTGTCTTAGAACTTATACTGTAGACCATACTGGCCTTGAACTCAGAGGTCTGCTTTCTGAATGCTGAGATTAAAGGCACCATGACCTCAGCTTGAGATAGTTTTTTAAAAAGACAGATTGTTTTTATTTTACATGAAAGAGTGCTTTGCCTTCATGTGTCTGTGCATACTGTGTGTGTGCCTGGGGCCTATGGAGATCTGAAGTGGGCATCAAATTACAGGTGCTTGTGAGCCACAATGTGGGTGCTGGGAATGGAACCCAGGGAATTGAAGCCACGGTTCTTAAGTGCAGAGTCATCTGTCCAGCCTCTGTTTTAATCACTAAGTGAAGATTTATTTCAAGGCCCGAAGCAGATTCAAACTAAACAAAATGATACTGTAATTTCTTATTATTTGCCGACACATAACACAAAGTTTCTGAAATCGAGACGATTAAACCCTGAGCCACATGACCTGAAACTTCCCACAGCAATATCATTCAACAAAGTGTAAGGTGACATCATTAGTGGACTGTCACACACTTAACGAGAATGTAATTAGCAAGAGTCTCAGATCAAACAGACACAATCTGTAAATTTTATGCTTTCGGTGTTTGTTTTCACTCTTCTTAAGTCCATAAAAAACTGCGCTCCATTCAGGAAGGAAATCTCTACAATTTAAAATTACAGGGCTCTCAAGATGGTTCAGTCAGAGGAGGTACTTGCCATGAACCCTGATGACCAGAGATAGATAACTGGGACCCACATCGTAGAAGAGCTGACTTTCAAAAATTGTCCTCCACCGTGAGTCAGCAAGGGCATCACCCCCAAATACACATAAAGGAATAATGATTTGTTTGTTTGTTTGTTTGTTTGAGACAAGTTTTCTCTGTATAAGCCTTGACTGTCCCAGAATTCATTCTGTAAATCAGGCTGGCTTTGAACTCAGAGATCCACCTGCCTTTGCCTCAGCAGTGCTGGCATTCAAGGTATAAACATCACTCCCAGCTAAAAAAATTAAATTCTACTTTCAGGGTTCTGGGAATATAGGTCAATGTCAGAGTGCTTGCCTAGCATTCATAAGACCCTGTGATACCTCCAGCATCAAAATGATCTATCTTTAAAATTTACCTTCAGGATCTGCCTTCATGCCTGCCTCCTCACCAGTGCCATGGGGACCTACCTGATGGGCACATAACAATCTGTAAGGGAGTTTCCCAACTCCTATAATAATTGCCAGTGATTATTTATAGACTGGAGTCCCTTGCAGCTTTCTCCTATAAGAACCCCAACTGGTTGATCATCTGGTCATTTTCCCCTGTGCCCCTTGGTGTTCCTCCTCCTCACATCCATCAATCACAATTGAAGCTAATGATAACTCATGCCATGCCTAGTGATGACTAATATTTTCCACAGAAACAATCTTTTCTATTTGTCCAAAGTGATGGAACACGGTCAAAAGAATGATGAACAATGCCCAGGGGAACGGTGAGAAACATTTGCATTTGACTTACAAGACATATTTATTCTTGTTGGATATCAGAAAAATCCAGTCTGGTGAAGGAATATTCTGAGTGCTGGCCTCAGGGTACCCTCAATGTGGATATGGTCGTCTGCCTTACTTTCATGCTTTCCCAGATACAATCTTCAGTATGTGCCAGGCAATTATATTTAAATTGGTCTGTCCTGAGAAAGTTCTGGGAAAGGGCTGCTCTGTTAATATTTAGTGTGTAATTACTGGCATTTATTTACATGTTTTTCTGAACTCAAGCAACCTTCCTTGGATCATTGCTTTCTTTTTTTGTTTGTTTGTTTGCTTCATGCATAAAGGTACACTAAAACTGAAGTAAAGTTTGCAGCATAGGTGTCTGAAAGACGACACAAAGCTACTATCAACTTCCCCCATTCTCCCAAGATCAAAACTGGCAGTTCTATCTTAACTCCTTTTGTTTTTCATTTTCCAAGATTATATGAGGATGTCTAAGAATTGCTGAAAAGAAAAAATACATACATACATACACACTTATGTACTAAACATACATATACATACATACATACATACATACATACACACACACACACACACACACACACACACACAATATTAGGCTGGCTTTTACTTGTTTTATTATCAAGAATGACCTTGAAATATAGATCCTCTGCCACTATCTTATAAGCGCTGAGTGCTCTGGAGTACAAGCATACAACACCTCACCTAGTTTATGCACCTATGGGAATTGAACCCTGGGCAGGTCTCATGCATGTTCAATAAGCACTGTGCGTATTGAACTACCCAGGTTCAGTCCTAGCAAAATTCTAAGTGGCTCCTTCTTTCTGGCCAAAAGGTTAAGGTTCAGTCAAAGCTAACACCAAGAACCTGTCCTACTTGAGAGTTAACAGTGAACGTGGGCAGGAGGACTTGTAGAACTAGTACAGTGAGCAGCAATATAGCCGTTAACATCACTTCAGGGAGAGCTTTGCCTGCTCCAGTAGGTGCTATGATCAGATCAGGCTGAGAAGCGTAGAAATTCTTCAAATAGAAGTGCAAATAATAACCCAGGGTTAAAAGTGCTTACTGCTCTTGCAGAGGACAAACTTTGGTTCCCATCACACACAATGGGCTGTTCATCACTGCCTGTAGCTCCAGTTCCAATGGATAGGACTCCCCCTTATGGCTTCTGCAGGCATTTGCATGCAAGTGCACATGTGCATGTGATCACAGACACGTAAACATACACACACACTCAAATTTTTGTTTTGAAAGATTTACATATCATTTTTGTTATGTGTGTGTGTGTTTGTATGTGTGTGTGTGTGTGTGTGTGTGTGTGTGTGAGTGTTTGTCTACATATATGTATGTGTACCAGGTTTATACAGCACAACGAAGCCAGAAGAGGACATTGGATCCCCTGGAGTTGTGTGTGAGCTGCAATGAGGACTGGGAACCAAACTCTAAACCCAGTCCCCTGCCACAACAGTAAGTGCTCTTACCCACTGAGCCTTGTTTCCATCTCAGTAAAAATAAATAAATAAATAAATAAATAAATACATAAATAAATAAACTTTAAAGCGCTATAAAGCTGGTAGCACATGTCTTTAATCCAAGAATTTGGGAGGCAGAGGCAGGATCTTTGTGAGTTCAAGGTCAACCTAGTCTACAGAGTGAGTTCAGAGACAGTGAGGGGGTATGTAGAGAAACTCTATCTCAGAAAACCAAATAAACAAATAAATAAACAATAATGAATGTAAAACTATAAAGGAATTGGGGATCTCCTGGTACTTTGAAATTCCCCAGTGACAACAGTGTTAGCCTTACAACTATACTAATACCCCTCCTATGGTGTTTTTCGGGCATAAGGAGGGACCTTAATTATTGCTTAAATGCATCTTTCCCATGCAGAACAAGAAGGCCCTTCCTTATGCCAGGGTCTTACGCTGAACCACGCATTACCTCACATTTCAGAGTGGCCATAACTATACTCCTCTGAGCTATTTTCCCACTGGCTCTTCTTCCTTACCTTCCCTCTTTCTTCTACCCAGTTTCCAACAAGCACTTTCGTTGAATACTTCTTTTCAATCTGCCAGCCTGGAGTAGAAAATGTCTCGGGAACCACTGAGGTCGAAAACATGGCCAAGATCTGTCACACGTCCCTTTGCCTTGGCAGATTCAAGGGCGAGAGAGATGTTATGAGGTTGTTACATTAGTCATATCCTCATCTACCCTTCATGGGTAGTAGGTGACACTCTGTCAAGCTTGGGAAATTCAGAACAAAGCCCAAGAGCTCACTTTCCTCTGGGGAGAGTGATGTGATCTTGGATTCTCTTCTGTTGACTGTCTCCATGGTGACAGACTCTGGGCATAAATATTCTTTACCAGAAGCAGTTGGTTCTGGGTGAGCAAAGCTGGTTCCACAAGCACAAGCCAAAGTGAAAAGGCACCTTGGAGTAAACAGTAGTGAAAGGCCAGGTCTTTGTTGTCACCCTAAGAAGAGGGCCACCACCCTTGCTTCAATCTTTTTTATTATTATTATATTTATTTACATTCCAGATGTTGCCTCCCTTCAGGAAGGGAGTTCTTCCTGAGTTCTACCCCCTGTTCCCTCCTCTTTGGTTCTGAGAGGGTGCTCCCCCACACAGCCACCCACCCCCACCTCACCCCCAACCTAGCATCCCTCTTCCTTGGGACATCAGGTTTTTTTTGTTGTTGTTGTTGTTGTTGGTTTTGTTTTTTACAGGATTAAGCACAACTGAGGCCAGACAAGGCTACATACGTGCCGCGGGTCATGGACCAGCCCATGTGTGCTTTTCGTTTGGTAACTTAGTCTCTGAAAGCTCTGAGGAGTCTGGTTAGTTGCTACTGTTTTTCTTCCTATGGGGTTTGTAATGCCCTTCAGCTCCTTTAGTTCTTCCCCTAGCTCTTCCATAGGGGTCCCAGACCTCAGTCCAACGGTTGGTTGTAAGTATTTGCATCTGTCTCAGTCAGCTGCTGCTAGAGCCTCTCAGAGGACAGCCATGCTAAGCTCCTGTCTGCAAGCACAACATAGCATCAGTAATAGTGTTAGGGTTTGGTGCCTGCACATGGGATGGATCCCAAGTTCTGCAGGTCACTGAATGGCCTTTCCTTTAGTCCACATGGTTTTTGTCACTACATTTCCTTTAGACAGAAACAATTCTGGGTCAAAAAATTTGAAGATGGGTAGATAGCCCCATGTCTCAGCTGGGACCATGTCTATCTACTGGAAGTAGTCTCTTTAGGTTCCATCTTGCCACTGTTGGGTATTTTGGCCAAGGTCATCCAATTGGGTCCTGGGAGCCTCTCACATCCCAGGTCTCTGGGACTTTGTAGAGCTCCCCCCCACCCCAACCCTGCACTGCTTCGTATGTCCATCTATTCTCCTGCTGCCCCCCTTCCCGCTTCTCCTGTCTCTCTCCATACCTGATCTTGCTCCTGCCTCCCCTGTCCCACTGATGTTCCTCCCTCCCTCTGCCTCCCATGATTATTTTGTTCCCCCTTCTAAGAGGGATCGAAGTATCTACACTTGGGTGTTCCTTTTTGTTAAGCTTCATATGATCTGTGAGTTGTATCATGGGTATTCTGAACATTTTGGCTAATATCCACTTATCAGCAACTATATACCATGCATGTCCTCTTGGGTCTAGATTACCTCACTCAGGATAATATTTTCTAGTTCCATCCATTGGCCTTCAAAATTCATGATGTCTTCATTTTTAATAGCTGAATAGCATTTTATCATGTAAATGAACCACATTTTCTGTATCTATTCTTTAGTTGAGAGCCATCTGGGTTGTTTCCAGCTTCTGCGTAATACAAATAAGACTGCTATGAATATAGTGGAGCATGTGTCCTTGTTATATGATGGAGCACCTTTTGGGTATATGCCCAGGAGTGGTATAGTTGTATCTTCAGGTAGAAGTATTTCCAATTTTCTGAGGAACTACAAGATTGATTTCCAGAGTGGTTGTACCAGCTTGCAATCCCACCAGCAATGGTTGAGTGTTCCTCTTTCTCCACAACTGGCATGACTTGGATACTTTCTTGAAGGTGAGTCAAATGGTAACTACGTGGTGTTGCTATCCTATGTTAAGATACTAACAAGCATTCACTCACTGCACCCCTTAAAGGCTGGTACTGTAATGCTTTGTAGTTGAGGACACTGAAGTACATAGAGAGGTTCAGCTTCCTAAGACCACAGGGTTACCTGGGGGATACCTGAGAATTTCATCTATTCCAACTCGAGCTTAAATCATTGGCTTCCATCCACTGCTTTCCTGTAACTCTGCTTAAGTGGTTTCCATGAAGAATTCTGTATCATGCTTGCAGCTAACCACAATATGGTTCATTCATTCATTCATTCATTCCATAAGCTCTTCTCTTTATCTATCGTAGGTGTCATGATGGTTTGAATAAAAATGGCTCTCATAGGCCCATAGGGAATGCCACTGTTAGGAGGTATGGCCTTGTTGGAGGAAGTGTGTTACTTAGGGCTGGCTTTGAGGTCGCAGGTGCTCAAGCCAGGCCACTGTTTCAGTCTTCTGCTGCTGCCTGCAGATCAAGATGTAGAATTCTCAGGCACCTCTCCAACAACATGTCTGACTGCATGTCACCATGCTTCCTGACATATTGATATGGACTAAACCTCTGAACTGTAAGCCAGCCCCAATTAAATGTTGTCCTTTATGAAAGTTACCATGATACTCTGTTATGCTTGTGGACAGGAGACAGTTATGCTAGCATAACTATCCTCTGAGAGGCTCTACCCAACAGCTGACTGAAACAGA
Organism: Arvicanthis niloticus; assembly: GCF_011762505.2. NCBI lineage: Eukaryota > Metazoa > Chordata > Mammalia > Rodentia > Muridae > Arvicanthis > Arvicanthis niloticus. The sequence goes on along the minus strand of NC_047662.1, from coordinate 10,586,897 downwards.
TGCAGAGACCCATAGCCAAACATTGGACAGAACTTGGGGTGTCCTGTGGAAGAGTTGGGGGAAGGATTGAAGGACCTTAAGGAGAGAGAGAGACTTCACAAGAAGTCCCAACATAATCAACTAACCTGGACTCTTGGGGGATCCCAAAGTCTGAACCACCAACCAAAGAGCATACATGGGTTCCAACCCTTAACATTGCCCCTTCTGCATAGATATAGCAGATCTGCAGCTTGGTCTTCATGCAGGTACCCCTCAAACTGGAGCTGGGGCTTTTCTTGACTCTGTCATCTGCCTGTAGATTCTGTTCCCCTAACTGTTCTGCCTTGTCTGGCCTCAGTGGGAGAGGATATGCCTAGTCCTCAGTGACTTGATGTGCCAAGTGTGGGTTGGTGCTTGGGGATGCCTTCCCCTTCTCAGAGGAGGGAAGAGGGAATGTGGGAAGGAGCTCTGAGAGATGCTACAATCTGGGAGTGAAGTGAATAAAATAAGTAAATTAATGGAAACAAAAGGGGTTGCCATGGTCATAGTGTCTCTTCACAGCAATAGAAACCCAAACTAAAACAGATGTTAAGGTGAAGTTGCAATGCATTAGTGAATATACCTTGGCTCAATTCAATGGGGCAGAACCCACTATCTTGATTATTGTCTAGGCCAAAGGATCAGAAGTGACCGAGATAGCTATCTACAGAAGGCTGGTTCAGTATAGTGGAGTATGTTTACATGAAGTAATGTTCCACAGCTCTTACGAAAGCCTGGTCTAGGCCCATGTTACGTAACTCAGTGGCAGGGCACTTGCCTAACATGTGAAAAGGTCCTTAGCTTAAACCCTAGTGAAGGAAGGAAGAAAGTGGCTGAATAGGAGAGGAAGAGGAAAGAGCAAAGAGAAAAAGGGAGACAGATAAAAGGAACAGGGTTAACCCCAAAGAGGCACTAATAAATAAAGGAACTTGTTTAAAATTTAATTGTACTTTATTTTATGTGTATGGGTGTTTTGCTTACATGTATGTCTGTGTACCATATCCATGATTATTGCCCATGGAGACCAGAAGAGAACATTAAATTCCCTGGAATGGGAGTTACAAAGATCTGTGAGCCAGTATGTAGACAATAGGAATTGAACCTGGGATCCTTTGGAAGAACAACCAGGGATCTTAACCACTAAGCATCTACCCAGCCCTAGAAGAAAATTTTATATGAAGTAGCCACAGTGATGACACAGTTGTATTTAGGAAAATGGGATATATTTCTAATCAAAGTTCATAGATTCATGAATTCTGCATAATTCCACAGGTACAATTCTTTATTTTATAGACTACAACACAGTCATGGAAACCATCACTAAAAATGAATGTCCTGATAGGAACTGGACCCTACCTACCTGACAGCCCACAATGTCTGGAAGTCCAGTTCTGTGCATCCAGCATCTTCTTCTGACTTCCATGGTACACATACATACTTGGAGGTAAAAGATTCACAAACAGAAGTAAAATTTAAAAGAATCTTAAAATTTTGTTTAAATGGATGTATCGGCATTGGAGAGCTGGCTCAGACATTAAAAGTACTTATTGCTCTAACCGAGGACCCAGGTTTAGTTCTCAGGACTCATATTGAGTGGCTCACAGACACATATACCACCAGCTTCAGGGAATCTGATGTCCTCTTCTATATGTCTAGATGTCTATAGACACTGCACCTATATGCACTTAATTACACAGAGAAAAACACACACACACTACAATTTAAAATAATAAAGATATATAAATGAGTGTATTGATCAGTAAAGCTGTAGTAAAACAAAACTCTCATAAAATCACCAGGTAGGTCAAGGGAGAAAACTGTCAGCACTTACCAGTGTTCTGCATGTTCTCTCTTCTTCAAAACCCATCCTGCACTCCAAAGACTCCAGTGTCCTGCTTTTCATTGTCTTGTTCTTCTCCATACAGTTAGCACCCGTGTACTCATTCTTAAACTCAGCTGTCTGATAGAGCATGTACTTAATGTTTTTAAGGCTGATTGACAATACCCAGAACCACACATAAAGAAAGAAACAAACAAAACTATTTGTTTTAAGAGTGTTTGTAAAGTGTATGGATGTGTGTGTGTGTATGTTTATGTTTATGATGTATGTGCCTGTCTATTTATGTTTGTGATATATCTGTGTGGAGATCAGAGGATAGCTTTGTGGAATCAATTTCTTTTTCCACTTTTATGTGACTTTCAGAGATCAAACTTTGGTTATCAGACTTGCATGGAAAATTCTTAACCCTCTAAACCATCTTTCTGATGTGGAGAATATATATGTATATGTATGTGTATGTATGTGTGCATATATATATATATGTATATATATATATATATGCCTTATAAGATTATGTGTATCATATGTGTACCATGTGAGTGCAAGTGTCTGGGGATGCCAGAAATTGGCATCAGATCTCCTAGAACTGGGGGTACAAGTGGTTGTGTGCTGCCTGATGTAGGTTCTAGGAATTGAACCTGGTTCTAGGAATTGAACTGGTATGACCTGTAAACACTCTTAACTTCTGGTCCATCTGTCTAGCCTGAGGTGTATCTTTAATACTATGAAAAGACTCTAAGATGTAATAAAAATAACTTATTATTTAGGAATAAATAAGAACTTCCAACCTGGGATAAACGTGAGCTAGTGAATCATAGGCACATCTAGAGAAGTTGGCACAAGCAGTGGGGGTAAGGCGTTAAAGGCTAAAAGAGAAGTGGATACCAGTACAAATGTAGCCCCCGGAGACAGGCCCCCAGTGACCTACTTTCTCCCCCCAGGTGCCACCTTCCTCATTTCACCTCCCAAATGACAAATGCCTTAAGGGATCAATGCACTGCAGAAGAGCCATCACAGTCACATTCAGGGATGAACTTCACTGTTCTCCGTGACATTTTAAAACCCAATCAAGTTGACAATCAAGATTAATTACTGTACTAGCTGATTTTTTGTGTCAACTTGATACAAACTGGAGTTATCACAGAGAGAGGAGATTCCCTTATGGCAAGGCCTTCATGAAATCCAGCTATAGGACATTTTCTGAATTACTGATCAAGGGGGTTGGGCACTGTGAGTGATACTATCCCTGGGCTGGTGGTCCAGGGTTCTATAAGAAGGCAAGCTGAACAAGCCAGGGGAAGCAATCCAGTAAGCACCATCTCTCCATGGCGTCTGCATCAGCTCCTGCCTCCAGGTTCCTACCCTGTGTGAGTTCCAGTTCTGACTTCCTTTGGTGATGAACAGCAATATGGAAGTGTAAGGTGAATAAACCCTTTCCTCCCCAACTTGTTTCTTGGTCATGATGCTTTATGCAGGAATACAAACCCTGACTAAGACAATTGCCACAGTACCATCTCCTGATACCCAAGTATGGACCATTTTCCTACTGCAGTCTCCCCCTCCTTCCCTCCCTCCCTTCATCCCTCCCTTCCTCCCTCCCTCTTCCTGTCTCTCTAATAAAGGCTAAATTTGCAAGTTTGTGTATGTATGCATACATGTGTGTCAGTTTTGTGTGTGTGTGTATGAGTGCGTGTGTGTGTGTGTGTGTGTGTGTGTGTGTACATGAGTTCAGGTGCCTATGGAAGCCAGAAGACTGTGTAGGATATCTTGGAACTGGAGTTACAGACAGCTGTGAGCCACCACGTGGGTGGGGGAAACTGATCCTGGACCTCTACAAAAACAGTTAGTTTTCTTTTTCATTTTTTTTCTCATTAATTTATTAATTTATTCACTTTATATTCTGATCTCCGCCCCATGTCCCCTCACACTGTCCCTCTCCCCACTCCCCTCCACTTCTCCTCTGAGAGGTTGGAGATCCCCCTTGGGTAGCCCCCTACACTGGACATTATGTCTCTGCAATTCTAGGCGCACCCTCTCCCACTGAGGCCAGACAAGGCAGCCGAGTTAGAGGAATGGGATCCACACTCGGGCAACAGCTTTAGGGATAGCCCCTGCTCCAAATTGTTGGGGGACCCACATGAGAGCAGCCAATATCCATAACTGCTGGGCTATCTCTCCACCTCCACCCAGAGCCTCTTTATAACCATTATATTGAGTGGAGCTACAACCAGGCTGTGACCCCACGTGAGGGCCTTTGTCACCTTCTCCCAATGCTGTGAAATCTCATTAGTTGCTGTCATGGTGGGAATATTTACATCACAGAACCGGCAAATGCAGTTGTGAGGATTAATCTTGGTTGTCAACTTGATTGGCTCAGGATCCACTAAGCGACATGCCTCTGGGCAGGTTTGTGAGGGTATATCTAGGAGGGATTAGCTGAGGGAAGAGATCATCCCCCACAGTGGGCAGCACCTATCAGTCTTGGCCCAGAAATAAGGAAATTTGAGAGAAAGGCAGGGCTTGCTCACGCCTGTCTTCACTTCTTGCTTCTGACTGCTTCTGTCCACTGTTGCTGCTGCTGTCCTCTGCTCCTGGCTTTCAACCAGTGGCCCCACCAGGAGTCCTCCAGACCTTCAGCACCAGACTAGGACTGCAGAGGCGTCCAGAAATATGGCCAACAGGTTCTCAGCCTCTTTAGCATGTAGACAGCCATTGTTGGACTACCCAGTCTGCATTGTGTAAGCCAACCTGATACAACCCTTTGAAACACATATTCATTCCATTGGTTCTGTCGCCACCTAATAGAACAGTACATTAGGGGATATTGATTGACTATTTCTCAGACAGCTACTTATCTTTACACTTGTCACATTAGAAATTGGAACAGAAAACTTAAATAGACCTATTAATGTTGGAATAATAAAAGCAAGTCACATAATTTTACTTCCCCCAAACAAAAATATGTGAGAAATATGGCATGGTTCTATGTATTTATTTATTGCAAATGTGTTTAATCCCTGCATTGATAAAAGTGGGTGGAATTCTCATTCATCTGCATTCATCTGTTGTGACTTATTTTTGTCTGTTTGTTTGTTTTTGATTTTTTGTGGTTTTGTTTTGTTTTTTGAGACAAGGTTTCTCCGTGTAGCTCTGGCTATCTTGGAATTCACTCTGTAGACCAGATCGACTTTGAACTCAGAGATCTGCGAGTTCTTGGCTTTCTGAGTGCTGGGATTAAAGGTATGCACCATCACAGTCACAGCCCATCATGACAGTGTTTTGTTTAAAGAAGGAAAGCAAGCTTCAGAACCTTACATACACACATAATTGAAATAGAGAGAAGCCTTTATATAGCCTTTGTAGCTAACTGTGAAATTTTTGTTTTGTTTTAAGACTGGGTCTTATTATGTAGCCCTGGATGTCATGGAATTTGCTACATGGATCAGGTTGGCCTCAAATTCTGAGATCAATCTGTTTCTACCTCATAAGTGCTGGGATTAAAGGCTTGCACACTGCATGTACTGATATGTTCTTTTGTGACATTGTTGTATATAAATGTGCATATTTCCCCACCTTCTGAAACAGACAAAAGAATCCTCCCTCACCATTCATGGTGAATTCCCTTCGGTCAGTTCTGTGTTTTCTGCTAGGGGGCTGAGTCAAGGTTCAGGAGACAGTGGCTGAAGGCTGAATTAATCACAAGTAGTTAATGATGATTTCAGCCATTTCTTTAAGACGCCTGACAAGCTAGAAACAGACACATTCAGAGAGCTTCTGGGTTGGCAAGCAGATGCAGGTCTTTGAAAAGTGTGACATCCCCAAATCCTTTGCCCACATTCATGATAAGAGTTCCGAACAGGGGCCCGAAGGATGGCTCAGTGGGTTGAGGACTTGCCAACAAACTCAATGGCCTGAGTTTTGTCCTATGACTCCCTTGGTGGAAGAAGAGACTTGATGGCCTTGTCTTATCTTCTGATTACCATAACCAATGAGCCATCTCTCCAGCCTGTCTTTCCTGACTTTTGTTACTTCAGAAAAAATAAACAACTATCAAAGTACTAATTTAAAATTTTCTCTCATTATTTTAGTTTGTATATATGATGTACATGTTTGAACACACACATACACACACACACACACACACACACATATATATATAATATATATATATATATATATATATATATATTTTTTTTTTTTTTTTTTCCTTCCAGAGTGGGTCCTGAGGGTCACACTTAGGTTTTCCAGCTTTTATGGCAAATGTTTTTATCCCCTGAGTCATTTCACCTGGCCCTCTTAATTATTTTAAGTAGTTGTGTTTTTGAGTTGTTTTAAATTTGTGTGTGTGTATGTGTGTGTGTATGTGTGTGTGTATGTGTGTGTGTTTGAGAGAGAGAGAGAGAGAGAGAGAGAATGCATGAGAAAGTGTAAGGGCATTCATGCCACTGTAGCATAAGAAGGTCAGAGGACAACTTTCAGGAGTCATCTCTCTCCTCTTACCCTGCCAAAAGTTGATTTCAGGACAGAGTGATACTATCTTTCTCCAGAGATAAGTTTTCAGCCATCTGTGCATACGAGGAGTTAGGAGCCACTTTATTTCAATCCAGTCAATGTGTAATCAGAACAGCATGCTCCCAAGACTGTCAAAGAGGAATTGCAGTGTGCCATGCAAAGCACCCAGGGAAAGAACCTACCGCTGCTACGACAGAGGCAATTCAGAGACCATAACATCTCCAGGAAGAACTAAGGGTTAAGTACACCATTAACTTCTCCTTCTATTCCACAGAACCAAGCAAAGCCATTAACCCCACCAGGGGCTTTGCTATGAACCTGATAGTCCCTCTCTCGATATGTCTGATGGAAGCATGAATCTAATCACAGCTCCCACTAAGGACATAAGCATTCCGTGTATGAACATCCAGGTGTATTAGAGATGAGCCCCTCTGTTGCCAAGCAGGAAAATTAAGAGATTAGGAGGGCAAGCAAATGGCCATCTGCCTCCCATGAGGCCTTGCAAAAAACAGTAAGAGAGACCAGAGTCTGTTTTCATTGCCACCATCTTCTCTTTCCCTCTTGCATGACTTCAACTCATAAATCCAAGGCTAATCTTGAGCCCTGCAATCTCCTGCCTCTACCTTCTGAATGTTGGGATTACAGGTGTGCACCACTATGCCCAGTTTTATTTGGCTACAGGATTTTGTGCATACTGGGCAAATTCTCTAGCAACCAAGTTACTTTCACAGTACCAGAATGTGTCACTTCACTTTATAATAAACATGGTTCTTCTGGGGATGGAGAGATGGCTTAGTGGTTAAGAACATGTAGTTTTCTTTCATGGGACTTGAATCCAACCACTGCCTGAAATTGCAGCTCCAGGGACTCTGAAGCCTCTGGCTTCCAATGGCACCTGTACCCACACACACACAAGCCTTCTCCTCACAGACACACAATTAAAAAGAATAAAAATACATCTCTAAAGAAATGGTTCTGCAGTGATGACATAAAAATGTTGTTACGTTACAATAGAGACCACCCCTGAGGTAATCTTGTCTTCTGTGAGGTTTTGTTTTGTTTTCTGTGCTGGAGATTGAACCCAGGGCTTGCTTGGGTTCAAAGCAGTGCTCCTCTTGTCTTCTTTGAGGATTTCTTTAGGGATAGAAAATACTAAGAAACTGAACCCCAAGTCCAGCAATTTTCGAAATAAGACAAGCAGTTGTAGCATTGGGGCTGGTAGTTCTGTGCGGAGAACAGAAAAAGCCTTGGCAGTTTATGCAGGAAGATGCTGGCTGACTGACTCCAGGCATCCTTTGCTTTGTAAAATGAAGGTTAAGGATATCAAAGATGAAACACTGATGGAAACAACTATCTGGATGTGTCTGGGGGGGGGGGGAGGGAGAAGGATTGCTGGATTAACATAGTTGAGAGCAAGCAACACCACTCCATAGACTGGGTGGGGGATGGGGGTGGGGAGCTCAGGGGGATCTAGACTGAATAAGAAAGACAAAGGGGATCAGGGATGAGGAGGTGGCTCAGTGGTTAAGAGTACTTTCTGCCATTTCAGAAGACCTGAGTTGGGTTCCTAGCACCCACGTTGGGCAGCCTGTAACTCCAGCTCCAATGCCTGACCTCCTTTCACACCTGCACTCACATGCACACACACAGATACATAACACACACACACACACACACATACATACATGCATACATACATACATACATATTCTAAAAACTAATAAAATAAACTAAGATAAATTTATTTACTAGATTAGATTTCTAATATAGATTGACTGAAACAGTACAAGATGAACAACATGTAAAGAATAATATATTTGGCAACATTTGCCAAAATTCTCTCTCAAAATAATATATATAGATACATATATAAGTATGGAGAAGTATGGTTTTAAGGGATTTGCAACATCATATTTTAAAAAAATCAAAGCAGTCAGGTGATGGTGGTTGTACATGCCTTTAATTCCAGCATTTGTGAGGGAGACAAAGGCAGATCTCTGAGTTCGAGGCCAGCCTGAGCTATAGAGTTTCAGTATAGTTACACAGAGAAAACCTGTCTCAAAAAAACAAACAAAACCAAAATATAAATAAATAAATAAATAAATAAATAAATAAATAAATCAAAGCAGGAGCCACAGTTGTGCATGGCTTTAATCTCAGGACTAAGGAGGCAGAAGCAGGCAGATCTCTGTGAATTCCAGGACAGCCAGGGATACATAGTGAAACACTGTCTCAAAATTAAAATAAAATAAAATAAAATAAAATAAAATAAAATAAAAAAGGAACAGTGGCTAGACATAGTTAAAAGAATAAATATGAAAGGAGGTTCAGAAAGAAATGTTGAGGTAGGAGACATGTCTCAGCAGTCAAGAGCACAGCTTGCTTTGGCAGAGGAGACAGACTCTGTTCCCGACACTCATGCTGGGCAGTTCCCAACTGCCTGTAACTCCAATTCCAGGGAATCTGATGTTGTCTTCTGTGCCCCTCCCCCAGGCATTGTACATGTTGTGCACATACATTGTGCAGGCAAACATTCATACACATAAAACAAAAATAAGTAAACCTTATTTTTTAAAATAAAGATTAGCCTTATTTTTAATATTTTATAGTTTTACTTAAAAGGACGATGTGTTTGTGTGTCACTAATGTAATTGGAACGTGCTTGGTTTGGGTACTGAACCTAGGGCCTTATGCATGTTGGAAAAGCCTCCCATGGCTGAGCCACACCTCCAGACATAAGGTAAATTTTATTTAAACCAAAAAAAAAAAAAAAAAAAAAAAAAAGGCATTTTCTGATATCAGATATACCAAGTTCTGAAATTGTTCCCTGGGGAAAAGTTTGCACCTCTGTCCCATTTGCAGTTAGGCTTGGCCATGTGCCTGTCATGAGCATGTGAGCAGAAGTCATGCATGCCCCTCATAGCAGAAGTATGGACAGATTAGTGACTATTACCTTACTCTTTTTCTTTTGTCACAAGACCAAAAATATTTTAGCTAGAACCTGCCTCTTACCCTACTGGGGTGAATTGGAAGGGGGTTGGAAGTCCTTCTGGATGTTAAGAAGGCCATGCAATGTGTGAAATAGATTATTGCATCCATAGCCCCGGGGATGGGACTGTAGAGCCATTAGCACAACCTGACCTATTTTTGCTAGCCTAGGGATGAGTGAGAGAGCAGTCACTTGGAGCAGAGGTCAAGGGACAAGGAGAGAAGGGCCAGGGAGTCTTATTTGCCATCCATGGTGGAGGCAAACTGAAACGAAGAGCAGCACAGACAAATGTGAGTAGTTTCAATATGACTCAAGCCTTCCTCTCTCAATGTTTGCTGGCCAAAGAAAGCAATGTGGTGGGCTCAGAATGTGGTTCAGCAGGTCAAATGCTAGTCTAACATACATGAAGCTCTGGGTTTGCCTCCCACCACCGTATAACTTGGATGTGGTAGTTCACACCTGTAATTTCTGCTCAAGCTAGGAAGATCAGAAGTTGAAGACTATCCTTGGCTGCATAACAAGTTCAAGGCCAGGTTAGGATACATAAGACCCTGTCTCAGGGTAGCATCTTGGGATGTAACTTTCTGTCCTTTATTAGATTATTCTGGCCAAGATAGGGGTTTCTAAATAAGTACTGGGAATTTACTGAGAAAACACTCAAGTAAACAGACAAGTAGCCCAGCCAGCTACTAAGGGGAAAAAGGCCTTTCTTTCTCTATCTTGATCTACAGTAGGGAGAAGCTGTGAAAATGTACCCTCAGCCCTGGGATGTCCCCAGCTATTTCCACTAGACACAGTCTTCCAGTAGTGTATCAGTTTTGCCACCTCCCAGTCAAAGAGACAAGCACCCATCTATGTGGAAGTTCAGTCCATACCACTTCAGTCTCCAGTGGCTATAGTAACATTACACAAAACCCATTCCAGGCTGCAGACCTACTCAGTTCAACTCAGAGGCCTGTATCAGAGAGGGCCATACTCCTGGGGTTCCATCACTTCCTACAATATATGTTTTCAGTGGCTAGTTCTTATTTTTCTACCAAAGCCATGTGCTGGATAACTATGAATGGCTAAAGAAGTCACCCATGAGTATTCCTCTCTGATGATATTTCAACACAATCATTTGAGAACAAGTTAAGGCAAGTCTGGGTTTCTCTGTGAGTGGACTTAGATGCTGGCCTTTGAAAGCTGCTGGTCAGCAAGAGGCAAATCCTTGTGAAGACAGGAGGACCACATGGCCATCTCTTTCAAAGGAATTTTTACTCCCAAGGGGCAGTTGGTTATCATGGTTCTAGCATCTTCTTGCCACTTCCATGAAACTTGATTAATTTGGACCTTTATTTCACTTCCATAGTTGAGTGAATATTAATGTTCACCCAACATCTAGCCTTTGATGAGGGAAGTATTCACTACTCTCCTGTCTCCAAACCTGACTCAGTCCAAACACCAGGGGAGGTTGTTTCATACTCTACTCCAAGAGTAGCATAGACTTCGCACTGAACAGTTGGAAATTTCTACTCACTTGTTTGTAACCACCACACACAGCTCAGAAAACCAGTAGAAACAGTAAATTGCTGTGAAATTCTTGTTGAGACGGCTGAGGAGAGTGGATACATCCATCCAAGTTCACATAGATCTTGTATACCTTAGCAAGAAATTGTTCAGAGCCACCATATGAAGATAAACACATCAGCATGGAGCAGAGAAGGGCAGAGGGTATATGAAGAGAAGGTAAGCCAGTAGTCTTTTCTGAGTCCCTACATAAGACCACACCCGATTTACACCTAAAATTTGCTGCTACATATGCCAGTCTATTTTATATCAATGTGGGGCAAAATGCACTGATTCTTTGTCTTCGATCAAATAGTTCACTATAACACATCTGTTCCCTTGGCTTTCTCTAGAATTACCTCTGAATTTCATTGAACTTGGCTTCCCTTTAATTCTGGTCTTTTAATATTTATGATGTTGCTTTAGGGCCATTTGTTGGGAACTCACTCTGATACCCAGAACACCCAAGCTCTTTTAGGCAGGCATATTTGGCTGTCATCACTTGTCTCTATCTAGGAGCCATGTACCATGGAAAATCTGTCTCCAGTGTCTCATAACTTTCAACTTAAGCCAGCTGGGCACCCAGAGACTGTCACCAACCCCCACCAGACTCAGCATCAAATCTCTACTTTCTGAGTCACATTGGCAAAGCTCAGTAAGACTGTAATACAACACACCTGTTTTCTCCAAGACCAACTCAACCAGATACATGTACCATACAGTTTCAATCGGCCCTGACTGCCTGAATTCCAGCTAAGGGGATTATGGACAAATTTCATGCACAGGTTCATTCTCACAAATGAATGCTGAAGATGGTCAGCTCTTATTTTCCTCAACAGTGAACAAAGACAGAGAGCCTTACTCCATCCTTCTTACTCTGCCTCCTCTCTATTCATCACAAATAACATACATTGTATTATTTTATAACCCAGACTAAGTTGGAGGAGCAGCCCCAGGAAGGAATAAGGATCAGAACTTTCTAATGAACTGGATAACCAGGTCCATAATTCTCGAGGAGCAAGGGAAGCTTAATAATCCATAGTTAAAGGTATTAAGCACTCCATGGAAGCCATCCTCCATATGATGCCATGTCACAGGCACCCCCAGATCTTCCAGCCTCTTCTTATATAAGAGAGAATGGTCTCGGAGAAGGTCATATTCACAGCTCACGATGCAGGCTTCTGGGAGCTGAGACACTATACTGTCTTCTGCAATGAGGGGTGAGCAGGTATAGTTCAGTGCAGTTTTTATCTCTTGGTAGGCATCTTTATTCACAGGCCTCCGGATTATAGGTTGATAGCCTCGTTTCTTAAACCTCTCTGGAATGTTTTCTGCACCCAACCACTTTCTGTACTTCTCCCAGACTTCCAGAGGCAAATGCATACCTTTCTTTATGACACTTTTCCAGGAAGGGTTCACATCTAGGTGGCAACAGAAACAGTAGAAGGCCAGATCCCAAGAGAGCAGTGGGATGTTGCTATTCTGTTGATAAGAAGGGCTCCCAAAATCTATCAATTGCAGTGAGGGGTAGATCAAAATCTGAGCCCGGATTGTGGGGAGATCTGTTCGGTGCACTAACATTTGACAAGTCACAGTGGCTGCAGTTCCTCCTATACTGTCACCACAGACCATCACACGAGCTGGATCCACTCCGTACACATCCAGTGATTCCATAAAGTGGGTGGTTGCTTCTATACAGTCCTCTTTCATCGCTGGGTACTTGTACATGGGAGATTTTCTGTATCTAAAGAGGAATCAAGGGCCATAGATTATGCTCAATGCTCAGCCAAACCCAAAGTACCCTTGTCTAACATCTCATATCTCAAATCTCCATTTGAAGTCTGAATAGGAGGAGATAGGTAAGGCCCCAAATACACAGTAGACAGAAAGCCCTTAGTAGACACCTGCCACTTAGGCTCAGAGGGGGCAATTACCATTGCACTTGGGAATGGATATGATATTGTTTAGATGTTTCAGTAGTTGTGCAGGGCACTGATGACTTTAGGCAGAGGAAATGTCACCTGTCTGCCATAGGCAGGGCTATTAGACCTAATGAACTCTTCTATCCAAAAGGAAAGTGCCATGGCCTTTCCCATTAGCCTCTAAATGACAGAGTTAAATGATGTCTTTATCCACAAATGCACTAAGGAAGGGGATCCAGTCCACTTTCCCTCTCTCTTTTGTTCTTTGCTTCTTCTTACTGGGTCCTCACAGACCAGCCCTCCCCCCATTTTCCTTTCCAATTCTATCAGCTTCAGGTTCAAACTTCAGACCCTGTCACTATGAATCAGGGTTGTCTGCCTGTATGTTCCCAGCATACCCTTTCTTACCCAACTGAAAGAACAACAGAGTCACAGTCCTTGGACAAACACAAGCATATGTTGTGGTGGGTCTCTAGAAAACAAAATCAAATGTCACATTTACTAGGACATTTACCTTTCTCCAGCATTTGTGGCTAACCCCTTCTTCTATGCAGAGTATCTGAGTTAGCTGAGCAGGTCATTAAATAGCTTCTGGCTGGAGAGTAAATATCCTTTCAACTTCTTACTGTTTTGCTTCTGTGAGCTGCCTGAACAAGTCTCTAAGATGCCCATGACCTGATGCATTCCACCACTTACCAAAAACACCCCAAAATGAATACTGTGCAGTGGCTTGGTGTGTGAGTGGTATTCTCATATCAGCTTAGGAAGAGGTTAGACCATTCCATAATATACCACCAAATGATCTGTGCCTACTAAATTGCCCTGGGTTTTCCTGGTCCTAACAGTTGACAGTCTACCAGCAGGAATTATTTTTTTTTAAATATTTATTTTACTTTTACTAATGTGTATATATTATACACACATGAATGAAGGTATGCACAGAGACCAGAAGAAGAAGTTAGATTACATGGAGCTAGAGTTACAGGCAGTTGTACAATGGCCAACATAGGTGCTAGGAACCAAACTTGGGTTCCCTGAAAGAGCAGCAAGTACTCTTAAGTATTGAGTCATCTCTCTAGCCCCCCCCCCAGAATGACTATTCTTTCAAACCCATTTAGTAGGGAGACAGGGGACTCAAAGAGGCTAGAAAAAAAGGCTCTGTCTTACTCAAGCTCCCCAGGATGGTCCCACCACCATGGAAGAAAATGATTCCAGTCCTTGGGGTGGAGGAGGGTTTCTTGGGCTTGTATAGCTTCACAGGGGCTGTCCCAAAGTGAAGATCTTTGACCACAACATCGGGATTTTTCTTGAGTGGCTGCAGATCATGCAGAAAACTGGCAAACTGGGGTGCATAACAGAGTCCCAGTTTCTCAAAAATCATCCCCTGTTAAAGAAAGAAGAAGTAATGAGTTGTGAATGATTATGCATCAATCATTTAACACACAGCCAGACCACATCTACCCTCCCCAAGTGCCAAGGAGGACCTTAAGAAATATTAATGAAACTGGACCACAGACCTCCTGCACTTCCTCTCTCTCTCTCAGTATCCTCATGAAGCACCTGCACTTAAAGTCAAACCTATCCAGGCCCATGTGGTTCCTCTATCATCAGGTCTACTCCTCTCCCTAGATAGTTGGCATGCCAGACATGATAAACCAGGCTTCTGGACAACTCTTGAGCCATCTTTTTGGAGACTCCTGTTCTACTTGTGGTCTGGGCATTGTCTTCTCTCCAAGAAAGACAGCCTAGATCTCCCAAATATTCATCGCTATGGAGGTAACGTTTTTGAAGAGGGAGACAAGGGTATTTTCTTATCTTTCCATGGAATTTACAGACATTTTTTTTTTTTTTGAAAAATGTGGTGCTTAAGGTTTTTCACTTTAGGAAAATTAAGAATGGAGCTGGGAGTGGAAGGTATATGTGTTTGGCTAGGGTCAGTGATCTCAATACAGGTGCTGGTGCATGGGGCTTCTTCAGGTTATTATGTTATCTTTAAGAGCTAATGTGTTTTTTTATATAAATACAAATTATATAAATATAACAATATTCCTCTCTATATATAGACACAGTGTCTGGCTCAGCCATCATCAGAGAAGCTACCTTCTGCAGGAGATAGGAACAAATACAGAGACCCATAATGGACAATGGACAGAAATTAAGAGATCTTGGGATACTTAGTCCTAAATGGGACATCTTTCATCAAAATCCTCCCCTGAGAACTCAGGGGGAAGAGGAGGCAGAAAGATTATAAAAGCCAATGAGGACATCAAGGAAACCGTGTCTTCCAGGCAGAATAGAATTGATCCACATATGAACTCATAGAGACTGTTGCAGCATGCACAGTACTTACACAGGTACAAGTTAAATAGGGTCCCAGTGCTAAGAGGGAAAGTGGACACAAACCCCCAGCCCTAACCAAGAAGCTGTCTCTAGGTGGCAATCTCTTAAAAAGGAAAAATGAGTTTTCTTCAGTAGAGTCTCAATGGGCATACAAATCACACCTCGGGGAGGTTCCATACCCAGCAGTAGATGACCAATACAAAGTAAACTCGATGTTTTTGGAGATGTTTTGTGTCATAATCCTTTGGGCTTTTTTTTTTTAAAAACCCTCCTAACTTGGATTTTGTTTATCTATTATGATTCTCACTTTCTACGTTTGTTTCCTGTGCTCTTTGGTTTGTTTTTTTTCTGTTGTTAGTTTTTTAGGACAGGTTTTCTCTATATAATCCTGACCATCCTAGAACTTGTTCTGCAGGCCAGACTGGCCTCAAACTCAGAGATCCACCTGCCTCTGCTTCCTTAGTGCTGGGATTAAAGCATATACCCCATGCCCAGATTCCATGGTTTTTTTTTTTCTCTCTGCTTTGTTTTATGCTGCTTTGCTTTTTCTCTGGAGAGAGGAGAATCCGAGTGGAGAGAAGAGCAGGAAAACATAATTAGAATATACTGTATGAAAAATACAAATAAGTAAATAAGTGATCATTCCCAGGTCTTTCCAGGAGTTTCTAGTCCTAAGTCACAGCCATTTTGGTTGTGATTAAAGCTCAGGGACTCATCTCAGAACATTTTTTTTTCTTTTTGTTGTGTGTGTCCTGCGTTGGATGTATGTGATGTATGTTTTGGTGTGTATGTCCTATATTGGATGTATGTGATATACGTTTTGGTGTGTGTGTTCTGTGTTGGACATGTGTGATGTATGCACTTGTTATTGTAGATGTATGCACATCTGTGTAAGCATGAGGAAGCCAGAGGTCAACACTGGGTGTCTTTCCTCAACTGCTCCATCATATTTATTTATTCAATTATTTATTATTTTATTGCATTTATTTGTGTGTGTGTGTGTATGTATGGGTATCCATGATCCACAGAGCATGTGGTCCTGTGGTCAGAGGACATCTTGACAGAATTAGTTCTGTTCTTCCCTCTGTAGGACCCAGAGATAGAACTCAGGTCAGTCTTGGTAAAAAATGACATTAGCCACTGTGCTATCTTATAGACCCATCTACTTTAGTTTTTGAGACAGGGTCTCTTACTGAATCTGAAATTTATCTCATCAATGCAACTAGTTGGCTGGTCCATGAGCTTTGATTTCCATCCCTCAGGCATGAGCTTGAACCATCACGCTCAGCTCTATGCTTAGCTTCTCATGATCTGAACCCAGGTTCTCATGCTTGAGCAGTAGGCACTTTACAAGTGGCACTATCTCCCCAGCACAACACTCTTTAACAAATACATGGAATTCATCCAGGAAGTCAGTTTCATACACTAATAGCTGTCAGACAAGTAATGTGGGATGTCACGATGAACATGCAAAAAGGAAACAAGTGATGGCTGCCATCTGATAACACCTTGGTGTCAAATGGATGAGGAAACTACAACTTTCTATGTCTGTAGTAGATGAAATGATCTTGTACTCAAAATACCCGTGATTCCTCTTGTGCTAGGGTTATAATTCTCTCCTGGGGTCTGTACTCTGCTAACCTCCCTGCTTCCAACCCTCAATGGCAAGGAACCCTACAATCAGAGATTAGCAGTGAAAATGGGCCAATGTTTATCCTATCCATCAAAGCTATGGGCCCTTGCATTCTGACCTTTGAGTAAGCAAGCCCTGGTCTCCCTGCTGTTTTGCTATGCTTTACTCCTGGGTCTGCCCTCTGCATGAAGCTATTTGTAGCTAGATTCTTTGTGAGCTTCCTTAAAACTGGCCAGCCTCTGGTTCTGTTACCGTGGATGGCAAGTTCTCTTGAGGCACTCTACCTAGAACTTTTTTCCCCTACCTATCCCTGAGCTCAGACCTTGGGCAGTGATACAGAATGGTGACTGTGTATGATGTGTAAAGAGGGCTTACCCTACTGGAGATGCTGCAATACACCCTCTGAATAGCTTAACTCCCAGATTCTTGAGAAATGCCAGGCAGTAGGGGCTGCTATGAGTTCAAATTTAACAGACAGGGAAACTGAGTCATGGTAACTAAGAACTTGAACTGTAGGCTACAAAAGAGAATGCCAAAGGGAAAATGAAACATTTTAGTCAGGCTATTTGCAAAAGCAGGACTGGGGTACTGTTTTAAGTGTGATACATTTATTTGACTTAACATAATGATCTCCAGTTCCATCATGTTCCTAAAAGTATATTTTCTTTTCTTTTTATTTTATGGTTGGGTAAAATTCCATTGTATCTGGGCATGGTAATGTACACATTTAATCCCAACACTCATGAGGCAGAAGCAGGCCTCTTGAGTACAAGGCAAGCCTGGCTTCCATAGTGAGACCTTGTCTCATTTTTTCACTGTGTGTTTCCTATTGTGTATTTTCTTCATCCATTCATCTGCTGATGGATGTCTTGGGTGGTTTCGTTTCCTGGCTATTGTGAATAGAGCAGTGGTGACCATGAAGGCACAAACATCTCTGTGGTAGGGGATAGAGTCCTTGAGATGTTATAGTGAGACAACCCAGATTTCAGAAAGATGTAAACCATGTTCTCTCTTATATATGGACCCTAGCTTATGATTTTTATATGTGTGTGTAAAAGTGGTTCTGAGTGTAGCCATTAGTTATGAAATAGGAAGAGGGGCATAAGATGGAAAAAGGGGACTTAAAAATGGGAAAGAGAGCAACAGGACTTATGGGATATAAAGATAGATTGGAGGTACAGGGGTGGAAGAATGTAAGAGAGAGGAGGTTACAGGGATAGGGGAGAATCTACAAATTTTTTTTTCTTTAAAAAATGCTGTTATGAAAACCCATATTTTCTATAATAATTGTTTTAAAAATAGGTATCTTTTTGTCTTTTGTTTCTTTTTGAGACAGGATTTCTCTTTGTGTCCTTGGCTCTCCCAGAACTCACTATGTTGATCTGGCTGGTCTCAAGCTCATAGAGATCCACATGCTTCTACCTCGGCTGTTCTGGGATTAAAGACGTACGCCACCATGCCTAGCCTTAAAAAATAGTTCTTAAAGAGGCAAGAACATTTTGTTAAAGTTCTGATCTATGCAGCTCAGCAGTTTAGAGCAATGGCTGCTCTTTTAGAGGACCCAGGTTCAAATTCCCAGCACCCACATGGTGGCTCACAACCATTTATAACTGTAGTCTCAGGGGATCCTACAACACTTCTCTGGCCTCTTCAGGTACTGCACGTACATAGTGGGTGGTCATACAGACAGACAAAATGCCTATACACACAACATAAGTAAATCTTACTGTTTTTAAAAGATGTGTTCCATGGTTCTGCTCATGTCTTGAGCTAATTTCCTAGTTTGCTTTCTGTTTTCTTAATTTTGTTGCTTGTTGACTCTCGCTAGCAGATCTGTAGTCACTGGAACTCAAAAAATGCATCCATATGGTCAGCAAAGTACTGAGGGCTAACAAAGAAGGAGATTAGCTTTTTCCTCTGAGTGCCACAGTTTGCATATTCTCTGTACCTCCAAGGCACTTGTGGAAAAGGCTCCAGGGTGATGCTAGTTACAGGTGGTAGAACCTTTGGAAAGAAATGCTTAGTGGAAGGTCACTGAGGACATAGGTTGATGAGAGAAGGTAGTGTATAAAAACAAAGCCCAAGCCAGGTGGTGGTGGCATTCATCTTTAATCCCAGCAGTCTGGAGGTGGAGATAGAGGCAGGCCTGGTCTACAAAGTGAGTTCTAGGCCAGCCAGGGCTACACAGAGAAACCCTGTCTCAAACAAACAACCCCCCAATACCAAACAAACCCCCAAAGCCCCCAAACACAAAACAACAACAACAACAACAACAACAACAACAGAAAAGGATCAAAGTCTAATGATATACACACAATAAAATACATGGAGAAGTCCATTTGCTTGTATGATAAGTAAAAAAAATTAAAAGGCACTATGGTACCTCAGCCCTTCCTTTTTTTGATCCCTTGGGACATGAGCAGTTTTTCTCAGCCATATGCTCTCTCTTAACACAATCAGGTTGGCATCACAAGTTGCAACCTCAAAAACCATGATCCTAAATAAACCTTTTCACTTTATAAGTCTATTATCTTGGGTATTTTGTTACAGTGATGGAAACATCGAGAAAGCAAGCATTCTTTGAATTGTGTGTAGTATAAGCATCCAGTATCTCGTTTGCCCTAACCTCAGGCAAAGGAAGCAAGCAAAGCAGAGACTCACCCATGTCATTGACAGATGGAGAAGACAACTGAGGATTCGCAGCCTCATGGGGTGAGTGATGCCTTCGGGGATGTGTTCCGTCCAGAGGTGTCTGAAGATCACCCAGAGCAGACTGCCCAGTGAGAACACGGCAACTGTACCGACAAGGAGTGTCAGGGCCAGAAGCACCATGATGCCTCTACCTCAGAGGTGACCAAGTATCATCTGTATCTGCCACAGGCTATGGAAGACAAAGCAGATCAGCAGGTGTCTTATACATCACCAGCTTCCCTCTCCACCTCCCTGCTTCCTGTAAACACTGACCCAGCCCATACAAGGTGTCAAAGATTCAGGAGAGGGTGTGGTTCCTGGCCAGGGCACATACAGAGGAGAAAGTGGCTCCTATAACCTTATTCAGATGAAAAGAGAGCTCAGGAGCTCCTACTTGAATCCTGGCATCGCTATTAGATAGGTCATTGGGTAAGCCAAAGAATTACTGTAGTTGGTAGACACCTGCCCTTACATTTTATTGCCCACACCCTAATTCTAGTCTTGCCACACTCACTATTCCACAACTAGATGAGGAGGCCCCTGGAGCCTTTGAGCTTGCTGTTTCTCTGTGCAACAACCACCTCCCGCCAAATATCACGTGTCAACTGGACTCATATCTTTCTATCCTGCCTGTAGCTGTTCAAATGTCATCTTCTGCCTAGCTAGATATTTTAAATTGCAATAAGTCACTACCAATAACCCCATGGCCCTGTCCCATCATACTGCTTACTGTGGCTTTTATTGTCACCCAGGATGCCTGTCCCTTGTGTAGAACATACTTTTTGAATATAGAAATGTTTATGTTTAGCACTGACTGTTCTTCCAGAGGTCTTGAATTCAATTCCCAGCAACCACATGGTGGCTCACAACCATCTGTAATGAGATCTGATGCCCTCTTCTGGTGTGTCTGAAGACAACTACAGTGTACTCACATATATAAAATAAACAAGTCTTTTTTAAAAAGTCACACAGAAATGTTTATGTTGTTCTTTTAAGACTTATTGATTTATTTTTATTTTATGTATATGTGTGTCTTGCCTGCATGTGTGTCTGTGCATCATGTCTTTCTGGAGCACTGGGTACCATAAGAAGAGATCAGATCCATTGGAATGAAGTTACATCTGGTTGTGAGCTACCATGTGGGTGCTAGGAACTGAATCTATGTCCTCTGCATGAGCAGCCAGTAGTCTTAACTACTAAGCCACCTCTCTAGCCCTCAAATTTGTGGCTTTAAGCCTAGAGGCCAGATCAAGGTCTGGGTCTCTGTCGGGCCAATGCAAACATCCACTAAACAACGGGATTAATAAATAGCTTGTTTTCTCCATTGTGAAGCAGAAAAGCTTGGGCATGTTTGCTTTCTAGGTCATGTCAGAGGTTCAGGCAGTTTTCAAAGCTTTTCCTAGGAAGAAGGTTCTATATAATCATAACAATGGGGACATGGGTCCTGTTCCTGCCTCCTTGTGGTGGTTGGCTTTGATTATGAAATTTAACAAAACCTGGACCAACTGAGAAGAAAATCTCCATTACGGATTTCTCAAAGGTTGGCCTATGGCCACACCTGTTTAGGATCGTCTCAAATAAATTACTTGATGTGAGAAGATCCAGGCACTGTGGGCAGCAGCATTCCCTAAGCAAGAGGGTCCTGACCTATGTAAGAATGAAGAAACAAAGATGAGCACAAGGAAGCAAGCAGTCAAGTATGCATGCATGAATTCCTCTGTGCTATTGTGCTAATGGAGCAGAGGCTTTCTCTCTCTCTCTCTCTCTCTCTCTCTCTCTCTCTCTCTCTCTCTCTCTTTTGCATTCTAACTATGCAGAAGTAGTCTTTTTTATTTTATATTTTATTTACATTTAAGATGCTATCCCCTTTCCACATTCCCCTTCCCTAGAACACCCCTGTCCCATGCCCCCCTCTTTCCTTTTTGCTTTTATACTATTTTTTAAAGATGTTAATCAAAGGATTTATAAGTTTGGTAATGCTCAATCAGAAGCGTAACCCAATACCCAACCTAGATATAAAAACTATCTTTGACTGGTGGAGACATGTGAACATCTGCCTCCATGCCCCTTCTCTCTTTCTCTCTCTCATCACCTAGCTTCTCCTCTTCTTCATCTTCTCTCTTTGTTCCATCTCTTCCTCTCAGTACTCCTCCCCACTTAGCTCCTCCTACATGTTCTCCATGTTCTCTTCCTGTTAAAGTAGAACTTTTCTCTCAAAATACAATAAGAGCGTACTTATTCCTAATTGTACCAGTGAGGTACAAGATAGTCCTAATACCCAGTCCATCATTCTGTTGACTAACCAGAACCTCTGTCATCTCTTCTAACTAAAACACTTACTTTTGATCCTGGCTTTTTGGCTTTAGAATGAATGTCAGCTGAGAACCATCTACTCAGATCTTTTCTCTCAAAGTAAATAGCCAGGATTGGTTATGAGACTATAGGTCTTCAACCCCATCAGAAATCCAGAATGAATGAGTTAACTGAAGTTATGGGAAGCACTAAGCATAGCTTCTAAAACTTAGCCAATTTAGAGAGACCGCTGAACACCTGAAAAGCCCCTATACTACCGAACGTTGGAGCATCAAATCTTCAGCCTTCTGGCCCAGAATCATCTGACAGACCTTAGTGATGCAAGATTATTAAGGGCTGATTACTCTGTCTAGGCAGATATAATCAGTCGACTATTCTGCATGTGTGTCCTTTTCTGGACAGTAATTTGTCTGTAGATGGAGAGAGGCAATTGTTGCCTAGTGGCTGTCACCGCACAACTGGAGTATCTCCAAGGATGCTCAATTTCTTCTTAGAATCCATTACAGGAAGCTGTCAGGAGCAGACAGGTCTCTAATCAAAATGAACATTAATATATAAATATTTGTAGCATCAGTTCTATGGACTTCTGATGTTTTGAAAACCAACTATCCATGTAAGGTAACCTGGACTGTTGTCTGTTCACTCCTCTCAGCTATTTCTAAATAAAATATGGGAAACACCCTAACAATAAACTCAAAACCATGAATTTGCTATAGTCCCTTAACTCATAGGTTAACTGTCCCAAATCAGTTAAAAAAGTTAAAAAAGGGCTGGGTCTAGGCCTTGTATTCCTAAATGTGTTATACAGGCACAATGCCCATGAGAGTATCAATATTCATCTCATTTTTATATTAATAAGAGGCTCATACCAGTGAAAACCTTAAATTTGAAATCAAAGTAAATTTTGTACCATTTAAGAAATTATAACTTCATCTTGATAATAATTATACAGATTTCTACCAATAGGTTATGGCTATGCAATAAGTCCTAGCTAATCCCCCCTGTTCCAACAAAACCATTACTTTTCCCTAGAAAGACAGACCATTATTAACCACATTAGTCCCCAAGCTCAGGGAATAGGGGCGCTGACTCTTCTTTAACTTCTTCAAGCTGATTAAGGGCGTTGAGATTTTAGAAGATGGGTGGGGGGAAGAGTAAGTTGATAAGCCTCTGATGCTGTGTCTTCACTGAATCCAGATGGAATTCCAGGACATCTGAGGTTTGGGCAGGTCGAGCAGAGGCTTTCAAACAAAGGGATTTTTACCTCTCAAGAAACATTGGGCCAATGACTAGAGAACTATGGGTAATAGGTGAGCTGGGTATTAGCATATCATAGACAGATGCCAGAGATCTTGCTAAGCATCTCTACATGTATGTTGGCTCTTACAACACAAACGTATCTGGTCTAGCTCAGGTTAAGAAACTTGGATCAGGGCCATTTGGATTTGAATGTTGGGTCTGCCAAATGGCAGCATTCTAATAATAAGAAAGTTACTGACAGCTTCTAAATCTTTCCTCATGGGGGGGGGGGGTTTAGTGTACCAATCACATCAGCAACTGCAAAACATAAGTATGAGTGTGCCAAGCCACACACTCAACAGATGGAGATAGAAACAGTGGCAAACACATTTTCTCCATGTTCTCCAGATACATTCATGTCCCTCATGAACACACAGGGAAGCGATGTGTTGGCCCCTGCTACCAAGGGCATGGGAGCTTGGAATGCATCCTGGCCAGTGGGGTGTGAGTAGGGGTGCTAGAATCCATTCCTAGTCATGGAAGAACTGCACAGTGCCTGGCATTAGAGCATCCAGAGTTCCTTGTGCTGCTGAAGGAAGGGTTCCTGAGGGTGACTCTTACCAGGTCACATCCCTGTGCCAGTCTTGGAGGGGAGTAGCACGAGGTGGGCTGGGAAGTGAAGACCATTGTCAGGGGTGTTTATATAAGATGTTGTGGGGAAAAGGCATGAATCTGCAGAGATGTTACTCATTCTGGCAGCCACCTTTTGTGATGGCTATTTTGACAATGGTAGGCTTCAGTCCTAGATTCTAAATTTAGTTTAATGGTAAGCTACCCTTGCATATTTCTTTCTGATTTTATCCCTTGTGTGTATTTTGCACCTTTGGTTCAAGATTCTACACAAAGCTACTGGTACCCAGCTGTAGTCTGTGCGGCAAGCTGATGTGGGGAAAGGACCACAGTCCAGAAATTTTACTCATCTGTAAAATGCAGTGAGGCTCCTTTTTTGTTTTTTTTTTTTTTCCTGTGGCAAGCCCTGGGCCAAATCCTTTGTATATGTTAAGTTATGACAATGAGTTCACGTTTAACTGGTTGGTCTATACACCAGGGCTCAGTCATCCTTGACACTGTTCCAAGGCTTTGCTGCCTCACTAACATTAAGTCAAAATTAGTTTTGTGAACTCATTTGTGTTGGATAGTCCTTTGTCAACTTGACACAATCTTGAGTCATTTGGGAAGAGGAACTAACTCTCAATTGAGAAAATGCCACCAAAAGTTTGCATGTAGGCTAGTCTGTAGTGCTTTTTTTTTTTTTTTTTTTTTAAATTAATGATTGATGCTGGAGGGCCCTGCCCACTGTGGACAGTGCCACCTCTGAGTACGTGGCATTGAGTTGTATAAGAAAGCAAACTGAGCAAGTCAGGAGGATCCAGATATGTCAGGAGCCATCTAGAAAAGGCTAAGTCTAGCAGTTGGCCTTCCTGGAGGTGGCCCACCATTTTGCATGGACGAAGATGAATGATCTCTCAGAGGCAAGGTCCCGAAGAGATTTCATCTCAGGATTGTTTTTTTTTTCCAGCTGATATGCTTTTCCTGTCGTTATTAAATTACTATAACAGTCTCTGGGCACTAGCCCATACTATTGAGCAGATTTCCTATACATCAACATAAAGATGAACTTCCATGAATTAATGCTGTTTATATGAGTTGATGGCTTTGTATGGTTTTTGATTTGATTCAAATAATCTTAGAAAGAAAGTTCTAAGAGATGGTTTTAGGTTGTTTTTTTTTTTTCTAAAAGAATGTAATAAAGTTAAAATCAAGAATAGAATGTGCCCACTCCCCATAATAGTAAGTAAGCATAATAAGAAATACAATGGGATTTCCTAATTATACTAAAAAGAGAAATAGACTTGTGACAAATTTGTGTTCAAGGAAAAACATCCATTCTAGGTCAAATCTAAGAAGGAAGCCACAGGTGTGCCCTATGATAAGACAAAGCTGCCTGGAACTGTTGCTTTGAACTTAAATAAATGAGCTTACATAATGAAATACTGCTTTGAACCATATCAATATTCTTTGGTAACTCTCATTTTCTGTAACATTTTATTTTTGAGGTAATTTTTTTTGGGGGGGTTTCTTTTTGAGACACGGTTTCTCTGTGTAGTCCTAGCTGTCCTGGAACTCACTCTGTAGACCAGGCTAGCCTCAAACTCAGAAATCTGCCTGCCTCTGCCTCCCAAGTGCTGGGATTAAAGGCGTGCGCCACCACTGCCCGGCTTGAGGTAATTTTAAAAGAACTTTTGTTTATAAAAAGGCCAGAGGGAAAAGATAAAGACAGTGGAGTTGGCTTGGGCAGCTCTGCTTTATCCACCCATCCAAATGTATATATGTCTGTTTGAGTATATGTACATGTGTAGGTATATACGTATGCATGTAAGCATGCATGAACACTTGAGGAGTTGATTGAGACAGGTGGCTGGGCTCAGTCAAAGTGCATGTATATATGAATGTATGTATGTCTGTGCATATTTGCCTGTATATAGGATTTTACTTCTTTCCCTTTCCTTTCTCTCTGGTTCACAAAGAGTTAATTCGCCTGGTCTGGGAGGGGCTACTGGCTACCTGGCCAGAGAAGGGAGCACTATCATAAATCCTTTCCTTAATTCCCCCACAGTTAAGCAACAAGTGTTAATTTGTCTGAAGCCATTGGCTTCTGGCCCCAAAATAATGAAGAATCAAGGAAATACATATCATTTATACTAAGCAACCTTTACTCTAGCAAACCAAGTTTTGCCCTCCACCAATGCTTCACCCCCATGGCTGCTTTCCAGAGAGAACCTGTGCTTGGTGCTTGGTGCTTGGGGCTGGCTCCTGGCAAGACTAATAAAGCATTGTTCCTCTATGGATGCCTCAGTTCCTGCATCCAGGTTCCTGTCTTGCATTCCTGGTCCAATTTCTCCCACTAATGGAGTGTGACCTGAGAGTTGCAAACTGAAATAAATACAGAGAGAGAGAAAGGGAGAGGGAGAGAGAGGGAGAGGGAGAAAGGAAGGGAGAAAGAGAACATTGCAGTTAGGCCTATGGAATCAGAAGACTTTTGTCTTTTTAGGTTTGAACCTAAATATTTTCTTATTTATTTACTCTCCAGATTTTATCCCTTCCCCCATCCCTCATACCTCCAACCCACCGCCCTGTCTCCATGAGGCTGTTCCCACCCCACCCCCACCCTATCTGAACTCTAAACTCCCTGGGGCCTCCAGTCTCTTGAAGGTTAGGTGCATCATCTCTGATTGAACACAGACCCAGCATTCCTCTACTGTATAAGTGTTGGGGGCCTCATATCAGCTAGTATATGCTGCCTTTTTGGTAGTCCAGTGTTTGAGAAATCTTGGGGTTCCAGATTAATTGAGACTGCTGGTCCTTCTACAGGGTCACCCTCCTCCTCAGCTTCTTTCAGTCTTTCCCTAATTCAACCACAGGGGTCAGAATTAGAAGACACCATTTTTTTAGTCAATTCTCTTTTTCTACCGTGTGGTTTGTGGATCAAGCTCAGGCCCTTAGCCTTGTGTGGCAAGCCTGTGAACCATGTCATAAGCTTTGACTCACGGGCACTCTTCTTCCAATGAGCCCAGCTGTTGGCTGCCTTCCCTGATGGCACTGCTGGATGTGTCAACCCTCCTCTTCGGGACCTGTGAGCACTATTGTGATTCTGCTACTCCCATTGAGTCACCTTTACATGTCTCTTGTGAACAGCACCCTAAATTTGGCCTTCTGCCTGCTCTGAATTCTCCTGGCAAACAGCTGCTTGATTAATAATAATAATAATAATAATAATAATAATAATAATAATAATAATAATAGAAAGCCAGACAAACAATGAGACAAGAATCACAAAGGCAGCCTGTCTTTACAAACACATTTCCAGCTACAGATCAGACCATCAGGCAGGAAAAGTCACTACAAGATGAAGGGAGGTATCATGGAAAACAGATTATGCTCCTGACCACAATGATATCTTATGAGGATAGGGCTAGAGGCCATCCCTGTTCCAAAATGCTTAAAACCAGTTAGAATTGAAACAACACCACATGATCAGTTCCTGTCTAGACTTTTGATTGACTTAAGTCTGGAGCCCATTTGATGGGTAACAGATTTAGCCTTGATAAAGTTAAGCAGCTTTCAGAAGTTTCCGGAAACTACTAAATAAACATCACAGAGACAAGAGACTTCATAGACAAAGGAATTTCCTCCCGTGCCCCCTTATTTTATGCAATGACAACATTTCAGTTAGCAAAGAGAACTCCTGGAAACCTTACCCGGTTAGCTGTCTGCCACAGCTCCAAGCAGAAACACAATCAGTAATCAGGACTAATCAGGACACAGTCTAAGCAGGAGATGTCTTTGGGTTTCTCAACAGGCAGCTGATTGCAAATCTATATTAGGCAAAAGTTTGTTTCACAGCAACAGAAACAAAATTCTTCTATGTTTGCAGAGATACTGATGTAAAAATGTATTCTTTGGGGCTGGCAAGATAGCTCAGCAGGTAAAGGCGCTTGCTGTGCAAACCTGACATCTTGAGTTCATCTCTGGGACCCATGGTTTTGACTCATCTTTACATATGAGTCTTTGTGAGTGCACACTCACATTCACATACACATACTACTAATAAATAACAATTTTCTGCGTGTGCCATGGTGGGGGGTTCCTAGCACTGAGGACTAACTGTAAGACACTGGGTTGCTATGCAACCATTCCCAAAGTCCTTACAGCAGTCTTATTTATTTATTTATTTATTTATTTATTTATTTATTTATTTACTAGGTTGATTTTGGCACAGGTCTCTCTATCTATCTATCTATATCCCCAGCCTTCCTGGAACTCACTATGTAGATCAGACTGTCCTCAAACTCACAGAGATTCACCTGCTTCTGCCTCCTGAGTGATGGGTTTAAAAAACAAAACAAAATGAATACCTAACAAACAAACAAAAACCAATACGGGAAAAAGAAATAATAATAATAATAATAATAATAATAATAATAATAATAAACAAATGGGAGCTGGACATGTTACTTGAACCTGTAAGTTGAGGCAAGAGAATTTCACAAGTTCAAGGCCATCCTGAGATGTATCACAAGATCAAATCTCAAGAAACTAGACTGAAGTGGAAACCTAAGGGGTTTTTTTTTGAAAATCAGTTGAATGGTGTGTTGCCTGGGCAAACGTGTGGAGGAATATTTAGCTGAAGTGGATATAGGTAAAAGGCTGAGACAGACACGTGAAAGAACATTTTAGTAAACCAGACATGGAAGAAAGGATGTTCTGTTAACCCGAGCATGTGAAAAGACATGCAATAAAGGATGCTTTCATTAACGGTATACATATATTGGTCCATCTTACACTGTATAGTTGAGCTCCATTTGTTGGGACTCCATAGAGAAAAATATACGAAAAACTGGTGGTGTGTTGTGGCTTCATGTCACTTTTGTGGACTTGGGCTGACTGACAGAGTGATGTCAGCTGAGACAGATGCATGTGCTGAGGCAAGACATGCTGAGACAAGACCCTTGGAGGACGGGAGTATGAAAAGGACTGGACAGACAGTGACTGAGGCTGGGCTTGACTTCTGTATAGAGCTAGCTGTGGAACACCTGTTTGTCTGGTGTCTTCGCTGATCTTTGCTTCAGTAAGAGATGCGTAGCCAAGAACATTGTTTGATGCTCCTCTCTGGTTTCTTCTGTTGACTTGTGTTGAGGTTGAGATCTAGCTATTCCTGTTAGGTCGTGTCACCACTATTGTTAACTAAATTCTACCAAATATACTGCTGATATATATCTATAAAGTGTTTTGAGTGGATCAACCTGCTGCTGCCACTGCTGACTCCCATAAACTAAACTGCTGATGTCCTGACAACACAGATTAGATTTGCAAAAAAAAAAACCAAACAAACAAACAAACAAAAAAAAAACAAAACAAAAAAAACCAAAAACTCTCTCTAAACAGGTCCACTTCCCTTGTATCCTTTCTTTCCCACTACCTCTGGTGGGTTGTGAGCTAAAAGAGAGGTTAAAGTGTTTAAAAACCATCATTAAAAATAAGATTTAAAAACTAAAAGTTACACTAGACAGTAAAAAAGAAAGAAAGAAAGAAAGAAACAAAGAAAGAAAGAGAGAGAAAAGTGTTAAATGTGCTGCCTCACCATAATATTATTATTATTAATTATTATTACTTTGAGAGAGGGTCTCACAACAGTAGCTCAGGCTGGCCTGGAAATTACTATACGTTCCAGGCTAGCTTCAAACTTGTGGCAATCCTTCACCCTCAGCTACCAAGTGTCATGATTACTGATATGTATCACAATTCTTCCCCCACTTTTAAATTTAAGTCAGATCCACAACTTTACATTTTTCTTAACTAACATTCTCAAAATTGTATGAACTCAATCAAAATCAATCCTAGAAGTATGTGTGTGTGTGTGTTTGCACAGATGCATATGAATTTACATGGGACATTTTAACCTGCTCTTGTCTTCTCAATACTGATAAATTTATTTATATAATTTTCAGAGTCTACAAATTGTAACCCCATAATTTACTTAATCAATTATTGCTAGACATCTAGATTGTCTCTAATTTTTCCTCAACTTTTGTTAATATTTTTTAAATATATTTATTATATTATATTATGTAGCTGTCTTCAGACACCCCATAAGAAGGCATCAGATCTCATTACGGATGGTTGTGAGCCACCGTGTGGTTGCTGGGATTTGAACTCATGACCTCCAGAAGAGCAGTCAGTGCTCTTAACTGCTGAGCCATCTCACCAGCCCCCTTTTGTTAATATTTATCTCAGTAGGAGAAAAGAAAACTCTAAGTAATAATTGATAAATTAAAAAACAGAGAATACTTCCACATTTTTGATATGTAGAGACACGTTATCCCTCAGAACAGTAGTGTCAATTTGTATTGCAATTCAGACTAGACTGGAAGAGATCATCCTTATACTCTCAACACACTAAACAGTATCAATATTCTTTGATTTGTCACTCAACTCACTATGTAGCTGAGGATGACCTGGAAGTGCTGGGATTGCAGCACCAAGTCTAGTTCAACAGGCTTGTTTTAGTTTTTTTTTCTCTTTACTTTTCATGTAATGTGTATGGGTGTTCTGCCTGTGTGTACGTCTCTGTACTACAGACACGAAGTGCTCAAGGAGGCCAGAAGAGGGTGTGGATTTCATAGAACTGGTTTTACGGAGGTTGGGAGCCACCACGTGGGTGGGGAATTGTGCATGAGTTCTTTGCAAGAGCAACATTTGCTCTTAATCACCAAGGAGCAAGTGTCAATTTGTATTGCAATTCAATACAAATTGGAAGCTGTGGGTAAAAGGACCTATCTGGTTTGCAGGATAATCCTGTGTCTCCTCAGCTGCTGCTGGAGAAGACCCACTTCTGTGCTTTGTGGGAATGTTTCCAACTAGGCAAACATTAAACCTGAAAGGATGCTGGTTTTGAACGTTCTCAGGATCAAAAGGAAGTCCTTTGTGTCAATGCTAACAAAATAAATAAAACCAGGTGGCAGTAAAGGGAGGTTTTGCATACACTATCACAGATTACATGATGAGAACTATTGCATAAGATTCTCCTTGCCCAAAGGCAATCACAACTTGATACACACACCCCACACACACAGGCATGCACAATTCTCACCTTGCAAGAACAGCTACCCAGTAATTACCTTCAAACTCTGAACTGATATCACCCTTAATATTGTCAAATTGTTGCTTCGAAGTATTTTTTGTAATCCAGCAGATCTGAACATTTGAAAATGCTTCTATGCCCTTTCAAATAGTTCCCATGCTTTATTTCCCTACCTCACTGTTACTCAAATCAGTAAACTTTGGAAAATTTCTCTCTCTTCCCCTCCCTCCTCCCCCTCATCCCCTCCCCCTTTCCTCTCCCTCTCCTTCCTCTCTCCCCCTCCCCTTCCCCTCCTCCTCTTTCTCCTCAGAAAAGGGTCACAGACTGTTCTACTCTCACATAGTTTCTCCTGTGCACAGGAAAGACAAGAGTCTCTCAGCCTCTGGCATACAAGAACACAAACTAATTTGACCACGATGGTCAAAAATCCCCAATGCTCAGCTATGTTCTGTCCAGAAGCCTGAGGTCAAGTGTTTCTACATTATAGATCCATGCAGTGCATCTCAGTGCACTTAAGTTTTTTGCAGTTGTCCAGAATTTCTAACTATATTTTCCCTCATGTATTGTGTTGCTGTGTTCTTCAAGCACTTACAAACATATCATCACTACAGGCGTCTTTAGTAGTTTTTGCTCAGACTGTCATAAAATGCTTCAGACTGAGAGGGTTAAACAGCAGAATGTTATTCTCTGACACTTCAGAGAGGCTGAAAGTGCAAAATCAAGGTGGGAGCAAGATTAACTCCTCCTGGGAGCAAGGGAAAGAGCCACTGCAATCTCTAGAGAAAGGTTCTTCTTAGAGAAGGTTGTTCTCACGGGCTGGAGAGATGGCTCAGTGGTTAAGAGCACTAGCTGTTCTTCCAGAGGTCCTGAGTTCAATTCCCAGCAACCATCTATAATAGGATCTGATGCCTTCCCCTGGTGTGTCCAAGGAGAATGACGCAGAACACACATACATAAAATACATAAATCTTGAGAGAGAGAGAGAGAGAGAGAGAGAGAGAGAGAGAGAGAGAGAGAGAGAGAGAAGGCTGTTCTCTCCCCTTCGTTTCTCTGTTTGTCTCCATGTCCAAATTCCACCCTTGGATAAGTAGGCTAATCACAGTTGACTTGCTAGGGCCCTCATCTTCAAAGAAAGTCTCATTCTAGGGTATTTGGAGGTTAGGACTTTAGATATAGATTAGGAGGCAAGGGACAAGATTCAGCTTAAAGCAGTATTCTTTATCATCAATGCTAAATGATTCTGTTCTCTTATGATAAATACTTCTTGCTTTGCACTCTACTTATGCAAAGTCGGAAGATATGAAGCATTTAAAGTCATGATTCCCCCCGTAAAAGGTTCTCTCAAAGAGGGATGCCAGGCTCTTCCTGTCTCTAGCCTCACCATTCTACGAGGGAGAATTGGCTTCTCCCAGTAAGATTATGAGGGAACCATCCAAGCATGCACAGCTGTCTGGGGAAATTACCTGCTTGCTCCTCATGGCCACAGGTGGAAGTGGTCAGTGCCCAGAGCCACCTGGCACAATTTCCGGATTTCAGGGAACATGCCTACCCACACACCCGAGTTACACATTCTTCTCATAGGCTTAATCAGAAAGAAGGGTAATGTTACAGTCATGTGATTGGAGCCCGCACGGAAAACAGATGAACACTCAGGCTGAATGATCTGGGAAGAGCTTCAAAGGGAACTATGTTGACACCATGGATAGTATAGCTGGTAACTGCAGGGTTCCACCACAGTCACAGAAATGGATCCCAGAACTGTGTGAAGAGAGCTTCTAACTGAATCTGAGTCTTCAACCTGGCCACGAAGGAAGGCAATCTCACTGGGCTTAATAACCAAGTCCACTATTCCTCTTTATCCTCCCTAAATGTCTTTGTGTCTCTGTCAACCTCATTGTCCAGGGTGATAGAGGACAAAGAGACTTACAAATGGACTCATGAAATTAGTTTCCAAGAGGCAGGCAGATTTCTGAGTTTGAGGCGAGCCTGGTCTACCGAGAGAGCTCCAGGACAGCCAAGGCTATACAGAGAAACCTTGTCTCGAAAAAAAAAAAAAAAAAAAGAAAGAAAGAAAAAAAAGAAAGAGAGAGAGAGAGAAAGAAAGAAAGAAAGAAAGAAAGAAAGAAACTAGTTTCCAAAGTCACAGAGAGGGTAAAGGAATGTGGAGGGCACATCCAGAGGACCAAGGGATAATATCCAGCACTGGGATGATTTGATTGACAGCTCTTTACCCTTTATGATGCATCTCAATTAATAAACTCGTGTGGAGGAAGAATAGGGCTGAGCTGTATTAGTCCCCTGGAGATACTATAATAAATGACCACAAACTTATCTTAACTCTCTGTCCATTCTGGAGGTAGAAGTCACAGACTCAGTGTAGAAGTCATAGTACCTCTGGATGCTGATATTCAGCTCTTTCTCTTTTCTAGCTTTAAGAGCCCATCTTTGTTCCTCACCTTGTGATCCTGTCCTTCAATTACTCCACCCTCTGCTTTTTTGGTCATTACATCCCCTCTCTGACTCTCCAATCTCCCTCCTATAAGGACCCATATGATTGCATCACTCATTTAGAGAACCCAGGATAATGTCCTCATCTCAGGTATGGCTTTTCTTCTCTCCCCTACTTGAGCTAGACTAGAGATTACCTTGAGCAAAGGTAGGGAGGCCTACAATAAAGGTGATGGGGCTATTGGCGCTCAGCAGTAGGAGGGAAGTGGGGTTTATAGGACGCTCCCTTGAAATTGTAGCCACGGCTCCTTCATTCCTTCCTCCAGCTGCAAGTGATCTTGAGAAATACTAGAGTATAGAAGAAACATGTTAACTGAAAGAACAGTAATTGTGAAAATGAAGTAAAGAGAATAATACTATAGAAAATATTATAAATAAAGGAAGTATCTTGTAGTAAGATCCGAATGCTAAATGAGTATATTGCTCATAAGTGACTTTTATAATTATAATAAACTCTTTACTCCCCCATTCCATCTTCCCTTTCTCTTTTGAGAAGAGGAAGGCAGCCCCATTCTGAGTATCACCCTCCACTCATCTCCTACCCCCACTTCTCTAATAACTCATCCTCCACCCCCACCCACCACCTCAAGCCCCCACATTAAGTTGCTGTGGGACTTGGTGCATCCCCTCCCATTGAAATCAGACAAAACTATCCATTTAGGAGCTGGGGTACACAGGCAGGCAGGCAACAAGCTCAGGGAAAGCTCCTGCTTCATTTGTTGGGTGAACTGCATGAAAACCAAGCTGTTCATCTGCTACATATATGCAGGGGGCTGAGTTCCAGCCTGCACTTTCAGTCTCTGGGAGCCCTGAAGGGTCCAGGTTAGTTGACTGTTACACTTTCTGTGGAGTCCTTGTCCTCTTCAGGTCTCTCAATTCTCCTAACTCTTCCATATGACTCCCTGAGCTCCATCTAACATTTCGGTGTGAGTCTCTGCATCTTTTTTCCACTGGCTGCTGGGTGAAGCCTCTCAGTGGACAGTTATTCTAGGTTCCTGTCTCTGTAGGTTGTCCCAGGCAGACCCACTGTGATCTGCATGTCAGTGTTATGCCAGTACTCTTCAGTGGGGCTGCTGCTGCTGCTGTCTGTTTATTGTCATGGCTCTGTAGTATAGCTTGAAATTGAAAATTGTGATGGCTCCACCATTACCCTTATTGTGTCAGCTGCTGGGGGTCTTTCATGCTTCTATGTGAACTTGTTTATCTAGCTCTGTGAGGAATGTCGTTGGAATTTTAGTAGAGACTGCACCGAACATATTTAGCCTTTTGAGACAGGGTCTCATTATATAGCCCTGTTTGGCCTGAAGCTTTTTAATGTTGGCTTTGAACATTTAGCAATCCACCTTCATCTGTTTCTCAAGTGCTGGGATTAAAGATATGAGTCATCACGCCCGGCATATTACAAAGTTTTGTTTTGTTTGTAGTCATGGTTGGCTTAGAATTTACCATGTAGGCCAGGCCAGCCTCAAACTCATAGAGATAAGGCTGTCCCTGCTTCCCAAGCACTGGGATTAAAGGCATTTGTCACCATACTAGGTATTACTAGCATCACTAATTTTTAAAAGCTATTGTAAGTGGTATTTTTTTCCAATTAACATCACAACAAGTTTGTATTGGTTATATAAAACAGCTACTTAAATTTGTGTGTTGATTTCATATCGTGTTACCTTGATAAAAGTATATATCAAGATTAAGAACTCCCTGTTGGAGTCATAAGGGTCTTTCAAGTACATATATGTCATCTGTCCACAAAAAAACGTTGGTGTCTTCTTTTGTTATGTGTTCTGCTTTCTTGCTTCTTTGTCTTACTGCAGTAGCTAAGACTTTGGCCATTATGTTGACTAAAAATGGGGAATCTCACTCCTTAGGATGAAATGCTTTTCGGTTTTTCCTCATTTGGCATAATGTTGGCAATAGGTCTCTTGTAGGCAGCCTCTGTCATGCTGAGATGCATCCATATGTTCTTAGTTTCTTCGTGGCTTTTATCAGAAAGATTGTAATATAAAATGTATGGTAAGTTCTGTGTGCTGTTTAAGCTCACTAAATAGCTCCATCTGGAGGTAAGACCCACAACACTTCATTTCAGACCCACATTTCAGACCCAAACACCTTGTCTGAAAGTGTTCTCCAAGCATCCCTTGACTTTTTGTGGCAAAAAGAAAGAAGAGTGAAACAGCTCAAGAGTAAAAATAGTGTTCTCTTGATAATGGAAGAAGAGTGAGTTGTTTGAGTAAAAGCATTGCACCCTTGAGGACAGCTAAAAAGAGAAAGCCTTTCCAACAGGGGCTACTGTCGTTTATCTTATTCTAGGAAAACACTGGTGGTGGGAATAAGAACCTGGAAGCTCATCAGTGGAGAAATGTTCTGCTTTGCCTGGGAATTTCTCAATCAGATACTCCATCCTGTTTCCAAGCCATTTCTACAGGATATGTAAGTGCCTGATTTGATAATGTGATCTTGCTTGCTCGCCTGATCAGCTTACTCCGATTACTTCTAGTGGATTACTTCTAGTAAGCACTTTATTTCATGATGTTTTGTGGTCAGACAGCTGTTGCTATCTACTTGCTATCTATTCTTTAGCTTCAGGCTTAATAAACTCATTCACATGAAACTGAGTATATCTATCTTATGTAGATTATTCTTTGTGTAGAAAAGGGTAAGTTGCACTTTTCGGGGTCCTTTCTGCATCTATAATTGTATAATTTCACTTCTTGAGTCTATTTATGTTTTGCCTTACTTTTATTGATTTGTATATATTGATCCAAGTTTAAATCCATGGGATGAAATTGACTTAGTCATGGTACACAGCTTTCTTAACGTGATATGGTTTGTAAGAAATTTACTGATTTAAGGTATGGTCATTGAGGAGAGTGCCTTGTAGGAATTTTTATGTTGCTATTATTGTTTGTGTATCTGATCTGGGTATGGAGTGCTGCTGGCTTTGTAGGATGGCTGGGCAGCGTTCCTCTTTCCACTTTGTGGAATGACTTGAGAGTCTTTGGCATTAGGTCTTCTTTAAAGTTCTGGTGGGATTTGGCAGTAACCCCATCTTATCCTGATGAACCCTTTATCTTAAAGTGTTCATCTTATTGGGCTTTTTTGAGGTTTGTTTCTTTTAAATTATGTTTATGGGAGTTTTGCCTGTGTGTATGTCTGTGCGCTATGTGCACGGAATGCTAGCAAAAGTCAGAAGAGAGCATCCAATCTTCTGGGACTGGGGTTGCAGACAGTTGTGAGCCACCATATTGGTGCTGGGAATTTGGTACCCATCCTTAAGTAGCTAGTGCTCTTAACCACTGAGCCATCGCTCCACTCCCTTGGTGGAGACTTTATATTCTGATTCTCAGTCTGTGGATGTCTTTAGCTGTGAACTCCATTTCTTACAGACAGCATGGATTTGAATCTAGTTTTTTAATCTAGCCAGCCAGTTTACAAAGGAAAAATAAAACCTTTAGAAAAAGGTTTTAAACTTTGTTTTTAAATATAGGTAAGAAAATATACCACTGAAAGAATAATTAAAAGGGAAAAATCATAAGGAGAATAAAAGATGAAGGATAAGACAGAGTCTGGGTCTTCAAAAACTGAGGCTGCCAGTGTTTAGGGCGGGTCAGATTTGTCACACCTTTTCCTGTGTTTTATAATGGTGTTTATACTCTATTGGGCAAGAGTCCTATGTTCATGAGAGCTATCTTCACTTGGTAGTTTCCCTTCTTTGTATGCCAGGGTCCTTTGCTGGTCACACTTAGTTTTGTAGTCTGTGCAGTGGGTCTCTCACTCTCCTAAAACCCCCTGCTTCTACTACTGGGGTGTCCACCAGGGGTGCTTCCCAAGTGCAGTAGCAGCGTGAGAAGGAGCCACAGCACTAAGCTCCATCCTCAGGGAGGGCCTGTGTGTCTTCACCCTTTCAAGATTTCCTAAGTATTAATGACCTCAATGGAGCGAGTGCCATGTGGGTATGAAGTAGTCTGGTTGACATTCAGAGGCTGCAGGCTCTCAAGGTCTCGAGACCGTCAACCAGTCTTGAGGCTTGTGAGAATTTCGGCTTGTTCTGAAGAAGGACCATTCATGCCTTTTCTACTGGGCTGCCTGGTGGTCTATTGGAGGAGGCTTCCACTTCCCCTCCCCCTCTGCCTGCCATGGAACCCTGGGCCTGGAACTGGGTCCGACTTGGCTTCTTCTCTGTCCTAGTCACCTCGTTTCTTGCCATGCTCTTCTAGTTACTATTATGAATCTCTCTCTCTCTCTCTCTCTCTCTCTCTCTATATATATATATATATATATATATATATACATATATATATATATATATGTGTGTGTGTGTGTGTTTATACATATATATGTGTGTATATATCTATATCTATATCTATATCTACATCTATCTAATCTATATCTACATATACAAAGCAATCTGGCTACATCCAGCCAGATGGCAAGAGGTTCTCAGCACAGGGATGAAATGCCACTCAATTCAAATCCAATTTGGTTTAAATCCAATTCTGGTCAAATCTGACTCTGAGACATGTTCATCATCTTGCAGAAAATGATCACAATTTCATGCCATAAAGCTTATGCCACCAAATACCCGTCTTTTCACATTTCCCAACCCACTCATGTTTTAACAATTTTTCTATTCTTAGAAGGATCTGGAATTACATTCTTGTGAGACAGATTGGGCAAAAACTTTTGCTCTCTGGAAAGATAAGAAAACAGAAGATATGGTGGGTATCTGTCTTATTACTTAAGAATATTGAATTCTGGGGCCCAAAGAGCTGACTCAGCAGTTAGGAGCACTGGCTGCTCTTGCAGAGGACCAAAGCTCCATCCCCCAAACCTACATGGTGTCTCATAACTATCTGTAACTCCAGTTACAGGGGATCATATTCCCTCTTCTGGCCTCTGCAAACACCAGGCATACACATGGTACACAGATGTATGCATAGGCAAAGACATACATACACAAAAAATACAAATTAAGGAACATTTGATTCTGGTCTTTAAGAAAGGAGAGAGGGTGGGTGAACAGAAAGGTTAAGTACAGACAAAAATAAAGTGGCATCTTGAAAAAGAAAATGTCTAGGGAGTGATACTGTACTGGTTCATTGTATGTCACTGGAGCACAAGCTAGAGTTAACTGGGAAGGAGGGAACCTCAATTGAGAAAATGTCTCCATAAGATGCAGATGTAGGGCATTTTCTTAATTAGTGACTTTTGGGGAATGGCTCAGCCCATTGTGAATGGTGCCATCATTGGGCTTGTGGTCCTTGGTTCTATAAGAAATCAGGCTGAGCATGCCAGGAGGAACAAGCCAGTAAGCAGGACTTCTTCATGACTTCTGCATCAACTGCTGGCTCTAGGTTCCTTCCCTATGTGAGTTTCTGTCCTGACTTCCTTTGATGATGAACAGGAGTATAGAAGTGTAAGCCAGATTAACCCTTTCCTCTCCAGCTTTCTTTTTAGTCATGGTATGTTGTCACCAATAGAAACCCCAAGACAGGGACCTTTAGGCAGTAAATAAAAAAGTACTTTGGTGACACAAAAAGTCATGTGACATTTCCAGTCTAGGCAGTAAGTGAGTATAATTAGCAACCACTTATTAATTAAAGATATTAGGGTGTTACACATACAATTGTAACCATAATGAAAAAAAGACATGAATTTGAAAGAGAGCAAGAAGAATTGGAGGGAGGGACGAGAAGGAGGCAATGAGGTAATTATTTGTAATCTCAAAAATAAAAGAAAAATACAATAACTTAAAAGAGATGTTAGCATTGATATATACAAAAACCAATAAGAGTGTTAGCCATATATTAAAAGACAGCAAAGGTTTAAGCCCTGAGTCATGAGCATGATGTATCTGACTGGTTGTCCATCAGTCAATATCCAGTGTAGCTCATTTTGTCCCTGCATACCATCTCTAAAAGGATGCAGGTAAAACTCACAGGAATTTGCCAGGGGGGAAGTGAGAGATCTACCGCTATGCCAGTAGAATAACATTTCTGTGTCTCCAGGGGGGGGAAGGCCTCACCATCAGTCAGACTGGCTTATTCAGCCTCAACTCTGGTTAGCTTATACACCACAACTGAGGAAAGACAGAGGCAGAGGGCATGGGAATGTTATGTAACTAAGACAATGTGGGTGGAAATTCTCACCCCCAGCACCTGATGTTACGCAGGGTAACTTCTTGCTCCTTCCCCTTGCTTATCTCTATGCCCTATGTGGATTTTGCAACCCAGCTGTATCATCATAAGTTGCTTTGTAATTATTTTATTTAGTGACAAGAGGGATTTCATGCTTCATAATATTTGGGGCTACTGTTACAGTAAGATGATTTCCTGTGGGGCTGGAGAGATGGCTCAAGAGTTAAGAACACACACTGCTCTTGCAGAGGACCTGAGTTTGGTTGCCAGCATACATATTGGTAGACTCTCAGTGGCCTATAATTTCAGGAGGATCTGACACATCTGGCTTCTTTGAACATCTGTACTTATGTACATATACTCTTCTCTCCACATACACATAATAATCTATTAAAATAATAAAATAAACATTTTCAAAAGAAATATAAACTTCCATATCATGTTTAGCTGATTTTAAATAAAGCTATGGACTGGAAACTTACCTAGGACATTTTGCCCTGCCCCCTTGTTATACTCACTCTGTAGACCAGGCTGACCTCAAACTCAGAAATCTGCCTGCCTCTGCCTCCCAAGTGCTGGGATTAAAGGTGTGCACCACCACTGCCCGGCTACTGGGATTCTTTCCACCAAACTCTGCTCTATCCTCAGGCACTAGAACTTTTTTCTCTATGTACTACCTTATTTTTCAAACGTGTATTTTACACACTTTTGCCATTTTGATGTTGCTACTTCTCACTTGAAGCTGCAAGATCAACTTTAAAACACTCCTTAAAAACTTTAATATTCATTGCCCCCAGACTGCCCCAATGATTTTATTTTAAACAGCTGAGTAATATTCAATTGTGTAAATTTACCATCTTTTCTAAATTCATTGTTTCTTTAAGGGACATCTAGGTTACTTCTAGTTTTTTGGCTATTAAAAATAAAGCTGCTATGAACATAATTGAGCAAGTGTCCTTGTGGTGTAGTGGAACAGACTTTGGGTATATGCCTAGGAGTGGTATAGCTGGGTCTTGAGGTAGGTTGATTCCCAATTTTCTGAGAAACTGCCATATTGATTTCCAAAGCTGCTGTACAAGACTGCATTCCCATTAGCAGTGATGGAGTGTTCTGCTTGCTCCATATCCTGGACAGCATGAGCTGTCACTTGTGTCTTTGATCTTGCCATTCTGACAGGTGTAAGATGGAATCTCAGAATCATTTTGATTTGCATTTCCCTC
Organism: Arvicanthis niloticus; assembly: GCF_011762505.2. Taxonomy (NCBI): domain Eukaryota; kingdom Metazoa; phylum Chordata; class Mammalia; order Rodentia; family Muridae; genus Arvicanthis; species Arvicanthis niloticus. The sequence continues at coordinate 10,546,285 of NC_047662.1, read as the reverse complement.
ATGAATAAGGATGTTGAACATTTCTGTTGGTGTTTTTCATCCATATGAGATTCCTCTGTTGAGAATTCTCTGCTTAGCTTTCATTTTTTTAAAATTGGATTATTTTGTTTGCTGGTGTCTAGTTTTGTGAATTCTTTATATATTTTGGGACTTTGTCTTCTGTCCAATGTGGAGTTGTAAATCTTTTCCTATTCTGTAGGCTGCCATTTGATGGTGTTTTTCTCTTTTTCTTACAGAAGCTTTTCAGTTTCATAAGGTCTCATTTACTAATTGTCAATTTTAGTGCCTGGACTATTGGTATTCTGTTTAAGAAATTGTCTCCTCTGCCAATGTGTTCAAGGCTATTCCCCACTTTCTCTTTTATCAGGTTCATTGTATCTGGTTTTATGCTGAAGTCTTTTTGATTCACCTGAACCTTTTGTTTTGTGCAGGATGGTAAATATAGATCTATTTGTACTTTTCTACATACTGACACTCAGTCAAACCAGCACCATTTGTTCAAGATGCCTTCTTTTTTTTCCATTGTGTAATTCTGACATCTTTGTCAAAAATCAGGTGTCCATATATGTGTGAATTTTCACGGGGGTCTTCAATTTGTCTCCATTGATCAACCTGTCTCTTTTATGCCATGTAATTTTTATTACTATAGCTCTATAGTACAGCTTGAAACCAGGAATGATGATACCTCCAGAAATTCTTTTATTGTATAGAATTGTTTTAAGCTATCCTGAGTTTTTGTTTTTCCTATGGAGTAGAGTATTTTTCTTTCAAGTTCTAAAAAGAATCGTGTTGTAATTTTGATGGGGAATTGCATTGAATTTGAGGATTGATTTTTGGTGAGACGGCCATTGTTCTACGTTAATCCCATGGCACATAGACATATTTTATTTTTAAGACATATTTTATTTTTATTTTTTGATTATGTGTATGCAGGACTGCACATTAATATATACAAATGCACATGGATGCCACACCCATGAAGACCTAAACAGGGCATAAAATCTCATGGTGCTGGAATTATAGGTGGTTAGCCATCTGACATAAGTGTTAGAAACCTACCTCCTTTGTAAGAGCAGTGTGTGCTCTTAGACTATTATCCATCTCTCCAGGCTGACAAGGACAAAGTTCTTTGTTGTTATTATTGTTTGGTTTGGTTTTGAGACAAGATCTCAGTATATAGCACTGGCTGTCTTGGAACTCTCTGATAGACCAGGTTTGGCTGAAACTCATAGAAATCTTCTTTCGCCATAATGGTTGGGATACCTACATCCTTAATAAAACTGTGCTTTAGGTGCTCATACTTGTAACTCAGGGGCGATCATGGTATAATGCCACATTAATATATGCTCCTTAATACTATCCAGACCCTGGGAGATGCTGATCCATTTGCCTCTGCCTCCTGGGTGCTAGAACTAAATGCATGTACCACCACAGTAACCTTTAAGCCTATTTTTAAATTCCAGCCCCTGTTCTCACTACAATAGGTACAAGTAACCTGCAATTTCCGTTATGGGATCTTTTCCCTTACTGATTAGAGAGGGCAAAAGGAGATGAGGTCTTAGGGTAAAATTGAGAGTGACTAGGGCAAATTAGAGGAATTTAACCCCTAAATGGCAGGAAGGAGGTACCAACAGTCAGTATGATCTGCTAACTGGGATTGTGGTAGTGAAGTGAGGAACCATAGTGCCCATGAATGAATTCTATTCTCATTTTTTTGAGGATCATTAGATATAAGAGAAAAATGATAAAAATCAAGTGCCATGTGTAGTCATAAGTTGTTTGCAACGTGCTTCATAAGCTTCAATTTCCCTTCTTGCCCACCACCCAACAGAGGTAATGGAAGAGAAAAGTTATTAGGATATGGGGAAAGTGGACCTGTTTGGCAATAGTTCTTTGGGGTTGAGCTCCAATCTTCTCTGGCAGCAGTCCAGTCCCATATCAAACATGAAATACAACTCAGCAGCTGCAGACCAGTACACCAGGCATGAGCCAGCAGCTGTAGTTCAATCCTGAAGAAACAGGAAGGCTTGCCAACCAGCCTGAAGCCATAGATAAGGCAAGCTGCTGCAGGGCCTTCACAAGCAGTTCTTGGGAGAGTTTCTCTCCGTGGCAATATTACCACAAGTGGAGCTCAACCATAAGTAAGGTGAACCAATACATATGCATGTTGTTAGTGAAGAGTAGCGAGGCAAAGCAAACCAAGCAAATGCTCAATGCTACTGTCGCACTGTCTGGGGTCATATTTATACTCCATCACGTATCCTTTCACCCATGTCTGCTTCACAAGAACATTGTTTCAAGTATTACTTTAGCATGGCGTCCTTTCACCTGTGTTCCTCAGCAAAACAACATTTTACATAACTGACTTTCCAAACAAACCATAAGTTTCCACTTCAGCCATGAGTCACTCGACTTCCTATAGGTGAGTACAAATCAAGTCTCCTTAAGGAAGGGCCCTGAATCTTTGCAAAAACTATAAATTTGTTTTTTAGTTAACTGACTTATTATATGAGACGACATTTTACAATGATGGCAAGCTTGGCCTTGAACTTGGGGATCTCTTGATTTTGCTTTCTGGGGAAATATTGTTACATGTAGTGACTGCCTTGTCCAGCTCTCCCTCTGTTTTCAGTCCTGTCCAAATCTCCACAGTGAAGATCCTGAGAAATTTAGAGACTGATTGTCCATAGGAAAAAAGAAAATTCTTCATTTGCCAGAAATCACTAGGCATCTGTTCTGAATGGATATTAATTCTAAAGAATAACATGGCTTGCCGGGCGGTGGTGGCGCACGCCTTTAATCCCAGAACTTGGGAGGCAGAGGCAGGCAGATTTCTGAGTTTGAGGCCAGCCTGGTCTACAGAGTGAGTTCCAGGACAGCCAAGGCTACACAGAGAAACCCTGTCTCAAAAAAAAAAAAAAAAAACAAAAAACAAAAAAACAAAAACAAAAAAGAAAAAGAAAGAAAGAAAGAAAGACAGACAAACCAAAAAAAAAAAAAAAAAAAAACCCAAAAGAATAACATGGCTATTGAGTCCCCTGAGGTCAAGGTAGGAGCTTACTTTGATTGGCTGACAGACAACCTCTAGCGTCAACTGTGCTTCTTGACCCACAGGCAGATTTCATAAGTGTGCTCACCTGCTGGCTGTATTGTTCATGCAATAGGTATGCTGGGAAACTCAAAGAATGGCACACTAACTCTCTGGTCACAGAATGGGAGTCACTATGGGGGAGTCATGTGGATCTCACCCTCTCTGCACAGATGATAAAGAAAATCAGTGCTGTATCCTACAAAGCACTGAAGACCTCGAGATCACCACAGAGGACTTCACAAGAGCACACATCATCCATTGTTCTAATTCATCTATCTGAAATGCTCAGAAATCTGACAGACCTTAGGAAATGAGTATGGATGATTCTGAAGTTACTCATAAAGTGATTTCAATTACAGCTATTCTCCAGCTGTGTGTCTCCACTGAGCCAGGTAAATATGGTGCAAGGCATTTGGAAAAGCACCAGGTCACCTGCCCTGTGCCTTCTTCTCCATATCAGTTAGTAAGAGAAAAACTATTTGCTTCTCCACATCAGAGCTTGAAGCATGCCTTTGCAGTCTTACATCACCATTGTCCCATGAAAAACTGCAGAAACCATGATGGTTCTTTACCAAACTTCATACCACTCTGCTGCACTGAAGACCTGATGTGGTTTTTATTATATGAAAGAAAGTAGCAAGTACTTTAGATAGAAGAGTAATTAGGCTCCACCCAGAAGATATAGGTAGACAATGATTCTTAGATACAAGGCACAGAGGCTACTCTCAGAGTTTGTAGTGGAACATGACCATAAATAAGTCAACATCCTGTCATCAAGAGTTTAGGTGTGCCTTGGGAAAGTAGTTTTACTTTGCAGTAAACCTGGCTGGGTGGTACTCAAGCATCTTACTTTTTCTCCTTATTGTGATAAATACTCTAATAAAAGCAACATAAAGGAGAAAGAGTTTTAGCTTACAGTTCAAGGTACAACCATCATGGTCAAGGTAAATCAGAGAATAGGATCTTGAGGCAGTTGACCACATTTCACCAAGAAGCAGAGAGCCATGAATGTATCTATGCTAGAATTCAAATTGTTTCTTCTAGAGAGACCAGAATTTCCTCTCCAGGGAATGGTCATGACAGTTAAGATGATCTTCCCACATGAATTCATATAATTAAGATAACCTTCAATGGGCATGCCCAGAAGCCCATCTTCGAGATGCTTCTGGAGCCTGTCAGGTTGACAATTAGCACTAACCATCACACAAGGGAGGCTGTTCACCTTCGATTGTGATATCTACTGTATGCTTCAAGAGCCAAACACTAGAGGGAGTTAATTATGTAGGACCAACAGTTGGGGAAGCTAATGCAACAGGACCCCATTGCTAGAGAATCATGTGCTACAGGTGCCTAGAGGGATCAGCATACCAGAATCAAAAAGACTATCTTACCCTTTCCAATATTCCTTTAGCTCCCTTTCCTGAGGAAACTCAACAACGTTCTGGATGTCAAGGGAGAACCCTTTCTTTCTTTCTTTCTTTCTTTCTTTCTTTCTTTCTTTCTTTCTTTCTTTCTTCTTCTTCTTCTTCTTCTTCTTCTTCTTCTTCTTCTTCTTCTTCTTCTTCTTCTTCTTTTTTAGACTTGACAGGTGGTTTTAATGTATTTGTGCATACATATACATATAACAATAATGATTGAAGTAAAAGAAGCTATGAACTTGAGAGTGTATGGGAAGACTTAGTGAAGGACATAACTTGGCATGGGCGAGCAGGAGTAAAGGAAAGGAAAGAATGATTAAGTTTATTTCAATCAAAAAATATTTTTAAAAGCACGATTAGTAACTGAATTCAGTTTAGATAATTATGTTTTAAAATTTCATATCTAAAATGTATCATGCTAAATAGGATGCTGCCATCAAATACATAAAATAAATATAATTTGTTAGTAGCTTTCCAGTCTAGTGATCTCACTAAAAGTTATACTCTTTCACAATAAATGATTCTAAAAAAATTTAAAAAGACACACTGTTGGGACCACTTTAGCTTCAGAGACTCTATCTTGTATATAGTCTCCATTTTATACCCAAGTTAAATTCTAAAAAAATAAAACAATTGAATTTCCAGAAATGGCTTCTAACCCCAGGTGTTCTCTATGAAACTAGACCCCAATATTCCAACCTATGCTTTATTGGTTAGCATTCAGCATCTGAAGGCAGTCTCAGGTTGTAAGCTCCAGGTGGAAGAAGCCACAGTTGTTAGTCTTTGTGTGTACACACACACACACTGGTCAATCATCCATAAGTGCTTGTACTATATAAAAAGTTATTCAGATAGCCATGGTGGCACATGTCTGCATGTCTATCTCTGTGGGTGTCTGGCTGTTGTATCAACTGTCTGTAAATGTGAGTGTGGCATCTGTCTATCAGTGTTGTGATTGTCCCTCACAAAGGGCTTCACTCTGTAATTACTGGAGAGCACAGAAAACATCACATGAGGAAGGAAGGTGACACTTTACAGAAAATTTTAACAACTTTTTTTTTTTTTTTTACAAGAGATTAAGTTACTGGATCCAATTGTTACCAACTGCTCTAGACAACAAACATCATTGTTTAATAACTAGTATCCATGAACAGTTGCTTTCAACTTTTATGGAAGATTTTTGGGAAGTTGCTTTCAACTTTTGCATTTGTTGCTTTCAGAAAATGATATATATGTATTTCCTGAGAATATAACTTAGAATTATAATAATGCATTAACTTAGGTTATAAAAGTTGACCACATGGGAAATCCATGGCAAGTAAGAGTGGCTGTTACATTCTTCTCTTAAAGGCAGGTTAAACATTTTGAGTACACAGTAGGGTAGCACTCTTAAGTCTTAAGTAACTGCAAGATGTACTATTAACTCTGGCTGTGAGGTCCAGCAAAATTTCTAGTCTCTTAGGTTGTAAGATACTGTCAGAATATTACAGCACCATATCCGAACAACCAGTACAGGTTCAGAGATACACAAGCCTTGAGAAAGAAGTGGTTTTTGACATCATGGCATCCACAGAGTGGCAACATTACTTGGAGAATACAGTTTGACAGAGGATCCAATAAGTGTACTGGCTTGTCTAAAACTATAGGATTTTCAGGGAGCTTGTTGCATCCGTGGTATGCAGAGCCAGCCACAGAGCCTCCTATTACTCTGGCTCCCACTTGAAATAAGCAGGAAGACTGCAATTTGTTGTTGGCTTAAATCAGCCAACATGTCTGCTGTGTGTGTATTATAAAGGTATGAAGAACATTGATCAGAGGGCTGAGAAGATAGCACATTGGGTAAAGTGCTTGCTATACAAACATGAGGATCTGAGTTCATATCCTTAGCACCTACATAAAAAAGTCTGGAGCAGTGACATGGCTGTATCCATGTCATTAGAGCAGTGTGGAGAAAGATTGTTCCCATAACTGTACTGAACATCCAGTCTAACCTAAACAGTGAGCCTCAGGTTCAGTGAGAGAACCTGTTTCAAAAAGCAAGGTGGACACTGATGGAGGGAGATGCTCCATGCCAACCTCTGAACTCCCCCACATGCATATGCATGGTGAGTGTACACACACTTAAATCTGCACACACTCACACACTAACATAATATATGTATTGTGTGTGTGTGCGCGCGCACACACACACACACACACACACACACAAAGAGTACTTATTTCTATGAGAGGTACTACATGTGTAGTGGTTCATTCTCTACCCTGAGAATGCATCTCAATGCTGCTTACATTGTAAAGCCATAAGAAGCCTCACTGTGGTCAGTATCCCCTGAGAGTTTTTGGCTGACTTCACCTCTTTCACTTTGAATAAGTCTCCCTATGGCACTCTGCACTCATGTACTCATGAATACTGGACACTGTAAGCAAAGAACTCAAACACAGTGGATTATAGTTGTCCCCTCTGGAATGTCAAAGCAACTAGATTTCTTAGAACTGCACTCTATTAGAGCAGAAAGCAGAATACCCTGAGATAAGTCTGCCAAGGTTTCCTGTTGTTTCTACTAGTTTATCAGCTAGTCTGGAGAAAAAGGTGTCAGACAGATGAATGACTGCTTCCTATATTACCATGGGCTGTGCTTACATGATTCAGTGAAGATGTTTCAGCTGGTGATTAGCTGTAGTCACCTTCTGAGTAATTTTAATATCACCTATAGTCATTCTGGAAGGCCCATCTGACACTTCAACATTCCAGTTGGGTGAGTGGGATCAGGGTGTAATATGTCTTTTATAATCACCCTGAGTTTTACAGTGCCCTGTGGGATACAATGTCACTTCCGCTTTAGTATCTTGGCAAGAAGGACAAAGTCCAAGGGACTTCCCCATGGTCCATCCTAACTGCAATGAGTCTCAATTTGTGGTCAGAGTCGGTATAGGGTTCTTTGAGTCTCTCGGTGCACCTGTTACAAAACACATCTCAACAAAAGGCCACAAATGAATGTGTCTGTGGACCCAGAAGCCTTCTTGAAGTTAGTCTTGGTCTGACCCCTGACCACAATAAGGCCTTATTTCAGGAGCCACAGCAGCAATGTTATTCCTCAAGATTAATACCACTCAAAACAGATGCCCAGTAGTCCCTGGCAAAAGAATATTTTCTTTTCTCTGTGTAGGATGGATTTGACAAGTGGTTGTATATTTTTTGTGGGCTTGGAGCCATTTGGCAGAAGATTTAAAACATATACAAGGTGTTAATGACCCATGAGGCTGAAGCAGGAAAATGGGCAGTTTGATGGTATCCAGGGCAACACAAGAAGACCATGATTTAAAAAATAGAGTACATGTAAATTAAATATGTATTTGGTACAAAGAGTCCTAATCCATTTTCAAGGAGAGCTGACCTCCACTTCACTCTGGAGGCTTATATCTTCCAATCACCTCAGATTTGGAAATTACGTGAGAGATCCACAGCTCCACTTTTTTTGATTTACATAATGTCACTAAACTTTGCCTCCGTTTCTCTTTTTGTTTTGTTTTATGCATATAGGTGTTTTGCTTTCATGTATATCTGTGTACCATGTAAGTGAAAGAAATAGGGGAAGGTGTTTCTTTTTTTCTTCAATGTTTGGAGGGTTTTTATTTTTTTATTATTATTTTATTTATTTACATTCCAGTCATTGCTCCCCTCTTGGTTCCCCCTCCCAAAGTTCCTCATCCCATTCATCTTCCCTCTTGCCTCTGTGAGAGGGTGATCCACCCCCACAGCAGGTTTTCCCCTTCCCTGGGGCCTCAAGTCTCTTGACGATTAAAGCACATATTCTCCCACTGAGGCCTGACCAGGTAGACCTCTCCTGTATTTGTGCTAGGGACCTCAGAGAGGCCAGTGTATGCTCCTGGCCTCTGGAAGCTCCCTGGGATATGGGGTAAGTTGAGGCTGCTGATCTTCCTATGGGGTGACTCTCTCCTTTAGCTTCTTTAATCCTTCCCCTAATTCAACCATAGGGGTCCCTGACTTTAGTTCAATTGTTTGGTGTAAGTGTAAGGCCCCCATGAAGGGAGGACCTCACCCAAGCCTCAGGAATTCACAGCCACCCATTAACTCACAAGACACCAAACTTGATGCAATCAGCAAGAGGTATATTTCAATCAGTATACTGAGGTCAAGACCCATGACCCACACAGGGGCAGTGGGGTCTGACCCCGGGGCTTTGGAGACAGAAAGAATTTAAAGCCAAAAATCACAACTCAGGAGGGGAACCACAACCCAGGGGGAGTGAAGGAGGGTTATTGGAGAGCACCTGTGGAAAGTCCCAGCCCATTATTCAGTTTGTGACAGGGTACAAGGAAGTACCTTTCATGAGTATCTGCTTCTGTCTCAATCAGCTGCTGGTAGGGCCTCTCAGAGGACAGCCATGGCAGGGTCCTGTCTGTAAGCACATCATAGCATCAGTTATAGTGTCAGGCCTTGGCGCCCTCCCAGGAGATGGATCTCAAAGGCAGTCCAATGACTGGGAACATGTTTTTAAGTCATAAATGCCATCCTGCCTCCATAATAAATTCCCTTTTGTTTAGAGGGAGTGTATTAATGGATATAATCATATGTCTGGCTTTGAAGTACAAGTCTGAATTAAAGTCTAAGAATTTCATGGGACTTTGGAAATTCTAGAGTGTCAACTTCACAAAATGGAGGCTGCCCACTGAGTATAAGTTCAAGTCCACCAACCACAACTTCTGATTTCTGGAATGGCCACATTCTACTATGGGAACTCATAATGCTTACCCCCATACTGTATCAGCCTCAGTGTTTGCAGCTTAAAACAGCAAAAATCAGTCTCTTTCTGTTTCTCTTGAGTAGGACCCTGGATAGAACCTCACAAGATCCTTTGGCTCAGGGTCTTTTTAGCTCCAGTCAAGGGTCAGCCAGAGATCTTGGTATCTTAAGGCTCATGTAGGAGAGGATCAACTTGAAAAGCCTCGGGAATTCATTAGCTATCTATAAAACAGTGGATCTCAACTTTCCTAATGCTGTAACCCTTAATGCAATTCCTCATGTTGTGATCCCTGACCATAAAATTACTTTCATTGCTACTTTATAACTATAATTATGCTACTCTTATACATTTTCATATAAATATCTGTTTTTGATAGTCTTCGGGGGACCTCTGTGAAAAAAAAGTATTTTGATTCCCCAGTGGGTCTCAACCTTCATGTTGAAAAGAGCTGATCAAAAGTCTCTAATACTTATATCAACAGAGCAAGGTACAGTAGCATGGAAGTTCAAAGGACATAATGTTTCTGCCTTTGTATGTATTAGAGTTGCTGTAGGAAATAAAACAAACCATCTCTAGATCCTCCCATGTTTTATCTCCACGGATAAGAGACAGAACAAGCTCAGCAAGGGTACTGTGCCTTTGGACAAAGCAGATCAGACTGTGGAGTAGGGGATAGATAGATAGATAGATAGATAGATAGATAGATAGATAGATAGATAGATAGATAGATAGATAAGGAAGTGTGGGGTGGTGGGCTGTGAGAGAAAACTTGGTAATGTTGAACTAAGGCTAGAAGCCTTAGAGACGCTGAAGGGACAGCAGGAGCTTAGCCTGCTCCCAGAACCTGGCCCCTGTCACATAGCTGCTGTGCCCTCCCCTGATAGAGATTTGTGGCCATCAGTCTCTAGGGGCAACACCTTCCACATGTAGATGAGGCATCCCTAATCTCTCAGACCTAGACCCCAACCTACCACAAAACTGTATATCCTATCCAGAAGGAATAAAGGTGTGAGAATTACTCTGTTGTCTGAGAGTTTCTGTCATAAGATCTGTAACAGGGTGGCTGGCTAGTCAGGCAGCCTCAGGCTCACTGCAGTGCAGCCAGTGTGGAGACTAGGAGCAACAGCAGGGACAGCAGCAGCAGCGGCAGCTGCAGCAGTAGCAGCAGTGGAGGCAGCAGAGGCAATTTCCCTTCCCTGCTAGTGCTGGTTTCCCTTCTCTTGAACCCTTCCACCTGGCCAGCCAGAGGTCTCCTGTGGAAAGCCTCCAGTACACAGGCTCACAAGGAAGGGGCATATAGATTGCTCTCTCCTTCCATTGTGCTCCTCCTCTTTGTGGTTCACCTCAGCACACACACCACTGCTCTAATCTCTGATTTCACATCTGAGAGGAGAGTCACAGAGTTACATGATTTCATGGCATTTTTTCAACCTCCCAGAGATCTGGCTGTGGATTGGCATCACTTTGCATTCAGTCTCTTCTCCACTAACCAGGGTGGTCAATGCTGGCTATTATGAAAGCCTTGGGGTCAGGGACCCAGGGTCCACTGTGGGTAGGTAGGACCTTGTCCAGGCTGTGATCTGATGCAACCAGTCCACAAGGGGACGCCTTCAATGTCAAAAACAGATTTTAAAAGGTGGAGTCAGGTCATGGTGTCTCTCTGCAGGTTACCAGGTGCCTGGGCTTATGAATAGAAAGTTCAATGAAGTCTTCTCAAGTGACAGGATTTCCTCAGCTCACTCTCAACAAATAAGAGTGCCATGCTTCTCTTGATTCCCATTGGATTCTTCCTTGTTGCCTCTTCCATGTGTTTTCTGGTCCTGGGAAACAATGTATGTGATCTCATAGACCACCTCCTTACTATTGAAGTACTTCCTCCCATCCCAGACCCCATGAAGTTTCGGATTCTGCACTACTGCTTTCATATGACGGTGACATACACAAAATTTGTTTCTTAATGTCTATATCCTGTGACAGTAGACAGAACTTAAGCATCAGAAGAGTGTTTTTTTTTTTTTTTTCAAAAATCCACATAGACTAATAAGCCATTGTATCCTGCTCAATAGTGATATACCAGACACTGTGTTCTAGACAATGGCCAAAATTATGCCCATTTTGAGTGCCCTATTTTTTCACTTTCCATTCAAGGGTTGTGTTATCAAGGGAGAGACTTATGGAGGCTATTTCTTATAAGAAATAATCTTGGATTTTATATGCTTTGAATTAGCAAATGGCTAGTTCATAGTGACTATGCCTAGGGTAAGATGAGTCTTTCAGTCCTTACTAAGGTCATTAAAATATATCATTTTGCTCTTTGGTAAGAGACTCTGTTGGTGTTCTGGGGTCCAACATGCTGACAATTCTCAGAGTCCATGGTTTTCTCCTTTTTGATGGTTGGAGCCAACAATCACAAAACACAAAACTAAGCTTACTATCTTCCAGATGACAGTTGGAGGTAAGCAACAGAACCTTAATCTATTAAATAGCATCTGAAGAAGATGCAAAAATGTTTTCTAACCCTTGTCTCTTCTGAGGCACTCAGACAAAGGGCAGAAACCAATTTTATTTATATTAAGTTATGAGACCCATGAACCTTGATAACATTAAAGTAAGAGTTAGACTGGATGGCTTATATGCCATTAATGAAAGACTAATAATAGAGTTGTAAAGAAATAAGTGGGGAATAGAGTTTCAGGCATTGAGTACAGTAAATTGTGGCCTAGGGACATACATGTTTGAGAACAGAAAGTATAATACATCTGAGGCAGTAAGTGGAAGAAGGGATAGATTTAACTTTAGGGAAGCTATGGACAGGGACCATTAAGGTCCCGCAGGTCTTTTAAGATATTCAGTTTTACCATCCCCCACCCCAGTGAAATGGAATGTTTAGGCAGCAAGTTACAGCTCTCTGATTTGCCTGGTAGAGTCTGCTTCCTTTTTCCACCTGCATGTGCATGAACTTGTTGAGTGATTGCTAACTCTGTTTACTGATATAGCCTCATCTCCGACAGTTAGAGTGGCCATAACATTCACACGGTGATTATGATGATATTTTAGTGCCTACTGAACTCCAGACACACCTTTTACCTCTTAGGAATCAAAATGCTTTGACCTCATTTCTTTTACTTCACTGAGAAATTTCTCATAATAATCAGCTCTTCTTTGTCGCATCCAAATGGGAGTTTTGTATAAAGCTGTCAGCTGAGGCAGGCAGAAGGGGCAAGACCAGCTGAGTAAAAGAAATGACATCCTAAAACAAGCCAAATCATCTTCTCAGTGGCTTGTGTATCCCTTTCTCCCACACCCAGGGGGGGCGTCTATGCAGCTGTAGTCAGGGACTCAGTACTCGATTTATGTCACCAAAAATAATTTTGGGATGAGTCATCCTGAAACAAACTTGGAATTTTTAAGCAAAGGGGGAAAAGAAATACACTGAAGGGAATTCAATACAGGCACAAAAAAAGAAAGGAAGGAAGGAAGGAAGGAAGGAAGGAAGGAAGGAAGGAAGGAAGGAAGGAAGGAAGAGAGAGAGAAAGAGAGAGAGAGAAAGAGAGAGAAAGAGAGAGAGAGAGAGAGAGAGAGAGAGAGAGAGAGAGAGAGAGAGAGACCTAAGTGTCTGTGACTACATAGACTCTGTGTCTATGTAGTCACTGTTTATAAGGCTTGGGACATGTGAAGTACATTCTTTAATTACTTATTAATCTACCACTAATGACAAGGCAGCATGTGATGCTGTAATTATGAGCAGGGTAATCTACAACTAAAGACAAGGCAGCTGAGAATGATGGAGTTATGAACAGAACTTTCTTTTTAATGGGATAGTTGTAAAGACTGATGTGGGCATGCTGAATGGCTCACATATGAGAAAGGAGTGCTGTTAAGATAAAAAAAAAAAGAAAATAGGGTCCTAGTTATTGCTTTGTCTATTTTGGTAGGTTTTGGCAAATATATACACCATATTTCCACCATCACAGTATTATGCAGAATAGTGTTACTGCCCTAAAAATTGCCTGTGTTCTATAGTGAGAATTTTGGTTTCTTAAAAAAAACCAGTTATTTCGGTGAATTTTTTTTTTTTTAAATCCCAGGTGTGAGATTTGGGGCTGCTTCAAATTGTCCACAGCAGCTGACTATGATTTGTCTCATGCTCTAAGAGGGGAGTGATTCTGCCATCTGAAGATAGTTTACATTTGGAATTCTGGGTACTCTTAAGAAGGAATAAAGAGGTCAGAACCCTGAGAGAGGTGGTGGCTGCTTCTCTCACTGCTGGTCCCCCTGTTGCTCCTGGTGCTGCCGCCCTCACTACTGCTGGTTCCTGCTGCTGGTTCCTGCTGTTGCATTTGGTGTTTTGCTGCTTTTTCTGGTTGCTGTTGCTGATTGGAGAGATCCTGATGATGAAGATTAGATTTATCCCTAGGAACTCAGTACCTTTCATTAGCAGGAAGTAGTCTAATGAAATCAACACCCCCTTTTCCCTCTAACCTTTTTTTTTTTTTATCTTCGATCTACTGTTGGGAGGTTATAAGGGATAAGAATAGAGAAGGATGATAGGAATAAGAACCCAATAAGGTAGCCACAAAATATGGTTATAGGCACTTGCTTCTGTTAGTGTCCCATGAGGATGACTGTCTCAATGCAGACAAAGCAGCAGTGGTCCACTTATTTATCACCCATTCTCTTCTGAATCTCTTTGTCCAGGAAACTAACCCCTTGACAACCACTGGGGAAAAAAGGCTTAGCCTGACTTAAGCCCTAATAATTCTTATTATACTTATAGAAGGTGAAAGTTTAACCTGGTTGTATAGGTATATTTCATTAGCCATCCCAATAATCTTTCTTTTCTAGCTTTTGCTCAGCTAGTGTTAGGAATTTTGACTTTGAGCTTGTAACAGAGTCAAAGGCTCCTTTTTAAAAAAATCTCCCTTTCTGCCCCATATCCCTTATTTTCTTTCCTACCATTCTATGCATGCCTCCTTTCTCCCCCTGGAGACTTTCTATACCTTAATGTAAAGAGCTAGTTGTTCAGGGGTTTGCAAGATTGCTGAGTTAGTCAAGTTCTTGTTGCACAAACATAAGCAGCTGAGCATACCCATGCACACTTGTATTCCTGGTGGTGGGAGGTGGAGGTAGAAGGATCCCTGGAGTTGGTTGGCTAGCTAGTTTGTGTAATTGATGAGCTCCAGGTCCAGTGAGAGAACCTGTCTTGAAAACTAATATATGTTTATAAAAAGCTGGACATGGTGGCCTTTGCTTACCATCCCAGTGCTGGGGAGGTGAGACAGTAGGTTCCTTGGGCTGTCTGGTGAGTCAGCCTAACTTCCTTGTGTACACTCCAGGCCAATGAGAGATTTTGGCTCAGAAAGAAAGTTAGATGGTATCTTCTGAAAAACAATCCCTGAAGTTGTCCTCTGGCCTCCACATAAAAGGTAAATGCATCTATGAACATGCATACATATATTCACAAACACACCAAACACATACACATGCACACCCACACATCTGAGAGAGAGAGAGAGAGAGAGAGAGAGAGAGAGAGAGAGAGAGAGAGAGAGGCTTTGCAAATGCCTCCATATTGATCAAGAGTTACTTCTTAAGGAATAAATACAGAAGCTAAATGATCAGACTAGTGAAATAAATCTTGTCCATCTATGTTGTAAGATGAGAAAAGTTGCAGGACAGTAGAATTTCCATCCAGTGTCCTTGAACCCAAAAACATCTCCATATGCATCTTTTTATTTATTCTTGGCACAATTATGGCCAGAGATAGTTACCACAAAACCATTGGTACCATTGGTGCCATTGGAACCTGTTTGATTCCAAGTCTCCAAATCCAAGTAGTATGGATACTCCAAATTCTGAGTATCATGGGTACTAAAAACGATTGGCAGTAAGCCAAACAGGGTCCTCAGTTTGCTCTCTCTCTCTCTCTCTCTCTCTCTCTCTCTCTCTCTCTCTCTCTCTTCTTTCCTTCCTTAATCTCTTTCTCTCTTTCTTCTTTCCTTCCTTAATCTCTCTCTCTCTCTCTCTCTCTCTCTCTCTCTCTCTCTCTCTCTCTCTCTCTCTCTTGCTCTCGCTCTTTCTCCGACATGTTTAGGCCTACAGAAGTCAGAAGAGGGTATCAGCTCATGGAGCTTGAATTACAGTCTATCTGATATGGGTACTGGAAACAGAACTTCAGACTTATGTGAGTGCAAACAATAACTCTTAAAGCTAAGCAATTTCTTCAGTCCCAAGATTTTTTCAGTACTATATGGCTTGTAGATAGTAACCCAAAACCATCATTATTAACAGGTGTAAATTTCTCTAAGAGTCAAATAAATAATTTTTTTGTTTCAGACAAAACTGAGTAAGTTTTCTGAGAAGGCCTGCTGTATGAGTGATCCATGTGTCAACATAACTGAAAATATCTTCTTTTATATAGTCATATACTGTTGAACTTTATCTAACTGCATAGAAGAGATACCTAACTGGAGATTAAATATAGATTTTGCTTGGGAGTTTATTTCTATTTTAAAAATTGTCAGGCCATTTACTTTCTATTTTTCAGAACAAACTTAAGTGAAAAAAATATGCAACAGTTTATAGTCCCATTTTTAGGTCAATTTTCTATACTTTCTTATTACCAGCTTACAGTGTAGAAAAGCATTAATTTATTATTTTAATATATCTGCTTAAAAGTGGTCTAGTTACATAAAAAACTAAAGATGAGTTCTCATGAGTAGAAGGTCGATTGTCCATAGTTACCTTAGTGTTACCCTTGTATTTGTTTGTGTATTTTAAAAGAAAGAAATTAAAAGAAATATTTTAAAAACCCAAGATATATTTTCTGAATGAAAAGGTCACTGGATTACACTCATCTACTGGGAAGTTTTCTGAGGTGCTAAATTTTACTCCAGGTCTCCCTGGAGATCTATTGATTATATGAGCCATAGGGTGTCTCCCAAGAATAATCTTAAACTAATGGTTAGAGCAACAGAGTAGCTGTGTCTGAACCTTTTGTGAAATGAGGACCTGTGGAGTCTACATATCTTTCAGAGATCCTACTGTTTGAGGAGATTGTCACAAAAGATATTGTGTGAATTTCCTGATAATGTCAAAAGGGAAATTTTATCTTGAAACATTTTAGTACCACAACAAAGAAGGAGGAGCCCTTCCTTTTACTCTTTGAATGCACAAAAAATAATGTGCCTTTAAAGGATGCAATCACTCAGAAAAATTACTCCATAAATGCTGCCAATAAGAAGGGTGCAAATATTGTATAGTTTCTGTAATGATAGAAGATTCTTTGCAGGCTGCTGAAGGAGAATTTTTAATAGTTTTACTTAACTATGGATCCCGTGTACGTATCATGTTATCAACCTGCCAAGCAAAGAGGTACCCACTAGTGCAATAGTGGCATGGTGGTTATGGGGGTAACCAATCACTTACTGATTAGATTTGATATTTACTCCATAGGAGATAACTTATACCTGGTACTGCAAAACCTGGCCAAAAATCAATGTCTGGAGAGGTTAAAAGCCCTATTGAGTAAGCTACCATCTTGCTTTGCTAAATAAACATGGCATCAAATTATTTTCAATAACTATGTATCTATACCTTAGTGCTTAATCAGAGAAACTTCTTTTTTCAGTAGTTAACAATGACTATAGAGGCTCATAACTGGTCAGAATACTGAGAATAAATGACTGTTGAATACTTACCCATAAATGAAACATCTATATCACCCTATCTACAGCTTAGAGATTGTAGAAGAAGGATTGAAAAGAACACATGAACCAGAAGTGAAGGAAACACTTGGACTTACAGCAGTTGTGAGAACTCCACAAGATTGACTCCATCAAAACAGATAGAGAAGGGTTTCATAAGGCCCTGCCCCTTTTTTGAGGTTGTTGGGTAAGGGAAAAGACATTTTTAAGTGGTAAGTTGCTCCTGCAAATAAACTTCTCACCCAAGTTGCTGTAAATATATCTAATGAAATTTACTGGGTCACAAAGAAACATAAAAGACAAAAAATAATTGGGAAGAAGAAGGTGATCAGTGGGAATAGGCAATGGTAGTATCTTAGATAGGGTTTTACTGTTGTGAACAGACACTATGACCAAGGCAAGTCTTATAAAGACAACATTTAATTGGGGCTGGCTTACAGGGTCAGAGGGTAAGACTAGTATCATCAAGGCAAGAACATGGCAGCATCCAGACAGGTATAGTGCAGGGGGAGCTGAAAGTTCCACATCTTCATCTGAAGGCTGCTAGCACAATACTGACTTCCAGGCAACTAGAATAAGGGTCTTAAAACTACAATGACATACCTATTCCAAAAAGGCCACATCTACTCCAACAGGGCCACATCCCTCTAATAGAGCTACTCCCTGGGCCAACCATATACAACCATCACAGGTAGTAACATAGAATAAATACATTATATACAAGTATTAAATGTCTTAATGAAACCTATTTTTTGTCAACTAATATACACTATGTGATTTTAGATGAACTAAATCATTGATCATCTAAATGTATTTGGATGTAACATATGTGGCTTAATGAGGTCAGCTCCTCCAAGGCATTTAATACACAACTAACTTACTCCAACTAGATCTTGATGGCTCTCTTGTAAGCATCAGAGTGACTTAGAGTATTAGTACATCATTTCTCACAATGATAAATCTTTAGGTAGTCATGGAGGTTCCATTTAACATAAGAATGTGATATAGAAAATGCTATAGGGAAAGTGATAGTTAAGGAAAAACTCATCACCAGTTCTTCAAAGGATCTCAGATGATATCCCCTGCCCACCTGCAAGAACTATATCAAGGATCTTATAAAAGAAAGCTAGGTGTTGTGGTTTGTGCAGTCCTGCCAGAGAGTCCACTGACATGTAGCAGGATCTTGACTTACATAATAAAAACAAATTTCAGGAAGAGTCAGTATGAAACAGAGTTGATTAAGCAAAATGTACACAGTCAGAATTGAATATGGGAATTGAGGAAAAGAGATAAACTTCAGTATCCGACTGTAGCTGTGAATGTTGGTTTGGTTTTTTGTTGTTTGGTTTTCTGTTTTTGTTTTTGAAGATACATTATTTAAAGGTATGCTCTATACCTAATGATCAGTAGACTGTGCTATTATGTTTTATTTCTCTTTATATTATTTTTAAAGACATACTGTATTTTACAGCAATACAATTAGATATTGATATTATAGTAGAATGATAGTCAAGAGTCTCAGATATCAAAATGCCTGGTGCTTCCATTAAGGGGAATACAGTCATTTGCAGAGAGCCTGTCACCAAGCCAAAAAGCCTCAGATCTTGAAATGCCCAGTATGCTAATTGCAACAAATACAATATTTTGTACTGGGAAAGTGGATGAGCCATTTCTTTTGTTTTAATTTGATATTTTATTTGCATTTCAGATGCCATCCCCTTTCTCCTCCATTAATCCCCTATCTCATCCATCCTCCTTCTTTTTTGCCTTTATAATGTTTAAATTATATGCAAGTATTAAGGTCAGTTCTAGGTTGAGGAACTAACAATACAATAGATGCAAATAGTCAAGGAACAAGCAAGACAATAAACCCAGATAGTCAAAGAACATGCACAACAATAAACAGAATCCCATGATTACTCCTGTGATCACTATTTCTTAGGGCTTATCAGGATGATCAAAATATCGGATCTTACTTCCCAGTCCTAGCCCAAAGTCATTTTCATGCCTGAAGCCAACTTCTTTGTTTTAGCTTAAGATTTAGATTTCTGCCTGATATTTCTCCTTTGTTCTAGCCTAGGATTTAGATTTCTGCCTGGAACTACATCTTTGTTCCAGCCTAGTGTTAGATTCCTTCCTTGTCAAATGGCCCATGTCAGATTCCTTTCAAGCAGCCCATTTCCTTGTCCTTTGACAATGTCAAATTCCTGCCAGGCAGCCCCCAAAGCTCTCCAAATCTCCCCCTTTTTATTGCATAAACCAGACTGAGCCTGTCTTAGGTCATTCTGACAAGAAAGCCTTCCTTACCTGCCATGGAATATGCATTATCATAAGCAATGCATCTATGTCTTAGGTTGGTAAGGCTCTGTGCAGAATCTTACATGTTCTTGGCTTGCAACCTGTTAACAACTCTGTCTGGGAGTTTATTTTTAGTTTCAAGTCATGTACTTTGGCTGACAGCCTGTTGATGTAGTTAGAGACAAGCTTTAACACGATTGGCAGGAATAAAAGCATTCCCAGGACAAGAAGGGCTAGCATGATCAAGCTATGCCATTCCTGAGGTTTGACCAAAATAGAAATACTGACCTCAGACCACGGACAATTTTATCAGCAGTATCTGCAGCATCAAAGTTCAACAGAGCAGCATTCTTTAAATTCATAATCTCACTATGCAAAGTTAAAACATCCAGAGAGGTGTTAGGATTATTCCAAATACCCTACAGGTGTCTTTAAACTTTTTTTCCTATATATAATGACAATCATTGTAAATTTTAGAAGTAACACTACTCCAATGATATTTGTCACGACACTTGAAATGGCTCCTATCTCTTGAACACTGAACCTCCTTCAGATAATTTGAATAAGATATAAAGCATCAATCCTTTGTTCCAGACACCTATATAAATACTTTTGTATACTCAGTACATTAGTAACATTTTTTTTGCTAGATGGTTAACAAATATAGCTGTCTTAACTACTTGTGTCAATTATAGTTAATTGTGCTATTGCAGAAGCAGTGGTGCTAGCAATTAATGAAATTAAAGCTGTTATACCAGCAATAATCAAGCCCACTACCCTCTTGCTTCTACTTAAAGCCTAATTCACTTCTTCCAGCACTTTCAAGCTTTTTTTTTCAGATAATCAAGGTTTTCTAATACTTAGAGAATTAAGACAAAAGCTGGTTGATAGATCCCCATAGCACACATGCCAGGTTTCAATACATTAACACAATTAGAGATTTTACAGTCAATGCAACTTACAATAAATACTGTAGAAGAAACAAATCCAATTTTAGCTCGACAATTAAAAGAGCCTTAAAACATGCACTAACCCTTGTTTGAAATCCAGATCCTGTTCCAAATTTATCTCTTGCTATCATAACATCATAGAAAATAGGATGAGCCATTTCCAGGGCAATGGTTTTCCTAAATCTCAAAGAGAAAGAGTGCCTAGGCTTCTTTATGGTATGTATGCAATTCAGCAAAAGCACCCATTGCATCAGGAATGCAGATCCAAAAGAGATATGCAAGGCAATTTCTTGCTCTTGGGAAATGAAATTGAGAGGGGGGCTAGCTCTAGGCCTCACAGCAATTATTATGAGTTGTTTGCTTCCTGTTAGTCAAGGAGTAATACTCAACTGTTAGCAAGAGAGTCACCAGGTTATTGAAAAAACTAGAATTAACTCAGTCTATATGCTATATGGATGTGCTAACATCAGAATGTAAGCCAGCAAAAGTTTTGTGTTGGGAACATAGATTTGTTTGCTTTCACAGGAAATGAAAATCCGTGGATACCATCAAAATTGATAAAGATTAGAATTGAGCAAGAGGGGTCTCATGAGAACCTTGGCCACTGACCTGAAAAGCACTTATTTCACTGAAAATTGTCTCTATTTATAATTTCCACAATACACACAGCCCAATTAGGCTTAAAACAGAAGGGAGGAACTGTAGTGACAATTCTAAAATTTTGGTTTCTTTAAAAGACACAGAAATATTATAAGAGTATGTTTTCATTTTAATCCCAGGGGTAGGTATATGGGGCTGCTTTGGACTGTCTGCAGCAGCTGAATATGATTTGCATTGTGCTGTAGAAGAGGCATGTTTTTGGCCAGCTGCAGGTATTTTCTGTGATTTGTAACATTTGGAATTCTGAGAACTTTTCACAAGGTATATAAATTCTAGGGCCCCAAGAGGTGGGATGGATGATTGTCATTTGGAGAATTGATTGCAGTTTATTAGTAGTCATGCTCGAAGAATAAACAAAAAGAAAGAAATAAGACTAAGGAACCCCTCCCCTCTCTCCTATTCTTCTTTCAGTCCTATCTAGTGATAGGGAGTGAAAACAGGAGGATAAAGGGTAGGAAAAATGATGAACTCACAAAGTAACAAAGACAGGCTACACTGGATCTCCTGGATCTGAGATTGCAGCTTCCTGATGTGGGTGCAGCTTCCTGCTGTAGGTGCTAGGAACTAAACTTGGGTCCTTTACAAGAGTGTGTTAATCCTTTAGATACTGCACTATCCCTTAAGCCCTTTTTATTGTAGTTTTAAACAGAAGAAAACAAAAATCTCAAAGTACAGAATATCCCCCCACCCGATTTTAAAATTACTTTTCCACAAACCAACATATTCAGTGACTTTATTAGTCATTTCTAATTCCTGTGGCACTAATGGCCAGTGAATAAAAAAAAATAAAAAGCTTACATTTCACAATTTGAAATGAAATGGTGCTTCCAATGAATAATACATGCTGAATTCTTATGAAAGGGGCAAGAACCATTAAGAAAGTTCAGTTTGCTTACCTGCTATGGGGATGGGGGTGTGGAAGGGTAGGAGTGAGGAGGTGGAGAGAAAGGGGTAGGAATGGGATCTAGAGGGGCTAGGAGTGAGGAGGGAGAGGAGTAGGAGTGGAAGGTGGAGAGGTGGAGGTAGGGATAATTTTTCTCATTGATGAGATTGTAAGATGATTGTTGAGGGGAGTTCTACAAGCTTATTTGTGAGCACACTATTGATAAGATAAAAAACAAAAACAACCAAGCAAGGCAGGGCATGGTTGTGTACTCTTGTAATCCCAATACTCAAGAGGCAGAAGCAAACTGATGCCATTCTATTTTACATACTGAGTTTCAGGTCATGTGCTACAAAAACCAAGCAACTAAATAAACAAACATGGGACATACAGGGAATGAAGAGAGTGCGGTGGCTAAGAGCCTTTGTTACTCTTGTAGAGGACCAGGTTTCAGTTCCAAGCACCCACATATTGATTCACAACCATTTGCAACTCTAATTCTAGGGGATCTGACACCTTCTTCTGGCCATGTGGGCACTAGACACACAGGCAATGCATAGATATCCATGCAGGTGGTACATCCATACACATAAAAATAAAAATAAAAATAAATATTTTTAAAAAGTCAATAGTTCTCATTATGCCTATCACACAAACATCTTAAAGCAGCCACAAATCAGAGTGTTAGGGTAAAGAGATTCTCTCCTACATCATCTATTTTCCCTTCTCATCCCCACTTAATTTCTTGTGTCTTTCCATGTTTTCACTAGGAGACTATATTGAAAAAACTGAGAATTGCTCCATGCCAACATTTTTCAGGTTCTTTATTGCCATAAAGAAGAACCATAAAATGATGGTGGCTGATCTATGCTTTGGGGAAGTCCCTGTGAGGCTGTTCCAGCCCAATACAGTCCAGGACCCATCTCCAGTCCCAGGAGAGGCATCATATTCTACCATCAAGGGGGGTAAAGTAGCCAGGCGGTGGTGGCGCACACCTTTAATCCCAGAACTTGGGAGGCAGAGGCAGGTGGATTTCTGAGTTCGAGGCCAGCCTGGTCTACAGAGTGAGTTCCAGGACAGCCAGGGCTACACAGAGAAACCCTGTCTCAAAAAAAACAAAAACAAAAACAACAAAAAAAAGGGGGGGGGGGTAAAGTGATCGGCAGCCTAGGTAAGAAATATCCTTGGGGCCTGGGGCAAGTGGAACTTCAGGACCTGCATCACCTCAACTACATTCCTACAAGATACTTTCAGTATGGAGGCAAAGTAAGCAATAATTGAGGATCCCTCTCTAATAATTAGATTAAAGTTAAGAGTAATATCTATGCCATAGTTTCAGTTTAATGGTGAACATCAATGTCCAGGCATATATTCCAGAGTAATGGGTATGAATGACTCATTTCTCTTTTCTTTCTTCCTCTTCCTTTTCTTCTCCTCCCATCCCTTCTTAACTCTTCCGTTCCACTCACAGCCACCGCCTTATCCTGTGTGTCTCACAATGATGCCAATCCCATCCATTTTACTTAACTCTAGAGGCTGGGACTACTATGCCTGTCCCCTCCACTCCATACCCCAGTAATGGTGTCACAGTTTAGTTTTACCCCTTTGGGCTAATTCAGAACAGATCTTTGAAGATACAGCTTGAAGCCTGTCATTTCTTTTCTTCAGCCTTTTCTATGCCCCTCAGTGGTCTCTATGAATGGTCACCTGTGTCTCATCCTCAAGTTACTTTGTTAAATTTCCCCCACTGCCCTGTGTTGTGACACATTTGTGATTTGGGATAGACTCCTACCATCTTGACTATCATTTCACTCTTGAAAAATCAATCCATGGGTAAATGGATATTTGGATAACATACTGCATAAAAAGAGACATTGGTGAATGAACTAGTAGGTGTATAGTTGGGTGGGTGGATGGATGGATGCTTACATGCATGCATATCCAAATTTTCCCATGAGAGGGCAATTTCTCCTCTTTCTCTCTGACTCATAAAGGTCACTTACTACCATCTGGTGGTAGAAATATCCATGGTAATTCTATAGGTAAAGGTATTTGCCATGGTGCCCTTGCTCAGTCACAAACTATGAATGTGTCTCATCTATGGGACACACCTATGTCCGAGTGTATTCTCTTGCATGAAAAAAAACCATTAACAATAGCACTTAACCCAAGCCACCAGTCCCTGTGAAAGGTAAGAGCAATGATGGCTCAACAGCTATTTACTGACCACATACTTAGCTCTGAAAGACCCCCGCAAGGGGACCCTCACCCAAGTCCGGACCTGCACGCCCCAAGGACACATGAGAGACCTTCTTGATGCAATTGCAGAGGAGGTTTAATGACGAGGGCCCTCCGGCCGGAACATATCTCACGCAGGAGATAGAGGTTCCTACCCAGAACCCAGGAAACTTGGGATATTTATGGATAGGGGTTGGGGACAGCAGGAAAATTTGGCTCGGTTACATATGATTGGATATTTCAAATATCGGCAACTTGCAGAAGTGGCTATGTGTGAGCTGGCAGGATGACTAGTTACTTTTGACCATGAAACCTTGGACTTCTCAAAAAGGGGGAGAGAAAAGTAAACACCAGATGGCCCATTACTCACTTGGGCTTGTTTGGACTTGTCTGGGCACATCCTTGCATGCTTTTTCATTTTTGGTCACCCTGCCCCTGGAGGGACTTAATATTTTATTATGACTATATTTAACAAATTGTTGGTGGTCTTTGCTGACCATGAATTTTTGTTATTGTTACAATGCTGCTTCCAAATTTTGTTCTCACAGCTCCAGACCCTCTCCAGGTTCAAGGAGTACACTGGAGAACAAGAAGATCCACTCCCTGATTTTGAACCTATGAGTCAAAGGAGGAAGCTGAACCGTGCAGGAGAACACACACAAAGAGGTGGTTTCAAATGTGGATAGCATGCAGAATAAACCACTTACATACATAAAATAAAGAAAAATTTAAAAATTACTTGTCTGGAAGACTGAGAGTCCTAACGAATTCTTGCATTAGCACTCAAAGATTCCTTACCAGGTTCATCCTTGCTCTACGTCTTGTGAAGCCTACAAGGGAGGGACGTAAGAGCAAAACTCTCAACCAGGACCAACTTGAGGTTCTAGAAGGGAAAGAAAGACCTCAGGGTGACAGAGAAGGGAGTGAAGCTGGGCAGTTTACAAGGTCTAGAGTCCAGGTCAGGGCTAGTAGAGATCTTTCCTTTGGCAACATTTAAACTCTCCTGGAGTTTAACTCTTTAAAAGTATAAACCTTTAAACCCATGCCCAGGGCCTCCCCCAGACTGCTTCAGCTTCCTCTGGAGTGGGGCCAGGCATCTTTAGTGTGAAGAGTTACCAGAAGGCTGAGACTATAAAGAACCTTGGACATAGACATTGAGTGCCCAGGAAGTTGAGACTGAGTTACCTAAGCCTCTATCTGCTCTTTTTTGCCCTTCTCCTTTGTGCTAACAGCTCATATACCAACCCTAGGGCTCCCTCAATACTGGAATTATCTGGTATCATTTAAAAAATACTAGTTTTATGGTCCCCACTACAATCATGCTGATCCAGTTGGTCAAGGTAGAAAGGGCAGATAATGTATATTGACTGCACAGTGCCTTTGTGTGCTGATGGCTAGGGCTGGGAGCAGCTGAGTCAGAGGAGTACTTGAAGCCAGGCCGTGGAAGCACAACTTTAATCCCAGCACTAAGAAGGCAGAGGCAGGTGAATCTCTGAGCTTAAGGCTAGCCCAACTACAGAGTGAGTGAGTTCCAGGACAGTCAGGGCTAAACAGAGAAACATTGTCTCAAAACAAACAGAAAAGATCTTGATACAGTGGGCCAGGAAGATATATTGTCTAGAACTTCAGATATATTAACCTACTGTTTATTCATGGGGGGCTGGAGAGATAGCTCTGTAGTAAAGATCACTTCTTGCAGAGAACCCAGGTTTGGTTCCCAGAACCCACAAGGGTGGCTCATAACCACCTGCAACTTCAGCTGCAGGGCAGCTGACATTTTCTTCCAGCTTCTGTAGGCATCCATATGATGTTTGTACAACATATGTTTGCACATGCGCGCGCGCGCTCGCGCGCGCGCGCACACACACACACACACACACACACACGGAGAAATACATGTACATAAATAAAAATTTAAAAATCTATATTAAATGCACTATCTAATCATTGGTTATCTACCAATTAATCAATTTTAATATACAAAATTATTATCACTCCAAGGTTGTCAATCCTATCTTCCCACTCTCAGGATTGCCCATACTCAGAAGCTTAATATAGTTGGCTTTGCCCAGGGAGAGCTAGTGAGGCCATTTCAGAGGAGGCAACAACAGAAACAGACAAGTTCAGAGTCACATAACAGGCAGCATCCCAAGGCTGTGGTGAACATTCCTTGTGAGCTAGATTTTACTTGGTCATCTCTTTCAGATTATTACCATGGCCTCTATAGTTTCTTGGCCCAGAAGATAGATTCAGTCCTTCCAAAAGTAGGGTACATAGCCTGGGACACTCAGTTATTCTTTTTTTTTTCTTTCCATTACAATGACTTATACCTGAAATATAAAACTGAAGGGATTCATGGATTCAAATGGTTCAGCCTATGGTCTACTAGCTTTATTGCTATGGCTCTGTGGTAAGGTGAAACATTATTACATCAGAGGCACATGACAGAGTGTAGCTGATCACCCATGGTGATCTGGAAGCAGAGAGAAAGAGACTGGAATGGTTAAGAACAGAGTTCTCTTCCAGGTACAAGCTCTGTGAGCTTCCTCTAGCTATCTTGCAACAAAGCCATCAAACTCTAAAGCCATCATTCACAGTTTCCTAATAAATCCAGAACTATTCAAAAGTTCATGAACAAAGTCTTCCCTGAATCACAGGCTATGTTTTTAGTTTTGAGTTGCTCTGATGTAGTGATGCCATGCAATATAATTGTTCTTAGTTTTTTTTTGTACCTTTTCTAGAAGGAATAGATTACATGGTTTGTCCAAAAATTCCATTTAAAAAAAAACACAAGTTCAAATGTAATTCAAATATAAATTCAAATCATAAATTGAATAAGGAAGTTTACAACAGAAATGTTTACATGTGTTTGCATTAAGAGTAATTATCTGGCTAAACATGAATTATCTGTTACTGGCTTCACAGATTCATGGAGAGTTAAAAATTATAATTTTTGTGACTAAGTTATCATTGAAGTTTTCTGTTGATAAACTCAGTCAATATTTTTATCTTCTGTCCTTGCACCTACAATAAACCATCAATTCCCTTTTATGATCCTTGGTTAATTGTTCTACAACTTTTTGGAATGTGTTTTAAGTTGTAAATGCCTTTTTTCTATCTCAGAAGTAACTACCTCATGACATATGAAGACTGGCAAAGTTCTAATTGAAGTTTTAATACCAGAGAGAAGTTTAATAGCAATCCTATTATAAAGGGCTTAATACTAGTATAATTTTAGGAATTTTTACAGGATCATCACTGAGAATTAAGAAATCATCTACTTGTTTCTATAGCATTACTACAAGACAGTGCATCTTCATTGATCTGCAGAAATCTGTGCAAAAGTGGGCTAATGCCTAGTGATTGTCATATATATTTAATAACAACAGGAAAAGCATATCAATAGCAGGAATCTTTCTAAAGTTTAGTCCCTTTGACCTTGCCTAGAAGGGCTCCTCCACTGTGGTTTTATAGTCCATGATGAAACCATCTCAAGAAGATTGTCTGCTAGTTTTTAGTCTCTCCTAGATGGCTTCTAGCAACTATATCTATATATCTATATATCTATATATCTATGTATCTATGTATCTATGTATCTATGTATCTATGTATCTATGTATCTATGTATCTATGTATCTATGTATCTATGTATCTATGTATCTATGTATATCTATATCTATATCTATATCTATCTATATCTCTATATCTCTATATCTCTATATCTCTATATCTCTATATCTCTATATCTCTATCTATCTATCTATCTATCTATATAAAACCCTAAACTTCTGCTCCTTCTACTTCACTCCAGCTCCTGAGTGCTGGTACTACAGGTATACACCAGCATACCTTGTTTATGCAATGCTGTGTACTAGGTGAGAAGTCTGCCAATTGGGGACACCCCAGCCCCCAGGAGAGTTCTCTAAAACAATATAGACACAAATAAAACTATGCATAAAGAACATAGAAGTTATAATGAGCCTAGGAATCAGAATATCTCTTCGACATATTAGAAGAAGGAACAAAGATGCTAAAGATGACAATTAAGGTCTTGGTTTTTTGCTGTGGTAATGACTTCTCAGGAGTTCATTGAATGGTGAAAAAAATCTACCTACTGCTCAGGTACTGATTAGAAGGGTGATGTGAAAAAACAACTCAGTAGGCATTTGAGTGTATGGAGGATAAGATAGAGTGTGTCTTAGGTGACACCATGATAAAAAGCAACTCAGGGAAGAAAGGATTTATTTCACTCACACTTCCATATCACACAATTCATCAAAGCAGTGAGTACAGACAGCCACACAGGGCAGAAACCTGGAGGCAGGTATTGATGCAGAGGCCATGGAGTGGTGTTGCTTATTACTGTTTTGCTCAGCCAGCTTTCTTTACAGCACTCAGAACCATGAACCGAGGTTGGCATCACCCACAATGGGCTGCACCCTCCCACATCAATCCTCAATCAAGAAAATGCACCACAGGCTTGCTTATGAGGAAGCATCTTCTCACTTGAGGTTTCCACCTCCAAAAAGATGCTAGGAGTTTCATGTTGACATACAACTAGAAAGCACAGCACATCATTACAATTTAGGATGTTTCTTTAAGAAACCAAAACCACTCAGCAGGACACAGATTAGAGAAGAGCAGGGGGGTGGGGTGGGGTGGGGTGGGGTGGGTGGGTGGGGTGGGGAAGAACTTAAAGACTCAGCTTTCACGTCTGCCCCTTGAGAAACACATTCAACTTTGAGGCTAGTGCAAGCTGCAGCTGTATCACTGGGATAAGACTAAACCTTTCTGATGACTTTGAAAAAGGCACTATTTTTTAAATAGCCAGCGATTTACCCACAGTGGGTTTCCACAGTGTCTGAGCATGAACATTACCACTAGAATCCATGGCTTCAAAAACCTCCGGGACAATGAAGGTCACATGAACCAGACCCTCACATAAGCTGCTTGGATACCTATTCCAATACTGCTCAGTGTATCAATTTGCCAGATGCTTACAGAGATCTGGGCCTTATCACATCTGGATTGTGATAGTGTGGCTAGAGAAATGACTCACCCAGAGGAGGGGATCTGTACCTGCCAAAGAGCCTCAGTGAGTAGTGCCTTAGAGGAGATGCCTGAGAGAATCTGCATTTGGGGAGATTTTTTCTCCTCTCCTCTCCTCTTCTCTGCCATACCCCTCTCTTCCTTTCTCTTCTCCTACCCTCCTCTTTCCTCTTTTTTCTTTTTTCTTTGTCTTCTCTGAAAGCAAGCAACTTAACCTCGCCATCTATCTCAGCTCTCTATCAATGTAGGTAGGCAGGCAAACCAACAGGACTTTTAACTGCCATTTTTTCTCCCATCAATTCAGTTTTTTTCTGCTTTTGATGACAAATGTTTTGTTTTCTATTTTTATTTATGGATTTGTGGGGGTATACACAAGCTGTGGTGTAAAAGTCAGAGAACAACTTTCTAGAACCTCTCCTCTTCTGCCACCATGTAGCTTCCAGTGAATTCAGGACAGGCCATGAGGCTTAGAAACAAGGATCTTTAATCTTTCTGGCCCAATGCTCATAGCTTTTAGATTATATGGTTTGCCTCATCATCTCTGTATCACCAGGGGAATCTGATTAGAGAATCCCAGCTGTTTTGATACTGGGGAAATTCTTCAGATTCACATAAGGAAAAATGGGGGAATGACTATTCTTACTTGTTCAGTCATTTCAGGTAATCAAAGTCAGTCTCACATGCATAGAGGACCATGTTTAAATGGATATTACCCACCTCTACACATATTAGCATAATGTCTTTTCTCTTTCTCTTCTGGTACCACCAAAAGCTTCCTGACTACCATTACCCTTCTGCTGTTCACGATTTTCTAATGCCTCAGTATGTTTCCTTAAGTTACTGAAAGCCTACGGGGTTGAAGCCTCCCAGGTTGTGGTCTGTGGAGAAAGCATCAGAAGTTTAGCTGAAGCTGTCATCACCCGGACCTTATTGGGCAGACCAGATCTTTCACAGACTCGAGCCAAAGTCCTGGTTTATTCAGTCCTTCAGGCAATCAATTTTCAGTTACCATCACATCTTCAGAAATAATATGTTCCATTTCTCACCAGAGACTTCATGTTGACCTGACTTTTTAGATATCTAACCACTGACATCTCCTAGAGAGATGTCATATTGTCAGAAGCTTATGTTCCTTTAGACATCTGGATGAAATACAAGAAGTGGCTTGGCTCTAAAAAGTTCAGGAACAAAGTTCAGCTACCTGAGTTTCCTGGACATTTTAACAAGGCTGCCTATCTAGAATTCAAACACTTTCTGGATCTAGGAATTTCACCCCTTGTAGCAGATAATAAATCATTGCTCAAATTCCATAGGCACTGCTAGTGAGCATGCACTGAGACATTCTTTGAGATGACAACTTGCTCTACAAGAAATATTTGGAAGACCAGGAGGTCCTTGTGACCTGGTACAGTGTAAAGGCTGGCTTTCATGGTTGCATGGTTTTGTTTGATAAGATTTGAGCTTTCTCTTGTTGCCGGAGAATGAGAAATGTCATTGAGAATGTCACAAAGGGCATTTGAAGGGTTATACATGGAAATGAGTGGTAGAACTCTTGCTTGCCACACATGAGCCTCTGAGTTAAATGTCTAGCACTGCAGCCTGACAGAGAGAGCAAGATGCACCTTATAAAGGTACCCATCCTTGAATGTGTTCTTCTCCATCTCCACCAGTGCAATCATAGCTCATGATCCTTACACTAACTTAGCTTGATCACACACACACACACACACACACACACACACACACACACACACACGCACTGACCATTACCTGAATGATGTTCACCTGCTCTACAGGTGATACATTTTTTGAAGACAAGCATCAATATTCTGCCAGTGGCTAACATGCATGCCCATTCATGTGTACTTGGTACCTAAAAAGATGCTTAGTGTAACATAAGTGTTTATATCTCAAGACAATCACAAATATGCTGTTTCTCTCTTTCCTTCTCAACCCCACCATCAAAGAGTATGCCAGAGGATGAATGACCTGGAAGGACTGAATTCTTATTGTTCATACTAGAGATAAAACCGGGGCCTCTAGTGTGTTATCACGTACTTTACAAAGACCCTGTACCATAGCTCTCTGAGTGATGCGGTACTCAGAAAAGGGTGCATATTAATGACTATTTTGAACTTTGTGAGCCACTGGATAAGAAGATTCTTGTAGTGACAAAACAAGTCCCAAGAGGAAGGAAAAACCCATATCAGAGCATGGAAGGTAGAAGGTGCTCTAGCATCGAAAACCCAACAAAAGAAATGGCTGTGGACTCAGGCATTGGGTTTCTCATTTTACCTATTTAAAAGTGTGCTCAGTGCTAGGAAGATGGCTCAGTTAATTAGGCATAATGTGGGAATTGAAGCTCAGAGCACTTAAAATCTGGACAAGTATGGTTTCAGGAAGGCAGGTAGGAAGTAGACACAGCGGATCCCCAGGTCAAGCAGGCTAGAGCTGCTGAACTCCAGACTCAGAGAAAGGTTTTGCCTTGATAAATAGAGTAAAAAGCAACTGAGGAATGTGTCTGATTGCAACTTACACACACATGCCAACACACATACAAAAGTGTGTGTGTGTGTCCAGACACACAAAAATGTGCTTATAGAAATTTTTATTGGATATTATATTTACATTTCAGATGCAATCCCCTTTCCCCCCACCCAAGCACCCCCTACCCCATCCCCCCTCCTTCTGCTTCTATGAGGCTATGCCCCAACCCACCCTCCCACTCTCACCTCCCCACCCATGATTTCCCCCACACTGGGGAATCCAACCTTCACTGGACCAAGGACTTTCTCACCCACCTATGCCTGACACTGTCATCCTCCCCTACATATATAGCTGAAGCCATGGGTCCCTCCCTATGTGCTTCCAGGCTGGTGGTTTAGACCCTTGGAGCTCTGGTTGGTTGGTATTGTTGCTCTCTCATGGGGCCGCAAACCCTTTCATCTTTCTCAGTCTTCTCTCTCACTCTTCCAGTGGGAACCCCATGATCAGTTCAATGGTTAGCTGTGAGCACCCACCTCTGTATATTTCAGGCTCTGGCAGACCTCTAAGGAGACAGTTATATCAGGCTACTGTCAGCATGCACATCCTGGCATCCACATCAGCATCTACCTTTGGTGAATACACAAGGGATGGATATCCAGGTGGAGCAGTCTCTGGACGACCCCTCCTTCAGTTTTGGTCCCACACATTTTGTTTTCATATTTGCTCCCTTGAGTATTTTGTTACCCCTTCTAAGAAGGGTCAAAGCATCTACACTTTGGTCTTCCTTGTGCATGAGTTTTTTGTGGTCTGTGAGTTGTATCTTGGATATTGCCAGCTTTTGGGCTAATATCCAATTATCAGTGAGTACATACCATGTGTGTTCTTTTGTGATTGAGTTACCTCACTCAGGATGATATTTTCTAGTTCCATCCATTTATCTAAGAATTTCTCGAATTCATTGTTTTTAATAGCTGAGTAATATTCCATTGTGTAAATGTGCCACATTTTCTATATCCATTCCTCTATTGAAGAACATCTGGGTTCTTTCCAGCTTCTGGCTATTATAAATAAGGCTGCTATGAACATAGTGGAGCATGTGTTTTTGTTATATGTTGGAGCATCTTCTGGGTATATGCCCAGGAGTGGTATAGCTGGGTCCTCAGGCAATGCTATGTCCAATTTTCTGAGGAACCATCAGACTGATTTCCAGAGTGGTTGTACCAGCTTGCAACCCCACCAACAATGACGGAGTGTTCCTCTTTCTTCAAATCCTTGCCAGCATCTACTATCACCTGAATTTTTGATATTAGCCATTCTGACTGGTGTCAGGTGGTATCTCAGTGTTGTTTTGATTTGCATTTCCCTGATGACTAAGGATATTGAACATTTCTTTAGGTGCTTCTCAGCCATTCGAGTTTCCTCAGTTGAGAATTCTTTGTTTAGCTCTGTACCCTATTTTTTAATAGGGTTATTTGCTTTTCCAGTTTAGGGTGACATGTTTAGATTAGCATTGCTTAGACATCAATATATGTGAATGTGGGACATAAGGTCAGGGTGAGTCCAAGGAGCAATTGTGAAACTTGTTTCTGTTATTAAGCAAATGAGGCTAGAGTGTAGAGAATAAAGGTGAGGATGTGGTAGAATGGGTTATTCCAGACACTGCACAATGCCCTTCTTCATTGTGATTCACCACCTCTCTAATCTCTGATTTCACATCTGAGAGGAGAGTCACAGTGTATCTTACATGACTTTGGAGAATTTCTTACAGCTACAAGGGACTTGACTGTTACTTGGCATCACTTTCCAGACAACACCTTCTCCAATACTGTTTGTCCTTTAACCAGGTTGGTGACTCCCTGGATGGTGTGATGACAGACTAATTTGCCCTGGGGTTTTGTTGCAATCAGTTCACATGAGAATGCTTCCAGTATCTATATGGATTTGAAAAGGGGTGTGGTTAGGCTATGGTGCTCCTTTGAAGGTTATAAGACACCTGGATTTGTGTATGAGAAGTTCCATAAAGTCTTCCCAGGGTACATGTTTTTCTCAGCTCCCTTTGAAGGAATATGAACGACATGCTTTACTTGCTGGGATTTCTCCTCACTACCATGTGCCTCTTGGTCCTGGGAGTCAACGTGTGGGTTCTCATCGATCACCTCCTTACTATTGATGTGCCTTCTTCCATCCCACACCCCATGAAGTTTCGGATTCTACACTATTGCTTTCATCTGACAACCACATGGGTAAATTTTGTTTCTTAATAATCATGTCCTACCAGGGTAGACTGAACTTCAGCCTGGGGAAAGCATTTTGCAAAGATTCACATTGTCTAATGGCCAATGTGTGTTGGTCAGTAGTGATATGCCAGGCAAGGTGCTGAGGACTTTTTAAGAACAACGTGTGCTCCCTCTCACTTCTTTGACTTCATGCAAGAAGAAGCAAAATAAATAGTTCATTGGGAGGCACTCTGGAAGGGTTTATTGAGGTCATCTAGTCTCTTCTCAGTACAGACTGACTGAAATCTAGGTCATTCTGTTCCTTCCTTCTTGATATAGGAATATGTTAAAATATCTTCCCAGAGAATATGGCTCAGGAACTCTGCTACCTTAAGAATATCTCAGAAAAGATGATAAATGCTGCCTTTTCAGTAGAGATCATGGAGGCTTTGTGTAGGGTCCATCCAAGATCCAGAGCATCTTCTAAAGTCATCAGTTCTTCTCATAATGAGAGAGAGGAGCATGTAACAATACAATAGGAATTAAATATGGCAAATGAGATCCACTGTTGTGCCTTGCTTTATCCATGCCTGTTCTGCCTATGAATGTGTTTAGAAGTGACAGATAATTCATTAATTCAGTCACGGTCTCAGGCCTACAGTGGTCACAGAGCCAAGCTGCTCATTATGGAGAGACATACATAGCTCTCAGGTTCAAGTCTTGCTTCTTGTCCCTTTGAGAATTACAACAGTCATGACCTCAGGTTTATTGATGACATCCTCCCCATCAGCTGTTTTCTCCACATTTGGAGAGTATCATGGTGTCACTCTCCAAAGTCATGGTTGATGCTTAAGAAACAAAGAAAAAGCAGTCAGCCTTTGAAGAATTTATTTTGCCATCATTTCTAAAATGTACTTCCTTTATTCCATTTAGACAAGCCTGAAACAGATGATGCTTGCTCCCTGTTTCATGGTTGAGGGAACTGCAAGGAAGGGTATATCCAATTTCCCTTAAGTACATAGTTTGGGGAAGCAGTGTAGTCTGGAAGTAGGTATTTTAACTGCAAAGTCTGTGCAGAGGCATCTCAAGTCCATGACATGTTCTGTACCAAGCCTTGACTTTGCTGTGAACTCTGAATAGGAGACCACCCAGAGTCATGTGGACCTAGGACCAGAAAGATCAGTTTTTCTCTCATTCCCTGAAGTGATGGGTAAAGGATAAACAAAGGCTCCACTGTTTTTTGAAAATCAGATACAGCATGGAGATGAGCTAAGACTGACATATAACCAAGCTATTAGGCCACAGGTCTTTTCTACAAAGACTGCTAGAAAAATGGCTCTCCTTTCCTTACTGTTCAAATCTCCAGTGCCCTAGATGTTCATGAACAGCTTTGGATATTCATGCGTCTTGGGAGAAACCAGTTGTACCACATTCCAGTGGAAGCTTTGTGCAGAGTCCATAGTTGAGAAGGGCAGCTACAAGGGTAGCATGGGAAGAGTAGAAAGGACAGAAGCATCTTGAAATTTTCCAACTGTTCTCTCTTTTCTACAGGGGAATATACTTGAGAAGATGAACATTTGCTCCATGCCCCAATTTTTCAACTTTGTACATGATAGCCTTGTGTTGAAGAAGAACCTTGGTGTGTTTGTGAAGGACCTGCATTTTGGCACCATCCCTGTGAGGCTCTTTTATCCCAAGGCAACCTCCTCTAAACCCCGGCGAGGCATCATCTTCTTCCATGGAGGGGGAGCTTTGGTTGGCAGCTTGGGTAAGAAACGTCCCTGTAGAACAGAATGAGAGGTACCTCACAACCTCCACAACTCAACCCACTTTCCATGATGGTATCATGGTAGAGAGTTAAAGCAAGCAACCATTGGAGCTCCTTTTATGAGGAACAGATTAAGACTGAAGGTCATGTCAGCTAATGGTGTTGTTGTCTCCATAACCATGTTTTCTTCAATGCGACATCTCTATTGATGTAGGGACAATGATGGGCTACTAGGGCTTCCATTGATTAGATGTAATGCCAAACTCCCCATTCCATTTTATTCCACAATGGTCCCAAACCCATTCTTTGCTCTCAGCTCCAAATCCATTGTCCCTTGCTCACTCCCTTCAGCCCTGCATCTAATAGTGGTCCCACTGCTTCATTGTCAACAGCTGGTCTTCTCTCCACACTAAAAAAGATCTTTAAAAATACAGTTCAAGTCCTTCCAGTCTGGGTCTGAGCACTGAGCAGATCCCAGGCGGCAGTTCTGCCCCCCAATCTCACAGAAACTAGAGAAAGCAGGCCTCCCAGGAGCTGTAACCTGGGCAGTATCTTAGGTAAGCAGACAGCAACATCTGCCCCAAACAGGGAGTAACTGGGACACACTGGGACCCAGGAAGTCACTCCTGGCCAGGAGTACTGGTTCTTTCCTGGCTGTGCCTGAGCACTGAGAAGATTTTGGGCCCCAGCTCTTACCCCTGTAGTAACACCCACCCCACACAGTTCTGACACAACCAAGATAACAGGAAAGAAAGGCTCCAGTCAGAGACAGGGTAGGTAGCACTAAGGCAATCCAGATGGCGAAAGGCAAGCACAATAACATAAGCATCTGCAACCCAGGTTACTTGGCATCATTAGAACCTAGTTGTCCCACATAAGAAAGTCCAGAGTTCCCCATATTACTAGGAAAGCAAGATTCAGATTTAAAATCACTTCTAATAATGATGATAGAGGACTTTAAGAAGGACATAAATAACACTCTCAAAGAATTTGAGAAGAACACAGGTAAACAGGTAGAAGCCCTTAAAGAGGAAACACAAAAATTCCTTAAAGAATTATAAGAGAACACAACCAAACAGCTGAAGGAATTGAACAAAACCATCTCGGGCATAAAAATGGAAGTAGAAACAATAAAGAAATCACAAAGGAAGACTACCATGGAGATAGAAAACCTAGGAAAGAAATCAGGAATCATAGATACAAGCATCACCAACAGAATACGAAAGATAGAAAAGAGACTCTCAGGTGCAGAAGATATTATAGAAAATATTGACACAACTGTCAAAGAAAACACAAAATGCAAAAAGTTCTTAACACAAAATATTCAGGAAATCCAGGACACAATGAGAAGACCAAACCTAAGGATGATAGGTATAGATGAAAGTTAAGATCCCCAACTTAAAGGGCCAATAAATATCTTCAACAAAATCATAGAAGAAAACTTCCCTAACCTAAAGAACAAGGTGCCCATAAACATACAAGAAGCCTACAGAATGCCAAATAAACTAGACCAGAAAAGAAATACCTCCCTTCACATAATAATCAAAACACCAAGTGCACAAAACAAAGAAAGAAGATTAAAAATACAGTTCAGGACTAACAATTTGGTATTATATAACCAAATAGTGTTTCTTCCTTGGAGAAGACTTTTTTTTTTTTTTTTTTTTTGCTTTTGGTATTCTTTAGTTGCCTGTAATCCTTAGTGTAAGGTTGAGGCTTTGTTGGCTTTCCTTAGTCTAGGTTAGTGTGTCTTTTGTTGCCATCTAATACCACATAGTTCTGAAAACATACATACAGACTATTTATATTTATATATTTAGGAATATATACATATATGTAAGTAACAACAATTATTGAAGAAAGAGACCATACATTTTAAAGAGATCAAGTCAGTGTATGGGGGTGGGGCATGTAAAGGAAAGGGAACATTTTATCTAAAGATTCCCCTTGCCACTCTGAAGTCAGACTCTAGACCATGGATACATTCATGATATCTTTCTTGTGACAAGAACTTTTCACAGAACTTACTTTGTCAATGTTTACTCTTTATCTGCTCCCACCTACAATGGAAACATCAAGAGTGCAGGGGATACCAAGCACGGTGGTGCACACCTTTAATCCCAGCCCACTGGAAGCAGAAGCAGGTGTATCACTCTGCGTTTAAGGCCAGCTTGGTCTACAAAGGCAGTGCATCCAGGGCTCTGTTACACAGAGAAACACTATCATAAAATCTATTACCAAACAAACAAACAGATTGGAAAAAAGAGTGCAGAAGAAACCTGTGGACTGTATCTATCTGTGAATTCCCAGAGTCTAGAGAACTAGATTCAGTCCCTGCCCTCATTGGTCTGCCAGTCAAAGTAGGAGACTGAATCTTACAGAACACAAATGGGAGGGTGCATGGTTTCAGATTGGATAATGTGGGCATAGAATAAGGAGTGACTTAGAGTCACAGCACCTCAGTGTTTCTAATCAGTCAGTCTCTCCAAGAAAGTGAGATTTGAGGGTCAAGGGATGGGAGGAGTCAATTCTGCATATCTGGAGATCTGCTGTAAGGCCTGGACTGCAAAACAAGAGATTCCAGAAAGTCAGCCTCTAGGATAAACAATATTATACTTCAAAATAAGAGTAAGAAAGAGATGGTTCACAGGTTAGGACTGCTAGCTTCTCTTGCAGAGGGTCATAGTTCAGTTCCCAGTGAGTCCATCTGGAACCTCACAAGTGCTTGTAACTTCAGCTCCAAGAAACCTGACATCCTCTTCTGACTTCCACACTCCTCAGGTCCATATACCCTCCATATAAACACATACACATAATTAACAAATTCTTTAAAAAAGACTAGGAGGAAAATTCCACAACGAGCAAAGAATTCATATGAAAACAGGAAATGACAGAGCTGAGTGCCTTGTACAAACACAACATAGGAACTTATTCTAAATATTTTCGGTTTTTATATAATTATACTGGATTGCATAAAACCATATTTTACGCAACTATTACTATACTTTGAGCATACCCCCTGTGTATAACACCACATTCTTCCTTCTCTCCTCCTTATGAGTCTCATTTACCCCTTAGACAATTTTATTTCTAATTTTATATATACATATATAATTTTATAAGTCTGTACAAAACCTGGCACCCACAAATGGGAGAAAATGAATAACATCTGCCTTTCTGAGACTGACTTAATGGAGGTAGATGCCTGGCTTTGCCATGGCATGGTTGACTGGGTGTCCTCAGGAAAGACAAGACTAGGAACAGAGATATCAGTCCATGGTCACCATATCAGCTCCTTTCCTGGTACTGTGGGGATTTCTGGGCCCTCTTCATGTAGTACACCAAGCCCGGTCTTCTCTTGCAGATTATTACCACAACCTGTGTACCTTCCTGGCCCGAGAGACAGACTCAGTGTTGGTGTCAGTGGGGTGAGTAGTCTCAAATGCTGGGTGGCTTATCTACAGCATAGGGAAAATATAGGGAATGGCAGTCCTAGATGTCTTTGTCCCTAGAGAAACTCTCACATATGGACATAGCATCATGCAAATGAGAAAAGGGCCTCATCATTGGGGGAGTGAGTGGGCTATTCATGGTGATAATTAGTTACCTTCCTTCACTTTTTAAAATGCTATTGCAAATACCAAAGATATAACCTAAAGGAAGAATTTACTTTGACTCCTAGTTCCAGAAACTCCATTCAGTCTATGATAAACTTGCTTTATTGCTATTCTGTAGGGCAAAATATTTGCAGAGTAAAGGGGTATAATACATCAAATGGGCTCACTTTATGGTAGCCAGAAAGCAAAGAGAAAAGGGGCCAGGGACAAGGTGCCATTCAAAAACACACCCTGAGATGTCTATATCCTACAATGAGTCCCACATTCCAATAATGGTATCAAATTATAAATCAAAGAATAAACTATCCCACCAGACTTCTGATGTCAGACTTCTACAGTCCAGTTATATATCAATGATTTGGTCCATATCTAGGGAACAAGTTGCTAACATAGACTTTTTAAGGGAGACTTTATACCTACACAACATCCCACCCCTGCATATCCAAGACTGATTGTCAACTCAAAGTGTGAAATGCATCCAGTTCAAAAGTCCCTAAGTTTAGTAGTCCTAGTCTTGTTCAGAGATTCAACTTCAAAGTCTTCTGCAACTTTAGCCAATTCTCCGCTATGAATTGCCACACAACTAAAACAGCAAATTCCATTCTTCCAACATACAATGGCACAGGGCAAAAAGCCTCATTCACAGAAAAAAAGAGTTGGTGTCATAGAGGGAAAAGCTAGGTTCAAGAAAGACAAAAACAAACCAGGGAAAATCATGTCTCATAGTTCCCTGCCCTTATCTGGGTGCATGGTGGAATGGTTTAACTTTCAAAGGATTTGGGCTGTCATACTTCTGCATCTCTGCTGGCTACAGTCTGCTTGGACATGCTCTAAGCCTTCATCTGCTCTTTGCTACGCTGTTCTTCACCATATTGTTCAAATTTCTACCATCTTCTATTTCCTCAGGCCTTTATTGGAGCATAGCCTTCACCTCACAGGTTTACATATTCCTTCTCATGGGCATGGTGCATGAACCCAACTCTCTTATACTTTGCTTGGTCTCCCAGGCTTATCTTTGGATCTGGGTGGAAGCTTCCACAACTAAGTGACTATATTTCACATGTTTGCATGTTTAGCATTATGTGGATGATGCCTACCTTGCCACCAACTGTAAAGCTAGCAGGGCTCCTCAGAACATGTTCATGCTGGACTTTGAGTCTGGGCAACTAGCTATGGAAATGAGTCCTGAGAAGGCAATTTTCTAGGTAGACCATTGCAAGCAGAATACCCTGGCAGTACTATATTCTCAAGCTAAAGTTCTACAAAGTTTGCAGTTTTATCCTGGAGTCTGTCATGGGTGAGGTCTGTCCAATAGCTAAGATACCCTGAAGGATTCTTTCCCTCTGCCTCAGCACAAAGCAGTTTGATATTGATTGATTAATTGATTAATTGATTGATTTTAGTGTGTGTGTGTGTGTGTGTGTGTGTGTGTGTATGTATCTGTGAGTACATGTACACATGTAGTTAGAGGTGTGCAAAGAGGCCAGAAGAGGCCATCAGATCCATTGGGACTATAAACATTTGCAAGATACCCACTGTTTGTGCTGGGATCCAGACTCTGGTCTTCATGATCGAACAGCAAACACTCTTACTCACTAAGCTAGCTCTCTAGCCACTTGATTTGTTTTTAAAAGTGCTAAACTCGGTAACAACTGCATCTTACATCACTTCTGGCAAACTGTACATTTTCTTTCTGTTCTATATTTTGCTTAGTTCTCATCAGCTAAACAGGATGGCAAGATGGCCCACTGAGTAAAAGTGCTTACTTCCAAACCAGTACCTGCTCTTAAAAGTATTATGAAGTGAAATCAAATTATGAACCCACCAGCAATAATGCTGGTAGCTTTATGTTGTGGTAATCTCTCAATAACTGGATCAACCACCTGGGCACTCAGATTTGAACAAGGAAGTCTTTTAAGGGATCGTGTGATATTAGGAAATATTGCATAACCTTAGAACCATGAGGGTATGCCAAGATAAGGAGATCTTAACAGGATAAAATTAAGGGAAATTTTCTAAAAAATTAACAGCTTAATAACTTCTATGTGAAGTCAAATTAATTAAAATCAATAGAATTTCTTCCAAAGATGTCTCAGTGGTTAAGTGCATGCACCACTCTTGCAAAGACCCCAGTTCAGTTCCTAGCATTCTCAACTGTCTGTATTTCATATCTAGCAGATCTGAAATACAATACCCTTATCTGTCTCTCTAAAGCTTATGGGTACATGTACACATACACATACACATATTCACTGTTTAAAACAAAAAAGTAAAGATCTAAATAAACAGACTCAATGACATAATGTAAATAGAAAAGACTACTGTGACACACTCATTACAGCCCTTCTTTCTGAGGTGGCCTGGAGTATTATGAGAGAGCAGTAAAGGGTGGCCAAAAATCACAGTGAAGGCTCCAGTCATTGCTGAATGGTGATTCTGCAGGTACTCACGACATTGCTAAATAATTACGGTCCTAGTTTGCTTTCTGTCTCTGTGATAAAGCATTCTGACCAAAAGCATCTTAGGGGAGGAAAGGGTTTATTTGGCTTTCACTTTCAGGTCACAGGCAGGGCAGGAATTCTAGCAAAACCTTGAAACAAAACCATAAAGGGATACTGCTTACTGCCTTGCTCACAGGCTCATACTTAGCTATCTTTATCATACATGCCAGGACCAGGAGCTTTGATCTGTCAAGGGACTTCAGTGGACAGTGTCTGAGATATATGCCTGAGATATGCTGAAAATGAGGAGAGTTTTCTATCCTCTTCTCTCCTTCTCTCCTCCCTATCCCTTCTTTCTTCCCCTCCCTTTCTATCTCACCTCCTTCCCTTCCCTCTTATCCTTTCTTCCTCTCTCTGTTGCTCCTCTCCTTTTCTGCTCACCCCTTCCCATTCCTTCTCCTCTCATTTCCCCCTCTATAGATTAAAGCAAATACACCTTAATTTCACTGTTCTTTCCTTTATCTCTGCTTACAGGAACAGTGGGACCAGCCAAACTTTCTGTTACCTCTTTTCTATCATTAAAGTTTTTTTTTCTGTCTTCATGTTTTTGATTGTGAACCTAGCCTTTAACAGTCTTTGTTCTATTCCAATGCCAACAGTTTCCAACTTGCATGGTACATCAATAATATCTGATCAAAACATGGGATTGAATAGAGAATTTCAGCAACTCTGACTTTTGGCAGCATCTTCAAACTCTTGTAGGGGAAAATGAGGGTGACCATCTTCAATTGATAGGGTCATGTAGAACATTAAATCAAGTAGACTCTTGAGTGAGTAGAGGATGCAATTCAAAATGCCTCCAGTAACTCCTACCTACACACTGATGTGCTATCTTTTGTCTTCCTTCTATAGGTACCGAAAACTTCCTTATTACCATCATCCTTCACTTTACTATGATTGCCTGAATGCCTCCATTCACTTCCTTAAGTCTCTGAAAGCCTATGGGGTAGATCCCTCCCGGGTCGTGATCTGTGGAGACAGCATTGGAGGTGCAGCTGTAGCTGTTATCATTCAGACCTTGTTGGGTAAAATAGATATCCCCAAGATCCGTGCTCAGGTCCTGATTTATCCAATTCTCCAGGCATTTTATTTCCAGTCCCCATCACATCTGACAAACAAAAATATCCCATTCCTCACCAAAGATTTCTTGATCACCTGTGTTTGTAAATATCTGGCCATTGATCGCTCCTGGAAAGATGCCATACTGACAGGTGCGTGTATATCCCCAAGTGCCTGGAAGAAGTATAAGAAATGGCTAAGCCCTGACAATATCCCTAAAAGGTTCAAAACTGAATACAAGCCACATGAGTCACCTGCACCTTTTAATGAAGCTGCTTATCTAGAAACCAGACATGCGATGAATGTAGACATTTCTCCCCTCATAGCAGATGACAAAATTATTGCTCAGCTTCCTGAGGCATTCATAGTGAGCCTTCATTGGGACATTATCCGTGATGATGCTTTGCTCTATAAGAAGCGCTTGGAAGACCAGGGAGTTCCTGTGACCTGGCACCATGTGGAGGATGGCTTTCATGGGTGCATATTGTTCTTTGATAAGACATTTCTCTCATTCCCCTGTTCCTTGAACGTAGTGAAT
This sequence comes from Arvicanthis niloticus, assembly GCF_011762505.2. Taxonomy (NCBI): domain Eukaryota; kingdom Metazoa; phylum Chordata; class Mammalia; order Rodentia; family Muridae; genus Arvicanthis; species Arvicanthis niloticus. Next base: position 10,503,040 of record NC_047662.1, on the reverse strand, counting down.
GCTGTAGTCAGTTATATAAAGAACTTATGAATGACTGCTGCTCGGTGGCAGAGCAACTACTTAACATGCACAAGGCCCCACTCTAATCCATAGCAGGAGAGAAAAATGAAACTTAAAATAAAGAAACAAAATATAGAAGATATGACAGCATCCCTGGTGTCTTGATTGAGAATGGCTAAGAAAAATTCTGGCCTGAGGGTAGGGGTGAGTCTTACTTTTTTAACCCTTTCTTTTATTCTTTTAATATATAAAATAGTAAATTTTGTTACATGTTTTATATACAACTATTCCAAATTTTGCTCTTCTTTAATACACAGACCATATCTAATGCCTCTAAGTCCCCTAAATTCATCCTCAGATTCTCTCTTATTTTCAAGACACACACACACACACACACACACAAGGTAGAGACTCATTATGTAGTCCTGACTGGCCTGGTATTTGCTGTGTAGACCAGGCTGGCCTCAAACTTACAGAGCTCTGTCTGTCTCTGCCTTCAGGTGTATGTCACCATGCCCAATACATTATTGATTCCCTAATGGTCTTTTACTAATTTAGCATATAATCTTGATGTCATTTTGATTTGTACTTTCCTGATAACCAAAAATATTATTTTGTTTTCTAATATTTATTGGACACTTAAGATTTTTAAAAAATATTGTTTGATTCATCTTCCCATTTGTTGATTGGATGACTCAGATTTTGGCAATTAATCTTTGGGTTTCTATGTATTCTTGATTTTAATGCCCTGATGAGTATACAGTGGACAGAGATTGTCTCTGATTATGCACACTGCCTAATGACTGTTGGTTATTTCCTGTGCTATATGAAGGTTTCAAGTTTGTGAAATCCGGTTTGGCAGTTCTTGCTGTTGTTCTCCAGGATATTGCAGTCCTTCTCAAAGGCCATGGCTTGTGTTATCTATGTTTGCTCAAGCAGTTTTGATGTTGCATGTCTTAAAGTCTTTGACCTATACTGAACTGATAATTGTTTAGAATAAGAAAAGTTTAGAGGAAGAACATTTCTTTCTTTAATATGTGGGTTGATTTGGGAGTCTTTGTTGTGTTTGTTTTTGTTTGTGTTCTTCTTTGCTTGTTTACTTGGGTTGTTCAGACAAATTTTTGAACGTGGGTTGGTGTTCCCATCCCTCAGATGGGATCCTGTTTGACTACCAGAGGTGGTCTCTTCAGGTTCGATATCCCTACTTTTCGGCATTTGGGCTAAGGTCACCCACATTTGAATCCTTGGAGTTTCCCCCATCCCAAGTCTCTGGGACTTTGTAGAGTTCTCCCACTTCCAACCCCCAGCAATGACAGATTTCTATTCATTCTCCTGGTCCTCTGTGCCTCTTTCCTGTCTCCCCACAATGCCTGATTCTGCCCAGGTTTCCTGTCCCATTCCCCTCTCTCACCCAGATTCTTCCCTCCCTCTACCTCCCATGATTTCTTTGTTCCCCCTTCTAAGTGGGATTGAATCATCCTCAAGTGGGCTCTTTTTCTTGTTTAACTTCTTAGGGTCTGTGATGTGTGTCATGGGTATTCTATACTTTTAGGCTAATATCAATTTACCAGTGAGAGCATACTATGCATGTCCTTTTGGGTCTGGGTTACCTCACTCAGTATGATATTTTCTAGTTCTATTCATTTGCCTGCAAAATTTATGACTTCCTTGACTTTTCATTGTGTAAATGAACCAACTACATTCTCTGTATCCATTCTTCAGTTGAGGGACATCTGGACAGAGCAGTGGTGATAAAAACCAGATGGTATTGGTACTGAGACAGACAGGCTGATCAATGGAACAGAATTGAAGACCCAGAAATAAATTCACATACCTATGGGCACTTTATTTTTCACAAAGAAAGCACCTTCAACAAATAGTGTTAGTCTAACTGGTTGTCTGTGTGTAGAAGAATGTAAATAGATCCATATTTATTACCCTGCATAAAGCTCAAGTCCAAGTGGATCAAGAACCTCAACATAAAACCAGATACACTGAATCTAGTAGAAGCAAAAGTGGGAAAAAGACTTGAATGCATTGGTGAAGGAGAAAATTTCCTGAACAGAACACTAAATGGCTCAGGCTCTACGATCAATAATTGATAAATGGGACCTCTTGAAACTGATAAGCTTTTGTAAGGAAAAGAACACTGTTAATAGGACAACACCGCAGCCTACAGATTGGGAAAATATTGTTACTAACCCTACATCTGACAGAGGACTACTATCCGAAATCTATAAAGAACTCAAGAAGATAGACTCCAACAAACAAAATAACCCGATGAAAAATGGGGGTTACAGAGCTAGAGAAATCTCAATAGAAGAATCTAGAATAACCAAGAAGCAGATACAGATACTTACATCCAACCATTCCTCTGAAGACTTAGGGGAAAGATTGAAGGAACTGAAGGGGAAGAACAACAACATCAACTAAGCCAGACCCCTTAGGGCTCCCAGAAACCAAGCCACTAACTGAAGGGCATACATGTGCTGGTCAATGACCCATGACTGCCTTGTCTGGCCTTGGTGGGAAAGGATGTGTCTTATCCTATAGACACTTGATACTCCAGGGAAGGAGGATGCTTGTGGTGAGTGAGGTAGGGGGAGTGGAGGAGTAAGGGGATGGATGAGTGGGTAGGGGAGCCCCCTCTCAGAGTCAAAGTGGAGAAGGTTGGGATAAAAAACTCTGATAGTAGGGACCAAGAAGGGGAGGCAGCATTTGGAATGTAAATAAATAAAATAATTTAGTAATAATAAAAAAGAAATGTTCGATACCCTTAGTCAGAGAAATGCAAATCAAAACAACTATGAGATTCCACCTTATACCAATCAGAATGGCTAAGATCAAAAACTCAAATGGCAGCACATATTAGCAAGAATGTGGAGATGGTGGGATTGCAAACTGGTACAACCACTCTGGAAATCAGTCTGGTGGTTCCTTAGAAAATTGTACATAGTATTACCTGAGGACCCAGCTATACTGCTCCTGGGCATATACCCAAGAGATGCTCCACCATACCACAAGGACATGTGTTCCACTATGTTCAGCCTTATTTGTCATAGCCAGAAACTGTAAACCACCCAGATTTTTTATCTTCCCTTCACTTCACATCAAATTTACTAGGATTTTGATTCATTATTTCCATCCAGTTGTTTTGGTTTATCTCATTCTTATTTTTCTAAGAACTTTTTTCCCTTTTATGAAATGTGTTCTTTCATGTGTTTTTGTGCTTATGACTGCCAGTTTTCTTCCTGTATGTGTGATTTATTTTAAAGTATTATTTTGGTAATATTGGCTTAGTAGTGGTAAATGGTTAATGTGTGTTTGACTTTCTTACTCTTCTATTGCTAATGTGACCTTTGTGGAGACAGTGTTTGTGGTTGGCAGTTGATTTTTTAAATTAAAACTTGAAATGCACCATGCCAGGATTTGCTGGCTTTTGGGGCTTCTGTTGAGAAGTCTTTTATTATCCTGATGGTTTTGCTTTCCTAATCCAGGTGGCAGCTTTTCCTCTCAGCTGCAGTACTGTTTCTGTAGTGAATATTTTAAATATAATATGAGCTGCTGTTCTCTGTTCTTCATGTCTTCTTGGGATTTTAATTGCCTCTTGTGCTGAAACAACTATTACTTTCACTAGACTTGGGGTGTATCTGCTAAATTTTCATTAGATGGGCATTAATGCCTTTCATTTTTATTTCAGCTTTTACTACTCATAAATTGTCAGGGTTGATCTCTTATTACATCCCATAGTTCTTGAAGTTTGTGGTTATGGTTGTTTAAATTTTCTAGATGGATGTCATGTTTTCTTTGTCTTAAAGTCTATTCTTGCTGTTTTTCTCTCAGTGTGATCTGGTTTCTGGATGGTAGTTATCACTGTTTGTAGTTTGATTTGTTGAGTTTTTTTATTACCAATATAGATTTTTTTCAAGCCTCAACTTTCTTGCTGAAGTTCTCAGACAAAGGGCTGAAGTTCTCAGAGATATTGCTGACTTCCTTATCTAGACCTTGAATTCTCTTCCTCATGCTATAGGTCTGTTTATATCATCATTGGGCATTTTTTATCTTTCTTACAGTTAAACTTCTGGTTACTTCTATACCGTGTCAACCACTTATGCACCTTAGGAATTGCTCTTTGGAGAGTAGCTGTGCTTTGTGCAGTTGTGTTGCCCCTTTCTCACTTTTCTTGTTTCTGTGATGCAATTTTCAAAAATATCTTGCAGCAGCTAAAGCTTCCAGTTTGGTCTAATCAGAAGCATTCTCTTAAGGCCTCAACTCTAAATCAACCAGTCAGAGTACAGAAAAGAAGTCACTGTCATACTACTGCTATCAAATTAGACATAGAAATAGACTTAAAAATTGATTAAATCCAACAACTTTAACACCAATGACCATAGACATGCAAATAGGATCTTATTAACTGTAGGATTTAAAAACTTAATTGTAATAAAAGTAATAAATGAATGAAAGGCAAGGGGAAAAGTCAGAGGGAGCAAAAAGGGGATAGAGAAAAAGTATAAAGAAGCAAAATTTTAAAAATACAAAGAAATAAAGGAAAGAATAAGAATGGTAGGGATAAGGAGAGAAAGAAATCAAGAGGTTAAACAACTGATTGCACAATAAAGAAGAGTGTAGCTGGACAAGGTAGCACATGCCTTTAGCCCCAGAGCTTAGGAGCCAAGTGGATCTCCGTGAGTTCAAGGCCAGCCTGGACTACAGGGAGAGTTTCAGAACTTCTCTGTTACACATAGAAACCCTAGCTCAAAGAAAAAGAAAAGAAAAAAAAAGTATATAAATATCCTTAAATGCAAGAAGGAAAATAAAATATTTTTAAAGTGTTTTAAAACATAAAGTATTAAAATTATAGTAGAAAGCTAAAGTATAAACATCAAGGGCAAATGAAAGAAAAAGGGATTTGAGAAGGTAGCCAGGTGGTTTACTTTCGGGTCCTTTAATATTGAGCCTGCCAAGGGGAGGTGTGGTAAATTGACATAGTCGTCTTTTGTTATTTGTAATATTCTGGTTAGTACTGAGCCTCAGTTCATCAATAATTGCTTGGAGCTCCCCTTTTGTGACCACGGAATCAGTATTATCTACATACAGGCTAGGAACTTGTGGCCTAGCATATTCTTACTCATTCCAAATATTCCCATTTGTGCATCCTAGGCTGGTCAAGAGTGGACCATGTCAAGGTCAAGGGTGGCTCTTGAGTGTATTAGAGAGTAAGATAAGCATACCGAGCATCAGGGTGTGTAATAGAGGGCACATCTCAATCCTTTTAGATCCTTCCCATAGGTGAACCCTACAGGAAGGAGGAGGCTGATATTGCTCTGGTGAACCTGAATTTCAGCCTTCTTGTTCTTGCTGGCTGCAAACCCTTTGTCAGAGAGGTATTGATAGATTAAACAAGCAGCTTATTGATCACATTCTTGCACATCAGTCCCTGAAGTTATTCTAAATAGTAGAATTTATACTTCAATATGGAGGGTAGCATCACCCACCACACCACCGTAGCCCAAGCCTCTATCTGCCCAATCTTCTCAGCATCCTCAGGCTTCTTTTTCTTCAAGACTGTATCATGTGGTGATCCCACACCCAGAGAGAGTCTACAGCCTTCTTCATTTGTAGTGAAATAGGCCTCATTTCAAGATGGTATAAGGAGAGATATGGGGAATGCCAAAATAGACTTTTCCAATGTCACATGGGAGGAGGTGTCATATGGCACTGTTTCTGAGGAGACTCACCCCAGATAAAGAACAAACATTAAAGTAACAATATCACCAAGTCCAACTTGGTGATTCAATACATTTATTACAGTAATATGGCTAAGAAGAACTTCTTAGAAATAGAAATGCCTCAAGGACAGCTGCATTACAGAGATCACACCCCAGCATGGCTGATAGCTCACAAAACTATAACTATGGAGTACCCAGCACTACTAGAAGGCAGCTTACCAAATTGTATGTCATCTCTTCCAAGAAGTTCTGCAGGTTTGGGCCCCTTGTTGGAAGTCAAACCCATCTGAGCCTCTCTCTCAGCAATCCTCATTATTTATGTAACCTTGAGAAGAGAGGTGCATCATGCTTCTTCTCAGCTTCAGGAATTTCCTGAAGCTTTTCAGTTGTTTATTTCTAAAGCCGAGAGGAACTTTCTTTTAGAACTTCCTGAGTCTTAACTAGCTTCTCAGAGGAATACTCAATAGAAGTTACAGTCAAACTAGGTTCTGCAGACGATTTAAGGAATTTAAGGCATGTGAGAACCTTGAGCTTGCCCTGTAACTGAGACTGACAGCCTCATTTTATTACAGTATTCTGATGTCCTGGGTAGTTTTATGTCAGCTTGACACAAAATAGAGTCATCTGAAAGGAGGGAACCTCAACTGATAAAATGTCTCTATAAGATCCAGCTTTAGAACATTTTCTAAATTAATGATAAATGGAAGAGGACTAAGCTCATTGTGGGTGGTGCCATGCTTGGGCTGGATGGTCCTGGGTCCTATAAGAAAGCAGGCAGTGCAAGCCATGGAGAGCAAGCCAGCAAGTACCACCTCCTCATGGTCTTTGCCTCAGCTCCTGCTTCCAGATTTCTGCCCTGCTTGAGTTCCTGCCATCACTGTTTTCAAAGATAAACTGTTATATAAAACTGTGAGTGAAATAAACCTTTTCATCCCCAAGTTGCTTTTGGTCATGGTATTTCATCGAAGTAATAATAACCCTAACTAAGACTGTTACATTAAGTATGAGGTTTCAGATTTCCATGTCCTGTTGGAGAGGTGGAGCAGACGCTTTGGTCTGCTCTCCTTTTTGCTGTATGGCCTTTAGTGACCACCTGCCTTTCATCAATTCTGTCAGCATTTTCATGCCTTCCAATGTTTTTCCTCTCTTATCTTGACTTTTTAAGCAGTTGAACTGTGAAGAACAGATGGCAACACCCAATCACACTGTCAATGGTGAAGCCATACCCATGCTGATGAAACGATGCAGAAATGTGCTCCTTTGGATAAAATGGTGACCTCATTGTGCATGACATCACAGTCATTGATCAAAGTATAGCTCCCATAGGCTCCAGCTATCCTTAGAAATGTGTTTCTAAAGAAATTCTATCCATCTAGCTCTACTACAGGAAAGTTTCTGTTAAAGTAGTTTTCAGGCATATAGTTCTGTGGAGCCATGAACCTTTTCTGATGTCAAAACTTGGAATTCCTAAAGTAGATTGCTGTCTTCCAAAGGGCAGGTCATCAGACCTAAGGCTTTGTTAGGTGCTCCAATGATCATCTGGTACACAGAAAGAGTATTCCCTGAGGTTTGAAATTTCCGTATTCTTCCTCTTGTTGGAAATCACCTAGCTACTGTCTAGCAACACAACTCTCCATGGTTCTGACTGAGTAGACTCTCGCCACTGTCTCACTAAAATCTGTCTCTATGACCAGCTTAAGGAAGCAAGTAATCATTTGGAAAAAGTCACATGGGAAGTTGGTGTAAATATCTCCTAAAAGCTGAGGACAGTGGCTAGCAGCAAGCAAAAACCTGGGGTCTAAAACCTTTACAGGCTACACTCTACCTGACTCTAGGATTGAATGAGACTCTTTCCTAGTTGAACCTCAAATGACACAGACAAGCTATCTATTCAAAACTCAAGAACCTTGTTAATATTTCCCAAGACACCCATCTTTACATATTCTCTGATTGTGAAACTTGGTGTGCTCTAAAGACATTCCTGCCCTCCAACATAATACCTGGCGTCTGTCTGTTTTAAGAGACTTAACTCAGGCTGAAGAAATGTTACAATGATTAAGAGCATTTACTGCTCTTGTAGAGGATCTGGATTCAGTTTTTAGCACCTATACAGTAGTTCACAACCACATGTAACTCCAGTTCCAGGGGATCTGATAATCTTCGGCCCTCCCTGGGCACTACACACATGTGGTATACTTGTACATATGTATGCAAAAAAAACCTCATGCTGTAACAGGGCCCTATTTTAGTAGGCTCTAAGACCTTAGCACAGCTAGCTCCATGAAGGGTGTAAAACTCAGCATGTAGACAGCACCACCTGCCAAAACTAAAACAAAGGTCTAATCCAACAACATCCAAACACTTCTCAGGAAAAAAATTCAAAATGTACTAACCTTGCCTTTTAGCTTCTGAAGGTCTGCTTCTTGCTAACTGTTCTTGTTAATTGAAGTATGTCAACCCATAATATTGTTTTTGTGCTTAACAACCTCATCCTGAGAAAGGCTCCGTGCTACACTGGGATCCCCAGCAATCAGTGTAGTTGCTGGCTCTCTAATAAAGACTTTCTATTGGCATAAACCCATGTCTGAGCAGTCTTCTCTGGTAAATATCCCACAAAATACCTATAAATTAAAAATAAATAAAACATTTTCTTTACAAATCCTTAATTCAATCAATTTCCCCCCAGTTGAAGTAGCAGCCAGTGTCTGGAGAGCAGCCATCTTTCAGAGACCATTATTTAGCCTTCCCTCGTTGACACTCTAACCACTGTGTTCCTAGCTCCCGGATTAGCAATGGGGTGAGGCACACGAATTGACTTACCTCCACAGATTATACTGCTGCATAACGAGTTGTACATGTTTTCATCCATGGGTGCACTTGGGTGGACTTTTAAATGGGGCAACCTATTCCCATTTTGAGCAAAAGGACAAAGCAGATTCCAGTTTAACAATCTGCAAAAGATGACATAGCCTTCCCATTGAAGGAAACCTGAATATTCACAAACTAAACCCTCCAAAATCCAACTGCACAGATTCCTAGTTATGGCAAGCTTCTGTTACATGTGAATTCAAATCTTTTAATTTTTTAAGATGCTACAAGGATAGGAGACAGATTTAACTGAATCAAACCTTTAAGAAACTCAAGAAAGTGTGTATAATCTTCCTTGTGATAAGCTGGCCAAACATAAATAAGCCATATGATCTCTATGTGCATGAAAGGCCCAGGATTGTAGCAGGTGCTTTGATGCTGGGAAGCTCAAGGAGAAGGGCAGCTACCTTGTTGTTTTAAATTATACACAAGTACTCAGGGGTGGCCACCAAACTCAAGGACACAACTGCCATTTGCCTGTTAATGAAACAGGCCAAAACACTGAGTGGCAGGCACTGACTGACAGTTTCTACCCCATATCGAGCTTCTTATGCTCTAGAAACAAAAGTCATCCTATTCAATTGACAACTCAATGTCAGAGTTCTGGACTCCATTTTTAGAAACCTCTTCTGACTTTAAAACCTTACCAGAGCCTTAATGGAACAGCTCAATTGTTTGTCTCTCAACTACTTCTAATACTGGCCGAGTAGCATTGAAGGGCCATGGACAAAAACTGGTCAAGACAATAGAATTTCTGACCTGGGTGGAGACCTAACATTTCCAGTTGGGCATGCCAATCACCTGGCCAAAAGACCACCTCTTTTTTTTTAAGCCATGCTAAAAAGACAAGAGGAAAAATTGTCTTGATGAGGCACTTGATTTGTCCTTCCCAGAATTCCTGCTTCTCTGTGCAATTTTCTCAAGCCACAGTGAGGTTCAGCTAGGTCCTCCCACATTTCTGAGGCCTGAGTCAGGAAAGTATTTTTCTTTTATCTGACTCTTTCTGATACTGGTCAGAACCTAAGTGTGCCTTTTCTGACACTTTGGGCTTATTCTTTTTCTAAAGCCTCCTTTCTACCATGTGGCTGCTTGACTGCCATGTGTCTGGCATGGTTTTTCTCTTTTCTCCATTAATTTCCTCCAGGCAGCTGCTGAGTTTAATTGCTTGCCTGCACTAAGTTCTCTTTTTTTCATGTAAACTTTAATAAAATTGACTTAGAGCCTTCATGTGAGTCAATTACTAAATTTATGTAGTTAGTTTTTGTTTGTTTTTAGTGTGTTTTTGTGGTTTGTTTGTTTTGAGACAGGGTTTCCTTCTGTAGCTCTGGCTGCTCTGGAACTCATTATGTAGATTAGGCTGGCCTCAAACTCATAAAATTCCACTTGACTCTGCCTCCCAAGTACTGGAATTACAGCTGTATATCACCACACCTGACTTTACATTCTTTCATTAATAAGACTAAGAACCCCAAGGAGGAAACTCAACTTTTCCGGTATCATCTGCTGATCATAAAGGGACTGAAATTCTTGTAACAGTACATGATATCTCAGTATATAGCTGTCAGTTACTACTCGGGTGTCATGCTTGCCTGCCTGCTGCAATGATGCTCATAAACTTACCCTCTGAAACTAAGTCCCAATAAACTCTTTCTTCTACAAATTGCCTTAGTCATGGTGTCTTATCACAGCAACATAAAATCAACTAAGACATCCATCCTCAGATTGGCATGAAAAGAGAAGCTCATAGTGAGAATTTCCCAAGCCCTGACTGAGTCAGGAAGTATCACAGATTATGGAATATGTGACCTGAACCATCATCCCTTTTTATGCATGGCCCACTGACCCCTTGTTTTTGCAACTGATTAACTTTTTCAGGGAACAACATTATCTGGTATGATAAGGGGTAATTTATCTTATCTCGGAGGTAATTTGCCAAATAAACAATCACCTGGGCTCTCATGCTTTCTGTCCTTGTTTTATCTGGATTCCTTTATAAAAGAGCATGGTTTACTAGGTCTTCTAAGGTTACAAACTATCCAGAGACTCTTTTCATTTTTAGTTAAAGTTACAAAGAACTTAAAAAACCACACAACAAAATTAACCAGACCCAAAGTCTATACATTTCAATGAACTTCTATATAATTAAAATAGTTATTCTGAAGCTGTGGAGTTTCACATTGAATTTTACACTTTCACTATCAAATATATTTTTTACCCACTACCCCCACAAAAATCCACAACAGAGTTGAACTTGAGATGAAATTAGCTTTATATCCTTTTTTTTTAAACTCAAGCTTGAGAACTGCACTCAGATTTTCCTCATTACCTAATATTTACCTTTTCGTGCTCTCCTTTCTACATACTATATTGCACCCACATATACATTTGTCTACATATTGAAAGGGTTAAAATTTTTCAGAAACTCCTAGCAGGCTGAGCAGAACCAAGAGTACAGGTCAGCTCGTTTGTGAACTCTGTGTTTCAGGAACTTGGCTGACTACAAGATAGATTGTTGAACACAAATAGGCTCTTAAAATAGCCTATACAAAATGTTCCTCATGACTGTTCCTTGGACCCTGTCACAAACTGAATAATGGGCTGGTACTTTCTGCAGTTGCTTTCCAATAACCCCCCTCCACTCCCCCTGGGCTGTGGTTTCCCCCCTGGGTTGTGTTTTTTTTCCTTGTGGTTTTTGCCTTTAAATTCCCTCTGTCTACAAAGCCGGGGGGTCAGACCCCACTGCTGCTGCGGGGGTTACGGGTCTTGACCTCAGCATGATGACTGAAATATACCTCTTGCTGATTACATTGAGTTCGGTGTCTTGTGAGTTATTGGGTGGCTACAAATTCCTGAGACTTGGGTGAGGTCCTCCCTTCGTGGGGGTCATACAATATATACATATATTTGAATGTATATCACATATATATGATTAGCTAACTTTCCATGGGATTGTGTGCCCATGATTAATATTGTATATCCTAAGTCCTTCCATTTTTCTACAAGTTTGATATTTTACAGCTAATGAGTATTATCAGAGTCTCTTGATGATACTAGACTCGACAAATTATTTATCTCACCACTTCTCACAAGCAACTGGGCTCTATATAGGGGAAGAGCAACATTACAAGACTCCTGCCAACTGGGAATATATGGATCAAGCCTGTCAGGAGAATACCTTCAACCTCTATTTGACTTTGGCTTGTGAAAACCTCAATATTAGGGATGCACACAGTTCATGTTTCCTTCAATATGAATCTCAAAAACTTTCTAAAGTAATACCTGATCCTTTATAACACAGACCAAAAATCCAGACTCTACTGGTTATTGACTAAATATTTGACCCATCCATGGTGCTTTGCGCCAGGCTCAGACCTCAAGCTACATAATTTTAGGGGGTCTTGGGATGTCTTGGGGGTCTCCTGTATTCCATGAAGACATCTCTTTGTTTTGTTTGTTTGTTTGCTTATTTATTTATTTTGTGGGTTTTTTGTTTTGTTTTTTAAGGGAAGAACCATGAAAGATCCACCCTAGGCCTTTTGCTTACAAAGATGTAGAGCTGAGGAAATTAGTCTTTTGCAGCATTTGGCTATAATTCTTCTCTATCCACTGGTTCCTAAAAACTAAACAACAGCCCATTTCATTAAAATAATTCTCAAGACTTAAAGATAAGAGACTCCTCGGAAGGTGGAGGCTGATATGCCTCTGTCAGGACACCTGTGCCATGGCAGGGGACATAAACCCACAGACACACAATTAAAAATTTGTCAATCATTGCCTGTCATAAATAGCTAATGAAAGTGCCTGGGCCACTTCTGCTCAATGGAGAGGAATGGCTTCCTTTGCTAAATTTTTTTCTTAAACTTTTGTTATCTCTCTCTCTCTCTCTCTCTCTCTCTCTCTCTCTCTCTCTCTCTCTCTCTGTGTGTGTGTGTGTGTGTGTGTGTGTGTGTTTGTCTCTGTCTCCATCTCCATCTCCATCTCCATCTCCTTCTCCCGTTCTTCCTGCCCCTTTCTCTTTTTCTCTTCTCCCTCTCCTTCTCCTTCTCTCTCTCTGAATTGTTCTTGATAACTTCATTGCTATAGACTGTATTCTTGGTGAACAGGGAGAAGTTTAAGTTACTACAAATGTCTTATGCTTTGTTTATATTAATTCTAAAAACATTGAAATCTACCTTGAAAAGACTTAAGAACAGGTAGCATGGCTTCAGCAGTTAGTTACCCTGTAGCCCTTGGAGTAAATGATTGGTTTACAGATGGTTGTGACCTATCATGTGAGTACTGGGTACTGAATCCAGTCCTCCACAAGAACAACTACTTTAACCACTTAACCATCTCTCCAGACCCCATACTTTAGTTTTGCATGTGCTTCTATTTATTCTATTTTTTTTAGTTTCAGGGTTTAAAAAATGTTTTCCTGAGATTATAATTAAATCATTTTTCCCTTCCTTTTCCTTCTTCCTTCCCATGTATCTCCTCCTTTCTCTCATTCAACTTCATGCCCCCTTTATTTAATTATTATTACATATCTGTGTATATATTTTTCTAAATATATAGATACAACATCAGTGCATATAATGTTACCTATATTTGTATGTTTTCAAAACTGCCCATTTGGTATTGAATAGCCAGTTGGCATGCTCTTCCCTGGGAAAGCTTATTTCTCCTGCTACCAGTATTCCTTAGTTTTCTATAGTTTCTTGTGTAAGATTGAGTCTTCATGAGATTTCTTCCTTCATTAACATGTCTATTAGTTTCATCCTTGTTCAGCTTCTATTTATTAATTTACTCTGTCTTACATATATTGTTGTGAAGAAACACCATGACCATTGCAATTCTTATAGAAAAAAACATTTAATTGGGGCTGGCTTACAGTTTTAGAGGGTTAGTCCATTATTGTCATTGTGTGGGGCATGGCATCATGCAGGTAGACATGGTGCTGGACACGGAGCTGAGAGTTGTACATCTTGATCTGAAGGCAGCTGAAGGAGACTGTGTACCACACTGTTTATGTGTGTAGGCAGGTAAGAGGATACATTACAGAATTTACTTCTTTTTCCCCACACTGTTTCAGAGGTGCCTCTCTCTTGCCATCATTGTCACTGAGCTGAATAAGGTTATATACATTCAAATTGGAGTTTCTAGTGGTCTAAGTAAATGGTAAGAAACTTAAAGGAAACAAGAATAATGGAATGTGATGTTTATACAACCGTCTCAAAAGGAAGTGAACTGTGATGACAGTTATATCCCATTGAGAGTTCATCTACTGAAGAAAACTCCAGAATGTTAGTGGTGCCAGGACCTGTGATATCTGGCAAAAAGAACTGCAGACAGGAGTGAAGCCAAACCAAGAAAGAGCCTATAAGTATTGTAGGCAACAGAGATAGAGGATCTTTCACTTCTTTTGCTATTTTGAAATATGCCAACACAAAGTTACAAGGTAAAATTTGGTTTATTTCAGCTAGAATTCTAGGTTATGGTTACTCATTGTGGAAAGTCAGAAACTCAACTAGCTAGTTGCATAACATCCATAGTCAAGATCAGAGAGAAGTACATGCATGCATGCTTGTTTGTTTACTTGTCTTCTGCTCATTTAAAGGCTCTCGAATTCATTATTTTTAATAGCTGAGTAATACTCCATTGTGTAGATGTACCCATCAAGCAAACCGAGCAGACCCTCTCAAACTTCAGATGTCCTGGAATTTCAACTGGATGCAGTGAAGACACAGTGTCAGAGGCTTATCAATTTACTCTTCCCCCCACCCCTCTTCTAATATCTCAATGCCCGTAATCAGCTTGAAGAAGTTAACAAAGAGTCAGCACCCCTATTCCCTGGGCTTGGGGACTAAGGTGGTTAATATTGGACTGTCTTTCTAGGGATAAGTAGAGGTTTTGTTGGAACAGGGAGGATTAACTAGGATTTAGTGCATAACCACAACCTATTGATAGAAATCTGTATAATTATTATCAAGATGAAGTTATAAGCTCTTAAATGGTAGAAAATTTACTTTGATTTCAAATTTAAGGTTTTCATTGGTACGAGTTTCTTATTGATATAAAAATGAGATGAATATTGGTACTCACATAGGCATTGTGCCTGTATAACATTTAGGAATACAAGGCTTAGACCCAGTCCTTCTTTAACTTTTTTAACAGATTTGAGATGGTTAGCCTGTGAGTTAAGGGACTATAGCAAATTCATGGCTTGGAGTTTATTGTTAGGGTGTTCTCTATGTTTTATTTAGAAATAGCTTAGAGGAGTTAACAGACAGCAGTCCAGTTTATCTTACATGGATAGTTGGTTTTCAAAACATCAGAAGTCCACAGAATTGACTTGACAAACATCTCTATATTAATGTTCATTTTGATTAGAGACCTGTCTGCTCCTGACAGCTTCCTGTCTTGGATTCTAAGATGAAATTGAGCATCTTTGGAGTTACTCCAGTTGTGCAGAGACAGCCACAAGGCAAGAATTGCCTCTTTCCATCTACAGACAAATTACTGTCCAGAAAAGGATACACTTGCAGAATAGTCGACTGATTGTATCTGCCTAGACAGAGTAATCAGCCCTTAATAATTTTGCATCACTAAGGTCTGTCAGATGATTCTGGGCCAGAAGGCTGAAGATTTGATGCTCCAACGTTCTGTAGTATAGGGGCTGCCCAGGTGTTCAGCGGTCTCTATAAATTGGCTAAGTTTTAGAAGCTATGCTTTGTGCTTCCCATAATTTCAGTTAACTCAGTCATTCTAGATTTCTGACAGGGTTGAAGACCTATAGTCTCATAGTCAATCCTGGCTATTTACTTTGAGAGAAAAGATCTGAGTGGAAGGTTTTCAGCTGGCATTTATTCTAAGCCAAGGAAAAAGCCAGGTTCAAAACTAAGTGTTTTAGTTAGGAGAGACGACAGAGGTTCTGGTTAGTCAACAAAATGATGGACTGGGTATTAGGATTATCTTGTAACTTACTGGTACAAATAGGAATAATTATGCTCTAATTGTATTTTGAAAGAAAAGTGTTATTTTAACAGGAAGGGTGATATGTAGGAGCAGCTAAGGGGGAAGGAGTACCGAGAGGAAGAGATGGAGTAAGGAGAGGAGAAGGTGATGGAGAGGAGAAGCAAGGTGATGAGAGAGAGAAAGAGAGGGTGAGGGGGCATGGAGGCAGATGTCCATGTGCCTCCACCAGTCAAAGACAGTTTATATATCTAGGTTGGGTATTGGGTTACACTTCTGATTGAGCATTACCAAACGTATAAAGCCTTTGACTAACACTTTAAAAAATGTATAAAAGGAAAAGGGGACATGGGATGGGGGTTTTCTAGGGAGAGGAAATAGGGAAAGGGGATAGCATCTGAAATGTAAATAAAATATAAAATAAGAAAAATGAAAAAAAGGCTCTCTACCTTTGGAATGATGCTCTCCACAGTAGGCTGGGTCTTTCCTACATTAGGTTGACCTGTGGGGATGTCTGTGGGAGATTATGTTTGTTGATCTCCCACAGACATTCCCACAGGTCAACCTAATGTAGGCAACATCTCACTGAGACTTTCTTTATATGTGATTCTAGATTGTGTCAAGTTGGTAACTAAAGCTATCATAGTTTACCCCTTGACAAAGTGACACACAAATACTTTTAACCTCCAGCTTCTACTCATTGTTCTCAATGTTTTCCCCCCACAATATAAGATATGGTCCAAGTTTAAAGATCCAAATTATCTTTAAAATTCTAAAGTCTCTTAACTGTGAACTTCTAAAAAATTAAAAACATTTATATTTTACATCAAATATTCTTACATCATACAATATCATACAATATTTTTACTCCAAAATGGAAGAGCAAGATATAGCAATGAAGTAATCATACCAAAGCAAAACCAAAATCCAGCTGAAATAATACAAAATCTTGCAGCTCCCATGTCCAGTATTTAGGATTTATAATGCAACCTTGATTACAAAGGGCTTTAGTAGCTTCACTTCTCCAGAACTGTCACCTGTACCACATTCAGCTTCTCCCTTAGAGTTTCCACTCCACAACTAAAGCTATCCTTGGTGGACATCTCATAGTCCTGGCCAGTATCATGTGGTCACTATTGTAATTGAGGCTTCATATTTGCAGCTTAATTCAATGGCCTCACAGAACTTCTCTGCAGGGACTCTGATGCTGACATACTGTACTAAGCCTTATCCACTTTCCATGACCCTCTCCAATCTTGCATCTTTTATGCCTTCAAATACAGTACCATATAGATGACATTTAGGACAGCTTAAGATGTATCCCAGTTCCCTTGACTCACAGTATCATGTATTAAATTCTGTGTGTAAACCCCAAGGAAACACTTTCCTGGACATTTGCTTCCAAAGACATCCTTTGAATGAATTAGGATCCCTACAAGATGGTACCTTCAATGTGTGAGGTCTTTCTTACAGGTTGTGCTTTCTATTGTCTCAGTGCAGTACTTTTCATATTCTAGCTGGTCTCAGATACTCGTAAGAGAGCCTTGACTTGAGAGTATGCCTCCTGACAGATGAGAGTCTTCTCTCCCCAATTAAAAATTTGAGTCCAGGCAAGGCTTGTCACTCCTCAGAGTTCACTCTTTCCTTTCATTCTTCCTCTTTTCCCCATTCCCTGACTCTTTTTTCCTACAAATGCTTATGGAATTTTCTTATGATCCATCTTAAGGGTATATGGGTCTACAGAGTTCTTCTGCAAAGATTTTTGGGACAGAAAAAAAATATGTGAATCAGATGGTAACCAGTGATTTTGACTTCATCCACCAGAAGTGTGTCTCCTGCAATGCTTTATCATCACTGATATAGATTCATCCATCAGTGATCATGTGAGAGGTTGGTGGCATCAAATTGGCACAGCACTATAGAATAATGCCTCTAAGAAATCTCATTCTCTAAGGATAGTGGTAGAGTTCTGCTAGATGCATCATTGAACACTGCCATTGAAGGAAGAAAACAGACATAGTGAGAACCCATGCACTCAGCAGGTCCTCAGCTCTGTCTTATGTCTCACCCTTATGACCTTATGACATGATGTATTCAGAAAAGCCTTTCGCTGATGTCAGAGGTCATCCTTGACTTATTCTTCTTATGTGGTTACTATCACGTACATTTTTCTTTCTTTTCCTTTATTGGTTTTGTTTTTGTTTTTTTTTTATTTTATTTTCCATTCTGCTTGTTTTCAGTCTACTTGTTTACTTGTTTTTTAAGAGTTGTTCATTTGTAGTGCTAAAGCATTTAATTGTGCATGTTGAGCAATTTATTTAACTACTGGCTGCACGCTTGAGATCTCATATGCCCTTTATGAAACTGATTGTAGAACTCATAGCCTTTTGTGAACAAGAAAAAGAGAAAGCTTTCATATCAAATAAAAATATGCATCCATGAAACCCATCTTCCAAATGGCACCAGGTCACAGGAACCCCCTGGTCTTCCAATCGTTTCTTGTAAAGTAAAGTGTCATCACGGAGACCATCATACTCACTGCTCACTAGGAAGGCTTCAGGAAGCTGAGCAATAGCCTTGTCATCTGCCAGGAGAGGTGAAGTTTGTAAACTGAAAATATGGTTAGTTTCCAAATAGGCAGCCTCATTAAAAGGTCCAGGAAACTCAGGTTGTGGGCCGTGGCTCTTGAATCTTTGGGGGATGTTGTCAGAGCTGACCCATTTCTCATACTTTTTCCAGTTTTCTGGGGGTATAAAAGTACCTTTCAACATGGCATCTATCCAGGACAGGTCAATGGCCAGATACTTACATGCACAAGTCATCAAAAATTTCCTAGACATAAATGGAGCATTTGAATACTGCTGGTAAGATGGTAACTGAAAATTGACCCCCTGGATGATTGGATTAATCAGGACTTGAGCCCGAATCTGAGGAAGATCTTTTCTGCCCAATAATTCCTGGGCAATAATGGCTGCAGCCCCAGCTCCAATGCTTTCTCCACTAACCACCACCCGTGCAGGGTCTACCCCATAGGTTTTAAGTTCTCTCAAGAAGTGGATGGTGGCATTCAGGCAATCCTTGTAAGCAGTAGGGTGACGATAGTCAGGAAGTTTGCGGTACCTAAAGAGGAAACCACCAACAACAAGAAAACATAGCATACTAGCGCAGACAAGGTGTTTAGTAATGGTTATTCAAATAGTGATCTCTATCCCCAGAGAAGGAAGAGCCTGGTTAAGCCCTAAGAATGACCCAAACAAATCAAGAGGATATCCTGGTTAGCTTTAACTGTCAACCTAATAGAGCCTGTAGTTACCTGAGAGGAGAGCCTTAAATGGAGAATTTTCTAATTCAGGTAATTCTGTGGGCATGTCTGTGTATGGAGTGGTTACCTTGATTATTAATTGGCACAGGAGGGTGAATGCCTCAATGGGCAGCACCATACCTTAGGTATGTGGCCCTGAGCTATGAAGTGTGAGCTTACAAGCCAGCAAGCAAGGAGCATCCTCCATGGTTCCTGTCATACTTGGCTGTGAATTGAGTTCCTTAGTTAGAGATAATGCTTTGTGAATTCGTAAGCAGGTCTGCTTTCAAGTTCCTTAATATTCCTTAATAATGAACTGTGACTCAGAGTTATAAACTAAAACAAATCTTTCCTCTACTGTTTTTGGTCCAGGGATTTTATCACATAACAGAAAAAAAAAAGCATAGGTGACGAGTTACTCCCATTGTTTTTATTGTTTTGTACCTGACTTAGAAGATCCTACCCAGAGTCAGAGTGGCAGACATTCTCCATTCAAATCCATATGGAAAAATAATAATAATAATAATAATAATAATAATAATAATAATAATAATAATAATACCCTACACAGGATTAGACAAGTTGAAAGCCAATTGTGCTAAAATTTGGAAAACAAGAAATGACAGGGACAAGGCAATAACTTGTCTTATTGCCTGTCAGTCAAGATGGGGAGGCAAAGATTAAAGTCAAGATGAAGTTGGTTCAGCTGAACGTAACAGGGAAGAAGTGAGACGATAAAAGGGCAGTGCAGGGCAGCAGGAGAAAAAAGAGGACTGAGCGAAGGTCTCCTTGTATTTCAACCTCTCTTAGGCATTCATCCCAGGCACTATTTTCTGCAGTTCTTTGGCATCTCACAGTCCTTTCTTTGGCTAGACAAAATCAGCCACTGCCTCACAATACTCAACCTTACAGTCCAGATCTCTGTAATTCCCCACAAAATACCACTATGGGTAGTCAGGAAGCTTGTTGCATACATCTAAATTGCAAAGAGGAAGCATAGCACAAATGGTGTACAGAGGCCAGTGGAGGTATGTCTATTTCTGTGCTTTGCATGTGAGAGATCTTTAGAGTCTGCAATGCCTTCTGAGATTTGGGTTTCAAAAATGAAAGTTCAGACACCATAGCAGCCAGGTAAGGAGAGGTCCCTGGAGATTCTAAAGATGACGCCTTTCTCCTGCTATCAGAGAGAACCATACATGCTTATTGTGTTGGCTAATTATGATTAGCAACTTGACCACATCTGAACGCAACAAAAATCTAACCAATGAGTGTGAGGGGATTTCTTGATTGGACCAGTTGAGGTTGGAATATCCACCTTAAATGCCACATGTTCTTGTGGCAGGCATCCCACATAAAAGGATACAGAGCAGGGAACTTTTGCATTTTGCCTGCTTTCTCTCAGTCTTGCTGGCAAGCTTATCCATTCTGTTCCTGAGGCATTCCTTATGTGGTATTAGAACCTATATTGTAATTCCAACATATACTCAAAGACCAAGAGCTCTCTAGCAATCCTTTGAGACTTGTGCATCAGAGTGTGACTATTGAGATATCCAGTCTTGTAGACAGAACAACTATTGAATTCTCGATCTCCATTAGGACACAGCTGGATCATCTAGCCTGCAATGCACTGCAAGGCTCTCTAATAAATCTCACTTTTCAATATATATTATATAAGTTCTGTTTCTCTAGAGAATCCTGACTAAATACATTTAGTAGCTTTCTCTAGTCACAATATATGCACTATCTACTTAGGCTGAGGTGTGAGGGAACCACTGTGGAGGAAATATAACAGGGAAGTTTTGACTTTCTCATTACTTTCTTTTAAAACTTTACTATGCTCCATTTCCTCATAATCTCTTAGAACAAGAGACAGAATTTTAGTAAGCAGCCCCTTCTGCCCCCATTCACTCAGAACCCCTTTTGTTTCCAGAAGACTAGAGTTGGCTCTTAAGTCAATCTCCACCTTCCTCCTGCGTGTCTAGCATTTGAGTCTGTGAGTTTTAACAGCACACTCTCACTCAAACAATAACCTTGACCTTGATCTGAGCCATCTTTCACTTCTCCATCATCTTTGCCATGCCAATGCCAGCCAGCTGAGAGGAAGAGTACTCCATGTGGTGGTTTGAATGAGGACTGTCTCTTATAGGCTCAGATATTTGAATATCTGATTTCTAGTTGGTAGCACTGTTTAGCAAGGTTGTGGAGCCTTTGGGAGGTGGAGCCTTGCTGGAAGAAGGAGGTCACTGTGAGTGGGATTTGGGTGCTTATGCCTTGTACTATTTTCTATTCACTCTCTGCTTTGTGCTTATGGTTGAGAATGTGTACTCTCTGCTTGATACTTCTACTGCTATCTAGTCAAGATGGACTCTCATTCTTCTGGAATCATGAACAGAAGTAAATTCTATTTTCCTTAAGTTTTCTTTGGTTGTGGTGTTTTATAACACCAACAGAAAAGTAACTAGGGCACTCTGATCCCTAGATCCATCACTTAGTTTCTTCTCACATCAATTTATTAGGTCTCTGGGTATTCACAGAATATATTCTACTGATTTTAATTATTTTAAACTATGATAAAGAAGGTATTCGATTTGGTGTCAGTTGTTGGAAAGTTTTATTTCTTTTTTCTCCTGCCTAGATTCCTTTATCTCATGATGGGCCTTTCTGTTTCACTTAATGAGTGGGCATGGAGTGGTACAGAGCATAGTAGGGCCTTCTAATCTTCTATTCACTCCACCACAGCTCAACCAGGAACCTGACAAAGCTAATGTCTATTATAAGCTACTTACCCCACTGCCAGTAGCACCGAATCTGTTTCCCGGGCCAGGTAACTGCATGTGTTGTGGTAAGAATCTGTAAGGCAAGAGCGGTTCTAATGCATCTCATGAAGAGGATCTAGAACTTCTACCACAATCCTAGGACAGAAACACCCACTATGAGTAAGAAAGTGACATCTTCCCTGTGTTCTTATTCTTGCCACCTCTGAAGTGACTCTGGCCAGATCTTCTCAGTAAAGCCAGTCATCAACTCTCAATGTCAGGGCTCAAGGGGACTTTTGGCTCATCTTTTGTGTTATTGTACTTTATAGTAAGGAAACTGAGGACTAGGAACTTGGGGGATCTGAAATATCCAAAGCCAAGACTGTGGAGTTTGGAATGACTTTTTAGAAATACTAATAATTTTATATATTTCATATTAAATAAAAATACACAAAATCAGGATGTGTCATTTCAGTTAGGGGGATGGTACATCTGAAGTTCCAGAAGGTGGAACCTCTATAATGACCAGGTTGCATATTCAGATACAGTGCCAGGCAGAAAACATGAGAAATGCATCTTCAGCTTAACTGTGTCCAGCTCTGGCTGTTGTCATACAGAAGCACTGGGTAGTCTGTGGACATGTTCACAGGATGCTCAAACCCACTGAACCAATGATTCTGAAGTAGGAACTCAGGTAACAGGATTTTGTAAATGTTACCAAATAATGTAGTAATATCAACAAATTGCTAGGTGGAAACAAGAACCTTCAATGATATGGTAAGAAGTGAAAAACAGGTGCTGAGGCCAATGCACTGAGAAGTATCCACTGAGGCAGGATGCTAGCTCCTCTACTCAAGGTTCTTAACAATCATGCTGCAGCCTTGCTGTATATTAGCACCATTCATGCTTTCTTAAATACAGATGTCTGGGACTCTCTTAAACAAGGAATGAATTGGATTATAGAAGGCAACTTGGGAATGGGTATGACACTAATGGACAGCCAACATGGAGTTCCTCTTAAACACAACTTTGGCTCTTCCACCTGTTCTGCTTCCATCCACTGTGTCCCACTCACATCCTTCCTCACCTTAAGAGCCTCAAGTTGCTCCAGCTTCATGGCTTTATACCTGCCACTTACCCTACTTGGAGTGAATAGAAAAGGGTTGTGATCGGTGATGTATCTCTATGGATACTGAACCTAAAAGGCACCCAGAATTAAGCAACTCACATAAGTAGCATTTCTATGGGTGTTTTATGCCACTTAAGAGCTTGGCAATCTAGGCTTCCAAAGGTTTCTGAGATAGAAAAATGCTCCTGGACAAGGACCCATACCCGGGTTCTGATCATAGTTAATTTGTGAGCATCATAGCAACACCTTCAGATGTAAAATAGCCATGAATATTTCTACCACCAGGTGGCAGCAAGGAAATGCTTATGCTGTTTCTATTTAAGGCCACCCATCTGTCCTTGTCTACACCTATGCTTCCTGCTCATTCAACTATTTATTCCCTTGTAAATTTATCCTTTAACTCAACCACCAACAGATAATTATATCCATGTGTTTATACAGTCTGTCAAAAAATACAAACAATAAGGCAAAGAACTGGGGATCCAGCAACATATCACACAGGTCTTCTTTTCCTCTTAACATTCCCATTCTTACTAAAGGCACAAAGACAGCAAACAAAAAACCCCACAAGGATTAGTGAACCAAAGCAAGCTCAGAAAGTGACAAATGCCATAAATATATACAAGAAAGATGTCATGAGTAAAGTCAGAGTGTAGGAATTTAACCTCAGAATGGCAGAAAAATTCTGGAGGTAGATGTTGGGGGAGGGCATGCTAGAGAGGCCATTTGTGAAAAGGTCCAAGATCAAGTGGGTATTCACCTATAAAGGCATGTTTTGAGAATAAAGTAGCATGCATAGAAGACCAACAGTGATGAGCTCAGCATGTCTACTGTGCAGAATAACAGTCTGTGCTGCAGTGTAGTAAGGGCAGAACTGGATAAAAGTGATTGTATGGTGAATAATATCAAAGGGCCAAAGAAGAGGCTAGACTGCCTGTTCTGAAGTCTGCTTTAAGACCCTTGCTGTTCAGAAAGAGGAACAGACTATAAATTAAGAAATTGAGAAGAGGGTTTCCGTCACAATGTCCAGCTGAAGGGGCTGGGTGGTTACAGATTGACTGCACTAAGGTAGTCCAGCATAGCTGAGAGATATGAGTTTGGGATCTTGGATGAGCCAGAGGCTTTGAGAACGAATGGGAAGAATCACACCAAGCATTTGACTGTTTGTGACACTGTTTCCCCTCCTGGACTAAAACTTATTGTAGAAAACATTTCCATAAATATGTCAACCTTATTGATTGACACAACCTGCAGCCTCAATTTGGGACCCCCCCAGAAGAATTTCTGACTGCTGCTTTCTTTGGCTCCCTGCTCATAATTCCCACCAGGAATGTAGATGTAGTTAGGTCAGTCATGAGAACACCCTCCTTTCCTGTGCTTCAGAAATGCTTCTTACCCAGGCTACCAAAAACACAACCTCCTCCATGGTAGTAGATGATGCCTCTCCGGGGTCCAGAGGAGGTTGACTTGGGCTGAAACAGCCTCACAGGGATTGTACCAAAATGCATGTTCTTCACCAACACACCAAAGTTATTCTTTTTACAGGATACCAAGAGGTCCTGTATAAAGCGGAAAAAGTGGGGCATGGAGCAAATTTTCATCTTCTCCAGTACATTCCCCTGGGGAGATAAAGAACAAAAGACCAGTTAGCTACCTTCCAAATCCACTTTATGACTGTTGCCCAATATTCAGTGTGTCTCAACTCACGGCTTACCCAAAGCTCTTAATTTGGTGGAATTGTTTCCTGTAAGCAAGTGAGTGCCTGGTTGTGATTGCTTTACCAATTCCTTAAAAACACATCATGAGGCCTGGTGGTTGTGGTACACACTTTTAATCTAAGCACTTGGGAGGCTGAGGCAGGCAGATCTTTGTGAGTTTGAGACCAGTCTGGCCTACATAGCGAGTTTCAGTACAGTTGGAGCTACCCAGTAAGACCCTGTCTTAAAGAAATAAGAACAAACCCAAACACAATCATACAAGCAAAAATGGGAGAAAAGCCACTGTTTCTAATCCCATGCTCACATAATGACACACCACACCCTCTGTCACACACAGTCCAAAGCAAAGGTGAGTGCTGGCCCATAGCCTACTACAGACTTGAGGTTTCTCTGTACAGTCTTCTCAGCTATGTACCCCATGCCTAGTTCAACATCTACCCTAAACTATGTGCCTTATTCTAGGTGACTCAGCGACTTTTACCTCATCATTCCCTTAGCCACAAAGCAGAACTAATTTCCATGCACTTTAGAGCTTTCTGGGTGCCATAAAGTTGGTGGGTTATGAAAATTACCAAACAATGAAGTTTACCCATGGTGATCCTCTTTTCCATGATACCTTAAGTATCAAACATATACTTGTTAGAAACTATATGGTGTGCTTTAAGTGTGAGTGACAGGGATACAATCTACTGGTAAGCTTGAAGTCAAGGGCACTTTAGATTTTTGAGGCATCAAAGGGTGGCACTACAGCCTAGTAGCCTCAAATATTTTACAACAGGTCAGCCTTGGACTATAAGAACAGTATCATCTGAAGTGAAGACTGGACTGGTGAGCTCAGCTTTTTACTCTTAACAGGCTGATAGACACCAGGACATGCTATAATAGTGGACTCCATCTAGAAGATTGGATGTATGTAGAGTTGATTGTCATGTGGCTTCTCATCTTATAGGAGAAAGCACCAATGACCTGAGAACATCTTTAGAAGTTCACACAGTCTACAAACGCACCCCCTGATGCCATTGTCTTTCCTTCTCCTCTTCTCTTCTTCTATTACACTGAACTCCTTGATGATCCTCCAAAATCCAGGCCCTTGGATCTCTGAAGCAACAAGAAATATATGTGCCTGTTCCCTCATCTTCTTTTAGTTACTGGCTCAGGTGTCTCTTCTCAGCAAGACAGGTGTCTTGTGCCTCTCCCTAGCAGGAATTATGGTCTCCTACTGCCTTTTCTTTCTCATAGTCAGGGATGTTCATGAGTGTGCATTACTTGTTACTACAGGGAAGCTAAGAGTGATGTTTTCTTATGCATTCACATCCCTGTTCTTAGAGCCTTGTTGACACATGACCAGATGATGTATTCAATGCCCAGTGTGGTAAAGTGAATAGTCCCAGTGGACATACAGAGAGATTGAGGGTGTCATAGGGGATAAACACAGCACAGCACTGGCTCCATGCACGAGTCTTTTTATGTTTGCTAGGAAATACAGAAGGAGAAGTTTTCTCTCATCTTATCCAGAATGCACTGTGGGTGGAAAGCTCGAAGAGACTTTTCCCAGAGTGGGCTGACAAGGACTGGGTCTGTCTCCTCATGCTTATGTCCAGGCCCTCCCCCAACTTTGTAACTATACTTTCCAAGAACCTTAGCACTGCACAGAGGTCCAACCTATGCTGACTCAATAAAGGAGCAATACAGAAACTAAACACTGAGGTAGTTCACCTAGGCTTCCAAAAGGAAACAATCACACACCCAAAGAGGATCTTCAAAAAAACTAAGAAAATCAACTGTATACAACTTTTTTTCTGCTGAGGGTAGTCAATGACAGTGACACTCTATAGGAGGTTCACAGTATTTAAGAAGTCCTTATCACAATGTCTGTCATCATCATTGACTGGTATCTGTGATCAGTGATCTATGATCTTAAATTATATGGATCTTTGCCAACTTTTTCCCAAGGCTGGGAGTCTCTCTACCCCTGACATGACCGAGTCATAAAATAAAAACCAAAACACTTACCAATGTTATTGTCAGCTGGAAGAAGTAGTGGAGAACATGAAATCTCACTCGTTGGGGGATGGGAGGAGGAACATGTACAGTGAAGATCTCTTTTATGAGAACCCATACACTGACCCCCAGAACCAAGAAGCTTGCAGTGGTGAAGAGTATTATCACCAAGATCATGGTGGTCGTGTTCTTTCAGATTAAGCTGAAGAAAACCTATCTGTTGGAAAGAACTTATAGAACTCTCTCCTCCACAGATCCAGGTGCTTTATAACACACAGAGTGACATCAGATCCTGCCCCTTCCCACTGCAGGCAACTGTGACATTCTGGGAACATCTCTTTGTGATGCTTAATGGATTGCACCAGATCCCCACCTGGAGAAGATCCCTAGCACCTTGTCCCCAGGGCATGTTGGGCTTTCTCACAGGACCTGGAGCATCAACAGCTGGTTAGAAGTGTGACACAGGGTGAGAACTTGCTGGGGAATGATGTCAGAGTACAGTTACATGTATGGGAGATTTGGAACACTTGCAAAAGTCATGTCAAGTGCCCTCTGGGTCTTCCTTCCCTCCAGAGCAAACTCAGGCCTTGTGTGTCAAGTAACATTTGAGAAAAACCACAGACAAGTATATGGAAAAGTTACCCACACACTGTTCTCTCTTTTTGCTAACCTGATATGCCTAGTATCAGAAATTAGCTCCACAGTTGCTCCTTGTCTTAGCCCCACATTATTTTTTGTCTCATACATCAACATCTATGATATAGCTGATATCCCTGGGGATTAGCTAATTTAGAGACAAAAAATCCTCATGTATGAACATACTTTTGCTATATAAACCAGGACATGTAGGATAGATACCATCTTCTTTATTATGTTCTCAATGACAATCAAGTATGGTGATTTGTCCAAATAGCAGAGAGACTAGAGAGTGAGCTGCAGTCTCTAAAAGTAACATGTATGAGACAGAACTATAAGCAGGATGTGGAAGATATTCTATAGCCTTGCTGTGAGCAGTAAGGCATACAATAAAGACTGGACTGTCTACCCAGAAAGAATTTATCATGCAATGAAAGGGAAGAATTGAAACAAGAAAAAGACATGTGGATATTCTTCCCAGTTCAATATTGAAAAAATCAATAATTTAGTATGAAGACAGGGACCATATAACAGCTAAGTAACGGAAGTGTGATCATCAGGAATACACAGTGTCTAAACTGCTTGAGTTGAAGTGTCAGTTGTGGGATGAAAGAGCCTCTCATGGGCTTTCTTGTGAGTATGTAGAACATGGCTTGTAGGATCAGTCTTTGTGCCATCGAAGCAGAAACACTGGGCAATATAATGATTCATTTCTTCTTGAGACAAAGGTTGTACAATCTGAGACAATACAAAGGATCAGCCTCTGACAGATGCCCTCATAAGAACCATTAGAGACACTTGATGATTGCTGGCTGAGTCTCCCCCAGAATGTCAAGGGTGGAGGGGCAATAGAGGAAGGATAGGTATCATTGGAGAAACTGGTATAAGAGAGGTAGTATTTCATACCCAGTCCACCAGACGAGATGGGATAGTTTTCAGGAGAGAGCAAGAAAGAAGTTGGTTAGGGTGGTGTCCTGGGGTTAATAATGGCCACCTTCTGTTTTTAAAAAAGTGCGTGTGGGTAGCCAGGAAGATAGGTCAATGGATAAGGGTGATTAATGCCAATTCTTATTATCTGAGTTTGATTCCTAAAACACATAAGGTGGAAGGAGAGAACCAAGTCCCAAAAGTTGTCCTCTAGTCTATTCACATGTTTTATAGCATCTACATGCATGCATGAATACACATAAGGGATACAAACACACACAAAAACATGTATCTATGGAGGTCATGATCCCCTGTGTTGGAGTAACTACTGTTGTGTCATAAAATGAGAATGATGTGCTACTTAAATTGCTTTGTAAAATTTATGTTTACACCTATAATAGAATATTCCTAATGTCAGTTTCAGACATGGAAGAAAACTTTGTTTGTCTGTTTGTGTCATAATGGGGGATTGTTGCTGTAAAGGCTTATAAATGGCTCCTAAAAATAATTAACTATTGATGTGTAATAGTGGACCAATACTCAGCCATACATGGAAATCAGATGTAATTAGATATTTATTTTACTCCCACTATGGCTTAAGTAACACCATAGAAAGAGGAAACAGAGGAAAGATGGAATGCTGTGTGGTGATTTCCTCTTAATTGGAACATTTCTCAGAGGAGAAATGAGAGATGCTCATACAACATCCCAGACTCAGAAAGTTGGCACATTTGCAAGGTTCTTCTCTATGGTCATATAAGCAGTAGCAATGGGTAAAAGAGCATGTGCGGCAGTGTACCAAGATTTTTGGGCTACTGCTTTCATGAGTCATCCATCATGCATGCAGGGTTGAGATTCCCAGTGATGCAGCTGCCTTTGAGTCACTCACGCTTCAGTTAGTGACTCCAATAACCTGGTTCATTAAACTAATCTTAGGTGAAATTGCTTCTCTGGCCTATCATTGTGTTTCTTTGGGAATGAATAAACTTTGGTTCTATTTTCCAAGAAAAGTAACACAATGGGATTGCTATTATTGCAGCCCAAGGATGAAAAACATATGGAAGAGTGTGAAGGTGGAAGTTGTCATATTTTATCTACTTGAGAAATTGCTGTAGTAAAACACTGACCAAATGCATGTGTGAAAGAAAAGGTTTACTGGGTGTACACATCTTCACCAAAGTGCAACATTAAGGGAAGCCAGAGCAAAAACCTGGAGACAGGAACTGAAGTAGTGACCATGGGGAAATGATATTACTTTTATTATACAACCTAGGACCACCTGCTTAGAAGTGGTACTCTCTATAGTGGGCTGAGCCCTTTCACGTCAGTCTATCAAAAAATGCTTCACAGACCTATACTCATAGGTCACTTTATTGGGGTCAGTTCCTCAATTTAGACTCCTCTTCTGGGTGATTGCAATTTGTGTCAAGTTGACAAAAACTAACCAACACCGAAATGAGAGAAGTAACATTGCTATAAGGCAAAACACCCATTACTGTGAAAACCCAGATGAGGACAAGTGCATAATTCTACTCTAGAGCCTTCACAGACAGGCCTCACTGGCATCTTCACTTCAGATTTCTGGTCTAGACCAGTGAAAGGAAATAATTTTGTCATTTGAGCCATCTATTTTTATAATAGTTTGTCATGCCTCCCTAGTAAGTGGGCTTAAAAGTTCTGGGGTGCTTTCTTTGTATATCAGTTTAATGCATTCTAGTGATCACTGACATTTTTTTTAACCAACAGCTAGAGAATCTCTGGTGCTGCCAAAAGCCATATGGGTGACCTGGAAAACTGATCTTCCTTAGTTAGGAGGATCCTAACAGTTCCTCCTTCAGTTTAAACAAGACAGGTAGAGCGGAGCCAGTTGCAACATTTTTGGCACTCAATGAGAGACAGCGGGAAGCTGAGACCCAGTGAAGGACATTAGGCTTGAGACAAAAGACTTAAAAACCCTGGTTAGTTACTATGTTGTGGCCTTCTCCGCTCTGCCTGGCTTCAAACTGCCACTCCAGTCTTCCGGTCAGGGTCTAGAGGGAGAGAGAGTGAGGATGAGAAGAAAAGATGCAAGTAATGGAGACAAGACAGACGTTCTGATCAAGTCTCTTTATTTGAAGGGAAATCTAGGGTATTTATACACTTTTGCCATGCCCTTTGTAGGCACGTGGATATGATGTAAGCCTTGGAGGCATGGCTAGCATGTGGATAGCTGCTTTCTAGCCACTTTCTGCTAAAGGTCGGCTCCCAACAGGTCCCCCTTTTAAATTATTTTTTCAAAAGGGAAGGCTGGGAAAACTCACGGAAACCGTGCCTGTCCTAGGTTGGAACAAAGGACCCCAGCCTCCCTTTCTGGTGCTTGGATACTCTACAGCCATTGGTTCTGCTCCTGTCTTAGGATGGTGAGGCCTCCATTCTTTTAGGGGCAAGGGTCTCGGTATGCTCTCTTACCCATCATTGACTATCCGGCTTAGCGCGTAAATTAGAGGTTAATCCTCATCAGTCTTGATGACAGAGGTTTCAGAGTCCCCTACTTTCAGTCTATAAAAATGGACCTGTATGGGTTTCATTTGAATAGCATCTATCTGTTGCCATACAAAAGCCATCAGTCTGTTGAACAGCATAAACCCAAGAGACAAGAGACTTAGCAATGCCTAAATAGTGGGTATAACAGCAATACTCTTTTTAAAGGGCAACACACAGAAATACAGAACTGATCATAGCTTTGATCTTAACAAAAAAGTAAGGAAATTCCCTGTCCCTGCTCAGTCAATCTCAAACCCCAAAAACAACTATAACAACTGTTGTAATGGGTTTAAACAATGTACCCCAAAAAATCATAAGTCAGAGAATCAAGAGTCCAATAGAGCCACCCTGGAGATTCAGGTGGTGATGTCCCTTCAGCATTGAGAACTTCTCAGGTCAGGTTTGCTCATTGATCTGTTCCAGTTTGAAGGCAATTGTGAAGCATCTTCATGTTTCCTTCATATTTCCTGCAAGGAAAAAATACGCTTCTCAGGGGGTTTCTCCTCCCTGGATTTGTTATTGTTGTCTATTTGTTTAACCAGTCTCTCTGGCAGCCAACGTGCAGCATCTGCAGTTTGGGAATATATGCAAACAGAACCTCTTCCCCAGATAAGCACTGGATCTGGCCCATTCCAGGTTCCAGTTAATGGGTCTTTCCAGAGGACTGTTGCAAAATTCTTTTTGGTATCAGGATGCCAGAATCCTCTTTTAGGATTTTTATATTTGTGATCAGTAGGGTACAATGGAAGTAGCAATAGCTGAGCTATCCTCTTTCCTGTAGGAATAGTGACTATATTCTGAATTGCCTGGGCCATTACCTTAATCTCACCTTGATAATCATTGTCTATAACTCCAGGAAAAAATTGTAGTCCCTGAATAGTAGTACTGCTTTTTCCCATTATCAGGCCAAACACATTTGGATAGAGCAGTCCAAACACTCCAGTGGGTAAGGCCTGAGGTCCCATTTCTGGGCTTAATACTGTGTGGGTGGCAGAACTGAGGTCCAGTCCTGCGCTTCCTGGTGTTGCTCGACTAAGTTCCGAAAGGGATTGGTGTTTGTTGGTATGACACTGACTGCTCCATAAGCCTGTTTTGGCTTGCATTGGGTCAGAGGCTGAAGCTGGCCCCTGTTCTCGTTTCCCTGATTATGGGAAAGGGTGTTTCCTTGTGTGTCTCTTTTGGACCTACATTCACTAGCCTAATGCCTTCCACGTTTGCAAAGTGGGCAGAGCCCAGGCTGTTTGCTGGGCTGTCTCTGGGTTAACTCATTTTCTGCCTTGTAATCTCTTGCAAAGTGTCTTGGCTTGCCACATTTAAAACATGCCTTTTTATCTCTACTTGCCAAAAATTTTCTTACTGATTGTCCTTGCATAGCAGCTGCCATAGCTAAGCCCTGTTGGTAGAAGGGACCTATGTCAGAACAGTCTGTTGTACCCTGTAAGGTCTGTCTTTTTCCTGTAGGGTCTAATGGCCACTTGGCAGGCAGGATTGGCATTTTCATATGCAAGTTGTTTCACATAATCTACACCTGCCTCTGCATTACCAAAAATCCTCCCTGCTGTTGTCATTAATCAATGAACAAAGTCAGAAAATTGCTCATCAGGCCCTTGCCTGACTGTTGTTAAAGATGCACCAGGGTCTCCCTTTATTGGGAGTTTACACCAAGCCTTCATGGCTGCATTTTGAATCTGAGCATATACACTTGGATCATATTGCATCTGGTTATCAATAGAAGCAAATTGCCCGTCTCCTACTAAGGCATCAAAGGACCAACCATTGCCTGCCTGAATGTTTCTACTAGCTGTCTCTTTACAATTCTCATGATACTCTGATTTCCAAATAAGATAGTCTTCACCACTAAGAACTGCTCTCACTAACATATTCCAATCACTAGGAGTCAGCCACTCCTCTGCTACAAACTCTAAAATTACAAGAGTAAAGGGAGCAGTGGCACCATATTGAGATACAACATTTTTTAATTCTTTAATGATTTGAAAATTAAACCCTGTGTGATGTCTCCAAGCAACCCCTTGAGCATCTCTGGTCTCTGATACACGGAAAGCCTTAGTGTCTCCCTCCTCTGGCTGATCTTTAGCTGAACTAAAGCTAGAGGATAGGGACTGCCTTTGGACTCCAGGTTGAAGAACGTGAAAATCTGGGGGATTTTCGCAGTTGGCCTCTCGAGACCTCTTCCCTGTCCTTAATTTTTGTAGCTGATTAATTAAGTCCTGATACTCTTTTTCCAACTCTATTAGTTGTTTAAGAATAGAAATTTTATCCTGTAACTCCTTTCTGGGATCTACAACCACTGTCTCCACAATGGGAGTCTCTGGAAGCGGAGGTGCACTGGGAGAGGGCCTTGGATACCTATGTTTCTTTTTATTTTGAACATGAAAGCAGGCAATTAACACACATGAGCAGCAAACAAACAGAACAAAAACAGAGAGTTTAGTTCAGGCTGACTTATTTCTTGCTCCATTTTCATTATACCTTTCTCAACACAGCAGATTCCTGTGGCAGTCAGCAGATCCTTCTAACATCCTAACTGGGTCTCTAGTTCCTAAAGTCCTAATGTTCCTAACGTCCTTCACTGGGTCTCTGGTTCCCTCTGCCTCTCATTGAGCACCAAAAATGTTTCAACTGGCTCCACTCTACCTGGCTTGAGACAAAAGACTTAAAAAGCCTGGTTAGTTACTATGTTGCGGCCTGCTCCGCTCTGCCTGGCTTCAAACTGCCACTCCAGTCTTCCGGTCAGGGTCTAGAGGGAGAGAGAGTGAGGATGAGAAGAAAAGATGCAAGGAATGGAGACAAGACAGACGTTCTGATCAAGTCTCTTTATTTGAAGGGAAATCTAGGGTATTTATACACTTTTGCCATGCCCCTTGTAGGTGCGTGGATATGACGTAAGCCTTGGAGGAGTGGCTAGCATGTGGATAGCTGCTTTCTATCTGCTTTCTGCTAAAGGTCGGCTCCCAACAAAGTTGCACTCAATAGTAATTTACATTTACATATGTTGACATGCTAAAATTTCCCTAGTCTTGTGAAAAGAATATAATTTCAAGGCTTCATCCCAGAGATGTAGGGATGGTTCAATATATGAACATTCATTAGTGTAATTCACTGTATAAACATACTGAAAAAATCACATGATCATCTCATTTGATGCTGAAGAAAATCTTTGACAAAATCCAATACCCTTTCGTGTTAAAAAGTCTTGGAGATAACAGGAATATGAGGCACATAACTAAACATAATAAAACCAATGTAGAATAAGCTAATAGTCAAAAACAAATTAACTTGAGAGAAATTGAAAGCAATCTCAATAAAATCAGGGACCAGGCAAAGCTCCACATACACTGCCTATCTATTCAATACAGTAATTGAAGTTCTAGATAGATCAATAAGACAACAAAAGGAGATCAAGGGAATACAAATTGGAAAGGAAGAAGTCAAGATATCACTATTCATGAATAATATGCTAGTATATATAAGCAAACACCAAAATTTTACCAGAGAACTCCTACAGATGAGAAACAACCTCAGCAAAGTGGTGGCTGGATACAAAATTAACTCAAAGAAATCAGTAGACCCCCTTTACACAAGTGATAAATTGGCTGAGAAAGAAATTAAAGAAACAACATCCTTCACAATAGCCACAAGTAACATAAAATATCTTGGTATAACTCGAACCATGCAAGTAAAAGGCCTCTATGACAAGAACTTCAAGTCCCCAAAGAAAGAAATTGAAGAAGATATCAGAAGATGGACACATCTCCCATGCTCATGAATTGGTACAGTTAACATAATGAAAATCCCCATCTTACCTAAAGTAATCTACAGATTCAATGCAATTCTCATCAAAATTCCAGCACAATTCTTAGCAGACATTCAAAGAGCAATTCTCAACTTTGTATGGAAAAACAAAAAACCCAGGATAGCAAAAAGAAATATTAATAAAAGAACTTCTAGATTGGTCACCCTCCCTGTTCTCATGCTGTACTACAGGGCAATAGTGATAAAAAGAAAACCCTGGATGGATTAGACAGGTTGATTAATGGAATTGAATCAAAGAACCAGAAATGAACCCACATATTTATGGATGCTTGATTTTTGACAAAAAGTCAAAACCAAACAATAGAAAGGGGAGAGTATTTTCAACTAATGGTGCTGGTATAACTGGATGTGTGTATGTAGAAGAATGTAATATTGATCACAATGCATATTGTGGTTCAGCTGCATATTGATCACGCTGCACAAAGCTGAGGTCCAAGTGAATCAAAAATCTCAACATCAAACCAGTTACACTAAATCTATTAGAAGAGAAAGTAGACACAATTTACTGAAGAGAGCAACAGTGGCTCAAGGCTCTAAGATCAACAATTGGCAACTGGAATTTCATAAAATTACAAAGCATCTGTAAGGCAAAGAACACTGTCAGTAGGACAAAATGGCAGCATACATATTGGGAAAAGAGCTTCATTAGTCTGACAGAGGTCTAATATCCAAAATGTACAAAGAAGTCAAGAAGTTAGACTCCAACAAGCCAAATAACTCAGTTTAAAAAATGGGGTACAGAGCTAAACAGAACACTCAACAGAGGAATCTCAAATGGCCGAGAAGTACTTAAAGCAATGTTTAACACCCTTACTTATCAGAGAAATGTAAATAAAAATGACCCTGAGATTTCACCTTACACCAATGAGAATGACCAAGATCAAAAGTCAAGTGACAGCACGTGCTAGTGGGGATGTGGAGAAAGAAAAAACTCCTTCATTGCTGGTGGTATTACAAATTTATATATCCACTCTGGAAATCAATCTGGCAGTTTCCAAGAAAATTGAAAATAGTTCTAACTGAAGACTCACCTATACTGCTCCTGAGCATATACCCAAAAGATGTTCCACCATACCACAAGGAAATGTGCTCCACACCCACAGCCCTGAAAAAGCTAAACAAGAAGGAAGGCTCAAGCATGTAGAAGGAGCAGAGACCCACAATCAAACATTGGTCAGAGCTCAGGGACTCATGGAAGAGGAGGGGGAAGGACTGAGAGTCCTGAAGTGGATAGGAACTCCATAGGAAGACCAACAAAGTCAATCAATCTGGACCATTGAGGGCTGTCAGAGACTGAGCCACCAACTGAAGGGTATACAGGAGCTGGACTGAGAATTCCCTGGTACATATGTAGCAGATGTGCAGCTCAGTCTCCCTGTGGGTCTGTTGTGGATTGCCTGGTGTTGTCTGTATTTTGATGTTAATCCTATCTCCTACAAGGAGCGGATCATGTATTCAGGTGATTCCTTGTGAACCTGCTGCCCAATTTAACTAAAAATAAAGGCTAGAGCCTGTGAATAGGCAGTGGAAAGGAAAACCATGGCTGGAAGTTATAGAGAAGAGAGGGGAAAGAAGAAGGGAGATGGAGGATCGAGGAGAAGAAGATGGAGGAAGAAGATGTGGAAGATGGAGCAGACACATGAGGGCTGGAGGAGCTGCAGGTACCTA
This sequence comes from Arvicanthis niloticus, assembly GCF_011762505.2. Classification (NCBI taxonomy): domain Eukaryota; kingdom Metazoa; phylum Chordata; class Mammalia; order Rodentia; family Muridae; genus Arvicanthis; species Arvicanthis niloticus. Next base: position 10,466,996 of record NC_047662.1, on the reverse strand, counting down.
AAAATTTCATAGCTGGGCAATAGAGTAGTGTAGTGGTATATCTGCCCAATCAAGGCATGCAACTTGTAAATATATTAACTGAGCTTTGTGTTCTTTGCACGGGCATATTGGGGTACAGATTTACTGATACAAATCTGACTGGTATATACAAGAATCTCAACGTTCATGGTCAGGGAGCAACTGGATTCATCTTCAGATATGCAACCTGCAGGACCCCCTATATAACAAAACTAAGACATCACAAAACAAACAGTTCATGATTGAGGTTGTGGGCAATACCTAAATATTTAATGAACCTCTGCTTTGGTTGTTATTCTTTATAAGGCAGGAGAGACCATGGAGAATCTGACAGTGACTCTCAGATTTTGCTTTGGACAATGTAATCTTGGAGCTATAGAGAACATATGGCTGCACTTTCTGATTCAAGTCAAGATGTTTACTTGGTTACATTGAATGTACAAAGAAAAAAGATTTCCCAATGATGCCCAGGCCTTACATTAAAAATCTTCCTGGCTTAACCTTATGACCAGCTGGATTATAGCTGTGTCACCACATTTAACTACAAGCATGTATTTTAGATCTTTTCTGATATCCCTGTAGGCTATTTAAAGCAGTTATCTACACTGACTCTGGGCAGAAGAAAAATCAAACTCACAAATCTCAGTTTTAAATGACTATTAAATTTTAGGACTAATATTGACGGCTTAGCATGAGAAGTAAACATGAGCTCTTTCTGACATTATATGATAGCAGAAAATTTGCCTCAGTTCTATTCCTTGGCCTACAGATGCTCTTGTTTGCTGTGGCTCACATTTTAGAACACATAACACAGAAGATATACAAGGAACAGAGAAGAACCTTGATGGACTTTTGATTTGAGTCAGGGTCACTTTGGTGGGAGGATCTATGCCTACAGCCTGCACCTTCCTCCCCTTATAGGACAGTAAAAAAGAAGCAGTTCTGTATCCCAAGTGCCACTACAGAGAGTAAAGCTGCCATAGACAAATTAAAGAAGTATGTATCACAAAGATTGCATTCACCTGACTAGAATATGCAGAAGTGTGTTGGAGAATGACTGTGGATGATTCTGAATTACTCAGGCAGTTACGCTGAATGAAACTGCCCTACAGCTGTTCTTACTGCAGCAAGTATACATACTTGTCAAGTGTTCACATGCTTGCTGTTGGGGAGGTGTGCAAAAGGAACAGCAAACCAGCATTAGAATCCATGGAATGCAGCCCACCAGTTATCACAGTCATGATGACTGTTCCTCAGAGTGGCAGAGTCCCAAGGATTACGTGTCCTGAGGACTTCATGTGCTGTGAAGTTTTGCTCTGCTTGTTGTCTTTGTAGTCATCACCTTGTAGTTATTCCTCATAAACTATGAGTTGTATGAAAACTCTAAGGGGCTTTCCAGCCCCTTGCTGGGCAGTATCATTGTCACTTACAATAATAGTGATCTTTTTCAAGCATTGTCACCTGTAACAAAAAGTTTCTCGATAGAGGGGACAGGAAGACTTTTGGGAAAAGAGTTCTCTCACTGACTCGTGTTTTCTCCCTGCCAGACATCTTAAGTTCATAATTCCCTGACACTGGATCAACAGCATACAGCTTCTTCAACTTTAAGGTCCCACTATCAAAGGTTCCTACAGTTTTTGCCTTCTACAGTACCCAAGAGACGTCATCCTTAGACGTTATTAGCTTCTCTTGGTACCATTCATTCAGCTTTATAGCAAAACAACAAGGTACTTCCCATTGTGCATCTGGCACTCAATGGCATGTTTTCAAGTTAGCTGTGGTCATGGACTCCAGCATAAAGTTTGGATATAGAAACACTGTGACTGCTTCTCACATCCATGAATGCTTCTTGCTCACCACCTTCTTTTTAGTCCCTGACTACTGCAAAATCAAAGTAATATCTACAGCCTTTTGACCATACAACTCAATCATCCCAAAATCATGATTAGAGAGAATCAGAGTGAAGTTCAGAGGACCTCGGTGTCAGCCTGATATTGTAAAATACAAAGAACAGACATAGCTCTGAGATAAGACTGCACAAGTGTGCCACTGGCCCGCCCACATAGGAGATGATGATCCTTTCCTTACTAGTTGAGTTGGACAAAAAGCCAGGTGAGTATCTGGTTGCCCAATGATGTATTTACTTGTTCCATTATACACACCCACCACATCCAGAGAGCAGTTGCAGTCATTGAATGAGGAACATCAGGATCATCATCGATAGTCATTCCCCAAGGTCAACCTGGCTTCTGAACGTTTTAGATGTGGGGAATGAAATCAGGGTGTGAAATTCTTATGAGTCTTATGTAAAGGTCTTGGGTTCTGCAGCAGTCTATAGGGTGCAGTGCCTAGTCTTCTTTACTGTGTTGACAGGAAGGAAGGTTCAGGGACTTGCACATGGCCTCTACTACAACAATAACACCCACTCTGTGGTCAGAGAGCAAGCAAGTGTTTTCTAGCTGTTCCCCAGTGTACCTGTGATGTATATTATTCTGGCACAGAAATATAAGAGTAATTTGTGTTCCAGTGGGTCCTTTTGAGGAAAGATATCAACTGTCAATGAAATTGTAAGTTCACAAGGCTAGTGTTATTTCAGAATAAGCTTATAACAACTTGGTATGGGGTATGAATATTTTCTTTTCTTCTGAAAATGATCGATCTGGAAAATCATTGCCAGTGCCTTCTGTCAATGGTTCTAAGGAAGTCTGGAAAGACAATTCAATAGGTAAAGACTCTTGCTGTCAAATCTGATGATTTGAGTTCCATTCTCAGAACTCATATAATAGAACCAATTCCTGTAAGTTGTCCTCTGACAGCCACACACATAATATGACACATAACCCTGCCCTTACATTAGTAAAGTTGCATATATAATATATTATGTTATAATTATATACTTAAAAAATTCAAGGTCCTTCCCAGGGGACATAGTTTGTACTTTAATCTAGAGGTTCTAGAGCTATGAACAGAATTGGGGTTTGAAATTAGGTGAGAAGGTATGACTCTTGACATCAATGACTTAAACTATACATCCAGCTAAGACATCTTTCCTGTTATAAGGATGAAGCAATTCTACAGTAAGCCACTCATTCATTTTAATCCTGTAACATCATGGTAGAGAAACAATGGCCAGACTTCTCATAGCTGAAATATTCTCATTCAGAGAGTAAGTCATGCTGCTTGTGGTTAAATTTGGAGCTTTGGCTCTGCTACACCTGGGATTTTATCAGCCTGATTGAATTTAGAATACCTACATAATATAGTTAACCTTTACTTTCATAATTGTCCTTCCAGAAGAGTGTGTATTGACTGTGGCATAGTCTTTGCTCATATATTTCTCAATACTATAGTGAGCTAAATATCTACTGGTCATTCCATTCAAAAGGGATGCTTGACATGTGGGATATGCAATGTGTGCCTGTGTGTGCCTAAATTTTTTTATCTTTTCTTTCTTTCATTCTTTTCTTTTTTTGTATCTCTAAAGTTACAAACTCCAAACCTATCTCCTGGCCAGTGAGGGGCCCTTGAGTCAGAGGAAAAAAGAGCCCTAGTAACTAAGCCCTTTTTTCTTAATCCCTGCTGTTATCAATGGTAGTTATTGCCAGAAGCTAGTGTTTTTGGGCCACAAAATAGCTAAGAGTTAAAAAAGAGGAAATTTACAAATGATAAGCTACTTTAGCTTCTGCAATCACAACTTTTGCCCTAGTAATCTCCAATGCCACCTATTGCCTCCCGCCTCAGTCTACACTGGATGCTGGTATGGTCACAGCAGATTAAGCTTATAGGTTTCCTTGTCATAGCAGATAAACATCTGATTGGATCATGAGAATAGGAATGGATTTTCAGTGTACTGACTTAAAATGGGAGTATCAGAGAGTCACATGCAAATGGGAAGATTCATGTTTAGATGCAGGGGGTAAGCTACTTCTAATCAAAAGGAGTCTCCAATTGACTGTGACATTTGTGGTTTTGAGTTTCATAAACCCAAACATACATCCCTATCTTTATACTTCAGGATGGAAAGTTTGTAACTCTGTAGACAAACTTGCCATGATAATGCAACAAGATACACCATTAAACTCTGCATTTAAGTTCCTCCAATGTCCTTTGTATGGCTACAAAATTTGAAAAATTCTTTTATGACTGTTAAGAGACTTTCATTTTTCAGTCAAACAAGGAGGCAAACCCCTACATTTTTCTTGTGTTTGCATGAATCTAGAAATCAGTACCACACCATATATCTTAATATCTTTATACTAAGTATACCTATACCCATCAGCTGGAGAAACCACTTAGCTTCTCAAAATGTGTTGTTTTGTTTAGGATGTTAACTAAATTAACCATGGTGATCATTGCATCAATTTTGAAGTCACCATCTATTATGTGTTATTATTACATAATTTCTACCTGGCAAATAACTCAGCCCTGTACTTAAAACCCAACAGCATGCTAGGTCATATCCCCCAAACCATGTTATATAGTCTATGCTCTAGGTATTATTGTTTCAGGTAACTCTACCAGAGAACACTCACAGATATCTTTAAAGCCAAATAGAAAGTCTTTACTCTGACTGGCTGGCAGATGCATGGAGAACTCAGCCAAATAATGTAGTTCTGATCCTTATTATTCATAGCTTTGTATGTACAAAAACCACATAGTGGATTGACACACTTCAATCATCAAGAACAGTTAGCAGTAAGTGGAGGTACAAGATCAAATAAAACAAGGTTGGTACATTAAAAGACTTTCCTAGAACTATGAACTGTAGTGAATTAAGTCTTTGTTCTTGTTTTGATAGGTGTGGAGTGGTCTATGAGCTGGGTTTTTAGGTCATAATGCTGTCTCTAACATGGTATCAGTCGTCCTAAGTTCCAGTGACCTGTTAAACCTTTGCTTGTATTGATACCTTATCAGTTATGTTCAAACACAAGGAAAGAATCACACTGTAATTTGGGCAGATACAACTTAATAAGAACTCCTAAACTCGTATAAAGGTCCAAATAAACAGATCCTTGGCTGACAAATAATGGGGATTCCAAGGAACACAAGAAGTACAACCATAGGAATGGCTGCTATTCTTATGTCTGTGATCTTGGCTTCAGTGAAGGGCATGCTTCCAAGGCTCATTGTATATCAGAAGCATGGAGATGCTGTATTGAGTGCAAGTAAGGTTCTTCATAAAAATCTACTGCCAGAGTACACATGGAGTGACTGGGAAGTGGTTGACAGGGATATGAACTGTCCAAAAGGACACTGGTAAGCTAAGCCTAGGGGAAAATATTGTATGCAGAAACCAAATACTGCAGAACCCACATATTCCAGGAGCTAATCAGAGAACATTGGCACTAGGGAGAGAGACATTTATCCTCTAATGGCTCTTCAATAGCTTCAGCTAGTAATTCAAAGACACATATTTGTTTCATAGAGTGTGCAATAAAGATTGACAGTGGGAATTGATACATATGCAATCCCTGAAGACATCTCAATAGATACACACATACTAAGAAGTAGGAAGTAAATTTCACAGAACACTCAACTTGTTGTGGGAGATATTTAAGATGGCAGCATTCAATCTGGCTTTTCTTAATCAGCCGCCATGTTCCCGACTAGCCTAGGCCTGCAGCCATGAGCAAAGGTAGTGTACCACCTCTGCTGCTCAGCTCAGGCTATCTGCTCAGGTGGTCACAGACACTGGCCCTGCCACCCATGAGACGCCAGTGGGGAAGATGACTCTGCCAATCTTCCACACTGTCTCCACAAGGCGGGGCTGCTCTCAGACCATCCCACCATCCATGTGGGCCCAGTAGGAAATGAAACTCTAATACTTAAAAATTAATCAAAAGCTTTATATGTTTGGTAATGCTCAATAACAATATGCCCATACAATTAGAGGTGTTTTCCAGTTAGCTAACCTAAATATAAGTTGTTACCCAGGACTGCTCTCCATACCTGTGTGGCTCTTCATCCTCCTATATCTCTGCTCTCTCTAGCTCCTCCTCTTCCTTTTCCTCTTCCTCTCCTTACTTTTCCCACCTTAGCTCCTCCTACACTAATTGAACTCTGTGATGATTGTTCACAGACTCAGTGGTCTATGGAAGTTTCCAGTGTCACATTCTTCAAGCTAGAAGAGCAGTTTCTATTATACCACTGAGTATAGAATTTGATAGGCCTCTTTATACTTTCTTTTGGCTCATAGTTATAATTTAACATACATACTTACTTGTTGTATTTAGGTAGTTCTCTTATAAAAAGTATCAATGACAAACATGACTTCTTATGGAAACAAAGAAGTAAATAAAGCTTTGATCACAGTGTATCTATCACATGGCTAAAGAAAATCTAGATGTGTGAGTGTCTATTTAAAGATTTCTTATCTAATGTACAATGTGATTTTTTTCAATAACTCACAGTACTGTAACATGTGCATGCAGGAAGCTCATCCAAAACAGGTATCTTCTCTGGAAATTACATTATAAACTGCATTTATTTAATATCAGCACATAACAATTCAGTGTTACACTGAGGAGGTCATTTTAAACAGCAAATTGATGAACAAAAAATATACATAAAAATTCTAAAGCCATGACACCAAATAAATCACACAGAGACAGCTCTTTATAATACAAGGGCTGAAGAGAGAAGACAAGCAACATCTCACTCACCTTTGGACAGGAATGTTTATGAACAAAAAATATATATAAAAATTCTAAAGCCATGTTTATATTTACTGATTCCAATATTTTTAATAAAATTAATTTATTTATTTACATTCCAAATATTGTCCTACTTTCTGCCCCTTCTACCTAAGTTGTACACCCCATGTCCCTTGCTTCTGAGAGGGTGCTTCTCCACACACACTCACTCACTTCCACAAGCATTCCCCTTCCCTGGGATTTCCTTAGGATTAAGTGCATCCTCTCCCACTAAGGTCATAAAAGGGAGTTTTCTGCTATATATCTGCCAGGGGTGGGGTGGTATCAACCAACCTATGTATGCTCTTTGGTTGGTGGCTTAGTCTCTGGGAGCTCTGAGGGGTATGGATTAGTTGATACTGTTCTTCATGTTGCAATTCCCATCACCTCCTTCAATCCTTCCCCTAACTCTTCCATAGGGGTCCCCAACATCAGTCCAATGGTTGGTTGTAAGTATCTGCATCTGTCTCAGTCAGCTGCTGGAAAAGCCTCTCAGAGGACAGCCATGCTAGGATCCTGTCTGTAAGCCCAACATGGCATCAGTAATAGTGTCAGAGTTTTGTGCCTGTGTATGAGATTGATCTCAAGTTGAGCCAATTACTTGATGGCCTTTTCTTCAGTTTCTGCTCCATTTTTGTCCCTGCATCTGACTCCAAGATTTTTCTGCTTTGCTTTTCATGTCTGGACCCGACTGTAAAAGTTTCATAAGCATTAATTTTGAGATTATTTTAGGAGGTAGGGGGATTCTTGAATAATAATGTCAACAATCTTAAAGCTATCTGTTGGGTCAAGTGGAAAATTTTGAATGTAGATGTTTTACAGACCAGGAGAGAAGAGTCCAGAGATAGCCAATGCTATAGTGAGAGCTCTTGTTGCACTTGGATTTGTAATTTAGGGGCTCCATTGATAATATGCAGAGAATCACAATGCAGCTTCTAGGATTTGAGAATGAAGAAAGCCCTCTTTACAAATAAATGTTCTCCTTTTGAGAATCAATTTTTAGTTTTCTGCTGATCCATGGTGGAGAGCAAACTCCTGTTCAATGGATGGTCAAGTAGCTACATTGCCTATCTTAGAAGATATACTGCTATCACAAACTATAACACACAGGATTCTGTATAAAATAAATGTGTGCCTATTATTTTGGTGGCATTGATTTCAACATCAAGGCTCAGGCATCTAGTGAGGGTCATCATGATTCATTATCCATAGGGAAAGTCAAGAGAACATAAAAAGTAAAATACAGCTAACAGCTTCTAGTCTTCTCATCATTGAACCAACCCATTAATAAAAGTGGATCCCTCAAAACCTCATTACTTCACATGATGTCACTAGATAAATTTTAGCTATCACATTCTGGGGACACACCCAGAGTGTATCAGAAGCTGAGCTCCCCACATAAAGTGTTGCCTGGCCTGCCTTGGAATGCCTGGTTCTATATTTGAACGCAAACATTATTGGATAGTTTTACATCATTGTTATAAAATATCTAATAAAAACCTGTAGGTGATCTTGGCTCTGAGTTTCAAAGGACTTGGGTTCATTAAAGTATAGAATATATAACAGAAGGGCTCAGTTTGTGGCAGGAGATGTGTGATAGAGGCTGTTGACATCATGGTGAATCAGGAAACGGAGTGAATCAGTAAGCTATTTTGGGATAATAAATGCACAACAGGTAAATTATATTTTCTAGTTAGATTCTAATGCCCCAGATTTCCAAAACATCACATCAGGCTGGGAAACAAGTTTTGAAAATTTTAGCCTACAGAGCCGTTGTAGATTCAAGCAAGAATCTCCCATCCCTTGTTCCCACAGGCATCTGATATACCCTCCTTGTTCTCTTTCAAACTCATGGCCTCTTTTTTTGTTATTTGTTATTATATGCATATATTTCTAAATCCAATATTATATGTCTGAATAATGTTATTTGCCTGTATCAAGCAACTAAGGAATGCTGAAAATGGGAGAAATAGTGTTTCTTAGAAAATAACATGCCAATTGGTTATCCAACACTAAATTGTCAGTCCTGAAAAGATACACACAAGTAACATACAGGGCCTACACATTTAAAGAGAACTGACTCTTCCTCTCCCAGCAGCTACAAATTATGAACAGTTCTTCAGCTGGGATAAGGATTCATGCTCACCTCTTCTTTCCATGTTGTGATTTTTGTCTGGCTTGAGCTTGTTCAGGATTTGTATTTGCTGTCACAACCATTGTGAGTTTATATGTGCCTCTGCCCTGTTGTGTCTGAAAGCATTTCTTTCTTGGAGACATCCACCACTTCTTGAATTTTTTAAAAAAAGATTTATTTTATTTATATGAGTACACTGTAGGTGTCTTCAGACATGCCAGAAGAAGACATTAGATCCCATTACAGATGGTTGTGGGTCACCATGTGGTTGCTGGCAATTGAACTCAGGACCTCTGGAAGAGCAGTCAGTGTTTTTAGATGCTGAGCCATCTCTCCAGCCCACTTCTTGTTTACTTTCATGACAATCCCTAAGCTTTAGAAGGAAGGAATGTGATAGAGATCTCCCATTTAGAACTGAGCACTCTACAGTCTCTCATTCTCTGCTACTTGGCCAGTTGTGAGTCTCTATATTAATCACCATCTCATGCAAGAAGTTTCTCTGAGGAAGGTTAAGTGATGCACAAATCTACAGGTACAATGATAATCCATTGGAAGTTTATGTAATACTATGTCCATTTAATAGACTAATACTGGGGGTTTCTTCTCTATGGCCTATGAACTCTATAGCCACAGGCTGTAGTAGTGGTCCCAGGTACTGGTGTCATCTAGTAGAGCATACCTTGGACTACACACCTTCCCAAAAAAATCATAAAGAAACCTGCTACTGTAATAACTGCATATATATTTAAATTAAGTTATACTATAACAGGGTTATAGTGCTTTTTCCTACTAGACATCACAGATTAAACAACTAAAAGTCCAGTGATAGGAATGGGTTACCATTACCTCATTTTGAATTGTTGGCCAGGGAGGTCCCAGAGACCAAATACCACAGGATAACACCAAAACTCTTAATTTCTTTCCAGAACTTAATTATAAGACCATATTATCAAAGACACTACATACTTGTATCACAGAAAAGGGAGAAATCAAGCTGATACTGAACCTGAAGGTTCCTTTACTGGCCAGCTTTCATAGTGCTAGAAGGTGCTATGCCTACTACCAACAGAGAGAAATATCAATCTTACCCAGATGTTTAAGTTACAGTAATAACTAGCCTGGCAAGATATGCCTACTTGTACAATAGTGGCATGAATGTCATGAGAACAGCCAACCATTTGGGGATTGGATTTAAATGTTTAATTTTTGTCTCTGCCCATTAACAGTTGGACAGCACAAGCTCCTGTGCTATGGTGATACTTGTTCCCACCTGTAACCTCCTGAGGACAGCTTACTGCTAGTGTTTGTAATCTCTGTTCTGCTCTTCTGAGCTTCCACTGAGTCACCTATGAAGTCATGCTTCCAGCATTTTAGTGCTTCTCTGGTCATCATCTCCAAAATCTTACAAATTCTACCTCCAAAGTCAGTTCCAATGACCTCAGAGTCACATGTAAGATCTGGTCTCAGTGATGACCCACTGCTTCTCATGCCAATTTCCTGTTATTTATTTTATCGCTGTGACCAAATGTCTGATGGAAAACAATATAAAAGAAGATTTATTTTGGCTCTGAGAGGCATGGCAGAGAAACAGGAGTGTATGTCAGAGGTTATTTACGCCATGGCAGTCCAGGAAGCAGAAAACTTGACACACAAAGCTTTCAAAACTAATATAACGCTAATAACCTGTGCCCAGTGACCTACTACTGAGACACAGCTGATGTCTTACAATTTCCCCAGCCATCCAAAGTAGCACCACTTTCTGGGAAACAGATATTTAAATCATGGGGAGGAACATTTTAAATTCAAAACACAGCAGAAATATATCAATAGCCAAAAGAGATCCAAGTCCAGTAAAAGCAGGTTCACAGAGCACGTGTTGAGTTGCTAGAGTAGACAACTAGGATTTCTAGCTATTCTTGCTCAGTTAATACCAAGGGCCTCCTAGGAACGTCCTTTAAAGCTGATGAGAAAGAAAAGCTCTTTAAGATGAGGCACAGTGGGTAAAGTCAGGCTCTAAGTGTTGCACAAGGCCTCAAAGGTTGGTGGGTCAGGTTCCAGGGAGTCAGAATTTGATTGTTAAAACAGCAGAGGTTTGTTTGTTTGTTGTTTGTTTGTTTGTTTTGGCCTTTTGGTCTCTACAGCTCAGAAAAGTCAGCTTATGAACAAGCAATGATGTTTTTTTCCTGTCAGAGCTGAGAAGAGAAGGTGAATGGCTCTGGTTGCTGCTGCTGACATGTCAAAAGTTCTAGAATCCTATAAACTAAGAAGGTTAAGCTGCGTCTGAAGGGGTCAGGAAGTGTTATTGTGGTGGGCTGAAGGACAGACTGGCATAGCTTGGAGATCCCAAAAGTCTAGCTGAAACTCTCATGGCTCTCTTATGCCTACATACATAGAGAGGAAAGGGTCTAGCAAGATTAGTACCCACTTTAGAGACTGGTGAGGCCTGTAAAGGAGAAACAACAAATGGCTTTAGAACTCATGGAATGCAGCCTACCAGTTAGCACAATCATGATTGGTGTGCCTCAGAGAGACAGAGCCTGGAGAGTATGTGTCCCGAGGATTTCATGCTTTTACGGACCACTGCACTGCTTGTTGTCCCTGAGTTCCCTATATATCTTTACTAATCTGTGTGTTCTGTGAAAACTCTAATGGGGCTTTCAGCCCCTCAATAGGCAGTATCATTGGCACTTAACAATAATAGTGATGGATCTTTTCCAAGCATTGCTGCTGGAGCAGATTATTGCTTCTTTTAAGATTTTTATAAGATTACACTTTAAGATAAATAATAAAATAATTGATCCCTTTTTGTAACTGCAAATTGCACTGTGATAGTAAAGAGAATCTGGCTGAGAAAATTACCCTGCTTTCTTACACTTTGTTGACCTATAACAAGTTGCTTCATTATGAATATCTGTACAACCTTGGAAATAATTTGGTTTTCTTTCTTCACCTGTAATATGTAATTTTTTTCATGTAAAGGTATGGGGGAATATACTTGTTTTTATAATCATTCACCAAAAGAAAACTAGAATGTAATCACATTGCAATTTTTATCTTGCTTGAAAGATTTTGCTGGGATATACAAGCTGTGGGAGAAAAAATTAAAGTTGTTTGAGGTTGTTGAATTTTGCTTCATCCATCCAGTTCTCTCTCTCTCTCTCTCTCTCTCTCTCTCTCTCTCTCTCTCTCTCTCTCTCTCTCTCTCTCTGTGTGTGTGTTTGTGTGATTCTTCCTCCCTTCCCCCATCTTGTCTGCGGGACTGTAGCTCTTGCATGGATGTGGTGGATGTGGGTCCTGTTCGGCTGAGTTGTGGATCCCATGTGTCTGCCAAGGCTCAAGGAGGCAGAAGCTCAAGAATTTGACTGAGTTCCCTCCACGAGGTGCCAGGCAGACCCCAGGCTGTGAGAAGCCACTGGGGCTCGGCCCAGGAGTGGAGAGGTCTCAGCCTGAAGTCCCGCATGGACAGAGCTCTTGGATGGGGAACCCTGGACAAGAAAGCTTGTGGGGATCAACTGGCCTCAGACTCCTGGGCTCCCAGGCACTGTTTGAAGAGTTGAGACTGGGGGCATGTGGGCTGGATTGGCCCACAGCTGAGAGGGGCGAGAGGGAGAGCTCTGGTAGTGAGAGACTCTTGGTTACCAACACTCACTTGGCTGTGTCATCGCTGGGTTGTCCAGCTTGTTTTAGTTGGTGGACCGTGGTGGAAATGTAGAGAAGTCTTCTGGCAGGAGATTAAGCAGAGGCTCCATAGTCAAAGGTCTTCTCCATGGTTCCCTACGGTGGAACCCCAAAGGAAGAAAGAGGAAGTCCATGGTTTTAAAAGGTTTATTAGCAATGTGGAAAGTGAATTTGGTTGTACTCCCCACACCCCAAAAAATCAGGGCAGACCTGAGTGAAATAGGGAGGGAGAAGGGTCTAAGAAGGAATACTTAATTGGCTACACCCTCTGGCCTTTAGGTATCTCATTAATATGGAGATCTCTCAAGCCCCTGAGGCCTGTAGTCATGCCCTCTGCCTGTGGAGGGTCTGGTAGGTGCATTGCCCTACATGACTGAAAGGTGTGTGTCAGGGGCAGCTTTGCTTTATACACTGAAGGTCTAAAATCAGTCATAGGCCTAAGTCAGCCTGCTAACACAAAGTCTCGGGTCTCTGTGGAAAAACTCTGAAACAAATAGCTGTAAGATATTATAAACAGGCAGCTTTGGTGGAAATTTACCAGCCTGGATAAAATCAAGTAGTCATAGGCCTTATGGATAGTCATAGACCTTGGGTAGCCTTGGTAGATAGTACCAACTTAGATAAGGGCAAGTGAATCATAGTGATCATAGTGATCTGTCCCCTGAACCTTTGCCCAGCTGACACTGTTCTGGAAGATATCTGTACTCCCCCTGAACACCTACACTCCTGTGTCATCCCCTTTCCCACATCCTGCCTCTATGTGCTTATAACCCCTGTGTGAAAAAAGTAAAATCAGCAGTTTGATCAGCCTATAGACAAGCAACTCGTTTTTTGTGTCCCCTGTCCTCAAGTTCTCTCTTCCAGGACTTCTGAACTCAGTTCAATGCCCCATGGGACTGGAGCAATGTAGATCAGTGGAGGCCTTTGGCCACGTGTCAGGAGCCTGGGGTCTGGCAGTGAGGCCCATTAGAGTCTGGTGTTTGAGGCCTGTGCTCAACCAGGAACCAAGCTATCCTTTTCATGGTCCCACACTTGTCAGCCCACAAAGAGTTTCTTGCCAGCCCCCCAGGAAGTTTTTTGCTGACTCCAGTGGATCAAGCTTTGTTTCTTCAGAGAAAAGTCTGCTGGGTGATCAATTGCTTACTCTATTCCCTACCTTAGTTTACCCTTACCTGTTGAAGCTGGTCTTTGATAAGACACTGTTCCATCTCATGGATCTAGTCTAATACCTCTTTCTCTGGTCCACTTAAGGCCTCACAGAGAGGCCCACTTATAAAGCTGAACTGAGGGTCCAAATTCTGCAGAACCTTGCCTTGCTCAGGAAGGGCTGTCATTATTTTGAGATGTGAGTCCCCATACTTAAAATGGTACCCTTGCAGGCACTGGAGAGACTTTTTGAACCTTTGGGTATAGACATCTTAGAAACTAAATCTTTTGGGGGGGTGGGTTTGAGTCTTTGAAGGAAAATATTTATACACATATGAAATTATGATCTGAAGAGTTAGATTAGTATTTTGTTCCAAAGTTATTTTGTCTAGGCTGCTATCTAATACATTATTTATGTACTGAATGAGGCTTCTCCAAGAGTGAAATTGAAGGGAGGATAGGTTTTAATTAGAAGGTATCTGTCTAAGAAGATTTAACAGTTAGAGTTTATGGGATGCGCGTGCCTTGGTGCTCAGCCTTCCCATTGGGAGCAGGCTGGGGCAAGGTGGAGGCCCAGGCTGGAGAGACAGTGTTGCTGTTCATAGCTTTTGTTCCATTGATGTTGCTCTGTTGAATTTAATTTCAGTCTTGATTCTTCCCTTTTGTAAAGTGTGCATTACCAAGTTCCATATATATATATATATATATATATATATATATATATATATATATATATGATGTTTATGTATATATATATACATATATATATATATATTTAAAGCAGTAGTTCACATCCTTTCTAATGCTGTGACCTTTTAATACAGTTTCTTGTGTTATGATGACACCCAACCATAAAAGTATTTCATTGCTACTTCATAACTTTAATTAAGCCAGTATTATGAATCACAATGTGAATATTTGATATGCAACCCCAAGGCTGAGAACCGCTGCTTTAAAGATATTAATATTTCATGGAAAATTGCTGGATACTTAAGGGTAATTGTGACAGGAAAGACTAGAGTGAGCATCTGAGAATGGATCCACACTAGACTTCAGAAAGAACTGCTTGAGTGATGTAAGTAAAGGTCTATAAATAGACACTATAGGAAAAGAATTTAAGGTTTCAAAGACCTCTGAATTATAGGGTAGAGAAGTAGGTATCAGGAATATCACATGGTCTCTAAACTCTCAAGAATCTTTAATGAGTCTTAAGTTTAGACATAATGTCTAAAGGAAGATAATACAACAACTAGTTAGCACTAGAAAGGAATGAATAAAGATATTTTTTATATCATAGAACTTACAGGGTGTTGAACTGATTGGCTTGGGTTTGTACTCAATTTTGGTAAAAAGGGGATGAAGACTAAAATCTAACCAAAGAAGGTACTCAATCCCATATCCAAAAGAAATATACATGTAGGGTTAGCTGAGACCCATCCATAAGGTGGAGAATATGTAGAGCTTCAGAACAAAGAGTAAGGAAGGCCTTTTCATTATTTGGTGCTCCATAGTCATAGTCTAAGAACAACATCAGGAGAATTGGTTCTTTCCCAGGTTTCACCTAGGTCTGAGATTCCTGGATGGAGGTTGGCTTTCCCCAACAAAGGTAAGAGAGACATTCTCACTTCCAGTGATCTCTCACTTTGCAGCTGGATCATAGCCCCCTGGGAAGGCCAACAGTCCAGTGGCTTTGGCCACTTTCCGCTGCAGTGTTCTAGATACAATGATAGCAGAAAAGAGGGCTTTGACTAGAGTCTGAGCTCGTCCTCTTAGACTGAAGCAAATGGCCACTGCAATGAGATCTAAGATGTCCTGAGATGAAAAGGGAAAATGATTGCTAAGATCATTAATTAGGCTTTTCTCTTGTCTAGTTCATTCTCCACTTTTGCATCTATGGGCTCTCCTTTTAAAAACATGAAAGTTACATCTAATAAAGTAGAAATGATGTGGGGAACCACTGGTCCAAGCTTTCATCTAAGAGCTGGATTACAAAATGTACAGTCAGGATGGCTTAGCCCTCTAGATTCTTGGGATCCATATTAGTGTGCTTGTGCATTGTTTCAGCTGGCCTAGGCCAAAAGTGGGGTTTTGGAAGCTTCTCTGCTATTTCTTATAACTTATGGTTAGTGATTTCGGTAATAGCCTTTTTTTTTTTAATATACTCTAAAGACAGGTAATCAGTTTGAGCAGGTCCTTTCCCTATCCCATTCCCTATATTGATTGCCCAATATGACCAGCAGGGATCTGTGTGGGACATGGCAATAATGAAATTGGCCCAATTGTACTTGAGTCATGATTATAAACACCATCAGCCCAGGCCACAATACCTTTCCTAATCCACACAGCAAGTGGTCAGGGTGCCACAAACATTTTGACAGACTTTAAAAGTTTCAGGAAGTCCCTAGAACTAACCTATATACCAGGACCCTCTCTACTGCTGAGAGACACTCTTAGACTAGCTGAGCTGCCTGAAATTAGTAGAGACAAGCCTAGCTCCTTGAAATAATCCCAGACCAATTGATCTATTTAGAAAATATGATTTAGCTGCCTGTAAACCATGAAATGAGCTACAGGGTTCTAGTTTTTGTGAGCTATAACCCATATTGGGATGAACTTTTGTTGATACAACTATCTTTGGTCATTCCTGCTCCCATAAGTAACCTGAATAAAGCTCATCAGTGCACCGAGTTGGACAGCAAAAGTGTCCTTACTTGGTATGTTTTAGATTTCCTGTAAAGTATTAAGATATGTTTGTTCACTTCTAGTATTAAATAACAACTGTTCATATCTAGTGTCACCTGACTCCTTACATCAACTTGTAAGACAAGGCATTTATATGTGTTTAAGTCAGTAATTTTGTGACAATATGTTGTAGCAGCCACAGGAAAGAAAAGATACAGATGTAGGTTCTTTATTAAAATAGTGTTGGCAGACTGGAGAGATAGCTCAGCTGTTAAGAGCACTGTCTGCTCTTCAAGAGGTCCTGAGTTCAATTCTCCCAGCAACCACATGATGGCTCACAACCATCTGCAGTGGGATCCGATGCCCTCCTCTAGTGTGTCTGAAAACAGCTACAATGTACTCATATACATAAAATAAGTAAATAAATCATTTAAAATAGTGTTGGCTTCTACTACTGATCAATGGTGACCTATCTCCAGCAGAGACCTACACATAGGGAGGTATAGCTCAGTGGCAGAACATTTACCTGCAGATATCCATACACAGTCCACAAGGTGGTGCTCTCCATACTTATAACCCACCAGGTATATGAGCAAGTATAACTATGAGTAAGCCACTTAACCAACATGGGAACTGAGCCGTGAATGAACATATACCCTGTCAAAGACATGAAATAGGAAAATAAAGTAGAGAATGAGATCCAGAATGCCTTAACAGAAAGTCTTATGAAATCAGCACCTGTGAAAAACAAGTTGGCAAAAATGAACACTTAACTACCACCTCCCCCTGGTCTAGCCAAAGCTTACTGAATCTAGCTCACTGGGGCAATCACAAAAGAACTTTAGGAAGTGACCCTCAGCTTGTTACAAGGCTGGAGTGCATACCCCAGAAGGAAGATTTCTGTTAGTATGAAAACTTGCAATGCATGAAGTTGCATATAGAACTAAATGCAATTTAGCAAGTAGAAAACTTATACTATGCAAATGAGCCAACACCCTTTGTTATATAAATGAGCCCCAAATCCTGTGCTATGTGACATGAAAACTCCAATCCTTAACACGGAGGGTCCATGGAACTACTAAACCTTCTCTTTTTGTTCCAGTCTGCATTCTCACTCAGAAGTTTGATTTTTCCTAATAAACTCTCTGAGTCTCTTCTATGATTATCTCTGGGCCAACTCTTTATTCTAGGACTTAGGAACCTGGAAATTCCCCTGGAGGTATATAGTGAAACCTAATATCTGCTGACACTAGTCAGCAAGCCAAGTAAATGGATGAAATTTATTAAAATTCCTACTTATTCCAGGGACACCTGAGAGGAACTATTCCAAGTGCAGGCATATTCCAGGCAGCTAAGCATCATAGGGCACCCCCACTCTTGCAGACTCCTGTGACAGAAATCATCTAATCATGAACCTAGGTTCAAAGTTTACCCTACTGTAGGAAAGAAAAATTTCATGAATTGAGAACACTGTAAAAATATTACATCACCCATGTTCCACAGAAGCTCTCGGGTAATCCCTAATAACCTCAAAGGGACCATGAATGTCTTCTTCCTCTCCCTCTGGACTTCTTCAGCAATTACTCTTATTCCCTATTTGCCCACATTGTTCATTCCTTCCTTCCTTTGTTCCATCCTTCCTTTTTTCCTTCCTTCTTCCTTTCCTTACTTCTTTCCTTCTTTCTTTCCTGCCTTTCTTCCTTCTTTCCTTCATTCCCTTTTCCCTTCCTTTATCACTCCTTTCCTTACTTTTTTCTCCACTTCCTTTTCCTTTTCCCTGAGGTTCTTGGGTATAGTGGGAAGATGACAGGACGGAGCTGTCTGGGCATTTATTATTTATTGGTCAAGACATTGAGGTCTAGGCAGAATGGCATCAGTAGTCACAGGTGTGTAGAGTCCATCTGGATGGCTCTGCACCATGATAATGCAAGGATTCCAGATTTGGAATATGTCCCACCACAGCTTCGCCACTTCACTGAGCTCCTGTGCAATGCTGGGGCCTCATGTACTTCTCTACATTCACATCATTCCTCCTTAACTTTGCTCTTAGCTTCCTGCTATATCTCTGTCCTGCCACATCTCATTTACTTTAAGGGTGCTTTGTTTTTCCTTCTCACTGTAGATAGTTCCATTCCAGAAGAATATGGACTTAAGAAAGGTTACTCATTTGTGCTTTTATCCTGAATGGCAATCTAGAGGGTGATCAGGGAGCCCAGAGCCATTTGGGTCAACAATCCTGGAGAGAATAAGTGAAGTCATGAGTGAATGTGCATAGTTTGAAATGAGCACAGCCATGTCAAGGACCCTAATGTCTCATACGCTGGAGAGTGACAGAGCCTTCCCAAGGTGAGACTCTGGGGAATGGCAAAGCCTTCTTCTTCTGGTCGATGTGCAGATGTTGATAGAATGTGCCAAAATGTCTACCTTAGCTTTATTCCCACCCCTATATTTACAGCCTGAAGACTGCTCACTTACAGAGAATGTTCCTACTAAGAGCTAAATTAGCTAAAACTGTCTCTTTGTTCAACTATATATAACAAACCTACCTTTTTATTTATGTATATGTAATAAACCCACCTTCTTGTTAAACTGTATATAATAAAATGCTGAGCTTCCAGGACTCTGTGGCTTCTCCATAGAGAGCCTGGTCCACCTGATGCCAGCTTTTCTGTGTTTAATGTTAATCTTTTCATCATTTCTTCACCACTCAAGTCAGACAAGTTCCTGGAGCTTTGCAGAGTATAGCACAAGCCACTTCTTCATGAACCTAGATAGTTGGGTATTCTAAGAGCCTCTTAGGAAAAAAACATCTAGTTCCATCAAGATAAAATAAATATCCTCAGAGGTACCCACAGTAGGTACTTGCAACACATGATCCACAAAGAAGTGACACTAAAATTCTAACCCTCTAGTAGACTACTCTTGGTTCATCAAAATGCCCAATAGTGTGATGGAAATTGAGGATCAACCTATCATGTCTTCTAAGTGTCTTAATTTTTTGCACACTACTGAATTAGAGGATGCTCCAAACTGTAGCTGCCTGCAGCCATGAGTACTGGGTTCTCCTGAAACGAAGCCTGGGAATTAACGGGAATGGAGGGCGAGAGAAACGTAGGGCCAAGAAAAAGTATTCTGATCAAGGCCCAAAGTTTAATAATTTGCTTTCACATATAAAGGGGAAGCCCCCCGGCCCCCAGAGTTTCTTCTCCGTTCAGCCCAGGGGCTGGGCAAGGAGATAGCAGTCCAAAGTGTCAAGGCTAGCTCAGCAGGCAGTCCATTCTTCTAAGCTCAGGTAGCAGGCTCCAAGGCACCAAGGCTGGTAATGCAATGTATCTCAGGTCCTACTATTGCTTGGTCTATTGTGGTAAATGACTTTGCAGGCCTGCTCAGTCCTGGGGGAATGGTACACCAAACCATCCAGTCTTCTTAATGATTCTGAATAGATCTGAGTAGTGTTCCATTGTATAAATAAACCACATTTTTTTTGTATCTATTCTACTGTTGTGGGACATCTGTTTTTTTCTAGATTCTGGCTATCACAAACGAGGCCACTTTGAACATACTGGAATATGTACCCCTGTGGCATGATGGGGCATCTTTGGTGTATAATCCAAAAAAAGTGATATTGGTGAGTCTTCAGGCAGATCTATTTCCAATTTTCTGAGGAACCTCCAGATTGCTTTCCAGAGTGGTGGTGCAAGTTTGCAATCCTATGAGCAATGTAGGAGTGTTCCTCTTTCTCCACATCCTCGACAACATGTCTTGTCACCTGAGGTTTTGATTTTAGCCATTCTGATTGGTGTAAGGTGGACTCTCAGGGTTGTTTTGACTGGCATTTCCCTGATGACTGAGGACTCTGAACATTTCTTTAAGTGCTTCTTGCCACTTGAGATTTGTTTGTTGTGAATTCTATGTTTAGTTCTATACCCCATTTTTTTTAATTGGATTGTTAGTTTTTTTTTTTTTTTTGAGGTTAGCTTCTTGAGTTCTTTATATATTTTGTATATTAGTCCTCTTTTAGATGTAGGGTTAGTAAAGATGCTTTCCCAATCAGTAGGTTGCTGCTTTGTCCTATTGATAGTGTTCATTGCCTTATAGAAGCTTCTCAGTTTCATGTGGTCCCATTTGTCAATTGTTATCTTAGAGCCTGAACCATTGGTGTTCTGTTCAGGAAATTTTCTCCTTTGCTATCTGTTTGAGGCTACTTCCTACTTTCTCTTCTATTAGATTCAGTGTATCTGGTTTTATGCTGAGGTCCTTGAGCCACTTGAACTTGAGCTTTCTGCAACATGATAAATATGGATCAATTTACATTCTTCTATATGCAGACCACCAGGTAGACCAGCACCATTTGTTGAAGATGCTTTCTTTTTTCCACTGTAAGGTATTGGCTTCTTTGTCAAAGATCACATGTCCATAGGCATGTGGGTTTATGTCTGGGTCTTCAATTCTATTTCATTGTTCCACCTTTCTGTCTCTGTGTCCATACTATTTGCTTTTTATCACTATAGCTCTGTAGTACAGCTTGAAGTCAAGCATGGTGGTTCCCCCAAAAGTTCTTTTATTGTTGAAGCATGTTTTCAATAGCATAGGGGTTTTTTCTGTTCGAAGTTGAGAATTGCTGTCCATATCTGTAAAGAATTGGTTTGGAATTTTGGTGGGGATTGCATTGAATCTGTGAATTGCTTTTGGTAAGATGGCCATTTTTACTATATTAATCCAAACTTTCCTCAATTTCTTTCTTCAGGGACTTGAAGTTCTTGTCATACAGATTCTTCACTTGTTTGGTTAGAGTTACACCAAAATGTTTTATAAAATTTGAGGCTATTATGAAGGGTATGTCTCCCCAATTTCTTTCTCAGCCCATTTATCATTTGTATAAAGGAAGGCTACTGATTTGATTTAATTATTTTATAACAACCACTTTGGTGAAGTTGCTTATTAGCTATAGAATTTCTTTGGTAAAATTTTTGGGGTCACTTATGTGTATATATACTATCTTATCATCTGTAAATAGTGATATCTTAACTTCTTCCTTTCTATTTGTATTCCTTTGATCTCTATTTTTTGTCTAGTTGCTCTAGCTAGAACTTTGAGTACTAATTTAGTAGATATGGGGAGAGTGGTCAGCCTTGTCTTATCCCTAATTTTGGTGAGATTGATTCAAATTTCTCTTCATTTAGTTTTATGTTGCTTGTTGGTTTGCTGCATATTGCTTTTATTATTTTAGTATGTGTCATGAATTCCTTATTTCTCTAAGACTTTGAACATGAAGGGGTGTTGTGTTTTCTCAAAGGCCTTTTCAGCATCTAATAAGATGATCATGTAATTTTTTGAGTTTGTTTATATAGTGGATTATGTTGATAGACTTTCATATATTGAACCATCTCTGTATTCCTGGGTTGAAGCCTATTTGATTGTGATGATGATGGTTTTGGTGTAGTTGGATTCAGTTTGTAAGAATTTTATTGAGTCTTTTTGCATCAATTTTCATATTCTAAATTGGTCTCTTTGCACCAATATTCATACTCAAAAAAAGTTCTCTTTCTTTATTGGGTCTTTGTGTACTTAAGGTCCCAGGGTAACTGGGGCATTATAGAACAAATTAGGTAATGTTCCTTCTGGTTTGTTTTTTTTTGTTTGTTTGTTTGTTTTTTTTGTTTGTTTGTTTGTTTTGTGGAATAGTTTGAGGAGTTTGGTTTTAGCTCTTTCTTGAAAGTTTGGTAGAATTACCCACTAAAACCATCTTACCCTGGGCTTTTTTTTAATTGGGAGGCTTTTAATTACTGCTTTTATTTCCTTATGGGTTATGGGACTGTTAAGATAGTTTACCTGATCTTGATTTAACGTTGGTACAAGAAATCTGTCTAGAAAATCATTAATTTCATCTAGATTTTCTCTCTTTTTTTTTTAGTATAACCTTTTGCAGAAGGTTCTGATGATTTTTTAAAAATTTCTTCTGTTTCTGTTGTTATCTCCCCCTTTTCATTTCTAGTTTTGTTAATTTGGATACTGTTTCTGTGCCCTCTACTTAGTCTGGTTAAGGGTTTATCTATCTTATTGATTTTCCTAAAGAACCAGCTCTTAATTTTGTTGATTTTTTTGTATTGTTTCTATTTTTTTGATTTCAGCCCTGAGTTTGTCTATTTCCTCCTTTACTCCTCTTTGTTGTGTTTACTTCTTTTTAATCTAGATCTTTCCAGTGTGATGTTAAGTTGCTAGTATAGGATCTCTCCAAATTCTTCATGATAGCACTTAGTGCTATCAGTTTTCCTCTTACTGCTTTTATTGTGTCCCATAAGTCTGACCAAGTTACTGAGGAGAGAATTGCTCAGTTTCCCCGAGTATGTGAGCTTGTTGGGAGCCAACTTTTAGCAGAAAGTGGCTATCAGCTTTGCAGCCATCTTGAGCCATATACCCTGACATGAGACTTGTATTACAATAGCCTACAACAACTGAGCACACTCTGATAACATCTTGCTTTAGATACCCAGGACTTTCCTTGGGTGTGTGAAATTAAAGGTGTGTAAGATTAAAGGTGTGTGACTTAAAGATCAGATTTAGAGACAAGACCTAAGGGCATGACTTAAAGGCGTGACCAAAAGGCATGGCTTAGAAGTGAGACATAAAGGCGAGAGGCAGACAGAAGAGAGATCAGAGAATCAGACACTTTAGAGAGTAGAGAACAATTTGGAATAACAGAGATTTAGACACTAGGGGTAGGAGTAGACATTAGACAGTCCGAAGAGTACAACAAGGAGTACAACTAGGAACTAGAAGGAGTACAACTAGGAACTAGATTGTGTACAACTAGGAACTAGGAACTAGGAACTCAAGACTTGGGACTTGCACTAGGAAGAGAGACTGAAGAATAAACAGGATTGAAGCACACTCTGTCTGGTCTCCATTCTTCGAGTCTGTCCTCACTCTGTCTCTTGCTGAACCCCGACCCGCAGACCGGATCGACAGCTTGGGCTGGGAAACAGTGGCCTCCAAGTGTGGAGTGGAGAGGGCCTCAATACTTTTGGCGCCCAAAAGTGGGCTAGTGTGGTTCCCAACATTTTTGGCACCCGAACAGGGACAGCTCAGGTCTCAACATTTTTTGGCCTCCCAAAGTGGGGCAGCTCGGGCCTCGACATGAGCTTTCTGTTGTTTTTGTTGTTATTGAAGTCCAGCCTTAATAAGTTGTGATCTGATAGAATACATGGCATTATTTCAATCTTCTTGTATCTTTTCAGGCTTCTTTTGTGTCTGGTTATATGATCAGTTTTGAAAAAGGTTCTATGAGGTGCTAAGAAGGTATTCTTTTGTTTTGAGGGTAAAGTGTTCTATAGATATCTGTTAAGTCCAGTTAGTTCATAACTTCTGTTAGTTTCTTGTGTTTCACTGTTAGTTTCACTGTGTTTAGTTTCTGTTTAAATGACATGTCCATTGATGTTAGTGGCTTACTGAACTCTCCCACTATTATTTTTGAGGTTCAGTGTATATTTTGAGCATTAGTAAAGTACCTTTAGGAATGTGGGTACATTTGCATTTGGGGCATAGATGTTCACAATTGAGACATCATGTTGGTGGATGTTTTCTTTAATGAGTATGAAATGTCCTTCCTCATATCTTTGATTACTTTTGATTGAAAGTCTATTTTATTAGTTATTAGAATGGGGACTTCTGTTTGTTTCTTGGGACTGTTTTTTTGGAAAACTTTTTTTGAGCCCTTTACTCTGAGGTAGCATCTTTCTTTGTTACTGAGGTATATTTCTTGTATGCAGCAAAATGATGGATTGTGTTTGCATATTCACTCTGTTAGCTTGTGTCTTTTTATTGAAGAATTGAGTTTATTGATGTTGAGAGATATTAAAGACCAATGATTGTTAGTTCTTGTTATTTTTGTTGTTAGAGATGGTACCATGTATATATGATTATCTTCTTTTGGGTTTGTTATGAGATTATTATTTTCTTGTGTTTTCTTGGTTGTAGTTACCCTCTTGTATGGAATTTTGTTTCTAGTAAAACTGAGTTAGTAGAAGATACTGTTTGATTTGGTTTTGTCATTGAATATTTTAGTTTCTCCATCTATGATGAGTGAGAGTTTTTCTGGGTATAGTAACATGGGATGGCATTTGTGGTCTCTTATGATATCTGTCCAAGATTTTCTGACTTTTATTGTCTCTCTCAAGAAGTCTGGTATACAATGGCTTATGCTCTAAGATCAAGAATCGACAAATGGGACCTGATCAAATTGCAAAGCTTCTGTAAGGCAAAAGACACTGTCAACAAGACAAAACGGCAACCAACAGATTTGGAAAAGATCATTACCAATCCTACATCCGATAGAGGGTTAATATCAAATATATACAAAGAACTCAAGAAATTAGACACCAAACAACAAAATAACCCCATTAAAAATGGGGTACAGAGCTAAACAAAGAATTCTCAACTGAGGAAACACGAATGGCCGAGAAGCACTTTAAGAAATGTTCAACATCCTTAGTCATCAGGGAAATGCAAATCAAAACAACACTGAGATACCACCTCACACCAGTCAGAATAGCTAAGATCAAAAATCCAGGTGATAGTAGATGCTGGTGAGGATGTGAAGAAAGAGGAACACTCCTTCATTGTTGGTGGGGTTGCAAGCTGGTACAACCACTCTGGAAGTCAGTCTGGCGGTTCCTCAGAAAATTGGACATAGCACTACCTGAGGACCCAACTATACCACTCCTGGGCATATACCCAGAAAATGCCCCAACATATAACAAAGACATATGCTCCACTATGTTCATAGCAGCCTTATTTATAATAGCTAGAAGCTGGAAAGAACCCATATGCCCTTCAACAGAGGAATGGATACAAAAAATGTGGTACATTTACACAATGGAATATTACTCAGCTATTAAAAATAATGAATTTGAGAAATTCTTAGGTAAATGGATGGAACTAGAAAATATCATTCTGAGTGAGGTAACCCAATCACAAAAGAACACACATGGTATTTACTCACTGGTAAGTGGAGATTAGCCCAAAAAATTGAAACAACAAAGATTCAACTACCAGATGACATGAAGCTCATGAAGAAGAAAGAACAAGTGAGGATGCCTAGTTCTTTCTTAGAAGGAGTAACTAAATACTCAAGGGAGCAAATATGGAGACAAAGTGTGGGACAGAATCTGAAGGAGAGGTTATAAGGAGAATGGGTATTCATTCCATGTGCAGTCACCAAAAATAGATGCTGATATGGATGTCAGGAAGGGAAAGCTGGCAGCAGCCTGATAAGGCTGTCTCCTTAGAGGTCCCCCAGAGTCTGACATACCCAGAGACAGATACTCGAAGCTATCCATTAATCTGATCAAAGGTTCAGAGAGTAATCTCAGAGGACACACATTCTAAGCAAGTTGACATTGAAATATTGAGCAATTTTGAGCCACATATTTCCTAGCTTCTGGTCTAGAGCTTATGCGTCTTTTCAGTGGTATGCAGGATGAAATACAGGTTCTTCCATATTTTGGTCAAATTTATTGATGTCAGAAGCTACATTGAAGCCAGATAATGATACTTAATAAGGGTCTAACTTTTCCTGCAGCTTGCCAGAATTAAACTGATTTTTACCTTTTGAGGATGTACCAGAGCAGGGAGGCTGAGGAAGTTAATTTCCTAAGTGGGGAAGGCCAAAAACAGAGGGCCTCTGAAATGGGAAAAACTATCCCTCCAGTCTAATAGAAGAGACAGTGGGAAAGAACTTCAAACTTGCTGGCACAAAGGAAAGCTTCCTAAACAGAACTCCAATGATTCATGCTCTAAGATCAAGAATTGATCTTAGAATGGCTAAGATAAAAAACTCAAGTGACACATGCCGGTGAGGATGTGGAGGAAAGAGGAACATGTCTCCATCACTTGTGGGATTGCATACTGGTACAACAACTCTGGAGATCAATCTTACGTTCCTTAGAAAATTGGAAATAATTCTACCTGAAGATCCAGCTATAACACTCCTGGGCATATACCCAAAGGTGTTCTATAATACCTACAAGGATACATGCTCTACTATGTTCATAACACTCTTGTTTGTAATTGCCAGAGTCTGAAAACAACCCAGATGTCCACCAACTGAAGAATGAATACAGAAAATGATCATTTACACAATGGAATACTATTCAGCTATTTAAAATGAGGACATCATGAATTTTGCACATGAATGGATGAAACTAGAAAGTATCTTCCTGGGCAAAGTAACCCAGACACAAAAGGATATGCCTTGTATGTAGTTACTGATAAGTGGATATTAGCCAAAAATTACATACAGAATACCCATGATACAACTCAGAGACTATACAAGGTTTAACAAGATGGAAGGCCTAAGTGAGGATGCTTAAATCCCACTTGGAAAGGTGAACAAAATAATCAGGTGAGGCAGAGCAAAGGCAGACCTGGGTGGAAGATGGGAGGGAATGGGGTAAAGGGGGCAGTATCAGGTGTGAGGGAAAACAGAAGAAAAGCCCAGCAAGCCAGGTGAATGAATCGAAATATGCAACTGTAGAGGGTAAGGGTAGGGAAACCTATAGAAAGTTTCAGAATACTAGGATGTGAGGAGCTCCCAGGACCCAATGGAAATAACATTAGCCAAAATGCCCAACACTGTGAAGATGGAACCTGAAGAGCCCAGATCCAGTTGATAGACCGGGTCCCCAGTGGAGAGATGGACTCACCCACCCATTTTGAAATTCTTTTTTTTTCTTTTTTTATTAGATATTTTATTTACACTTTAGATGCCATCCCCTTTCCCCATTCCCCCACTTAGAAAACCCCTATCCCATGCCCCCTTTTCCTTTTTGCATTTATACATTTTTTTTAAAAAATGTTAATCATAGGCTTTATAAGTTTGGTATTATTCAATCAGAGGTATAACCCACTACCCAACCTAGATATAACAACTATCATTGACTGGTGGAGATACATGAACATCTGCCTCCCTGTCTCCCCCCTCTTTCTCTTTTGCATTACCTAGCTTCTACTCTCCTTCTCCTCCTCTTCTTACTCCTTCTCTTCCTCTCAGTACTCCTCCCATCTTAGCTCCTCCTACATATCACCCTTCCTGTTAAAATGAAACTTTTCACTCAAAATACAATTAGAGAATAATTATACCAATTTGTACCAGTGAGGTACAAGATAGTCCTAATACCCAGTCCATCCTTTTGTTGACTAACCAATACCTCTGTCATCTCTCCTGACTGAAACATTTAGTTCTGAACCTGGCTTTAGAATGAATGTCAGCTGACGCCCATCCACTGAAATCTTTTCTCTCAAAGTAAATAGTCAGGATTGGCTATGAGGCTATAAGTTTTCAACCCCGGCAGAAATCCAGAATGATTGAATTAGCTATAATTGTGAGAAGCACAAAGCATAGCTTCTAAAACTTAGCCAATTTATACAGACCTCTGAACACCTGGACACTCCCTCTACTACATAACATTGGAGCATCTGTTCTTCCGCCTTCTAGCCCAGGATCATCTGACAGACCTTAGTGCTGCAGAATTATTAAGGTCTGATTCCTTTGTCTAGGCAGATATAATCAGTCGATTATTCTGTGAGTGTGTCCTTTTCTGGACAGTAATTTGTCTGTAGAAGGAAAGAGGCAATTCTTGCCTAGTGGCTGTCTCAACCATAACTGGAGTAACTCCAAAGATGCTCAATTTCTTCTTAGAATCCAAGACATGAAGCTGTCAGGAGCAGACATGTCTCTAATAAAAATGAACATTAATACAAAAATATTTGTCATGTCAATTCTATGGATTTCTGATGTTTTAAAAACCAAGTATCCATGTAAGGTAATCTGAAATGTTGCCTGTTAACTCCACTCAGCTATTTCTAAATAAAACATAGAAAACACCCTTATAATAAACTCCAAGCCATGAATTTGCTATAGTCCCTTAACTCACAGGCTGACCATCTCAAATCAGTTTAAAAAGTTAAAGAAGGACTGGGTCTAAGCCTTGAATTTCTAAATGTGTTATACTGGTACAATGCCTATGAGAGTAACAATATTCATCTCACTCTTATATCAATAAGAAGCTCGTACCAATGAAAACCTTAAAACTTGTAATCAAAGTACATTGGTGCCATTTAAGAATTTATATCTTCATCTTGATACTAATTATACAGATTTCTACTAATAGGTTATGGCTATGCAATAAATCCTAGCTAATCCTCTCTATTCCAATAAAACCACTACTTTTCCCTAGAAAGACAGCCCAACATTTACCACCTTAGTCTCCAAGCCCAGGGAATAGGGGCGCTGACTCTTCATTAGCTTCTTCAAGCTGATTATGGGCATTGAGATATTAGAAGAGGCGTGGGGGGGGAGAGCAAATTGACAAACCTCTGATGCTGTGTCTTCACTGCCTCCAGATGGAATTCCTGGACCTCAGAGGTTTGAGCAGGTCTGCCCAGCTTGCTTGTTGAGTAGATACACCAAGGCCGATCATTCTGCAATATACAATTCTCAAAACAAATTTTAGTATCAAGATAGTTTTTTTTAAGAGGGGTGACATTTTATTAAGGGTGTTGGTCCTAACTGCTTTTCTTTTTTTCCTATTTTATTAGATATTATATTTACATTTCAAATTTTATCCCCTTACCGCATTCCCACCACCACCCAGGAACCCCTTATCCCATCCCCCCTCCTCTTGCTTCTGTGAGGGTGTTCATCCACCTACCCTCCAATCCCCCTCCCCACCCTCAGGTTTCCCCCCCACACTCAGTGCTCAGACTTCAAGGTACCAATGACCTTGTCTCCCACCTATGCCCAACATGGCCATCCTCCCCTACATATACAGCCGGAGTCATGTGTCTATCCATATGTGCTCCTAGGCTTGTGGTTTAGACCCTGGGGATCTCTGGCTGGTTGGTATTGTTGCTCTCCTCATGGGGGTCACCAACCCTTTAGGTCCTTCAGTTTACTCTCTACCTCCTCCATTGGGAACCTTTGATCAGATTAATGGATAGCTTCGAGTATCTGTCTCTGGGTATGTCAGACTCTGGGGGACCTCTAAGGAGACAGCCTTATCAGGCTGCTGCCAGCTTTCCCTTCCTGACATCCATATCAGCATCTATTTTTGGTGACTGCACATAGAATGAATACCCATTCTCCTTATAACCTCTCCTTCAGATTCTGTCCCACACTTTGTCTCCATATTTGCTCCCTTGAGTATTTAGTTACTCCTTCTAAGAAAGAACTAGGCATCCTCACTTGTTCTTTCTTCTTCATGAGCTTCATGTCATCTGGTAGTTGAATCTTTGTTGTTTCAATTTTTTGGGCTAATCTCCACTTACCAGTGAGTAAATACCATGTGTGTTCTTTTGTGATTGGGTTACCTCACTCAGGATGATATTTTCTAGTTCCATCCATTTACCTAAGAATTTCTCAAATTCATTATTTTTAATAGCTGAGTAATACTCCATTGTGTAAATGTACCACATTTTTTTGTATCCATTCCTCTGTTGAAGGGCATATGGGTTCTTTCCAGCTTCTAGCTATTATAAATAAGGCTGCTATGAACATAGTGGAGCATATGTCTTTGTTATATGTTGGGGCATTTTCTGGGTATATGCCCAGGAGTGGTATAGCTGGGTCCTCAGGTAGTGCTATGTCCAATTTTCTGAGGAACCGCCAGACTGACTTCCAGAGTGGTTGTACCAGCTTGCAACCCCACCAACAATGAAGGAGTGTTCCTCTTTCTCCACATCCTTGCCAGCATCTACTATCACCTGAGTTTTTGAACTTAGCTATTCTGACTGGTGTCAGGTGGTATCTCAGTGTTCTTTTGATTTGCATTTCCCTGATGACTAAGGATGTTGAACATTTCTTAAGGTGCTTCTCGGCCATTTGTGTTTCCTCAGTTGAGAATTCTTTGTTTGGCTCTGTACCCCATTT
Organism: Arvicanthis niloticus; assembly: GCF_011762505.2. NCBI lineage: Eukaryota > Metazoa > Chordata > Mammalia > Rodentia > Muridae > Arvicanthis > Arvicanthis niloticus. The sequence goes on along the minus strand of NC_047662.1, from coordinate 10,436,719 downwards.
TTAATGGGGTTATTTTGTTGTTTGGTGTCTAATTTCTTGAGTTCTTTGTATATATTCGATATTAGCCCTCTATCAGATGTAGGATTGGTAATGATCTTTTCCCAATCTGTTGGTTGCCGTTTTGTCTTGTTGACAGTGTCTTTTGCCTTACAGAAGCTTTGCAATTTGATGAGGTCCCATTTTTCAATTTTTTATCTTAGAGCATAAGCCATTGGTGTTTGGTTCAGGAACTTTTCCCCTTTGCCTAGGTATTCAAGGGTCTTCCCCAACTTCTCTTCTATTAGTTTCAGTGTATCTGGCTTTATGTGAAGGTCCTTTATCAACTTGGAGTTGAGCTTTGTACAAGGGGATAAGAATGAATTAATTTGCATTCTTCTACATGCTGACCTCCAGTTGAGCCAGCACCACTTGTTGAAAATGCTGTCCCTTTTCCACTGGATGGATTTAGCTCCCTTGACAACGATCAACTGACCATTGATGTGCAGGTTCATTTCTGGGTCTTCAATTCTATTCCATTGATCATCCTGTCTGTCTCTGTACCAATACTATGCAGTTTTTATCACTACTGCTCTGTAGTACAGTTTGAGGTCTGGAATGGTGATTCCCCCAGAAGTTCTTTTATTGTTGAGAATAGTTCTCGCTACCCTAGGTTTTTTGTTATTCCAGATGAATTTGTAAATTCCTCTTTTGATCTCTGTGAAGAATTGATTTGAAATTTTGATGGGTATTGCATTCAATCTGTAGATTGCTTTTGACAGGATAGCCATTTTTACTAAGTTAATCCTGCCAATCCAGGAGCATGGGAGATCTTTCCATCTTCTGAGATCTTCTTTAATTTCTTTCTTCAGAGACTTGAAGTTCTTGTTATACAGATCTTTCACTTGCTTGGTTAGATTCACTCCAAGATATTTTATTTTATTTGTGGTTATTGTGAAGGGTGTCATTTCCCTAATTTCTTTCTCTGCCTGTTTATCTTTTGAATAGAGGAAAGCTACTGATTTGTTTGAGTTGATTTTATATCCAGCCACAATGCTAAAGTTGTTTATCAGGTTTAGGAGTTCTCTGGTGGAAGTTTTAGGGTCAATTAAGTATACTATCATATCATCTGCAAATAGTGAAATTTTGAATTCTTCCTTTCCTATCTGTATCCCTTTGACTTCCTTTTGTTGTCTAATTGCTCTAGCTAGGACTTTCAGTACTATATTGAATAGGTAAGGTGAGAGTGGGCAGCCTTGCCTAGTCCCTGATCTTAGTGGGATTGCTTCAAGTTTCTCTCCATTTAGTTTGATATTGGCTACTGGCTTGCTGTATATTGCTTTTAATATGTTTAGGTATGGGCCTTGAATTCCTGATCTTTCCAAGACTTTTAACATGAAGGGATGTTGAATTTTGTCAAATGCTTTCTCAGCGTCTAGTGAGGTGACCATGTGGTTTTTTTTCTTTGAGTTTATTTATGTAGTGGATTACATTGATGGATTTCCGAATATTGAACCATCCCTGCATTCCTGGGATAAAGCCTACTTGGTCTTGATAGATAATTGTTTTGATGTGTTGTTGGATTCGGTTTGGGAGAATTTTATTGAGTATTTTTGCATCAATATTCATAAGAAAGATTGGTCTGTAGTTCTCTTTCTTTGTTGGGTCTTTCTGTGGTTTAGGTATGAGTGTAATGGTAGCTTCATAGAATGAATTGTGTAGTGTTCCTTCTGTTTCTATTCTATGGAATAGCTTGAATAGGATTGGGATTAGGTCTTCCTTGAATGTCTGAAAGAATTCTGCACTGAAACCATCTGGCCCCGGACATTTTTTGGTGGGAAGATTTTTAATGAGTGTGTCTATTTCTTTAGGCGTTATGGGACTCCTTAGATGGTTTATCTGCTCCTCGTTTAACTTTGGTACCTGGTATCTGTCTAGAAAATTGTCCATTTCATCCAGATTTTCCAGTTTTGTTGAGTATAGGCCTTTGTAGTAGGATCTGATGATTTTTTTTTAATTTCCTCTGTTTCTGTTGTTATGTCTCCCTTTTCAGTTCTGATTTTATTAATTTGAATGCTGTCTCTGCACCCTTTGGTTAGTCTGGCTAAGGGTTTGTCTATCTTGTTGATTTTCTCAAAGAACCAGCTCCTGGTTTTGTTGATATTTTGTATAGTTCTTTTTGTTTCAACTTGGTTGATTTCAGCCCTGAGTTTGATTATTTCCTGCCATTTACTCCTCTTGGGTATATTAGCTTCTTTTTGTTCTAATGCTTTCAGGTTTGCTGTCAGGTTGTTAATGTATGCTCTTTCCAATTTCTTTTTGTGGGAACCTAGAGCTATGATTTTTCCTCTTAATACTGCTTTCATGGAGTCCCACAAGTTTTGATATGATGTGTCCTCATTTTCATTTAATTCTAAAAAGTCTTTAATTTCTTTCTTTATTTCTTCCTTGACCAAGTTATCATTGAGTAGAGCATTATTCAGTTTCCAAGTGTATGTGGGCTTTCTGTGGTTTTTGTCCATGTCAAAGACAAGTCTTAGTCCATGGTGGTCTGATAAGATACTAGGGATTATTTCAATCTTTTTATATCTGTCGAGGCCTTTTTTTGTGACCAATTATATGGTCTATTTTGGAGAAGGTACCATGAGGTGCTGAGAAGAAGGTATATTCTTTTGTTTTAGGATGAAATGTTCTATAGATGTCAGTTAAGTCCAATTGGTTCATAACTTCTGTTAGTTTCATTGTGTCTCGGTTTAGTTTCTGTTTCCATGATCTGTCCATAGCTGAGAGTAGGGTGTTGAAATCTCCCACTATTATTGTGTAGGGGGCAATGTATGCTTTAAGCTTTAGTAAAGTTTCTTTTATGTATGTGGGTGCCCTTGCATTTGGGGTGTAGATGTTGAGAATTGCAAGTTCCTCTTGGTACATTTTTCCTTTGATGAATATGAAGTGTCCTTCTTTATCTTTTTTGATTACTTCTGTTTGAAAACTGATTTTATTTGATATTAGAATCGCTACTCCCTCTTGTTTCTTGGGACCATTTGCTTGGAAGATTGTTTTCCAACCTTTTACTCTGAGGTAGTGTCTGTCTTTTCCACAAAGGTGCGTTTCCTGAATGCAGCAAAATGTTTGGTCCTGCTTACGTATCCAGTCTGATAGTCTATGTCTTTTTATTGGAGAATTGAGTCCATTGATATTAAGAAATATTAAGGAGAAATGAGTGTTGTTTCCTGTTATTTTTGTTATTGGCAGTGGAGATATGTTTGTGTAGCTACCGTCTTTTATGGTTTTTGGAAGATTACTTTCCTGCTTTTTCTAGGTTGTAGTTTCTCTCCTTGTGTTGTAGTTTTCCACCAATTATCCTTTGAAGTGCTGGATTTGTGTTGAGATACTGTGTAAATTTGGATTTGTCATGGAATATTTTGGTTTCTTCATCAATAATGATTGACAGTTTTGCTGGATACAGTAGTCTGGGCTGGCATTTGTGTTCCCTTAGGGTCTGTATGATGTCGGTCCAGGATCTTCTGGCTTTTATGGTCTCTGGTGAGAAGTCTGGTGTAATTCTTATAGGTCTGCCTTTATATGTTACTTTGCCTTTTTCCCTTACTGCTTTTAGTATTTTTTCTTTGTTTTGTACATTTGATGTTTTGACTATTATGTGGCGGGAAGTATTTCTTTTCTGGTCTAAACTATTTGGAGTTCTGTAGGCTTCTTGTATATTTATGGACATCTGTTTCTTTAGGTTAGGGAAGTTTTCCTCTATAATTTTCTTGAGGATATTTACTGGTCCTTTAAATAGGGAGTCTTCCCCCTCATCTATACCTATTATCCTTAGGTTTGGCCTTCTCATTGTGTCTTGGATTTCTTGTATATTTTGGGTTAGTAACTTTTTGTATTTTGCATTTTCTTTGACAGTTGTGTCAATGTTTTCCATGGTATCTTCTGCACATGAGATTCTCTCTTCCATCTCTTGTATTCTGTTGGTGATACTTGTGTCTATGACTCCTGATCTTTTTTTTAGGTTTTCTATCTCCAGGGTATTGTCCCTTTGTGATTTCTTTATTGTTTCTACTTCCATTTTTAGATCCTGCATGGTTTTGTTTAATTCCTTCTCCCATTTAGTTGCATTTTCTTGCAATTCCTTAAGGGATTTTTGTGTTTCCTTTTTAAGGGTTTCTATCTGTCTACCAGTGCTCTCCTTAAGTTCTTTGAGACTGTTATTTATTTCTTTCTTAAAGTCCTCTATCATCATTATGAGAAGTGATTTTAATTCTGAATCCTGCTTTTCTGGTGTGATGGGGTGTTCAGGGCTTGCTCTGATGGGGGAACTGGGTTCTGATGATGCCATGTAACTTTGGTTTCTGTTGCTTTCATCTTGTGCTTGCCTTTTGCCATCTGGTTAACTCTAGTGCTACCTGTACTTGCTGTCTCTGACTGAAGCCTGCCTTTCCAGTTATCTCGATTGTGTTTGATCTTCTAGGGGTCCAGATGTCTCTGTGATCTTTTCCAGCTGCACTGATTACAGTGGTACCTCTAGGATGCCTCAAGATATGGTGCCTCCAATGTAGCAGTCCAGCTATGTGTCTGCTGTTCTGGGTGCAGTGTCTCCTCTAGAATATCTCAGGATATGTTGTCTGAAGCTCTGAGTTCAGTTGTTCCTCTGTGGCTCTGGGTTGAGTGGACCTTCCAGTATGTCTCAGGCAGAATCCGGGGTCCACACACCAGCAGGCAGGGCAGAGGTCTGGTCCAGGCCTCAGTTCAGGAAGAGGGGTGGAAGGGGGGGGTGCCAGCCCGCAGGGGCAGGGATGGGGTTATCTGCTGGAATCTGAGCACTCACAGCACCCAGCTATGGGCTCAGGGCAGTATGTGGGTTTTCCTACCTAAAGCTGGCTGTGGGATTCCTGGAGCCTCCAGAATATCTCGGGCGGGATCCAATGTCCACATACCCGCAGGCCGGGCAGAGGTCTGGTCCAGCCATTTCAAAATTCTTGACAAGAATTGTTCTTGTCAAAAGGAAATGCGGAGACAAAAATGGAGCAGATACTGAAGGAAAGGCTATCCAGTGACTTGCAGAACTTGGGATCTATCCAATGTTCAAGCACCAAACCCTGACACTATTACTGATGCCATGTTGTGCTTGCAGACAGGATCCTGGAATGGGTGTCATCTGAGATGCTCTACCAGCAACTGACTGACACAGATGTAGATACTTACAGCTAACCATTGGACTGAGGTTGGGGACCCCTATGGTAGACTTAGGGGAAGGACTGAGGGAGCTGAAGGGGACTGCAATCCATAGGAAGAACAATGGTATCAATTATACTGGACTCCTTAGAGCTCCCAGAGATTTAGCCACCAACTAAAGAGCATACATGTGCTGGTCCATGGCCTCTGACACATATGTAGCAGAGGACTACCTTGTCTGGCCTCAGTGTGAGATGATGTGCCTAATCCTGTAGAGAGTTGATGTCCCAAGGAAAGAGAATGTTGGGGGTGGGATGAGGTTAGGATGCATGGGTGAGTAGGGAAACACCCTCTCAGAAGCAAAGGGGGTGGGAGATGGGGTGAAGAGCTCTGGGTGGGCAGACCAGGGAGTGGGACATTTGGAATGTAAATAAATAAAATAATTTAATAAATAAAAAATGTATAAAAGATCATAAACACAAAATATATTTTCACTAAAAATGATTTTAGGGAAAAAGAAATGCTGGATCATGAGAGACTCTAATGGAATAATTTTTTCCTAGGTTAAAGAACTGTTCTAAAATGAAAGTAAGAAGATGGGAAGCCCAAACCACAAAGTTTAAGAATGTAGTAGAAGGCCTGAGTGCACCAGAGAAAGACGTATAAAGGTAAAATATCAAGAAGGTATATGTGTGATTAGGTTTCCTAGAATTAAAATACTTTCTGCAGCATAAAGTCAGGGACTACTAGACAGTTACTTCATCAGTCAGACTGCTCCAGACATTTTGAGACAACTGAGAAAACAGGTAGTAGACTCCAGGAGCCACAAGCCAGCCTTTGAATTTGCCTTTTGGTATTTTTACCAACAGCAATAAACAGAAACCAACAAAAATCAACCTACCTGAGTTCATAAATCTCATAGAAACTAAATTGACAATTAGGACACTTTCATGGGTCTGATCTAGGCCTTCTGCATATATTTTATGGTTATGTAGCTTGGTCTTCTTTTGGGAAATCTAACAGTGGGAATGGATGCTGTCTTTGACTTTTCTCTGCTTTGGGGAATCTTTCCCCCCTAATGTGTTGCTCTTTCAGCCTTAATATGAGGGGTGGTACCCAGTCTTATTGCAACTTGATATGCCATGATTGGTTGATGTCTCTTGGAGGCCTGCCCTTTTCTAAAGGTAAAGAGAGGAGGAGTGGATCACAGACTGGTGGCAAGGGGACTGAGTGGAGAGGAGGGAGGGGAAACTACAGATGGATAGATGTGTCTTAGTGTTTCACTGCTGTGAAAAGATATCATGACCAAAGCAACTCTTATATTGGGACAAAATTTAATTGAAGCTAGCATACAGGTTTAAACGTTCAGTCCGTTATCATCAAGATGGAATCATGACAGCATCCAGACAGGCATGGAACTAAAGAAGCTGAGATATCTACATTCTCATCCAAAGGAAGCCAGGAGCAGACTGTATCCCAGACAACTGGGAGAAGGGACTCAAAGTCCATCACTACAATGACAAACTTCCTTCAACAAGGCCACATCTAATAGCGCCACACCCTGGGCCAAGCCTATTCAAACTACCACCTTATGAGAGAAGAATAAGTTTTTAAAAATTAAAAAAAATAGAAACAGTCTAAAAGGAATGAGTTTTAAATGGTTCTAGACAGAACACCCAACCAAATAAAAATCTTTAGCCCCAGAAATAACAAAATGTATTTCTCTAGACAAGTGCCTGCTACCCCAAGCAGAAAGGGATTCTAAAGTGGCAAGCTTGCTATGGCATGGGAAATGAGGGCACTAAGGAATAGTCCTCAGTGGGTATCCTTACAAGCCCACACTTTTAAAAGTTATCTTTAATTTTTTACAGTCCTGTCATTATCCTCCTCTCCATCTGCCCTCTGACCTTTCCTCATTCCATTCCTTCTCCCCAGTCTCCAAGAGAATAGCCCTACCCCACCCCCACTTCACCGAACCTCCGCACTCCCTGGGGCCTCAAGTCTCTCCAGGGTTAGGTGCCTCTTCTCTGAGGACAGACCAGATAGTCCTCTGCAGTGTGTATGTCAGCTAGTGTATGCTGCTGTGTTGGTGACTCAGTGTCTGTCCAGGTTAGTTGAGACTGCTAGGCTTCCTATGGGGTTGCCCACCTCTTTAGCTTCTTCCAGCCCTTTTCTAATTCAACCACAGGGATTACAGGCTTCTGTCCATTATTTGCATGTAAGTATCTACAACTGTCTCAGTCAGGTGCTTATTGAGACTCTAGGAAGACAGCCATGCTAGGCTCCTGTCTGTAAGCATACCAAAGCATCAGTAATAGTGTCAGACTTCGGTCACTCCCTTTGAGCTAGATCTCAATTTGGGCCATCACTGGATCTCTGTTGCTCTGTAGTATAGCTTGAGGTCAGAGATGTTCTTTTATTGTTAAGAATTGTTTTTACAATCCTGGGGTTTTGTTTTTCCATATAAAGTTGAGAAGTGCTCTTTCCATGTTAAAGAATTCTGTTGGAATTTTGATGGTGATTGCATTGAATCTGTAGATTGCTTTTGGTAGGCTGCCCATTTTTACTATGTTAATCCTACCAATCCATGAGCATGGGAGATCTCTTCATTTGCTAAGGTCTTTGATATCTTTCTTGAGCAACTTAGGTTCTTGTCATACAGATCTTTAACTTTGTTTGGTTAGAGTTACCCCAGATATTTTATATTATTTGTGACTATTGCCCATACTACTTTTAAAATCTACCCCACCATTAGATTTCTTTCTAAAATAATTCTTTTGTGTTTTGTCATGTTCATAATATACATAGCTGCCAGGTTGGTATTTATTTATACATCCCAAGGAAACATGCCTAAACTTAAAAGTTGAAGTAGAGTTTATAGAGTGGAAAGAGTTGATGGTCTTAGATGTGCTAACAGCAGCCCAAGAATAAATCTGCCTAAGCCACCCCCCAAAAATGCTCTTTTGAGGTCAGCAGGTTATGACAACTTCAAAACAATATTAAGGAATGAAGTAACCAGGCATCTCACCTTGAAAAGCAAGTTACACCAGGATGACTCCCCTGGCACAGTACATACTCATGGATTCCTTGTTCTTGACCTTTGGTTGGGGATGGCCATAGGTTGGTATAATCTTATTACTCTTTAGATTTTAGATTCCCCTTGTGAAGTCCTTGTCTTATAAGGCATAAAATTTGTATCTTAACTCTTTATGATGTGAGGATTCCAGCCAATTCCTAATATATGAGAGAAATATTCTAATCTTTAGTTGATGTGTAGAATAGAAAGAGAGTTTTATGGTCTCCTTCAGTCAGAGACTTCAACACTCAATAGCATGTAAATAGTTAATGTAATATGAGTTATCATCTTCCCACAGCTCTCACAAGGATTCATCATCACAGGCCTACTTCTTGTTAACCTGGTACTCTGATACATCTCCTTAGACCATAACAGTGCATTCCTGGCACCCAAAAGGCTCATGTCCATCACATGATGCAAAATGCCACCAAATGCCCTCATAGTCTAAATATCTGTAACAAGTTCAATGTCATCGGAGATTCAAGGTAAACACTTAGCTGTGAATCCTTGTAAAAATTAAAAAGCAAAACAAGTCTTTACTCCCAAGACACAGTATCTAAGAGTAAACATTCAATATTTTAATTGCAGAAGGAAATCATGGGGTGCATGGATGAAATCAATCAAGCTTCAAACCCAACAAGTAATATACTAAACCCTGAATTTTCAAGTCTAGCAAGATTGTAGTATGATATGAGCATTGGGGGACTTTGGAAGTCCTTCTTATGGCTTTGACAGCATCAAACCACACGGCCTCCGGGGATGGTTCCACTCACAGTCCATGCCTTTCCTTGGCATACATTCTACATTCCTGGCATCTCCAATATTCTAGAGTTTCTGTTGATCTTCAGTTTCACTTACAACTTTACACATAATCATCACAAAAATTCCCTACCTGGGGTCCAACTCTATCATACATTTCCTGGACTCCCTGGGTTTCCTTTGAAATCTGAGTGGAAACCTTCATGACCCATTATTTTTTGCAATACATAGATTCACTGAGTGACAGTGTGGTTAGATGCAACATTCTGCCTTGTTATTATTGAAAAATAGAAACATTGAGCCAGACATTGAGGATTCATGGACACCATAGATCATCCCTGAGCTCTTGGAATTTCTATCCTTAATGAGGACAGACATAGATCAAACAGGAAAATATGGAGTAGAACCATAAAACTTGATGATGATAACTGCCTCCAAGATATTTAACAAGGCTGGGCCCAAGCGCTGAGCAGATCGCGGGCTGCAGCTTTGTACCCAACCTCACAAAACCAGAGGAAGCAGAGCTCCCAGGAGCTCTAACCCAGGCAGTATCTCAGGTAAGGAAACAGCAACACTCGCCCCCAAAAGGGAGTAACTGGAACCCACAGGGACCCATGAAGTCACTCCTGGCCCGGAGCACTGGTACCTCCCAGTCTGAGCCCAAGTGCTCAGCAGATTCCAGGAGATAGCTCTGACCAAATTCCACAGAACCCAGAGGAAGCAGGACTCTCAGGAGCTCTAATCTGAGCAGTATCTTAAGTAAGGAGGCAGCAACACTCACCCCAAACAGGAAGTAACTGGGACACACTGGGACCCAGGAATTCACTCCTGGGCTGGAGCACTGGTTCCTTCCAGTCTGGGCTGGAGCACAGAGTAGATGGCAGCTCTGTGCCCAACCTCACATAACCCAGAGAAGGCAGGGCTTGCAGGAGCTCTAACCCAAGCAGTATCTCAGGTAAGGAGACAGCAATACTCGACCCAAACAGGGAGTAACCGGGACCCATGGGGACCCAGGAAGTCACTCCTGGCCTGGAGCACTGGTTCCTTCCTGTCTCCGCCTGAGCACTGAGCAGATCTTGGGCCTTAGCTCTAACCCCAGCAGCAACACTCATCCCAAACAGTTCTGACACAACCAAGATAATAGGAAAGAAAGGTTCTAGTCAGAGACAGCACAAGTAGCACCAAAGAGATCCAGATGGAGAAAGGCAAGAGCAAGAACACAAGCATCAGTAACCCAGGGTACTCAGCGTTATCAGAACCTAGTTCTCCCATGTTAGAAAGTTCTGAATTCCCCATATCACCAGGAAAGCAAGAGTCAGATCGAAAATCACTTCTAATGACAATGATAGACAACTTTAAGAAGGACATAAATAACATTCTCAAAGAAATTGAGGAGAACACAGGTAAACAGGTAGAAGCCCTTAAAGAGGAAACACAAAAATCCCTTGAAGAATTACAAGAGAATGCAACCAAACAGGTGAGGGAATTGAACAAAAAACATGCAGGATATAAAAATGGAAGTAGAAACAATAAAGAAATCACAAAGGGAGACTATTTGGGATATAGAAAACCTAGGAAAGAAATCAGGAGTCATAGATGCAAGCATCACCAACAGAATTTAAGAGATAGAAGAGAAAATCTCAGGTGCAGAAGATACCATAGAAAATATTGACACAACTGTCAAAGAAAACACAAAATGCAAAAAGTTCTTAACACAAAACATCTAGGAAATTCAGGACACAATGAGAAGATCAAACCTAAGGATAATAGGTATAGAAGAGAATGAGGATTCTCAACTTAAAGGACCAATAAATATCTTCAACAAAATTAGAAAACTTCCCTAACCTAAAGAACGAGATGCCCATAATCATACAAGAAGCCTACAGAAAACCAAATAGACTAGACCATAAAAGAAATTCCTCCCGTCACATAATAATCAAAACACAAAATGCACAAAACAAAGAAATAATTTTAAAAGCAGTAATGGAAAAAGACCAAGTAACATATAAAGGCAGACCTGTCAGAATTACACCAGACTTCTCACCAGATACTATAAAAGCCAGAAGATCCTGGACAGATGTCATACACACCCTAAGAGAACATAAATGCCAGACCAGACTACTATACCCAGCAAAACTCTCAATTACCATAGATGGAGAAACCAAGATATTCCATGACAAAACCAAATTTACACAATATCTTTCCACAAACCCAGCACTACAAAGGATAATAGCAGGAAAGCTCCAATATAAGGAGGGAAATTATACCTTAGAAAGAGCAAGAAAGTAATCCTCTTCCAAGAAACCCGAAAGAAGATAACCACGCAAACAATGCCTACACTATTAACAAAAATAACAGGGAGCAACAATCTCCTCTCCTTAATATTTCTTAACATCAATGGACTCAATCCCCTCCCCCCCCAAAAAAAGACATAGGCTAATGGACTAAATAAGCAAACAGGACCCAGCATTTTGCTGCATACAGGAAACCCACCTCAGTGACAAAGACAGACACTACCTTAGAGTAAAAGGCTGGAAAACAATTTTTTAAGCAACTGGTACTAAGAAACAAGCTGAAGTAGCCATTCTAATGTAGAATAAAATCAACTTTTAACTTAAAGTTATCAAAAAGGATAAGGATGGACATTTCATTCTTGTCAAAGGAAAAGTCAACGAATTCAATTCTGAACATCTATGCGCCAAATGTAAGAGCACCCACTTTCATAAAAGAAACCTTACTAAAGCTCAAATCACATATTGCACCTCACATAATAATAGTGGGAGACTTCAACACCCCACTCTCAGCAATGGACAGATCATGGAAACAGAAACTAAACAGAGATAAAGTGAAACTAACATAAGTTATGAACCAAATGGACTTAACAGATATTTATAAAACATTTCACACCAAAAAAAGAATATACCTTTTTTCTCAGCACTTCATGGTACCTTCTCCAAAATAGACCATATAATTGGTCACAAAACAGGCCTCAAAAGATAAAAAAGATTGAAATAATCCCCTGCATCCTATCAGATCACCATGGTCTAAGGCTGGTCTTCAATAACAACAAAGACAATGGAAAGCCCACATTCACATGGAAATTGAACAACACTCTACTCAATGTGGTCAGGGAAGAAATAAAGAAAAAATTAAGGCCTTTTTAATATTTAATAAAAATGAAGACACATCATACCAAAACCTAGGGGACACAATGAAAGCAGTGCTAAGAGGAAAACTCGTAGCTTTAAGTGCTTATAAAAAGAAACTGGAGAGAGCATACACTAGCAGCTTGACAACACACCTGAAAGCTCTAGAACAAAAAGAAGCAAATATATCCAAGAGGAGTAGATGGGAGGAAATAATTAAACTCAAATTATTTGCTTGAAATAAACCAAATAGAAACAAAAAGAACTACACAAAGAATCAATAAAACCAGGAGCTGGTCCTTTGAGAAAATCAAAAAGATAGATAAACCCTTAGCCAGAATAATCAAAGGGCACAGAGACAGTATCCAAATTAATAAAATCAGAACTGAAAAAAGTGACATAACAACAGAAACTGAGGAAATTCAAAAAAATCATCAGATCCTACTACAAAAGCCTATACTCAACAAAATTGGAAAATCTGGGTAAAATGGACAATTTTCTAGACAAATACCAGTTGCCAATGTTAAATCAAGAGCAGATAAGCCATCTAAACTGTCCCATAACCCTGAAATAAATAGAAGCAGTCATTAAAAGCCTCCCCACCAAAAAATACCCAGGACAAGATGGTTTTAGTTCAGAATTCTATCATACCTTCAAGGAAGACATAATACCAATTTTCTTCAAACTATTCTACAAAATAGAAACAGAAGGAACACTACCCAATTCATTCTATGAAGCCACAATTACACTAATACCTAAACCACACAAGGACCCAACAAAGAAAAAGAACTTTAGACCAATCTCCCTAATGAATATCAATGCAAAAATACTCAATAAAATTCTTCCGAACAGAATCCAAGAACACATTAAAACAATTATCCATCATGATCAAGTAGGCTTTATCCCAGGAATGCAGGGTTGGTTCAATATATGGAAATCCATCAATGTAATCCACTATAGGAACAAAGTCAAAAAAAAAAAAAAACCCACATGATCATCTCACTAGATGCTGAGAAAGCATTTGACAAAATTCAACACCCCTTCATGATAAAAGTCTTGGAAAGATTAGGAATTCAAGGCCCATACCTAAACATAGTAAAAAGCAATATACAGAAAACTTGTAGCCAACATCAAACTAAATGGAGAGAAACTTAAAGCAATCCCACTAAGATCAGGGACTAGACAAGGCTGCCTACTCTCCCCCTATCTATTCAATATAGTACTGGAAGTCCTAGCCAGAGCAGTTAGGTAACAAAAAGAGGTCAAAGAGATACAAATTGGAAAGGAAGAAGTCAAAATATCACTATTTACAGATAATATGATAGTATACTTAAGTGACCCCAAAACTTTCACCAGAGAACTCCTAAACCTGATAAACAACTTTAGTAAAGTGTCTGGGTATAAAATTAACTCAAACAAATCAGTAGCCCTCCTCTACTCAAAAGATAAACTGGCTGAGAAAGAAATTATGGAACTGACGCCCTTCACAATAGTGAAAAATAATATAAAATACCTTGGTGTGAATCTAACCAAGCAAGTAAAAGACCTGTATGACAAGAACTTCAAGCCCCTGAAGAAAGAAATCAAAACAGATCTCAGAAGATGGAAAGATCTCCCATGCTCATGGATTGGCAGGATTAATATATTAAAAATGGCCATCTTGCCAAAAGCAATTTGCAGATTTAATGCAATCCCCATCAAAATTCCTACTCAATTCTTCACAGAGACAGAAAGAGCAATCTTAAAATACATTTGTAATAACAAAAAACCCAGGATAGTAAAAATTACTCTCAACAATAAAAGAACTGGGGAATCACCTTCCCTGATTTCAAGCTGTACTACAAAACAGTAGTGTTAAAAACTGGATGGTATTGGAACAGAGACAGACAAGAGGATCGATGGAATAGAATAGAAGACCCATAAATGAACCCCCATACTTATGGTCACTTGATCTTTGACAAAGGAGCTAAAACCATCCAGTGGAAAAAAAGACAACATTTTCAATGAAAGGTGCTGGTCCAACTGGAGGTCAGCATGTTGAAGAATGCAAATCAATCCATACTTATCTCCTTGTACAAAGCTCAATTCCAAGTGGATCAAGGACCTCCACATAAAACCAGCTACATTGAAACTAATAGAAGAGAAAATGGGAAAAAGCCTCGAATATATGAGCACAGGGGAAAAATTCATGAACAGAATACCAATGGCTTATGCTTTAAGATCAAGAATTGACAAATGGGACCTCATAAAATGGCAAAGCTTCTGTAAAGCAAAGGACACCATCAACAGGACAAAGTGGCAGCCAATGGATTGAGAAAAGATCTTTACCAATCCTACATCTGATAGAGGGATAATATCCAAGGTATACAATAAACTAAAGAAATCAGACTTTATAATATCAAATAACCCTATTAAAATGGGGTACAGAGATGAACAAAGAATTCTCAAATGAGAAAGCTCAAATGGTTGAGAAGCACCCAAAGAAGTGTTCAACATCCCTAGTCATCAGGGAAATGCAAATGAAAACAACACTGAGATTCCACCTCACATCAGTCAGAATGGCTAAGAACAAAAACACAGGTGACAGCAGATGCAGGTGAGGATGTGAAGAAAGCAACACTCCTCCATTGTTGGTGGGATTGCAAGCTGGTTCAACCACTATGGAAAGCAGTCTGGCAGTACTTCAGAAAATTGAACATAGTATTACCTGAGGACCCAGCTATCCCACTCCTGGGCATATACCCAAAAAATGTTTCAACATACAACAGGGACACATGCTCCACTACGTTCATAGCAGCTTTATTTATAATAGCCAGAAGTTGGAAAGAACCCAGATGTCCTTCAACAGAGAAATGGATACAGAAAATATGGTACATTTACACAATGGAGTATTACTCAGCTATTAAAAACAATGAGTTCATGAAATTCATAGGCAAATGGATGAAGGTTGAAAATATCATCCTGAGTGAGATAACATAATCACAAAAGAACACACATGGTATGCACTCACTGATAATTGGTATTAGCCCAAAAGCTCACAATACCTAAGACACAACGCATAGACCATATGAAACTCAAGAGGAAGAAAGACCAAAGTGTGGGTGCTTTGGTCCTTTTTAGAAGGAGTATAAAAATACCCAACCAGAGCTCCCAGGGTCTAAATCTCCAGCCTGAGAACACAAAGGGAAGGATTCATAGCTCCACCTGTATAGGTAATTGAGGGTGGCCTTGTTAGGCATCAGTGGGAGTGGAGGGCCATGGTCCCTAAAAGTTTGGATTCCCTAATGTTGGGGAATTCTAGAGGAGGGAGGTGGGATTGGGAGTATGGTGGGAGCACACCCTCATAAAAGTAGGAAGAGGGGGTATGGGATAAGGGGCTTGAGGGGAGAATGGCAGAAAAGATAACATTGAAAGGTAAATATGTAAAATATCCAATAAAAGCAGATAATGGGTCTGGCAAAAAAGATAGTTTACTTATTTCAAATTATTTTCAAAAGTTTCCAGGAGATTCTTACTGGCTAAGATCTCAATTTAAGGTCTCCCCAAAATATTTAAGTCTCTTTTTAATATTCTCAAGAGAGATGCAAATCCTAATTTCCCTCAACAATTAATTGACAAAAGAGGAGTAATTTTACAAAAAATAGAAGAAGCTATCATTAATCAATATATTTTATAGATTGATTATATGTTGGCTGTTTTTATAATAGTCCTTTGATAAAAGAGATTATTAATAAAGATTTATATTTCTTTAAATAGTGTCTTCATGACTCTCTGAGGGTGGAAGGAGTGGCTGTTAGCACTTCTGCCCTGATTTTACAAGAACTCTGAAAAATTGGCTTTAAAAGCAAAAGAGGGAAAACTGTAACCCCAGAATGAGTCTCCCCAAAATACTCTATATCATGCCTTGTTCACTTTTAACTTTCTAAAACTGAAAGCTCATGGTAAATCTGCTGCTGACTGCCTCTGCCATTGCTGACACCAATAAAAACTATGCCACAGCTATGTGGAAGGACCCTCTTACCCTTAAATTGAATGGCCCGGACCCAGTTCTCATATGGGGCCAAGGATTGATATGCCTGTTTGATATTACAGAAGGCCCAGCTAAATTGCTGCCAAAAAGATTAATGAAATAAATAGATACCCCCACAAAACCAGGCCCATTTATAAATAAGATGAATAATAATTGACATCCAGGGAAGAGAAATCTCCCTGAGAATTCCCTTATTTTTTCTTTCCAGGTAAAAATGAATCACCCGTGATGTCTGCTGTTAGAAGTTCTAATCTTGATGCTAGCCTCCAGACTTATACTACTCAGAACTTTGATGGGCCTTTGACAAGGACATCAAACAGCTAGAGATTGACGTCACTAATCTGACAAAATCCCTTGTTTCACTGTCTGAAGTGATCTCCAAAAATTGCAAAGGACTTTATTAGACTTGATTTACTCTTTTACAATAGAAAAGCCTGTGTACAGCTCTAGACTGTGTACAGCCCTTAAAGAAGAATGTTGCTTTTACATAGACAAAACAGGGATGATTAAAGAGAGCATGGAAAAGGTCAGAGAAGGCCTTGAGAAAAGAGAGAGAGAGAAAGAGAAAGATGAGAGCTGGTACAAAAATTGGTTTTAAACTTCTCCATGGTTGTCAACCCTACTTCCTTTCGTCCTGGGACTATTAATTGGGTTACTTTTGCTTATTTCTTTTGGTCTCTGGGCCTTAAATAGGCTGACTAACTTTGTGAAACAACAGATAGATAATTTGATAGCAAAATCTATTCAGATACATTATTATAAGTTAGTTATAGAGGACCACAAGACTCAAGATGAGGTTGTTACTCTATTTGGGGTATTCCCAAATCCCATCTCCACCCAACCTAAAAGAGGAGACTTCCACCCCTAGACCAAGAAGAGAGGGGCTACCCAGAACCCCCTCTGACTGGTAATCTGAATTCTTGCTTAGGCTGCAAGGCTAAGCACTGCAAGGGAATATAAATAAAAGTTAAAAATATCTTTCTGGGTTCCCTGAGGGACAAGCCTGACTGCATAGGGGTTGATGTCCAAAGTATCCCCTCTCCAGAAAAAAGACATTGGAATGGGTATGTCCCTCATGCCTCACTGGACAACAACAGGGTGACCAGAGCCATTACAAGGTTCCCTTTAATTACTGGAGGTCAGGCCTCTCTCCCTGCCTTGGCAAGATTAGAATCAGCCCTTCTATACTTGGAGAAGGGAGGAGATGTCAGGGGTAGCTCTGCTTTTACACTGAAGGCCTAAAATCAGCCATAAGCCTAATATCAGCAATAGGCCTGACATACATGCCTACTAACACAAAGTCTTGGGTCTCTGTGGAAAAACACTGAAACAGATGGCTATATGCTATTGTAAACAGACAGCCTCTGTGGAAATTCACCAGTCTGAGTAGTCATAGAACTTGTAAATAGGCAGCCTTGGAAGATAGTACCAACTATTGGGTGTGCCTAAACAGATATTGGGTGTACCTAAACAGATAAAGACTGACAATGGCCCAGGTTATACAAGCTCAAGTTTCCACCAATTCTGTGAAAAATTGGGAATACTACATAAAACAGGTATTCCATATAATCCACAGGGCCAAGGTATAGTAGAAAGGGCACATCAAACCATTAAATGTCAATTTGAAAAAATTAAAAAGGAGGAATGGTACCCTACCAAGGGATCCCCCAGAAATATCCTTTATCACACGCTGTTTATTTTAAATTTTTTAACTTTGGATTCTGAAGGAAAATCCACTGCAGATAGATTCTGGCATCCTTATACCAAAAAGAATTTTGCAACAGTCCTCTGGAAAGACCCATTAACTGGAACCTTGAATGGACCAGATCCAGTGCTTATCTGGGGAAGAGGTTCTGGCTGCATATATTCCCAAACTGCAGCTGCCACACGCTGGCTGCCAGAGAGACTGATTAAGCAAATAGACAATAGCAAATCCAGGGAGGAGAAACCCCTTGAGAAGCATATTTTTTCTTCACAGGAAATATGAAGATGCTTCTCAATTGCCGTCAAACTGGAACAGATCAACCAGCAAACCTGACTTGGGAAGTCCCCAGTGTGGAAGGAGACATTACCACCCATACCTCCAGGGTGGTTCTATTGGACTCTTGGTTCCCCAATTTATGATTTAGTGAGAAACATTGTTTAGACCCAGGAGAAAACCCACTACCACAGTCACTATAGTTGTTTTTTAGGTTCGAGATTGACTAGAGCAGGAACAGGGATTTCCCTACTTGTTTTGTTAAGATCAAAGCTATGATCAGTTCTATATTTGTATAGATTTAGATTCTGCTATAACACATTTATAAACAGAATAGAAGAGGCTTATACTTTTTACTCCTCTGATAGAGGTAGTTATGTGTTGCCCTTAAAAAAGAGTGTTGCTATTATACTGACTGTTCAGGCATTGTTAAGTCTCTTGTCTCTCGGGTCCATGCTGTTCAACAAACTGATGGCTTTTGTATGACAACAGATAGATGCTATTCAAATGAAACCCATACAGGTCTGTTATTACAGGCTGGAAGTAGGGGGTTGTAAAACTTCTGTCATCAAGACTAATGAGGATTAACCCCTAACTTACATGCTAAGCCAGATAGTCAAAGACAGGTAAGAGAACACTTCAAGACCCTTGTCCCTAAAAAAGGGAGGCCTCACCATCCTAAGACAGGAGCTCAACCAATGGCTGTTGAGTATCCAAAGATGGGAAAGGGAGGCTGGGGTTATTTGTTCCAACCTAAGACAGGCACGGTTTCCGTAAGTTTTCCCAGCCTTTCCTTTTGAAAAAAAATTTAAAAAGGGGGACCTGTGGGGAGCCAACAGAAAGCAGATATCATCCTTGCAGCCATCTTGAGCCATATACCCTGACCAGAGACTTGATTACATTAGCCTACAACAGCTGAGCACACTCTGATAACATCTTGTTTTAGATACCCAGGATCTTCCCTTGTGTGTGTGATTTAAAGCTGTGATTTAGAGACAAGACTTAAGGGTGTGAGTTACAGATCAGATTGAGAGACAAGGCCTAAGGGCATGACTTAAAGGTGTGACTTAGAGGCGTGGTTTAGAAGTGAGACATATAAAAGGCAAGAGTCAGACAGAAGAGTTTAGTACAACTTGGAGGAAGAATTAGATTATTAATTAGTAGGCACTTGAGACTTGAGAGAGTACAACTTGCAGTACAATTAAGAGTACAACTTGCAGTACAGCTTGGAGTACAACTTGGAACTAGGAATTAGGTTAGAGAGTACAACTTGGAGTACAACTTGGAGTAAGCACTTGAGACTCGAGACAGGCAATTATTATTAGGTAGTAGGCACTTAGCACTTGGAAGAAGAAGCTTGGAACTTGGAGGCACTAGGGATTAGGAACTAGGAACTAGGGACTAGGGACTAGGGACTAGGAACTCAAGACTTGGGACTTGGACTAGGAAGAGAGACTGAAGAATAAACAGGATTGAATCACACTCTGTCTGGTCTCCATTCTTCAAGTCCTTCCTCACTCTCTCTCTCTCTTGCTGAACCCCGACCTGCAGACTGGAGAAGCTTGGGGTAGTGCAGGCTCTAACAATTTAGCCCCAAGGCTTTTGGCAGTGTGGGTTCAAACACTGACAGAGAGGTCCAGGACAGTTTGGCCTCCAAACGTGGGCCAGAGTGGTTCACAACAAGCCTGCTTTTTAAGTTGGCAGCAAAACTACACATCATTAACATGCAGATGATAGTTTTGCAAACACTTAGAACACAAAAGTTATGGGACCATGAAGTTCATGCCAACCGTCCAAAGAAAAGTAAAAGCCTATGACACTAATGTTTAACATGGTGAGAGTCTGCAAAATTATAACAAGTGGTCTCTGTGTGGTACTTTGTGAGTGAAGCCCAAGGTACAATGGAGACCTTAGAATACTAGAAGTGTTAGGAACATTGGGTATCTCTCATAGAAAACTGAAAACACAGAATATAGCCAACTCAAGAGAAACCACATGTATTGGAAATGACAAAGCTACAGAAGCAGGGTATTTAAAGCATATTGGAACTCACATAAAGACACCATGTGTCCCTGCAAAGTCAGGAATGAGAACTGGGAAGATGGATCATATAGTAAACTGCTTGCTATGCAGCATGAGGGCCTGAATTTAACCCCAAGTAACAATATAAAATTCTAGGTACAACAACATGCACCTGTAATCCAAACACTGGGAGGGCAGAGACAAGAGGGTCCTGAGGGCCTGCTGGCCCAGGAGGTCTAGCCTTACGGTGGATACAAATTGAATAACATACACACACACACAGAGAGAGAGAGAGAGAGAGAGAGAGAGAGAGAGAGAGAGAGAGAGACTTATGAGGCAGGAAGGTTTATTTACTTTTTGCTAGTTACATGTAACTATGTAACTTTCTTTAATTTTATAGGGTCTTACATCCAAAGGTGCTGAGGGGCAGCCCCAGCATGGTGGGGAAGTCTTTCGTCCTCCTCCTCCTTCTCCTCCTCCTCTTCCTCCTCCTCCTCCTCTTCTTCTCCTTCTCCTCCTCCTCCTCCTCCTCCTCTTCTCCTTCTCCTTCTCCTTCTCCTTCTCCTTCTCCTTCTCCTTCTCCTCCTCCTCCTCCTCCTCCTCCTCCTCCTCCTCCTCCTCCTTCTCCTCCTCCTCCTCCCCTTCTCCTCCTCCTCCTCCTCCTCCTCCTCCTCCTCCTCCTCCTCCTCCTCCTCCTCCTCCTCCTTCTTCTCCTTCTCATTCTTCTTGCCAGTTCTTAAGGCAGCAGAGGGGGAAGAGCATCAGGGTGTGGGAGGAGGGGAAGAGGGTAAGACTTGGTCTTATGAGATAGGGTTGCTGTATAATAAGAGTTTACTTATCTAAGTTACTATTCTACTGTAGATGACCTGCCCTCTGTGATACTCTGAGGCCAGAAACTTCAGTTTTTGGCACTAGCACCTCATCCTAAAAACAGCAAAGAATTAAATAAATAGCCTTTCTACTACCTCAGCAGGAACTGCTAGGGTCTAACTTATGCATACTAGTCTGAGGTTACAGGAATAAAAAGATACTTAGAGAAGTTATTATAGAATTTATTACTAAGTATAAAAAGTTTTCTATGAAAGCTATCGAAGGGGAAAAGTAGAAAGGTCCTAAGTGGGGAAAAGAAAAAAATTCTAATACGGGAAAAGTTCTAAGGGAAAAAATTATAGGCAGCGGAAAAGGAAAGGAAGGGACCAACAATGACCCTCTCTTTGTCTTTGTCTTCAGCACTTATATATCTTTCAGAGTACATGATCACATGTTACAAAGTTCATCACAAGTTCAGACCAAAAATCAAATCATAAATTGAAATAAAAGTTTACAACAGAGAATGTTTACATGTGTAACCTTTAGGAGCAATTATCTGGCTAAACATCTATTACTTGTCTAGCTCAATGGGTTCACTGAAGGTTTAAAACTATAACTAAGAAATTAGTGAAGTTTTGTGTAGGTAAACCCAGGCAATATTTTTCTTCTGTGCCAGCACCTATAATAAATCATTAGTTCCCTATTAGTGACCTGTGGTTAATTGTTTTACAACCTCTTGGAATGTGCTCTGAGTATGAGAGTCTGGTTACTATCTAAGAGCAATTGACTGGTGACACTTGGGAGACTGGCAGACTTCTTATTGGAGTTTTGACTATCAGAAAGGGTCCTAATATCAGTCCCACTATAAAATAGCTTAATAATCATTGATATAATTTTAGGAATTCTTATAGGACCATCATTAAGTCTTAAGAAGTCATCTATTTGTTTATATAGCATCACTACAAGAGAGTACATCTTCAGGGGTCTGCAGAGATCTGCTCCAAAGGGGTGTGCTGTTGCTTAATGATAGTTACATATGTTTAATAATAATAGGAAAAGCATATTAATAGCAGGAATTTTTCCTAAAATAAATCCCTTGCAGCCTTGCAGAATAAGACCTTACCTGTCGCAGATTATATAATAATCCAAGGCAATCCATCTGTTTCAGGATGATCACCTGCTAATTATTAGCTTGTCACATTATGGTTCCTGACACAAAGGATTGCCTTTAATTTCAGTAGAGAAACATTTTTACTTTTGAACAACGATGAGGTTGTTAAGACTTTGGGAACTCTTAACTTTGAACTAAATGTCATTCTTTGATAGACATGAGCCTTTGAGAACCAGTAATAAAATGCTTTGATTTAGATGTGGAATGTTCCCTCACATATTGATGACAGGATATGAGGTCACCTGTCTGGATCCAATGTTCTCTAGTTGAATCCCATGCCCAGATGGCACAAACCTTATGACACTTGGACACTCATTGAATTTGGAGATCATTCTACCACCTGAACAGACAGCTCGTCTGTGCTCAGTTTTTCCCCCTATGGCCACCTTTGCCATTCTAGTTTTCTAAACCACGTTCAGCTAAGTGAAGTTTGACAAGTTTGGTTTTTCCATTTTGTTTGTTTGTTGTTGTTTTTTGGTTTTGTTTTGATTTTTTCTTGCTTTCTAGAGAAGAGGAAACAGGAGCACACTGTTGAAATGTAACTGACCATCCATTCTTTGCAGTATGTTTTTCAACCTTCTTCTAAGAATTTTTTCCTTAAATAAGTAAGTAATCCATTAGTAACAAGGGCCAAAGAGATGCTGCTATGAGAATGGACTGGGAAGAAGCTCAAGGAAGAGGCAGATTGGGGTGGTGTTAGTGGAAATGGAAATGAGAGCTGAGGGAGAAGAGAAGCTGACTCCTGAAGCCACAGCTTTCAACATCTCCAAAAAAGGAGTTATGAACGTGGTCTTACTATTTATAAGGTTTTGGTGGGCAATCAAGACTAATAGCAAAAGCTTGTATTGTTTGGGAGGAGTGGTCTCTGGGAAATTCTTGACCAATAACTAAAGAGAAGCATCCCATTGTCTGAAATTCACAAAGACTTAATGAAAAGACTAATTCTTTTAAAGGTGAGCTCATGAGTATAGGCCATGCTACTATATGAGCAGACAAGCCAGTCAGGCTATTTTTTTCTTTCATATTTTTTCATTGGATATTATGTTTACATTTCAGATTTTATCCCCTCACCCCATTACCCACCACCACCCAGGAAGCCCCATGCCATCCCCCTCCTCCTGTCTCCACAAGGGTGTGCTCCCACCTACCCCCCACTCCTACCTCCCCACTTTCGAATTCCTCCCCACTCAGTGTTCAGCCTTCATGGGACCAAGGATCTCCTCTCCCACCCATGCCCAACAAGGCTATCCTCCCCCAAGTATACAGCTGGAGTCATGGGTCCCTCCCTATGTGCTCCCAGGCTGGTGGTTTAGACCAGTCAGGCTATTTTTACCATCCCCTTCTTAAGTAAATTTTGCATAGTGGGATCATAAGGTACTTCTGTGCCCTCCACTTCTGCTGCTCACATTCTTGTGTGATTTCCTTGTAAAGGCAAGACCTGTGGCTTGCTTGTATGTGACAGTGGGAAAATGACAGCACCCATATCTTCACATGGTGATCACTCTTTAGCACACATTTGTATGGCCAGTTCAGTCAAGTCTGTCTCTGTATTGCTGGATTTGAGGAAGTAAGTAGCCATTTAGATAATGTAACAAAGAAGGCACTATAAGTCAATATAAAAGGTGAGAGTCCTGGCCAACAGCAAACAAAAAATTGATGTCAGTCTAAAACCTGAGGGGACTAAAGTCTGACTTATAACCAGACTGTACACAGATAGAGATCCATCTCATTGAAAGTTCACAAGATAAAAGATGTCAGCCCACTCACTACCTTATAACTGTCCTGAGGATGTCATAATTCAAAAAAATCAGCCAACCCATGTCAAAACTCCTGACCTATGGAACCCATGATACAATGAGTATTATTATTAGGCTACACATTTATGTTAGCATTGTTATAAAAAATAAATATGGCACACCTTCCATCAGAGCTACAGACATATAACCCATGGAATAATCCATAGAAGCTGTGCTTCCAGGATCTCAGTTCCATCCTTCATTCTCTATTCTGATACTTTCCCTAGTTACAAGGATTCAGGATGCAGACATGACTTCATTTCTCCATTGTCCACACCTGAAGGTACTGCAAACAAGACAAGGCAGGTTGGCATAGAAGACAGAGCCAGAGACCTCAATAATTCAGTATTTTGAAAGTAGAGTTTGAGTTAATCGCCACTTGGCTAATTTACAAAACATAGATCCATGAAATAACAACAACCTCATTTTGTATGACTCCCAACATGCCATGGGGAGAATTCCTTCAAAGTCCATATCAACTGAGAAAAAGTGGTATGGATTAAGCAAGGGTAGAAACCCTTATAAAACTTGGAATGACATGTGAATTTACCACCTTCCTCACCTAGTGAAATATCTTCCAACAACCAGGTGGCCTCAAACACTCACATCATAGCTGTGACTCTGAGAATACAACTCTTGGTAAAATGAGGTCTAATTTAGAAATTTCACTGAAAAATGTGATCCCAGAGAAAACCACATGGCTCCCCAAAGCTTACTCATCCTTTTAGTCCCCCCTCAATGATTTCTCCTCTCTCTGTGTTTCTTAAATTCCTGCACTAGTGTCAACTTATAATTAAGCATAATTGTCACTGTATTAGAAGGGAGTCTGTGAAATAACATTTGTCAGAATAGGTTGAGGAAATTGTCCTAAACTGAGTACAAGTGATCATGTGACTTTGGCCTCAAGCAAAACAATAACAAGAAAGCTCCTTTCTTTATGTCATCATGAGTACAAGTTAACCAGTGATGGTGTGACTGGATGATGGAATTTATTCTACACAACATCTTAGAGAAAGATTTCAGAAAATTTAACAGGCACTTTGACATTTATTTCAAGTGAATGAAACAGTAGAAAGTGTCACTACACTGGATGTTGTTGGCTGTGGAAAGAAACACACAGTCCAGTCTTTTCTGAATACAAAGCTAACAGTTATTGTTTACAACTAGTCTTTCCTCTTGAATCATGCATGGCTTCAGCAGCTTCTTACCAAATAAAACCAAATTAGGAAAAAAAAAAACAGAACAGGTAGTTATTATCTTGTTCCACACTCAAAACCAAAGGTGACTGTCATATGCCCTTTATGTAACTGGCAACAGCATTTACAACTTTCATGGAGCAGGGAAAAGAGAATAGCTGCTTATCAAACAAAGAGATGCATCCATGAAAGCCATCCTCCACATGGTACCAGGTTACAGGGACCCCTTGGTCTTTCAAGCGCTTCTTGTAGAGTAAGGCATCATCACGAAGGGGGTCATTCTCACAGGTCACTAGGAATGCTTCCGGAAGCTGAGCGATGATCTTGTCATCTACTAGGAGAGGTGAAACCTCTGAATCTAAAACATGTTTGATTTCCAGATAGGCAGCTTCATCAAAAGGTTCTGAAAACTCAGGCAGGAGGTTTTTGCTCTTGAATCTTCTAGGGATGTTATCAGAGCTGAGCCATTTCCTATACTTCTTCCAGGTGTCCGGAGACATATAAGTACCATTTAACAGTGCATCTTTCCAGGATAAGTCAATGTCCATGTATTTACACACAGCTGTCATGAGTATGTCTTTCGTGAGGAATGGGACATTTTGGTTCTGCTGATGAGATGGTAAGCGGAAATTGATCGCCTGCATAGCTGGAGTAATGAGCACCTGAGCACAGATGTGGGGGAGATTTGGGAAGGTGAGCAATGCCTGTGTGATAAGGGCCACAGCCCCACCTCCAATGCTTTCTCCACAAGCTACTACCCGGGAGGGGTCTACCCCATAGGTCATTAGATTCCTCATGAAGTGAATGGAGGCATTCAGACAATCCTTATAAATACAAGGGTGATGATGGTCAGGAAGCTTGCGGTACCTAAGAAGAAACAAGCAAACTCAAGACAGAGATATACAAGTGGGTCACTGGAAGCCATATAAACAGCATCCTCTTCTCTCATTAGAAACAGAACCTGATTAAATTTTTAGAATGGCCGTACCAAGTAAAGAGCTATCCTCATATTTTCTTATGCGGACATGAGGAAACTGTAAGAGTCAAGGAGGACAGGTTTTTCATTCAAACCCACATTATGATTCTCATAGATGAGTAAACCCCACAAAGGATAAGGCAAGCTCAACGCTGTTGCCTTAAGAAACAGAACAACCAGCAAAGATCCAGAAATGGTGACTGGAGCTCTGCTGATTCCACTGGAACAGGTAAAAGGTTTTGGCTCTCCCTGCTGTCTCAAACATTCATGGAGCATTGCCAAAAACCACTGTTCTTTAAATTTTACATCAATGTTATATTAATAACACTGGTTATATTAATAACTAATAACATGAGGTGTTAATGTAAGTGAGCATTTCTAATGTTCATATTCCTGGAAATAAATGCAAGTTTTAGGGCATGGGACAGCTAGACTACCTAATTGAAAGTTCTTCTCCAATGCCCTGGCTGATTTAAGAAAATAATTATTGCTCACACACTCACACACTCACACACTCATCACTATTTTTATGCCAACACTGGCCACTTTGAACAACATATATACCTTGAGGAAGCAACAAGCTACACAACAACTGCACCCACTAGTTGCTATGACACTCTAGCTCTTGCTGTTGCAAGCAACTTCCCCACTATTTCAAACAGCTGTGTCTAGACTTTCCCTATCACCATCCCACCAAGACCCTGGTAGCCTAGAAGAGATAATGTTTAGCCAGCGTAACAGTGACAATGAGACTATTCTCATGAATTCAATAATCTAGCTACAGAAAGAGAAAACTGACAGAACCAGAATTTGAGCAGGTCCAGAGGCAAGAGAGCACCATATGGTAACACCATGTATTGCAAAGATAGTAGTGGCACAAAGGCCAGTAAGCACATTACCAGTAGGAATTGCTAGCTCTTGGAAGAAGCTAGAAGCCTTAACAGCACAGAAACTGAAAAGTAGTCTTGAAACATAAAAACTGAACAATGAATAACAGAAGCAAAGTCTCATTGGCAACTATAGCAGCAGTAGACAAAAATAAATAAGATGGGCCACAGTGTGGACAATTAGAACAATAGAATCAGGAACCACTGCCTTAAGGGCCAAGGGTTTTAGATACCCTAGACTAGGAACTAGAAGATGTGCATTGTCAAGCCCTGGGGACAGAGGTGACTTCACACATATACACAAGCTATAACACTAAGTATCATTGGGTTAAAGGTACCATTAACAGAAGCAAGGGCAATGAACTCAGAGGTGTCACCTGCTGTGGCTCCTATTTCTCTGCTGCCACCAGTTACTTCAGAAGCCAAGGGCTATAAAGACATAAAGGACCAGTTGGAAGAGCCCCTCACCTAACCCCAGTTTCCACTCTGGTGTAATGAAAGAACTCCAGGGAGATGACTGATGTCACCACTCTTTGTCAACAAAGATTCAAAGACTTCAATTAGAGTCAAGGGTTATTGCTTCTAGGAAAGGAAGGTCAGAAAGGGCAGAAAATGAGGAAAGGGGAATTAGGAGGAGGGACAGTGAAGAGTGGGCAAGGAGGGGCTAAGGATGGAGGGAGGAGTGGGAAAGGCTGGGGACAGATGACTTCTAGTTACAGCAGCATAGCTCAAAGCAGTTCTGCAGTGCCAAGCCTCTTCTCTAGCTGAGCATCTTCATTTACCATTCTAGTACAGCTTCTCTGCCCATGAACTAGAACTCTAAATATCTAGAATTCCACATTGAAGAATTCCCTTCAAAATTTCAGATCAGGTGCTTACATACTCCTCTGCAGTTCCATTCAGGGAATCTCAGAGATGTATGTTACCATATTAGAAGTTCAAACCCTGTGGGAAGTTTAGATAAGAGAAGGTCTCTGGAGTCTGAAAAGGTGTTACTAGAGCTTCCTATGCCACTGGAGAGGAACAGAGAGCCTAAGTGATTTTTTCTAGTCACCCAATTTCAGTTTATACCCATTCTGAGGGATGTCAGGGTATGAGAGGACTGCTGAAGTGGTAGCTATTGAAGTAGCAGAATTTAGCAGGGCGGATTTCAAATTTTCTCATTTAGTTCTTTAAACTGTATTTGTTCTCAAACAATGATAAATATCCATGTCTCTCCTCCATCCTTTCAAAGAGGCCTTTATTTTCAAAAGACCAGAGTTGTATCTTAAGTTATGCTCTAATTTTAAGTGGTTTCTACATGGTGGATATTTTATTGTTGCATCAAATATCAGAACCATGAGCCAGAAATAGTGGTGATTTCAATTTACCTTGACCGCTTGCCTATTCTAATTGCACTACTGTTGCCAAAGGCAACATAACTCAACCAAATGAAGAGATACTTTGAATTCAATATCGGTCAACTATTCTTTTCTATCTTTCCAACTTTTGTCCATCGCTGTGTGTCTGAAAATGTGTTCTCTTGACTCAAATGAATTTAACTTCACAAAGAGGACATAAGTGTCACATCTGATTTTACACTACCTGAGTTTCTTCCATCCTGATATTCCTTTTCTTGTTCTCTACAGTGTGGCTCTATATTGTTCCATAGGAGTCCAGTACTCCGTAGTTTTATAATTCATCTATCACAGTTCACCAATGCACTGGAATGAATATATTTCAAAACATCTACTTTTTGAACGTGGGGTGAACATGTACACGAGAGTCTAGAGTCACCCAAATCTGTATCCCAAAATTCACCCTACTCATATAAACCATCAATTGTCTCAGGCTACTCACCCCACAGATAGCACCACTGAATCCGTCTGCTGGGCCAGGAAGCTGCACAGATTGTGGTTACTGTCTGTAAGAGGAATCCAGATGTTAAGCAGTGTGACAAGAGCCCAGCATTTCTCACTACAGTCCCAGAAACGGCAGCTGTCCTGGTGGACATGGTAATAATGTCATCTGTATGTCACTATTCTTTATTTTTCTGAGGTAACCTTGACCACCTCTGCCTGGGCAAGGATAGATATCATTCTCAAATTCTTGAATATCAAAATTTTGTTGGAATTTAAGTTTTACTTTCTATAGCATTGAATTTTAAACACTGTGGATAAACTAGGAACTTTTGAATGATTGGATCTGAAGTGGGTATTGCTAGGGTAGTGTGATTGCAGATCCAGCCTTGAATTGTTAATATGCTCATGAGTTTTCACTCATAAGGAGATAAATGGTGGCCAGATGAGATGTTAATATAATAGTACACAAGTCCATTAAGATTAGTGCAAAGCTCATCTAGGTGCAATTTGGAACTCTGTTGGAAAGACTGATCAGAAACACTAGATAACTCTTTGTTCCACCCTTGAGTTACTCATATTTGAAACCACCACCTCATTTGTGTTCTCCTGCATGGTCTAGCCTCCTCCTTTGAAATGCAGACCCCTACATTTATGGAGTGTGTGTGTGTGTGTGTGTGTGTGTGTGTGTGTGTGTGTGTGTGTGATCTGATGTGTCTTCTATTTCTGAAGAGACTCTAGGACTAAGTAGATGTTTAGTAAATATCTGCTGAGCCATTTCTACTTAAGATGTGGAAATAGCACGATCCTGAAATAAGAGATTACAGGAAAGGGAAGAGGGTCTCAGGGGCTGATGACAGTGAAGAATGAACAAAGACAAAGAAGCCCTGGAAAATGGAAAGTACCACAGTAAGCATCTTGGTAACATCTTCAGAACTTCTATGGCTACCTCAATCACCAGAAGGTAGTAAGTAATCCTAACCCCAAAAGTGATATCATTTGAGTCTGTACAAACAACAAGGACAGAAAAACCAGTGAGCAGCCCAAGATGCTTGTTGTATTGAGAAGTTCACATGCTACAGAACATCGATGGTAAGGAATACACAAGTGGCTAGGTGGAAGATGTGCTCAGATACTTAATGGAGGCTGCCGTGTACTAATGACAAGTACTGGGTCATACTTGTGGGGAAAGACGGTGAAATTAGAGGACAATAATTGTAGCAAGAAAAAACCTTTTGGCTGTAGAGATGATGTAGTGATCAAGAATGAGGATTTAGCACAGTGGTCCAGTGGAACTGAGGGAAGCATACAGACTTGAAGTTTTTATGGGACAGGTATGAATGGTCAGTAGGAGGACCCTGGTAACCAATGCTTCCCAAACCTAGATTGACTAATATACTATACAGGAATAACTGCCATGGAGGCTTCAACTCCACTGAGTGATATGATTTCCAAGCCATCAATTCATTCCTTAAAAGCCCCTACTTGTCTTTACTTTGACTCCTCCCCAAGAAGTTCTCATCAGAATGTATGACAGACTTTGCCTGTCATGAAAACCTTCCTTTCCCACCCAGCACAGAAACTACTCACCCAAGCTTCCACATATGCCTCCACCTCCATGGTAGAAAATAATGCCTCGCCGTAGTTCTGAGGACACTGCCTTAGGCTGGAACAGTCTCACAGGGATTGTCCCAAAATGCATGTTGGTTACCATCAAGTTATGGTTCTTCTTTATGACTACTAAATCGTAGAAAAACTGAATAAATCTGGGCATGGAGCAAATTCTCATCTTCTCCAATATATTTCCCTGAAGGAATAAAAAAGGAGGAAATGATGATGATGGTGATGGTGATGGTATGGTGATGGTGATGGTGATGGTGATGGTGATGGTGATGGTGTTGGTGATGAGGATGGTGATGGTGATGGTGATGGTGGTGATATATGAGAGGAATAAGAGTAGGAAGAGGAGGAGAAGGAAGAGGCAGAAAATTGAGGCACAGGAGACTATAAGGTAGGCCTGTAGGTACTGCAGCCACTTAACATTGCTTGCATACATGATGGACTCATGTCTACAACTTGCTGTGTATTCTGCTTAGAAATAAAGAGAGTTTTCAGAGTTTCTACCCCAAACATCCAGATTAGATAATGATATGATTCTAATTTGATTGTCTGTCTCAATGAAAATTCATGTCATTGTGCTGATATGGTCCTTTGGAAAGACAGATATATAGATAAATGGCATAGAGTGGAAGACCCCAATATACCTTCACATAATCACAGCCATCTTAGTTTCAACAAGGGTGACTAAAAGAAGGAAAAAAAGCATCCTCAAAAATGGCTCTGGAAAAAACAAATATCTCCATATTTATGAATGGTCTTAGATCGATATTTCACCCTGTATAAAAACAACTTCAAAATGATCAAACACTATACTATTGAGTCCTGAAACTATAAAAATTTTAGAAGAAACAGTGGGAGAAAAATTTAAGATATAGGCATGGGTAAAGACTTCTTGCACAAGACTCTAGTCTATCTGGAAATAAGGGCAAATACTAACAAATGAAATTAAAAGGCTTCCATACACAAATTTAATTGACTGAAAACTCAACCTGTAGAAAGAGGAAAATGTTGCTGGTGTTGCCTCAAAGAAGATTAGATTTTGTGTGTGTGTGTGTGTGTGTGTGTGTGTGTGTGTGTGTGTATCATATATAATACATGTATTGAGAGGATAAATCATTCCAAACAGTAAAATAAATAGATCACACAAGACAAAGTACAAATGGCTAATACACATATTGTCTTTTTCTTTTGTGGCTATAATAAGCAAGTTGACCAAAACCAATTTGGGAGAGAAAAGGATTTATTTGGGTTCCAGGCTACAGTTTATCATCAAGAAAAAAACAATCCAGGAAGTCAAAACAGGATTATGGAAGCAATTCACTGGCTTGTCTCCCTTGCTTGCTCATCTACCTACTCAGGAATAATCTCACCTTGCAGACTGGGCCTTTCCACATTTTTAAAGGATAAGTCTTTGTTATTGGATCACCAGGAAAAATTATATAATTATAATTTCAAAAATTAAACATCTCATGGGGGTAGGGCAACAGGGCCTAGAACTATTACTGAGGCTATGGTGTGATTACAGACAGGAGCCTAGAATTGCTGTCCTCTGAGAGGCCCAAGGAGAAGATGAGTGAAACAGATGCAGATACTTACACCCAACCATTAGACTGCAGTTAGGGACCCCTATGGTTGTATTAGAGGAAGGACGGTAAAAGCTGAAGAGGATGGCAATCCCATAGAAAGACCAGCAGTCTCAACTAACCTAGATTTCTGAACCACAAACTAGGCAGCATACACAAGTTGATCCAAGGCCCCCCATCACATATATAGCATACAATTGACTATTCTGGCCTCTGTGGGAGAAAATGTGCCTAATCCTTGAGAGAGTTGAGGCCCCAGTGATGGGCGAGGCCTGGTTCAGAGGGGCATCCTCTTGGAAACTGGAAAAGAAAGAATGGGATGAGAAAATGTGGGAGGGGGAATAATGGCTGAATTGTAAATAAATTAACAATAACAACAAGGATAACAATAGGTCTTTTAACTGGTTATTATTGGTAACTGCATGTGTAGATAAAAGCTATGATACATTCAGTGAGATAGTTCATCTACAAGAGGCTTCTATGAGGTAAGTTCTTGGTTAAGAAACTAGAAAGAGCTTATCTCTGGTCTGGAGCAAAGCAGACATAAAATAAAGGCTCAGGCAGTCACCAGCTAACTGAAAAATGCTATACATCATTATTGTGGAGACTGGACCTCCATCATTTGCAGACGGGCAAGTGATATCTATGAATGTGACCTAGAGAAGAAGTGAGAGATAAGGTAGAATTGCCCTCATAGAAAGCCTCACTGATGAGACCCAGCAGAGCAGGCCCCAAGTCTTGGATAAATGAATTTGATTTTAGTTCAGAGTTCAGAGGGTTGACACATGATTCTATGAAAGAGCTATTTATGAACCCCAACATGAGCTTCAAATGATGTTTTCCTGTTTGAGTGTTAGGTAAGAGAATATTTAGTCTATATGGTGTAGCTCATGTGCCTCCCTCAAGAGTGCAAGGTCTGCTGAGCCAGGCTAGACTTTTGACAGCTCAGCCCTAAACTCCCTTAAATTTCAAGTCATCTCTTAGTAGCACAGATTGGTTTTATCCCTAGCTCCCTCAAGAGAAGATTGACTGTATCTCATATTCAAGCAGCCTCCCCCTTTCTACTCGGAGCCTTTCTTATATGCTTTCAGGTAGATGGACCCAAACTGTCACCTTTTGTAATGATAGCTGTGTATTCCTAATGTACCTTCACTATACTTGCCAGACTTCCTTAGAAATTACCTAAGAATTCACTGTCAAAATATGATCACCCATACCACATAATTAAGTGTTTGTTAGCAAAGATTCCAACTTCTTCTCTCAGCCTCCACCATTAGAATAACAAATATTTATTTGGGAATATTGAAGAGCATATGGTGTTAAACTAAGACTCACATTCTAAAAGTTCATTAGACACATCAGAGACTTAAACTGTTTTGTGTGTGCTTGGATTTTTTTTATGAAGTTCACATTTCCCACAACTGTAAAGTAGGTGTGATGTTGAAAAAGAAAAAGAAACAACAGGTTGGAAAGAGTGTGGATTTTCTGGTAAATTTGGGTATTTGTGGCCCTCATTTGCCATTCCAGGCACTGAAACTATCCTATAATTCTAGACACTCCACAGGCTTGAAACAGCTTAACCTCTAAGAAAGCACTTGCAGAGAAAAATGAATGAAGGATTGAGGCCAGAATTATTGTATTAAATAAGGCTTGCTCAGTCCATTATTTTCTCCACAGGGACACATTACTTTTTAAATTCACATATGAAGCCTATTATTCTTTATCATATGCTATTTAATATGTATATTGACCTAATGAGACAGAGGATGTTGCCTGCCTTAAAGATGGAGACTCTGAGATGCATAGAGGTTAAGCAAAGTGTTCCTGTAGCCAGTGAGAGCAGAACAGAAATGCTTAGCAGACAGCTTGACTGCTGCTCCTTTTTACCCCCCTCTTCTCCACTGCCTCCACTGTAGCTGCCCTGTGGGATAATCACTTATGAACTGTGGCCATGACAGGGCTTCAGCCAAGGTTGAGAAATTATGTTCTTTAAACTGTTTACTTCCCACACAAAGCCAAACTTTCTTTCCAAACCTACTGTACATGAGGATAGGCTTTGGTCCCTATCCCCAGTCAGCAATAAGGTAAGTTCAGAGTCCAACCACCCAAGGAAGCTATGATAAAAAGCTGGATATATGCATCATCACATAGATTTGATCAGCAAAGAGCTCCTGCTGAGAAATAATCAGTGGTTTCAAGATGTTTAAAACTATGCAACAAAATACCTAGAAGCAAGTAAGTAGAAGGAAGTAAGAGGCTGCTGCTGAAGAAAATGTTGGATCTGTTGAGCCATGGATCTATCTTGAGGAGAAACTAGCTGAAATAACTTTTCAGTCCTCAGAAATAGTCAGTTAATGAATAATGATGCCTACCTTCAATCTCAACCCTTATATGATGGAAGCCAAAAGACAACCACTTCAACATCATGAGACACTTATCTTAAAAACTTCAAAGGAAAGGAAGAGGTGGGGGTGTAGCTAAGTACAGTGCTGATCTAGCATGCAAGCTCTAGTCTGATCCTCAGCATCACACAAACCAAGCATGATAATGTACATCTCTAACCCCAACTCTAATCTCAGCATTAGGAAAGTAGCAGTGGGACAGTCAGGAGCCTCAGGCAATTTCTGAATACTAGTGAATTCAAGGCCAGCCTAAAACCTACAAGATGCTATCTAAAAATAAGTAAGAAAAAATTCAGGAGGAAGACATGGAGGAAAGAAAGAGAGAGGGAATAGGATAGATAGAAATAAACACAATGTTTGGATGATTCTAAGATAGAACAATGTAGTTACTCAGACCTGTAGGGAATCTAGTTAGGGGAGAATAAAAGAAGAGAGAACTACAGAGATGAGCCCTGAAAACCACAATGCCCCCAAGAGCAGACTCACCAGAAAAATTATGTACAGCATCATACAATGCATAAATCTGAACTTGACAGGTTGCTGAATGGCAGAGGGAATCTTCACAGTGAGGAAGTGCTGAATGACAGCCCATATGAAGACTCCCACATAAAAGGTAGACAGACTCACTAGCAGCACCAGCCACAGGACATCCATGGTACTGAGGCTCTGAGAAACTGCTCTCTGAGGTCCTGAGAAGCTGCTGTCCCAAAGACATTCCTTGAGAACAACTGACCCAGTTTTATAACCTACCACCTCCACTCCTTCTTTCAGACTGTATCTGACTCAGTGGCATGACCTAGCCTCTGAAATAACCACACAAATCAACAGGAGCCAGAGGAACCTGCTCCCCAAGGAACAAATGGACTAGGAAAGCCAACCTGGATGACCAAAGTTGGAGTTTTTTGTTTGTTTGTTCATTTGTTTGTTTTGGTGGGTTTATTATTTTTTTTAATTTTATGAGTACACTGTTGCTATCTTCAGGTACATCATACAAGTGCATTGGATCCAATTACAGATGGTTGTGAGCCACCATGTGGTTTCTAAGAATTGAACTTACAACCTCTGGAAACGCAATCAGTGCTTATAACCACTGAGCCATCTCTCCAGTCCCTTTTAGTTTACTACTGCTGCTGCTGCTACTACTTCTACTACTACTACTACCACTACTTTTATTTTTTACATTCCAGTCATTAACCACCTCCTTGTCCATCCTCCCACATTTCTTTATCCCATTCATCCTCCTCCCTGTTTCCATGAGGATGTCCCAGCCACCACCAAGCTTCCCCTCCCGCTGGGGCCTCTCGAGGGTTAAGCATGTCTTCTTAGACTAAGGCTAGACCAGGCAGACCTAGAGAGGCTAGACCTCTGCTGTATATGTGTTGGGGGCCTTGGACCAGTTCATGTATGCTGCCTGGTTAGTGGCTCCGTGTCTGACAGATCTCAGGGGTCCAGGTTAGTTGAGACTGCTGGTTTTCCTATGGGGTCACCATCTTCTTCAGCTTCTT
This sequence comes from Arvicanthis niloticus, assembly GCF_011762505.2. Lineage (NCBI taxonomy): Eukaryota > Metazoa > Chordata > Mammalia > Rodentia > Muridae > Arvicanthis > Arvicanthis niloticus. The sequence goes on along the minus strand of NC_047662.1, from coordinate 10,400,764 downwards.
TTGGGTTTTCCCTAATTCAGCCATGGGGGTCCCTGATTTCAGTCCAATGGTTGGGTCTACGTATCTGCATCTGTCTCAGTCAGGTGCTTGTTGGGCCTTTCAGAGCATCAGTAATAGTGTCAGGTCTTAGAGCTTCTCCATGAGATGGATCCCAAGTTAGTCTAGTCACTGAACTGTCTTTCCTTCAGTTTCTTCTCCATTTTTGTCCCTGCAGTTCTTTTAGTCAGATACAATTCTGGGCCAGAACTTTTGACAGTGGAATGGTAACCCTATCCCTTCACTTGAAGCCCTGTTTTTCTACTGGAGGTAGACTCTATGAGTTCTCTCTCCCCACTGTTGGGCATCTCATCTGAGGTCTGAGAGTCTCTTACCTCCCAGGTCTTGGTACTTTCTAGAGGATCCCCCCACCATCTCCCAGCCCATGAAGTTGCATATTTCCATTCATTCTGTTGGCTCTTAGGGCATCTCCCCTGTCAGGATTCCAAAGAAGAACTGGTTATGAGCTTTCGCAGCATCCATCTGCTGTGGCACAAAGGGAGAGGTCTTACATGTGCATAGACCCCTGTGGACTGACCCTTCACTTAATACCAAGAAACATGGAACCCTTTGTATCAGTTTCTTTAAGAAATATGAAATCATCCCATTTGTGATTACTTGCTTAACTGCCACCAGAACCCAGTCTTTTCTCACTTCTGACTATTTGGCCTTGGACAGTCTTTTTTCTCTCAGAGTGTATTAGGTGGAGGAGCTAAAAAAAATGGGTGACCTGTTTCCAGGCAAGGCTCATGTGTGGCTGCAGGTTCTAGGAATGCAGACACTTGAGCAGCAGAATAGGATCCATCAGATAGAGCTTTGTACAAGCTACATACTCTAAGGCCAGGAAAAATTTGATAGGAAAAACACATAGACTATTATTTCCATGTGTTTGTTTAATTGCTATTTAAAAGTATATAACAAGGCTGGCACAGTAGGGTAAAGCACTTGCCATCAAACATAACGATCTAAGTTCAATCCCCAGTATCTATATAATAGAGGGAGAAAACCCTACTACTACATGTTGTCATCTGACTTACACACACACACATACAACATTACATGTGTGTGCCTATACACATGAACACATTTACACAATATAAAGCAATGTACTAAAAATTTAAGTGCATAAAATTTACTGTCAGAGCCACTTCTAAGTATATAGCACAGCAGAGTTAGCTGAATGTGTCACATACAATAGATATCTTACAACTTATATTCTTGGACTCACCCCCTTACTAAATAACCACAATTCTACTCTACATGAGTCTTGCTACCTTAGAGACCTCCATAGATAGATCTATGTGATTTTGGCTTTATGTAACTACCTTGGTCTACTTAGCATGTTGACTTCAACTTTATCAATACTGTAGCAGACAACAAGATTTTTTCATTTAAAAACATGTGTGTATCTGTGTGTGCATGTCTGTGTGCCACATCTCCACATCTCCTTCATTGATTTTTCTTTATTTTCTTTATTTCTGTGTGTACTAAAGATTAATAAAGTTAGGGTCTTGAACATATGAGGCAAATGTTCTACCACTGAACTACATACCAGGCTCCACATTTTCTTTGTCAATTTATCCATGGATGAACATTTATGTTGCCTCTGCCTTTTTTAGTATAGAATACAGGTTTTTAAGGGCATGAGGATGGAAGTTGAGAGCATAGTAGAAGCAGAGAAAGGGAGAGAGAGAGAGAGAGAGAGAGAGAGAGAGAGAGAGAGAGAGAGAGAGAGAGGATAAAGAGAGAAGAAGAGAATAGATGAGAGGAAAGGAGAGGAGAGGAGAGGAGAGGAGAGGAGAGGAGAGGAGAGGAGAGGAGAGGAGAGGAGAGGAGAGGAGAGGAGAGGGAGGAGAGGAGAGGAGAGGAGAGGAGAGGAGAGGAGAGGAGAGGAGAGGAGAGGAGAGGGAGGAGAGGAGAGGAGAGGAGAGGAGAGGAGAGGAGAGGAGAGGAGAGGAGAGGAGAGGAGAGGAGAGGAGAGGAGAGGAGAGGAGAGGAGAGGAGAGGAGAGGAGAGGAGAGGAGAGGAGAGGAGAGGAGAGGAGAGGAGAGGGAGGAAAGGAGAAGAGAGGAGAGGAGAGGAGAGGAGAGGAGAGGAGAGGAGAGGAGAGGAGAGGAGAGGAGAGGAGAGGAGAGGAGAGGAGAGGGAGGAAAGGAGAAGAGAGGAAGGAGAGGAGAGGAGAGGAGAGGAGAGGAGAGGAGAGGAGAGGAGAGGAGAGGAGAGGAGAGGAGAGGGAGGAAAGGAGAAGAGAGGAGAGGAGAGGAGAGGAGAGGAGAGGAGAGGAGAGGAGAGGAGAGGAGAGGAGAGGAGAGGAGAGGAGGACTAGAGGCTGACATTGAACACATGGGGAGAGAGGGGGAAGGGAATGGGGAGAGGGGGGAAATGGAAGCAGAAAAGAGCAAGAGAACAAGAGGGGAGCAAGAGTGCCTCTACCTTTTTGCTTTGATACATATGCTATCATAGTCTCATGTGTGTGCAAATTTTAACTTATATAAGATTTTTATTTTATTTGTCTTTAATACATTTGTATGTTCATGCAGGCATGCAAAGCAGAAATAAAATTTAAAAAATTAATCCGGTGGAATCTTTGCAAAATTAATTCTCTCAGTAATGCTGATCCTCCCTCTACTGTTCCCAACCTGAACAAAGATAAGTAAATAAAACAGTATGATATTGAATAACAAGATATTCAGGACACTGAAAAGATAAAATTAAAAAATAGGATAGAAGAGGCTGAGGAATTACTTTCCAACACATAGTAGATATCTTCAATAAAATCCCAGGAGAAAATTTCCCTAACTTAGACAAAAAAGAAAAAAGAAAAAGAAAAACCAATGATCTAGAGACAGGAAGAATTGAGAATATCAAAACAAACAAGAAGAGAGAAAACTTACCCTTGCTATATTAAAAGTAAACAAGTAAATATTTAACATGTTAGAAGAAAACAGGTTGTATATAAAGGCAGACTGTTTTATGTAGGAGACTTTCGAGTTTGGTGGGGTTTTGTCTAAGCCTTTGGTAGGTCTTTGGCTTTTGTGGCTCTGGGAGCAGGAGAGATATTTTTCTCTGGTTGGGTGGCAGAAGGCAGAGTAGGGGAAGAGGCCAGTGGAAGGAAATTTGTTTTTCTAATGGAGTTCTGTCTTTGGGTGAAGGAAGGAAGAATGGGACAAGATGGTTTATTTAGCGTTTCCTCTGAGGGATAAGGAGGCAGGGGTGGGTAGTTACATTTTGTTTTCCTTTACAGTTGGATAAGGGCTATGAGATCTGAAGTAGGGTGGTCTTTAGGATCTTAATCTTATGGCTCATCTAACTGAGGGGATCTGGGGCTGTGTTGTTATCATTGTGTTCTATTTTAGATGACCCATGCATTTTCAAATTATAGCTAAGATTGGTAAACTATCACAGGAGGAAGGTTGTCCTTCTTGGGTATCTCTGCTTCTAATGAGAGAAGCTACTCAGGTCCATGAGTCAGGGCTCTAAATATTACCATTGGCCATGCATGGTGCTATCTGAAGGACTTCCTTCCAAAACAAGGATGCTTGTTTATTGGCTGTTTTTATTCTGTGAGATTTTAGTAGGGTGTGCATCTCCCTGATCTGGGGAATTTTTCATGAAATGACAAATTGCCCCTGACAGAAAAGAGGAGAAACATATTGACCAATGGGAATGTTCCCTTGGCTTATTGGCTTTGGGAGATTCCACAGAGGTCCAAATGCTAAGCCTACTCTCCTCCCAAATTGAGATCCAGTTAAAGGGGAGGCCCGAAAACCTGACACTATCACTGATACTGTGATGTGCTTATAACACGTCTAGCATGACTGCCATTCAAAAGGCCCAACAAGCAGGTGAAAGAATCATATGCAGATACTTACACACAACTAATAGACAGAAGCTGATTACCCCTGGGGCTGAATTAGGGCAAAGCTGGAGGAAGTTGAGGAGGAGGGTGACCCTATAGGAAGATCAGTAGTCTCAACTAACCTGCATACCCAAGATTGCTCTGAAACTGAGCCAACTTTATGGTGTATGGTGACATACACCAGCGTATGGAAGCTTTTTGGTTTTGTGGGGTCTCATTTTTTAACTATTGGTCTTAATTAGTGAGCAACTGGAGTCCTATTCAGAAATTTGTTTTCTGCACCTAAACTTTCTAGGGTATTATTCGTACTGTCCTGCCTATTTTTTCTTTGAACACTCCAGAATTTTAGGTTTTACACTGAGAACTGTGATTTGTTTGGAATTGATTTTTTGTGTGATGACAATATGGATCAAATTTCACTCTTCTACATGTGAACACCTAGTATTCAAGCATCACTTGTCAAAGATCCTGTTTTTCATTTGTTGTATATTTTTGACATATTTGACAAAAGAATACATGGCTGTAGCTATATTTGTTTATGCTTGGGTTGTCTATTTTGTTCTATTGTTTGTTTTATGTAATAATAAATAATGTTTCAGCGGCATAAAAACAGACAGAAGATAGAGGAGACAGAAGACTCAGACACAAAGCCATGTATCTGCAGTCACTTGATTTTTGACAAAGATGCTAAAACTATTAACCAGAGTAAAGGCAAGTCTCTTCAACAGATGTTACCAAAAACTAGATATCCATATGTAGAAGAATAAAAGGAGGCCCCTATCTCTCTAGTTGCACAAAAACCAACTCCCAGAACATACAGGACATGAGTGAGATTTTTTTTCTACAGAGTCAGAGAAAATCTTTGCCAGCTGTAGACTTGAAAATGGATAAATATCAAAGAAATAAAATGAACTAAAACAATCTAAATAAAAAATAATTTATAATAATTAAAAAGGGGCAGAATTCCTCAAAGGGGAAATAAAAAAGGCAAAATATTACATTGTGAAAGTGTTCAACATCTTGAGCTATCAGGAACAGGAAAACTAAATCATGCTGAATTTCTATCTTATGCTTGCAAAAATGACTATCATCCAAAATATTTTTTAAAATAATACCCAAGAATGTATGACAGAAGAGTAATACTCACTGTGGATAAGAATAGAAACTGGTGCAGCCACAAAAAAATAAGTGTGAAGGTTTCTCTGTAAGCTTAAAAGGAAAATTCAGAATTCCACTCCTAGGCATGTGCTCAAAAGTTTCTATATGTACCTACAGAGATATCTATACATTCAAGTTTAATAACTGCTCTATTCATAGTAGCACAGAAATAGAATCATGCAATATGCTCATGAATAGATGAATGGATAATGAAAGTATGGAACACCTACACAATGGAAAGGGTTGTTTTCTTTTTATTGTCTTATTTATTTATTGTCTGTCTGGGGGAGGAACACCTGTCATAGCATACATAGAGGTCAGAAGACATTTGGAGGAGGTGAATTTTTGCTCCCACAATGTGGGTCCATTGAGCCAAACTCAGGTTATTATGCTTGGCGACAGGTGGTTTTATCCCCTAAGCCATCTCACCAGCCTTACAAGATGACATTTCATTCAGACATCAAGAAATATAGAATGATAAAAAAATGAATTTTATAGAAGTGGAAAATATATTAAGTGAGTTATACCAGGCTTCAAAAGAACTATATGTTCTCTTTTCTATGTGGTTCTTAGAATATATATATATTTTTAAGGGAAGGAGTATAGTATCATAGGGAGTAGTACCATTAGAAGGTGTGTCCTTGTAGGTGTTGCTTTGTTGGAGGAACTGTGTTATTAGGAGATAGGATTTGAGGTCTCAGAAGATCAAGCCAATTCATTTTCTGTTGCCTGCTGATCCAGATGTAGAACTCTCAGCTTCTCCTCAGACACCAAGAAGTCAGACTTCTCCATCTGACTGTATGCTGTCATGATTACTGCCATGATCATAGTGGACTAAACCTCTGGAATTGTAAACCAGCAGTAATTAAATATTTTCCTTTTATATAAGCTGCCATAGTTGTGGTTCACAGCAATAAAACTCTAAGATATCTGTTATGAGAAATATAAACTTTTTCACTATGCTAAGTTAGAATTCCTGTTTAAATTTACATCCCAGTGCAGTTCCTCTTCTAGTATTACTAACAATGTGGTATTTTGTTTCTGTACACTTTTTACATATAACTATATACATTGAGTTTATTTTTTATTTTGATTTTAGCTTCTTTCATTTTTAATTACTGGTCATTGTATAAATTTGGATATCCTAATAAAAGAACTACACAAAAGTTGCAGACTTATTTACTCACTTTTATATTTAGGTACCCTAAATGGCAGTAGCAGATGATATTGTAATATATAACACTTAATAATTATCCATAGAAGTGCATATGATGGGTTTTTAAACTATAAAGCCATCAGTTCTTTGCTTCCACTTCATCCTGCTCTCTTAAACTTTGCACAATGTAAACGTCTTCTCCCAAAGCAAAATAAAACCCAACCAACTCCACTGCACAGAGTATTTTTGTTTTATTACACTCCAAGACCAGACTATCATATGCTTTTTATGTAACTGACAACAGTGTTTACTACTTTCATAGAGCAGGGGAAAGATAGAAACTTTCTATCAAACAGTAGTAGAAATCCATGAAAACTGTCAATCACATGGTGCCAGGTCACAGGAACTTCCTGTTCTTCCAAGTGCTTCTTGTAAAATAAGGTAGCATCACGAAGTATGTCATACTCACAACTCACTAGGAATGCCTCAGGTAGCTGAGCAATGGTCTCGTCATCTTTGATGAGAGGTGAAATTTCTGTATTGAAAATGTGTTTTTGTTTCTAGATAGGCAGCCTCATTAAAATGTCCAAGAAATTCAGGTTGTGTGTTTTGGCTCCAGAACCTTCTGGGAATATTGTCAAAACTGAGCCATTTTCTGTATTTCTTCCATTTCTCCAGAGGGATAACAGTACCTGTAAGCATGGAATCTCTCCAAGAGAAGTCAATGGCCAGGTATTTACACATAAATTTAATCATCAAGTCTTTGGTTAGAAATGGGATATTTTTATTCTGTTGATAAGATGGCAGAAGGAAATTAATGGCTTGCAAAACTAGAGTAATCAAGACTTGAGCCCAGATTCTGGGAACACTAGGGGTACTGACCAAGATCTGGGTGATGGAGGTTACAGCCCAACCTCCAATACTCTCTCTCTGCAGAGCACCACCTGAGATGGGTCCACTCCATACGTTTCCAGGGCCTTCAGAAAGAACATGGTGGCCTTCAGGCAATCCTTAATTATGACAGGGTGATGGTAGTCAGGAAGTTTGCAGTACCTATGGAAAAAAGAACAAAACACAGCATGCCTGTTTACAAAGAGGAAATTGGAGGTTATTTCAAGTATCATCATCCTCTCCTCTCAAAGGTGTCTGAATTTGATTCAGTCCTCAGAGTGATCCTAACAAGTAAACAAGGCAACCCTCATTTTCCCCATGGACTTGAACATACCTAGAGTCAGGGAAGCTGGCTCTACATTCTACTCTGTGCTTCTTTATGATGAGTGTAGTACACATGGGATGAGTCAAGTTCAAAGTCATTGCCTTTAGAAACCAATCAGCCATTAAAACTCAGAAAAGTCATTTGGAACTACTGCAGCTTTTACTAACAAAAAAATTGAGGGATACTTCTCCTGATGCATTGGGCACATGTTGATCATTGTAAAAACCACATCTAAATCCCTCAAACTAATATCGATGTTAACATTAAAGTCTTTTCATGCCTTCCGCCCCTGGCCTGGATGCCAGTGGCTGGAACAGTCTTCCAGCCAATCTGCTCCTCTCTGGAAACTGAGTCCAGAGGCACCATAGGGAGGTCACAGACAACAGATCAGCAGAATACAGCCTTGGTGTATCTACTCATCAAGCATACTGAGCAGACCAGCCCAAACCTCTGATGTCCTGGAATTCCATCTGGATGCAGTGAAGACACAGTGTCAGAGGCTTATCAATTTTCTTTCCCCCCCACCCCTATTCTAATATCTCAACACCCATAATCAGCTTGAAGAAGTTAAAGAAGAGTCAGCGCCCCTATTCCCTGGGCTTGGGGACTAAGGTGGTTAATATTGGTCTGCCTCTCTAGGGAAAAGTAGTGGTTTTGTTGGAACAGGGAGGATTAGCTAGAATTTATTGCACAGCCATAACCTATTGGTAGAAATCTGTATAATTAATATCAAGATGAAGCTATAATTTCTTAAATGGTGCAAAATTTACTTTGATTTCAAATTTAAGGATTTCATTGGCATGAGCTTCTTACTGATATAAAAGTGAGATGAATATTGATACTCTCATGGGCATTGTGCCTGTATAACACATTTAGGAATACAAGGCTTAGATCCAGTCCTTCTTTAACTTTTTTAACTGATTTGGGATGGTTAGCCTATGAGTTAAGGGACTATAGCAAATTCATGGCTTTGAGTTTATTGTTAGGGTGTTTTCCATATTTTATTTAGAAATAGCTGAGAGGAGTTAACAGACAACAGTCCAGGTGACCTTACATGGATAGTTGGTTTTCAAAATGTCAGAAGTCCACAGAATTGACGTTACAAATATTTATATACTAATGTTCATTTTAATTAGAGACCTGTCTGCTCCTGACAGCTTCCTGTCTTGGATTCTAAGAAGAAACTGAGCATCCTTGGAGTTACTCCACTTGTGTGGTGACAGCCACTAGGCAAGAATTACCTCTTTCCAGCTACAGACAAATTACTGTCCAGAAAAGGACACTTGCAGAATAGTCGACTGATTATATCTGCCTAGACAGAGTAATCAGCCCTTAATAATTCTGCATCACTAAGGTCTGTCAGATTATTCTGGGCCAGAAGGCTGAAGATTTGATACTCCAACATTCTGTAGTATAGGGCCTGTCCAGGTGTTCAGCGGTCTCTATAAATTGGCTAAGTTTTAGAAGCTATGCTTAGTGCTTCCCATAATTTCAGTTAACTCAGTCATTCTAGATTTCTGACAGGGTTGAAGACCTATAGTCTCATAGCCAATCCTGGCTATTTACTCTGAGAGAAAAGATCTGAGTGGATGGTTTTCAGCTGGCATTCATTCTAAAGCCAAGAAAAAAGTCAGGTTCAAAACTAGGTGTTTTAGTTAGGAGAGATGACAGAGGTTCTGGTTAGTCAACAAAATGTTGGACTGGGTGTGAGGACTATCTTGTACCTCACTGGTACAATTAGGAATAATTATACTCTAATTGTATTTTGAGAGAACAGTTTTATTTTAACAGGAAGGGTGATATGTAGGAGGAGCTAAGGAGGAATGAGTACCAAGAGGAAAAGATGGAGTAAGGAGAGGAGAAGATGAAGGAGAGGAGAAGCTAGGTGATGAGAGAGAGAAAGAAGGGGGCATGGAGGCAGATGTTCACGTGTCTCCACCAGTCAAAGATAGTTGATATATCTAGGTTGGGTATTGGGTTACACTTCTGATTGAGCATTACCAAACTTATAAAGCCTTTGATTAACATTTAAAAAATTGTATAAAAGCAAAAAGGAAAAGGGGGCATGGGATAGGGTTTTCAAGGGAGGGGAAATGGGAAAGGGGGATAGAATCTGAAATGTAAATAAAATATAAAATTAAAAAAAGAAGTCTACAATAGATACTTAAACAATTACACTGGAAATACGTGTAATATATGCAGTATGAATGATGTCAAAAATGTCTCCAATAAATATAAGATGATCCAAAAAAAGAAAAAAAATTAAAAAAAAAAGTCTTTTCATAAGTATTCCCTCTGGTGTTTATTCTCCTGTTACTAAGTTAAAAAGTGGGTAATGGGGCAATTGTACTTCCTAAGAGACCAACAGAGGGACTCTTTTTGAACTACAGTATAGCAATCTCAGCAATACAAATTTTTATTTGCATGAAGGTATATTAAAGACTTGAAGGTATTTTGTAGCAGGATAATTTCTTGCTATTGCTACATTGTATGTGCAGTGGAGCTTGGTGATTGGGCAGTAAGAAACGTAGGCAAAGTGAGGAGTTGGGAGGAGAGAAGGAGTGGATGGGGAGGAATAAAGGTGAGAAGAGGCTATTGACCATGGAGGAGGACTAATGATTGGAGAGCAGTCCTGTGTAGTAACTTATCAAAAGGTTAGATATTGGGTAACAATTCTAATGTGTGCACATCTTATTAATTGAATATTTCCAAATATGTAAATTTATTGGCTAATCTTTAGATTTAAGAGTCTTCATTCTACCCTGTATCTCGAGTATGGAAAATATTGTCTGGCATTCAGCCAAGCTTTGTGCTGAGCCATTCCCAACTATGGCGACCTGTGGGTCTAACTGTGGCATGCCTGGCCTCAGCGACTTCTAATTGCAGTGCATATGGCTTCTGGCTGCTTCCAGTGTGGGACATGGCAGTCAGAGCTAAGCAGAGCCATCCCAACAAGTAGATAGCCAGCCCATGCCAAGGCTTTTCTAGATATCTCCCCATATAATCGCTTTTTTTTTCTTTTTAACTACATATGGCAATTGAATGAGAAATGTGACATGAATTCATATTTATTCACATTTTCTTAGTTAATGATGCTGTTTGGCAAGGTTATGGAACCTTTAAGACATGGAGCCTTGCTAGGGGAAGTATGTCAGTTGGGACAGCCTTTAAGAATCTATAACATCATCCTGATACCTGTTTTTGTTCTCTCTGCTTTCATGTGAAGTTGAGATGTGTTCTCCCAGCTTCTGGGTACTATGCCTCCTAACCTTTCCTTATGGACTCTGACCCTCAGCAATCATAAACCAAAATTAACCCTGTATTTATGTAGGGTTATTGTTGTGAAAGTCACAAATGCACTATTGGGGGGGGGGTGATTATGAGTTTAGACTTTAAACGTCATTGTGTGAATGACTGGCCTAATTTGAGGGCTAAGCCAAGAGAGAGTGCATGCCTGATACTGCCTGGAGGGCCATGAACTAGAGGCTGGATAGCTCAGTGACCTGGGATAGAAACAAATATGAACAACACTCCCAAATGTCAATGAAATGATTCATAACAATATTCTGCTATACTCATAGATCAGTGCCTAGACCATTCATCTTCAGTGAAACCTCCTCTAGCACCCAATGGTAACAAACACAGAGATCCACAGAGAAACATTCACAGGGAAACAGAGCTTGGGGATCACTGTAGAAGAAGAGGGTGAGGATTGTGGGAGGCAGAGGGGTTGAAGACACCTTGAGAAGAGAACACAACTCACAGAATCAACTAAGAGGACTCATAGGGGCACACAGAGAATGAAATGGCAAACATAGAGTCTGCATGGGTCTGTATTGGGCTCTTTGTACACATGCTGTGGTTCTTAAGCTTGGTGTTTTGTGGAACTTATAAGAGTAGGGGAATGGGTGTCTCGGACTCTTTTGCCTACTCATAACACCTTTTTCCTCCCACTGGGTTGCTGCTGCTAGCCTTGATGTGAGGGTTTATGCTTAGTCTTACTGCATCTTGTTATGCCATATCATTGGGATTCCTGCTCATTTATGAAGGAAATGAGAAGAAGAGTGTCTCTGGGGGAGAAAGGAGGTGGAGAGGGGAACTTTAAAAAGGGAGAAAGATGAGGTGGCAGTCAGAATTTAATATATGAATGAAGAAGGAAGAAATGAAGAAAAGTTCTTGTGTATTATGTTGTATGTATGTTTTGACGGAGTCCTTCATACTCAACTCTCTGCAACTTGTTTTCAATGCTTCCCTTGTTCATTCTTCTCTCGTATAAAGTGCCTCTCTCCTTTTTTTCTTTAATTTTTCTTTCTTTGACACAGGATCTCATGTAGTCTAGGTTTTTGTCACACTCATAATATAGCTATGTCTGACCTTAACTCATTGTCTTCTTTATGGCTTACAAGTGCTGAGATCTCAAGCCTGCTCCATGCCTGGTCTAAAACATCTCCAGAAATTAAAGAACAGGGTCAAAAATTTGAGGATACAAAATTAATTCCTGTAGCATCTGGAATTGAAACACATATATGTTTGGGAGCACGAGAAGGCTCTGTATTGGGAACTGTAGAATCTTCCCAGGTTTCTTTCTTCTTCTTAAATTTCTTATCCCTCCATTGCCTATGTACTCAGAACATTAAAACACCTGGATATCTTCTTCTTCACCTTCATCCAGGACAGCATGCCTTAAAACTTTGGACTGGCTAGAAAAAGCAGGGCCTCTTAAGCTGAGCACATTCTACAAAATTAGTCCTCCACCATTCCTGCTTCATCTGTGAAAACCTGTAGCAGCTGTCATTTGTGGGTACATAGCTTAGTGGCTACTTTTTGTTTTTTATTAAAATTTTTGATAATTTCATACATGAGTACTGTATATCCATTATGCCCTGTCTCTACCCCCGCATTTCTCTTTCTTTCCCCTCACTCCCTCTCAAATTCATGATCTCTTTTTTATTATTGTTTTACACACACACACACACACACACACACACACACACACAATTTTGTATTGCTCCTATGTACATGAATTAAGGCTAATCACTTGGGACTGGGGATAGGATGACCTATCACACAGCTTGCCCCTGGAGAAAACTGTTTCTCCCCTTATCGATAGCTATTGATTACCTGTAGTTCTTCCTCAAAGGTTGAGACCTTGTCAAATGTCCTCCATCCACACTGGCATGGCAACTGGTATTGTCATCATTCAGGTCTTATTTAGACAGCCATAGCTAAGATTTCATGGGTGCAGCTTCTATGTTGTGTTTAGAACACACCATCTTGCAGCACCCTGGCCTCTGGCTCTTAAAATGTGATCAAAATGCAAAGAATATGGGCCTATTCTTAGAAAGAAACACCAATTATTAGAAAGACGCCAATTGTCTGGAGGATATTTGGAAATCCAAAGTTCTCATTTGTAATACTGAGGCTCTAGCCTACCCTGAAATTCTTTACCTTGCTTATTTTTCTGACATGGTCCATATGATCCTCATGAAAATCTCAACATGACAGCAGGAACATACATTTCTTTTAGAGATTTTATTTATTTATTTATTTATTTATTTATTCATTTATTTGACAGTTTCTCATGTTTCAGGATATGGTATACATAGCACATGGCTTTTAGGCATATACTTTAAAAGAACCACTTGTTATTAATAACTAATGTAAGAATACTTTAATACCATACCACTTTTGGAATATGAAAATAAATTATCCTGTTTATAGTTTAACCTTTTTAATTATTACACAATGTTTTCTACCCCAGCACTACATTGCTAAGAATTGAAAAGAAAAAATGTCAAATAACACCAAAAAGAAATTGTGACAACCAACAAGCTGGCTCCATCCTTCCGCTCTCCAAATCTACTTTGAATTTTGTAACAGTATGTCCAGTGTGGGCAGTTTTCCTACTTGTGCCCAAGGTCCAACAAACAACTGCTTCTCTATCCATGTATCTTTTTAGTTTCTTTCCCCCCAACACACACACTGATTTGTTCTTTGTGAGACAAATCATCCCCAAAAGTTTTTTTTTTTTTTTTTTGGTTAATCTTGTATTCTTTGCATTTTCTCACCAACTTCATCCTAATGTCCTAACTTTAAAAATGTTACCCCTTCATTTCATGGATTCTGAGACCAGCTGTAGAGGAAAATATATTTTTACAACTTATCAGAACCCATGCTACCCAATGTTTCCAGCAGCCTCATGAGAAAAATGCCATTGCCCCATGAGGACTCTGAGAAACAGAGATTAAGCAAAAGACTGTATAGATTCTCTCTTGTGTACTGTGTAAAAGAATCACCTGTCAACAAATATCTGATGGCAAATAAGATCAGACAGAAGGTAATATGTCAGACAGAGGGAAGAACTCTGGGAAAGAGTCAGGTGCAGCAACCTGGGCCACCCAAACTTGAGGAGAAGTTGAATTATGAAACTGATTCAAGGAAAGCACCCATGTGACAGATATAGAGTAGAATAAATGAGATAAATTAGTTATAAGCTAGTTAAGGAACAACCTAACATAAAGCATAAGCATTTGTTAATGAAATAATAAGTCTCCAAGTTGTTATACAGGAACTGGGGTATGTTGGGAAACCCTGTGGTTATAAGAGGCTCTCCCAGCCTGTTATACCAGAGCAAAAATCCTCATCAAACAGCTTTTCTGGGTGCTTCTTAGCTATTTTCTTCTCACCCTTTGCCCTTCAACAGTCTCTTAAGGTAATAGCTGTCATCTGTTCGCCACTACCAAGAATACTATTGAGTATTGGGAAATCAGGACCTTTTCAAATTGCCTGATTTATATTCTTTTCACACTTGATGTACCTGTTGGCACATGCTGATCCCCCAGTCTTGGTCCCCAAAATGGTACATAACTCAGAGGTCTAGGGCAGTCAGGCTATGTTGGTGATTCTATAACATGCATGATTTGGTCTGCAAACAACCCTGTCTTGTGCTTAGGACACAGTTGAGCAAGTTAATCTCTGCTATCAGGGTCTCTCACACTAATTGAGAAAGCGTCTGGAAGCAAGGAAATGGGAAGAAAGAGGAGAAGGGAGTTGTGGCTGAAGGTGTTGGTAAAAGGTCTTGGATGATGGTCCGTTTGTGGACAGCAATTCCATCTGAAATTTATTTGCAGTTTTCAGAAAAAAAAAAGTTGGGCAATGCAGTAGAGAGTGAAAGCAGTTGGCTCAAGGCCAGGCTGGACTGTATCATGAGACCATTTCTCAAAGAGAAAAGAAAAGAAAAAATGAGAAAGAAAAGGGAGAAAATGAATAAGAAGAACAAAAGGAGAAAGAAAAAGAAAAGAAAGAGGAAACATAGAAGATTCCTCGGACTTCATTTTGTGGGAATCTAAAGAAAAAGGGAAAAAATGAAAACAGAAGCAAAAATAAGATTCTAACAACACCCCAATGCATGGTGCCTCCGCACCCCCATCAAGAGCAAACTCACCAAGGCTATCGTGAAGAGCGCCAGACAGTGCATACACCTTAACTTGACTGGATTCTGTAAAGAGAAAGGAATTTCTGCTGTGAGAAAATGCTTTATCACAGCCCATATAAAGACTCCCAGTAAGAATGTGGGCAGCCCCACTAGCAGCAGAAGCCACAGAACAGCTATGGTCACAAAGCCCATAAGAGTTGCTGTCCTGAAAATAACTTCAAAATGTTTGAGTGGCTTACCTAACTTGGTTTTACACACTGCTTCTTCTGGTCCACTGCTTCAAACATGCCTTCAGTCTGAACTGTACCCAAGATACTTGCATAATCCAGCCAAGGAGAACCAAAGGTACTTGCTTCCTGAGAAACAGAAAGTAGGAAATCATGTCTGGACCATTAAGGTGGGTTTGAGACTATTGTAAGACTCTTAGACATGCTAGAAACCAAGAATTTAAGGAAGGGGTCTGACATGGGTTACAAATTGTAATGTCCTGACTCAACTTGGCAACTATATCATATAAGAAGAGCCCTCATCTACACCAGAGTCTATCTAATGTGAGCAAAGCATATCCCATCCCCAACTGCTTGGTTCAATTCATTTACATTATTCAATACCCCAATCCAGGATTCAGAGGTTTGCAGAGAATTTTCTGGTTTAAAATATTCAACTCAGGACTGGTGAGATGGTTTGACAAAGAAAGGCACTTGGGGTGAAGTCGGATGACAAGACTTCAATTCTCAAGATTCAGAGAGTAAAAAGAGAAACTCGGGTCCTGAAACTCATACACTGATGTTTATTCAGGCACTGTGGCATGCAAACACACATACATGTAAATTAAAGTACTTTTAAAAAATAACCCAAGATGGTAATGAAGCCCAACAGAAAAAATGATTGCTATAGAAGCCTGTAAACCTGCGACTAATCCTTGGATTAACCATAAAAAAAGCTAAATACAGTGGCATGTATGTATAATACAAGCACTCCTCTTATCATGAAATCAGATACAGAGAGTTATCCAGAAGCTCATAGGCAAGCTCTCCTGGTGTGTTCAGGATGACAGAAATGAGAGAGACCTTCTTTCAAGAAGATGTCAGGACCCAATTCCTAAAAATTGTCTTCTTTTGGCCACAAACACAGTGTGAGATACATATCTCCACACTGACAGATATATCATAAACACACAATATAATAATTGGTTTAAAAAAATAAAATATGTCTAAAAAAACAAAAATAAACAAAATAAAATGAACTATCCATGGAAAAGAAACAACTATCTGAGGGTAAAATGATAAAAAATTATCCCAATGGAACCATAAAACAAGAAGGCTTTGATACTACTACTGTAATATGGAAAAAATAGACGAGAACCAAAGCTGACAATAAGCAATAAAGGTCATCTATTACTTACTAAGAAAACAACTCATGAATAGGACATTACAATTCTAAACATGTGAACACTAAACACAGGTACCCCCAACTTCATAAAACTAGATATAAACTTACATATAAACCACAATATACTGACTGGATAATTTTAATATTCCAAGAGAAATGTCATCTCCCCCCCCCCAAAAAAAATACCCCCAAAATCTGGCTGTGTAATTTTTCTGCATTGTGTGTTTTTAAGTTTTGTTATCACAGTAATGTTAACTTCATAATGGAGTTTAGTAGTTGTAGTGTTTGGAATGAGAATGCCCCTTGCAGCCATCTATCGGCTTGGGTATGTAAACACGTGGTGCCCAGTTGGTGGAACTGCTTGAGGATGTTTGGAAGGTACAGCCTGTTAAAGGAAGTACGTCACTGGAGACAGGCTTCGAGAATTTAAAGATTTGTGCTATTTCCACTTTGTTGTCTCTTCTTCCTGACGACAGGTGAAGGAGTGAGCTCTCAGCATCCAGTTCTTGCCACCATGCTGTCTGCAGCCTGTGGCCACTCATTCCCACCATTCTTCCTCATACCTCTCTTGAACTGTAAGTCTAAAATGAATCTTTTTTAAGAAGTTGCTTTGGTCATGGTGTTTTATCACAGCAATAAAAAGGTAACTCATACAGTTGTGTTTCTTTCTTTAGGTTATGAAGTAGTTTGGAAAACACTGATGTTAATTCTTCTTTGAAGGTCTCATACAATTGAACAGTGAACTTGTCTGGGTCAGAACTGTGTTTTTATTTCTGAATCAATCTCAATGCTTATCATATATTTCCTTATGTAGCTTTTTGGTTTGTTTCATATGATATGCATATAATTTCATCTACTTATTTTATCCTTACCAATTTAATTGGATAGAATTTTTAAGGCCTGTAATAATGATTCCCTGAATATTTTTCATAATGGCTCTCTTTGGATCTTAAGCATTATTGATTTAGGCTTTCTCTTTCCCTTGATTATTTTGGCTGAAGATTGGTCAATCTTGTTTATCTTTACAAAAAAATCTGCATTTTGTTTTATTGATTCTTTGTATTTTATTAGTTTGTATTTCATTACCTTCTGCACTGATATTAATATTTTTCTTTCTATCTACTGAATTTGGGTTTCTTCTACTGTAATTTTTCTAAAGCCCTAAGATAGAGCAAAAAGTTATCTATTTGGGATTTCTCTGATTTCTTAACATAGGCACTTAGCTCTATAATTTCCTTTTTGAACCTATTTGAATATATTTTATGGTTTTGGTCTGCTGTATTTTCATTTCTACTTATTTTCAGGAATTTCTAAATTTTCTTCTTGATTTTTCCATTTATCCATTCAGTATTCAATGATATGCAATTTAGTCTCATGAATCTATAAATGTTGTAAAGGTCCTCTGAGTGTTGTATTGTAGTTTTACTCCACTGTAATCACAGAACACAAAGAATTACTTCAATTACTCAATATTTATTAATACTTGCTTTGTATTCTTATACATAAAGGTTTTTTTGAGGAAATTTCATGGGCCTCTGGGAAAAGTACTCTTGAGTGTATCGTGGAATATTCTATAGATGTCAAGTTTATTTTATCTGTTATGTCACTGATTTCAGATTTTTTTCTGTATTATCCATTGACTAATACAAGTAAGGTACTGTAGTCTCCCACTCCTACTGTGCTAGGTATAACCTGTTACTTTTGCCTTTTAGTAATACTTGTATTATGAACTTATATGTGTCCACATTTTATGTATATATGTTTAAATCTAAATGTACTCTTAGTGGAGTCTTCCTTTAATCAGTATTACATGACTTTGACCTTTTGTATCTTCTTTTTTATTGAATATTATATTTACATTTCAATTGTTATCCCCTTACTCCACTCCCCCCTGCCAAGAAACCCCTATCACATTCCTGCTCCTCCTGCTTCTATGAGGATGTGCCTCCACCTATCCCCCCACTCCCATCTTCTCACCCTCAAATTCCCCCACATTCGGTGTCCCGCCTTCATGGAACCAAGGATCTCCTCTCCCACCTAAGCCCGACAAGGCCATCCTCCCCTACATATACAGATGGAGTCATGGGTCCCTCCCTATGTGCTCCCAGGCTGGTGATTTAGACCCTGGGGAGCTCTGGTTGATTGGTATTGTTGCTCTCCTCACGGGGCCACAAAACTTTTCAGCTCCTTCAGTCTTCTCTCTAACTCCTCCATTGGGAACCCCTTTATCAGATCAATGATTAGATGTTAGCATCTGCCTCAAAATATTTCAGACTCTGGCAGACCTCTAAGGAGACAGCTATATCAGGCTCTTGTCAGCATGCACTTTCTGACATCCACATCAGAGTCTACCTTTGGGATGGATCCCCAAGTGGAATAGTCTCCAGATGGACCCTCCTTCAGTTTCTGTCCCACATTTTGTCTCCATATTTTCTCCCTTGATTATTTTGTTACTCCTTCTAAGGACTAAAGAACTCACACTTGGTCTTCCTTCTTCATGAGCTTCATGTGTTCTGTGAGTTGAATCTTGGGTATTTCGAGCTTTAGGGCTAATATCCATCCATTTAGGGCTTATCAGTGAATGAATACCATGTGTGTTCTTTTGTGGTTGGGTTACATCACTCAGGATATTTTCTAGTTCCATCCATTTACCTAAGAATTTCTCAAATTCATTGTTTTTAATAGCTGAGTAATACTCCATTGTGTAAATGTACCACATGTTTTGTATCCATTCCTCTGTTGAAGGACATCTTGGTTCTTTCCAACTTCTGGCTATTATAAATAAGGCTGGTATGAACATAGTGGAGCATATGCCCTTGTTATATGTTGGAGCATCTTATTTTGAAAATAATTTAAAGTAAACTATCTTTTCTTATTTGAATTTTGTGCCACAATTTGTTTAGGAATGTAACTGGTGTATCAAATATTGAAAAGATATTGTCCTTGAATGTTTTCTGGAGCAACAAGTGAAAGGGTTAAAAAACTTCAAAAACCTCTAACAGGCTGAGTGGAACCAAGAGTGCAGGTCAGCTCATTTGTGAACTCTGTGTTTCAGGAACTTGGCTGACCACAAGATAGATGTTTGAGTACAAATATGCTCTTGAGAATAACCTATACAGAATGTTCCCCATGACTGTTCCTTGAATTCTGTCACAACCTAAAAAATGGGCTGGACTTTACACAGGTACTTTCAAATAGCCCCCTATCACTCCCCCTGGGTTGTGGTTTTTCCTTTAAATACCCTCTACCTCCAAAGCTCTGGGTCAAACCCTCTACCCCTGCATGGGTTACGGGGCTTGATCTCAGCATGCTAATCAAAAAAATACCTTGCTGATTTCATCAAGATCGGTATCTTGTGAGTTATTGGGTGGCCGAGGCTTGGGTGAGATCCTCTCTTTGTGGGGTCTTACACAAGCACTCCCCAAAATTTTAAAGGTCATTGAATGAGAACAAAGGCTTGAATTAAAACTCCTTCAGAGGGTTCAGCTAATAAAATAAGATACAATGAATGATATAAACTGAAAGATTCAAAGAGCTCCGTCAGGGGGTAGGACCTTGGTTTTTGAGATAGTTAGAGTTGTTATATAAGAAAAGTTTACTTATCTAAGTTATTATACCACTGTAGCTGACCTGCCTTTTGTGATCCTCTGAGGCCAGAAACAGCAGTTTCTGCCACTTAGCACCTCATCAAAAATAGCCAAGGATTAAGTAAACAGCCTTTGTTCTACCTCAGCAGGAACTGCTGGGTTCTAACTTATGCCTGCTAGTCTGAGGTCACAGGAAGAAAAGACACTTTGAGAAGTTATTGTAGAGTTTATTACTAAGTGTAAAAAGGATTCCTATGAAAGCTATCTAAGGGGAGAAGTGGAAAGGTCCTAAGTGGAGAAAAGAAAAAGTTCTATTTTATCTGGAAAAAGGGAAAAGTTCTATTCTATATACTACTCTAAGTGGGGAAAGACAAAAACTTCTGTTCTATCTTGCCATTGTATCTGCCCCTCATCTCTTTGCCCTCAGTGCTTATGCATCTTTCAGACTACATGATCACATGTTGCAGGGCTCTTCACAAGTTCACACCAAGGGTCAAATCATACATTGAAATAGAAGTTTGCACAGAGAATGTTTACATGCATATCCATTTGGAGTGATTGTCTGGCTAAACATCCATCGCCTGTCTGGCTCCACAGGTTCACTAAAGGTTTGAAGCTATAACTAAGTTATTAGTGAAGTTTGGGATAGATAGGCCCAGGCAATATTTTATCTTCTGTCCTAATACTTATAGTAAATTGTTAGTTACCTTTTAATGACCTTTTGCTAATTGTTTTACAACCTCTTAGAGTGTGCTCTGAGTAGAGAAAAGTCTGGTTACTATCTAAAAACAATTAACTGATGATACTTGGGAGACTGGCAGAGTTCTCATTGCAGTTTTGATTATCAGAGAAGGGCCTAATAGCAGTCCAGTTATGAAAGAACTTAATTATCATTGATATAACTTTAGGAATTCTTATAGGATCATCGTTAAAACTTAAAAAGTCATCTATTTGTCTATATAGCATCACCACAAGATAGTATATCTCTGTGGATCTGCAGAGATCTGCTCCAAAGCAGTCTGCTGTTGCTTAGTGATTGTTACATATGTTTAATAATAATAGCTTGAGACAATTTGGTATTTCTAGAGAGTTTACATGTCAAATTGCAAAAACTTGTTCTCAGTCTCCTGATTTTTTCTCATAATGGTGTTAATACTTGAGGACTTATACTTAATCAATTATGAGAAGTTGATGTTACTCATTTCTGATTTTGGAAAATAAAAATGTGTACATGTGACTTGAAAATTTTTCAGGCTTTCTAGTTACAACTGCTTTAACAGGAGAAACAACTAAAAATGTTATCAGTTATTGCCTACATTATCTTTCTATGCTTAAGATAGATGGAACTGGCTATTGCAGTCAGACATTTGAGATGTTTTGTTGACAATTTAATATTACCCATATTACTGGGATTCCTTATAAACCTCAAAGATAAGGTATTGTGAAACAGATATTATGAAACTTTAAAATAATATCTTCATAAATCTCTGAGTGTGGGAGGATCAGCTACCGGTGCTTCTGCCCTGGTTTTACAAGGAATTCCGAAAAACTGGCTTTTCAAAACAAAAGAGGAGTTATACACACAGAAGGGGTCCCCTAGGAATATTCTCCTTGTTTGTTCTCGGTTTTCTAAATCTGGACGCTCATGGCAAATATGCTGCCGATCACCTCTGGCACCCTGAGACCAATAAAAACTATGCCACAGTTATGTGGAAGGACTCCCTTACCATTAAATGGAATGGCCTTGACCCAGTTCTCATATGGGGCTGAGGATTGATATGTCTGTTTGATACCAAAAAAGGCAAGGCTAGATGTATCAATATTCATCTCATGTTTATATCAACAAGAAGCTCATACCAATGAAAACCTTAAAATCTGTAATCAAAGTAAATTGGTGCCATTTAAGAAATTATATCTTCATCTTGATAATAATTGTACAGAAATCTACCAATAGGTTATGGCTATGCAATAAATCCTAGCTAATCCTCCCTATTCCCACAAAACCACTACTCTACTCTAGAAAGACAGCCCAATATTGACCACCTTAGTCCCCAAGCCCAGAAAATAGGGGTGTTGACTCTTCATTAATTTCTTCAAGCTGATTATAGGCGATGAGATATTAGAATAGGGGTGGGGGAAAGAGTAAATTGATAAGCCTCTGAAACTGTGTCTTCACTGCATCCAGTTGGAATTCCAGGACCTCAGAGGTTTGAGCAGGTCTGCTCAGCTTGCTTGATGAGTAGATACACCAAGGCTGTGTATTCTGCAATATACAATTCTCAAAACAAATTTTAGTATCAAGGTAATTTTTAGAGGGCTGACTTTTTTTAAAGATGTTGGTTCTAACAGCTTTTCTTTTTTCCCTTTTTTGGATATAATATTTACATTTAGAATTTTATCCCCTTACCTCATTCCCTCCGCCACCCAGGAACCCCCTATTCTATCCCCCCTCCTCCTGCTTCTATGAGGGTGTGCCCCCACCTATCCCCCACTCCCACCTCCCCACCCTCAGATTCCCCCCTACTCAGTGTTCAGCCTTCATAGAACCAAAGATCTCCTCTCCCACCTATGCCCAACAAGGCCATCCTCCCCTACATATATAGCTGGAGTCATGGGTTCCTCCCTATGTGCTCCTAGGCTGGTGGTTTAGACCATGGGGAGCTCTGGTTGGTTGGTATGGTTGATCTCCTCATAAGGCCACCAACCCTTTCGGCTGCTTCAGTCTTCTCTCTAACTTCTCCATTGGGAACTCTTGATCAGATTAATGGTTAGCTGTGAGTATCTGCCTCTGGGTATGTCAGACTCTGGGGCCCTCAAAGGAGACAGCCTTATCAGGCTGCTGCCAGCATGCACTTTCAGTAATCCATATCAGTGTCTATTTTTGGTGACTGCACATGGAATGAATACTTACATGGAATGGTCTCCATACAACCTCTCCTTCAGTTTCTGTCCCTTACTTTGTCTCCATATTTGCTCCCTTGGGTATTTTGTTACTCCTTCTAAGTAAGACCTAGGCATCCACACTTGGTCTTCCTTCTTCATGAGCTTCATGTGGTCTGTTAATTCAATCTTTATTGTTTCAAATTTTGGGGCTAATATCTGCTTATCAGTGAGAAAATACCATGTGTGTTCTTTTGTAATTGGGTTACCTCACTCAGGATGATATTTTCTAGTTCCATCCATTTACCTAAGAATTTCTCAAATTCATTATTTTTAATAACTGAGTAATATTCCATTGTGTAAATGTACCATATTTTTGTATCCATTCCTCTGCTGAGGGACATCTGGGTTCTTTCCAGCTTCTGGCTATTATAAATAAGGCTGCTATGAACATAGTGGAGCATATGTCCTTGTTATATGTTGCAGCATTTTCTGGGTATATGCCCAGGAGTGGTATAGCTGGGTCCTCAGGCAGTGCTATGTCCAATTTTCCGAGAAACCACCAGACTGACCTCCAGAATGGTTGTACCAACTTGCAACCCCACCAAAAATGGAGGAGTGTTCCTCTTTCTCCACATACTCAACAGCATCTACTATCACCTGAGTTTTTGATCTTAGCCATTCTCATTGGTGTGAGGTGGTATCTCAGGGTTGTTTTGATTTGCATTTTCCTAATGACTAAGGATGTTGAACATTTCTTAAGTCTCTTTTCGACCATTCGAGTTCCCTCAGTTGAGAATTCTTTATTTAGCTCTGTACCCCATTTCTAATAGGGTTATTTGGTTGTCTGGAGTATAATTTCTTGAGTTCTTTATATATATTCGATATTAGCTCTCTATCGGATGTAGGGTTGGTAATGATCTTTTCCCAATCTGTTGGTTGCCGTTTTGTCTTTTTGACAGAGTCCTTTGCCTTACAGAAGCTTTGCAATTTGATGAGGTCCCATTTGTCAATTCTTGATCTTAGAGCATAAGCCATTGGTGTTCTGTTCAGGAACTTTTCCCCTGTGCCTAGGTATTTGAGGGTCTTCCCCACCTTCTCTTTTATTAGTTTCAGTGTATCTGCTTTTATGTGAAGGTACTTTATCCACTTGGACTTGGGCTTTGTACAAGGGGATAAGACTGGATTAATTTGCATTCTTCTACATGCTTTCCTCCAGTTGAGCCAGCACCACTTGTTAAAAATGCTGACCTTTTTCCAGTGGATGGTTTTAGCTCCTTTGTCAAAGATCAAGTGACCATAGGTGTGTGGGTTCATTTCTGGATCTTCAATTATATTCCATTGATCTTCCTGCCTGTCTCTGTACCAATACCATGCAGTTTTTATCACTACTGCTCTGTAGTACAGTTTGAGGTCAGGGATGGTGATTCTCCCAGTAGCTCTTTTATTGTTGAGAATAGTTCTTGCTATCCTAGGTTTTTGTTATTCCAAATGAATTTGCAAATTGCTCTTTCTATCTCTATGAAGAATTGATTTGGAAGTTAGATGGAGATTGCACTGAATCTGTAGATTGCTTTTGGCAAGATGGCCATTTTTACTAAGTTAGTCCTGCCAATCCAGGATCATGGGAGATCTTTCCATCTTCTGAGATCTTCTTCAATTTCTTTCTTCAGAGACTTGAAGTTCTTGTCATACAGATCTTTCACTTGCTTGGTTAGATTCACTCCAAGATATTTTATATTATTTGTGGCTATTGTGAAGGATGTCATTTCCCTAATTTCTTTCTCTGCCTGTTTATCCTTTGAATAGAGGAAGGCTATTTATTTGTTTGAGTTGATTTTATATCCAGCCACTTTGATAACTTGTTTATCAGGCTTAGGAGTTCTCTTGTGGAAGTTTTAGGGTCACTTAAGCATACTATCATATCATCTGCAAATAGTGAAATTTTGACTTCTTCCTTTCCTATTTGTATCCCTTTGACTTCCTTTTGTTGTCTAATTGCTCTAGCTAGGACTTCCAGCACTATATTAAATAGGTAAGGTGAGAGTGGGCAGCCTTGCATAGTCCCTAATCTTAGTGGGATTGCTTCAAGTATCTCTTCATTTAGGTTGATGTTGGCTGCTGGCTTGCTGTATATTGCTTTTACTATGTCTAGGTATGGGCCTTGAATTCCTGATCTTTCCAAGACTTTTAAAATGAAGTGATGTTGAATTTTGTCAAATGCTTTCTCAGCATCTAGTGGGATAACCATGTGGTTTTTTTCTTTGAGTTTATTTATGTTGTGGATTACATTGATGGATTTCCAAATATTGAACCATCCCTGCATTCCTGGGATAAAGCCTACTTGATCATGATGGATAATTGTTTTGATGTGTTGTTGGATTTGGTTTGCGTGAATTTTGATTATTATGTGACGGGAGATATTTCTTTTCTGGTCTAGTCTATTTGGGGCTCTGTAGGCTTCTTGCATATTTAACGACATCTCTTTCTTTAGGTTAGAAAAGTTTTTCTCTATAATTTTGTTGAAGATATTTACTGGTCCTTTAAGTTGGGAGTCTTCCCCCTCATCTATACCTATTATCTTTAAGTTTGGCCTTCTCATTGTGTCCTGGATTTCCTGGATGTTTTGGGTTAGGAGCTTTTTGCATTTTGCATTTTCTTTGACAGTTGTTTCAATGTTTTCAAATGTATCTTCTGCACATGAGATTCTCTCTTCTATCTCTTGTATTCTGTTGGTGATGCTTACATCTATGATTCCTGATCTTTTTCTTAGGTTTTCAATCTCCAGGGTAGTCTCCCTTTGAGATTTCTCTGTTGTTTCTACTTCCATTTTTAGATCCTGGATGGTTTTGTTTAATTCCTTCACCTCTTTGGTTGTGTTTTCTTGAAATTCTTTAAGGGATTTTTATGTTTCCTCTTTAAGGGTTCCTATCTGTTTATCTGTGTTCTCCTCAAATTCTTTGAGAGTGTTATTTATGACCTCCTTAAAGTCCTCTAACATTATCATTAGAATGGTTTTAATTTTGTGTCCTGCTTTTCCGGTGTGATGTGGTGTTCAGGGCTTGCTATTGTGGGAGAACTGGGTTCTGGTGATGCCAAGTAACTTTGGTTTCCGTTGTTTATGTTCCTGCGCTTGCCATTTGCCATTTGGTTAATTCTAGTGCTACCCTCTCTCACTGCTTCCGACTGGGGACTGTCGTTCCAGTTATCTTGCTTATGTCAGAATTCCTCAGGGACCAGATGTCTCTGTGATCCTGTGATCCTGAGCTCCAGCTACTCTGAGTGCAGTGTCTCCTCTAGGATGTCTCAGGGTAAGGTGTCTTCTTGAGAGCAGACCAGCTAGGTGTTCGCTGCTCTAAGTGCAGTGGTTCCTCTAGAATGTCTCAGGATAAGGTGTCTGCTGCTCTGGGTTCCGTGGCTCCTCTAGGATGACTCTGGGTATGGTGTCCCCTTCTCTGAGGTCGGGGCCTCTCTAGAATATCTCAGGATACGGTTTCCACAGGGTGTAGACCTGCTGGGTGTCTGCCTCTCTGAGGACACTGGCCTCTCTGGGCTGTCTCAGGATACGGTTTCCACATGGGTGCAGACCCGCTGGGTGCCTGCTCCCGCCACCAGGATCTGGAGAGGGGTGGAAGGGGAGTGGAGTTCCACAGGGTCAGGGTTTGGGTACCTGGGAAGAGGTCCTGTGAGCTTCCTACTCCCAGATGTGGCTCTTATGCATAGGACAGTGCACAACTGGCCTTACCTGCCTCTCTGAAGACACTGGCCTCTAAGGGATGTCTCAGGATACAGTTCATTTTTTTCTTTTTCTATTGGTGTTTTCCATCAATCATCCTTTGAAGTGCTGGATTTGTGGAAAGATATTGTGTAAATTTGTTTTTGTCATGGAATATCTTTGTTTCTCCATCAATATTGATTGAGAGTTTTGCTGAGTATAGTAGTCTGGACTGGCATTTCTGCTTAGGGTCTGTATGATATCAGTCCAGGATCTTCTGGCTTCTCTAGTCTCTGGTGAGAAGTCTGGTGTAATTCTCATAGGTCTGCCTTTATATGTTACTTGACTTTTTTCTCTTACTGCTTTTAGTATTTTTTCTTTGTTTAGTACATTTGATGTTTTGATTATTATGTGATGGGAGGTATTTCTTTTCTGGTCTAGTCTATTTGGAGTTCCTTAGGCTTCTTGTATGTTAATGGGCATCTCATTTTTTAGGTTAGAAAAGTTTTCCTCTATAATTTTGTTGAACATATTACTGGCCCTTTAAGTTGTGAATCTTCACTCTTATTTATACCTATTATCCTTAGGTTTGGTCTTCTCATTGTGTCCTGGATTTCCTGGATGTTTTGTGCTAGGAGCTATTTGCATTTTACATTTTCTTTGACAGTTGTTTCAATGTTTTCCATGTTATCTTCTGCACATGAGATTCTTTCTTCTATTCTGTTGGTGATGTTTGTGTCTATGACTCCTGATCTCTTTCCTAGTTTTTCAATCTCCAGGGTAGTCTCCCTTTGAGATTTTTTTTTTATTGTTTCTACTTCTATTTTTAGATCCTGGATGGTTTTGTTTAATTCCTTCACCTCTTTGGTTGTGTTTTCTTGCAATTCTTTAAGGGATTTTTGTGTTTCCTTTTTAAGGGCTTCTACCTGTTTCCCTGTGTTATCCTATACTTCTTTAAGGGAGTTATTTATGTCCTTCTTAAAATACTCTATCATCATCATGAGAAATAATTTAAATTCTTGATCCTGCTTTTCTGGCATAATGGGGTGTCCAGGGCTTGCTATGGTGGGAGAACTGTGTTCTCATGATGCCAAGTGACTTTGGTTTGTGTTGTTTATATTCTTGTACATGCCTTTTGCCACCTAGTTAACTCTAGTTTTACCTTCACTCACTGTGTCTGACTGGAGTCTGTCTTTCCAGTTATCTTCCTAGCGTCAGTACTCCTGAGAGTCCAGATGTCTCTGTGATCCTGTGATCCTAAGCTCCCAGGTGGAAGAACTCCTGGAACTCAGACTGCCTCTGGGATCCTGAAATCCTGCTGCTCTGAGTGCAGTGGTTCCTCTAGTATGGTTCATGATATGGTGTCTTCACAGGAGCAGACCAGCTAGGTGTCCTCTGGTCTGAGTGGAGTGACTCCTCTAGAATGGCTCAGGGTATGGTTTCTGCTGCTTTGTGTATAGTGGCTCCTCTAGGATGACTCAGGATATGGTGGCTCCATAGGATCAGACCAGCTAGGTGTCTGCCCTAGCTATAAGGACCCTGAATCTTCTATTCAAATTATGTGGTGTCCTCAGCAATAGTAGCTCACCTCCAATCCTAAGAGGCAATCAAAGAGTACATTGATAATCCATATTGCTCTGAGAGTCACATGGACTACCCTAAGCAACCATTCAAGAGAATATTTTGGCCTCAGCTCACTGAAAGAGATGTAGATACTTACACCCAACAAATGGACTGAAGTCAGGGACCCTTGTGGTTGAATTAGGGAAAGGCTGGAAGAAGTTGAGGAGGAGGACAATCTTATAGATGCCAGCAGAATGAATGAAAAAAATGCAATCTTGGGAGGTAAGAGGTGGGATGACCCTCTAGAATGTACCAGTGAGGGACCATAGATGAAAAGCCCAACAGTGGGGAGAGGGAACTTATAGACTTCACCTCCAATAGAAATACAGGGCATCAAGTAGAGGGATGGGGTTTTCATCCCACAGTCAAACCCTCTCACCCAGAATTGTTCTGGTCTAAAAGAACTCCAGGGACAAAAATGGAGGAGACAGTGAGAAAAAGGTAGTCTAGTTATTGACCCAAATTGGAATCCATCCCAAGGGGAGGTTCCAAGGCCTGACACTATTACTGATACTATGGTGTACTTACAGACAGGATCCTAGCATGGCTGGCCTTCAAAAGGCTCAAAAGCAGCTGACTGAGACAGATGCAGATACTTACACTCAACCAATGAACTGAAGTCAGGGACCCCTGTGGTTGAATTAGGGAAAGGCTGAAAGAAGATGAGGAAGAGGGCAATCCCTTAGGAAGAACAGCAGTCTCAAGTAAACTGGACTCCCAAGATCTCTCAGACACTGAGACACCAACCAGGCAGCATACACTAGCTGGTATAAGGCCCCTGACACATATACATCAGAGGGCTGCCTGATCTCACCTCAATGAGAGAAGAGGCCCCTAACCCTTGAGAGACTTGAGGCCCCAGGAAGTGGGAAGGCCTCTAGGGATAGAGTTGTGGGGGTTGGGAGTACATCCTCTTGGAGACAGAGTAGGTGGAATGGGATGAGGAATTGTTAAGTGAGTGAACCAGAAGTGGGATAACTACTAGACTGTACACAAAGATTAAGGGTAATACAAAAAGAAAAAAAGGAAGGAAGGAAGGAAGGAAGGAAGGAAGGAAGGAAGGAAGGGAGGGAGGGAGGGAGGGAGAGAGTAAGAGAGAGAAACAAAAAGAGAGAGAGAATAAAAGAAAGAGAGAAATTAAGAGCATTTTTAACAGGAAGTCTTAAAGGTCTAAAAGGAATATTAAAGGTAATACAAAGAGAAAAGAACAAGGAAGGGAGGGAGAGACAGAAAAAGGGAGGTATGGAGGGAGGATTTGGGGAAGGGAGAGAGAGAGACAGAGAGAGAAATAAAGGGAGAAAAATTAAGAGCATTTCTAAAAGGAAGTTTTTTTTATTTTTCACATGTTCAAATTGTGTTTAGTAATCTCTGCAATGGATATAGATTGAGGCTGTGAACCGAGATCTTTATTCTTTGCTGTACATTAACTCAGGCATTTTATATAACACAATATGTGCATGCCCATGAGTAACTTTTTGTCTTAATGTCTATAATTGTGTCATGTTTATGGTCTTGTTTCAAGTTACATATTTGTTTCTTTCCTTGATGACATGTATTTTTGATAAGAAATCAAGAATATTGCAGGGGAAGAACATTTCTGGTGATTGGTACTGAGATTTTTGTAAATTTGTGGCCCCTAAGTAGCTTAAGTTACTTGATTAGATAGATAGATAGATAGATAGATAGATAGATAGATAGATAGATAGACTTGAACATGAAGTGTGTGTGTATGTGTGTATGTGTGTTTGTGAGTGTGTGTGTGTGTGTGTGTGTGTGTGTGACTAATGGGGAGTAGAAGCTCAGAAATTAAACAGGAGATCAGGAGATGAGAAAATAATTTCAACAGAAGATACCCATATAATTTAATTTAATTTTAATAACAGGCATCTATGCTATAAATATAGATATGGAAGATAGATATAGATTATATAAATATTATATATAGCTGTATAAAGTATATGCCCTTATATATAGTTTGTACTATGTATCTTATAGAGTGTATGATTTTAGGTGAATGTAAAATACTATGATTTTCCTTGGGACTTTACCAAACAACCTTAGTGTCATTTCTCCCTCACCTTTACTTCTCCTTCTAAATTGGTCTCACTCCATCCTGTCTATTTAGAGTCCCCTCACTATTATTCTTTATATCACCAGAATCCTGCGATTTTTTTCCAATCCAAACCACCACGATCCCTTTTTTCATTGTTGGTTTCTGTAGTTATTCTATATTGTTTACTCACATCTGACAGTTTGGAGCTAGATACTGTAGATGAAAGAAAACTTATGGTTTTTCTCTTTCTGTATCTGGAACACTACAGTCAATGTAATATATTATAAGCCCATCCATTTACCTGAAAACTACATGCAGAAATCAATAGATCACAGGAACCACAGCATCAATGAATGATATACATAACAGCTCCTGAATCTATGGCTCAGAAAACTTATCAGGAGGTTGCTGGATAACTGTGGTGATTTAAATATGTAGGGCTCCCATGGATCTATGAGTTTGTAGAGTGTCATTATTATGATTTGTGGCCTTATTGGAGGGTAATGATCTTGTTAGAGGAAGTGTGTCACTGTGGAGGCAGGGCTTTGTGATTGTATATGCTCAAACTATGCCAGGGTGACCCAGTCCGCATCTGCTACCTGTAGATCAAGATGTAGAACTCTCATGTTCTTCAGCATCATGTCTTCCTGGTTGCTGCTATGCTTCCCATCATAATGATAATGGATTAAACCTCTGAATCTGTAAGCCAGCCCCAATTACATGTTTTCTTTATAAGAGCTTCCTTGATCATGGTGTCTCTTCACAGTAATGAAACCCTAAGACAATGACTTTGGAACATAGACCTGAGAAAACTATTGAGTGCTCAGAGCTCAATCCCAAGAGTAGGTGAAGAAAGAGGAATTTATTCACTGATAGGAGAAGTATATACTGATGCAGGTTTTATGGAAACCTAAGTAAAGGTTTATTAATAAGCTGAAACAGAACCTCCAAATTATCCAGCTATATCATTGCTGGGCTTCTACACAAAAGTCTTCACATTTCTCTATAGAGAAACCGGAACATTCAAGGTAATAACTACTCTATTCATAGTAGCACAGAAATAACATCAGGTCAGATACACCTCAATACATGCATGGATAATAAAAGTGTGGTACACATACATAATACAAATTTTATTCAGCCATAAAAATAAATGGAATAACATAATTTTCAGCAAACAAATAGACCTTGAAAGTGTTTATTGAGTGGAGTAACTCATTTTTCAATATAAAACAAAAATACTACATGTTCTTTCTCATAAGTGATTCCCACCTTCTAATGAAGATACAAGGCCAGAAATTAAACAGGAGCTAAGGAGAGAGAAAAGTAGGTTCAGCAGAAAATATCCATATAATCTCAATAACTGGCATCTATTCTATATCTAAATTCAGGAAATTATAAATTCTTCATCAAGAATATAATTCTTTAAACCCTGTTAGGGTTGTTGTCTATGTTTATAACAATATATAGTTACTCTCCTAATGTTACTAAAAATGTGGTATTCTGTTTATGCACTATTTTCTGCATGTCCAAATTTCTTTTGAGTTTTGTTTCTGTTTTAATCTTACTGTCTTTCTTAATTAAATCTTATTATGTAAATTTGAACCCTCTAGTAAAAAAGGACATCAAAATTACAAGCATCTTTTCTCACTGTGATGCTTATTTTACCTAATAGTGGCATATGATACAGTTAGATGTACCATGGAACATTTGCCATTGGAGGACAATATACTTTATATTTTTCAATATTAAACCAGAAGTTCTGTTCTTCTACCTCATTCTTCTCTATCAGAGAACACACTGTTTAAGTATGTCCTTCTATGAGGAAAGAAAACTCATTATAAAAAAGCCAAATACAGGCAATTCTTTTTTTTATTTCATTCATGCATCACAGTCACCATCACACACCCTTAATGTAATTGATAACAGCATTTAAAACATTTATGGAGCAGGGGAAAGAGAAAGGCTGCTTATCAAACAAACAGATGCATCCATGAAAGCCATCCTCTGCATGGTACCAGGTCACAGGGACCCCCTGGTCTTCCAAGCGCTTCTTGTAGAGCAAGGCATCATCCCGGAGGACATCATATTCACAGCTCACCAGAAATGTGTCTGGAAGTTGAGCAATGATCTTATCATCTGCTAGAAGAGGTGAAATGTTTGCATCCAAAATATGCTTGGTTTCCAGATAGGCAGTCTCATTAAAAGGTCCCAGAAACTCGGG
Source organism: Arvicanthis niloticus (assembly GCF_011762505.2). Taxonomy (NCBI): domain Eukaryota; kingdom Metazoa; phylum Chordata; class Mammalia; order Rodentia; family Muridae; genus Arvicanthis; species Arvicanthis niloticus. The sequence continues at coordinate 10,368,430 of NC_047662.1, read as the reverse complement.
ATGGAAGTTTTTGCTCTTAAACCTTTGGGGAATGTTGTCAGAGCTGACCCACTTGCTGTACTTTTTCCAAGTGTCCAGGGGCACACAAGCTCCTGTCAACAAAAATTTTTTCCAAGAGAGGTCAATGCTTAGATATTTACACATACATGTAATCATTATGTCTCTGGTAAGCAATGGAACATTTTGATTCTGCTGTTGTGATGGTAACTGGAAATTAATGCCCTGCAGACCTGGAGTAATCAGGACTTGAGCCCTGATCTGGGGAAGCATGGGTTGACTGACCAAAGCCTGAGTTACAGTGGCCACAGCCCAAGCCCCAGCACTCTCTCCAGAGATCACCACCTGGGAGGGGTCTATTCCATAGGTTTGAAGGTTCTTCAGGAAGTGGATGGAAGCATTCAGGCAATCCAGATGAATAACAGGATGATGGTAGTCAGGAAGCTTGCGGTACCTAGGGAGAAAAGTGCAAATAGGGAATACTTATGTACACACCAGTCACTGGAATCTATTGTAAATAGCATTATCAACTATCACATGACTCCAAAAGTGTTGTGCCAAATGGCCCTAATAAAAAATGTCTATCCTCATTTCTATACATGGACTTGAGGAAACTGTCTAGAGTAAAAATAATTTCCATTCCATCTCACACCATGATTGATGGATCAGCACATATGAGCAGGGGATTTCAAAGCTGTTGCCATAGGAAAACATAAAAGCCAGTAAAGATACAGACAAGGCCATTGGAACTTTGCTGGACACAGCTCTTCCTGTGTATTGAGCATGTGTTGAGCAGCCAGAAGCCTTTATAGCAACAGTGGCACACTTGCAGAAACTGCCAGAAGCACTTACAGACAGTAGTGGAGATGAGAACAAGGCAGCAGAGAAAGTTTGAATGCCATCCAATGCATCACCACAGAAACCTCCATCTTCAACTTGACCTTCAGCCTGCTCCACTCACCACACAACACTACACAATCTTAATACCACTCCTCTACTCAGAGCAAGGCCAGGCAAATGTGTGTATCTGTCATCTCTGTTCTTCCTTAAGTATTTCATAGGTTTATAAGTATTTCAAGTATTTATTCACTTTGTTTAATTAACTTCACAATAAATTTCACCCTGTGTATAAGGTTTTGGCTAAGGCTTACCCACAACTTTATACTATGTTGCTATCTTTCATGATATTGTGTGTTCTTCAGGCTTACTTACTCTATGGCTAAGTAACTCTACATAGGCACACAGTGCTCTCTAATGTCATATTCTCTCTACTACACTATTTCATGTACTACACAGCAGTGGAGATCTATGCAGGATTTTTATGGTGTGAGTGCAAGAGCAACTTTCTCTGCTCTCCATCAAAATAAAATCTCATGACTCTCTTCTGTTAATAGGTCACCAACTCAATTATACACAGATAGAGATCCATCTCATTAAAGGTTCACCAGAAAAAAAAGATATCAGCCTACTCACTACCTTATAATAGCCCTGTGGATGTCATAGTTCAAACATTCAACCTGCCCATGTCAAAACTCCTGACCTATGAAACCCATGATACAATGAGTATATATTTTTAAGTTACACATTTATATTTTATGTTATAAAAATAAATATGACACACCTTACATCAGAGCTAGGGACATATAACCCATGGATTAAAGTGTAAGTATAAGCTGTGCTCCCAGGATCTAAGTTCCATGCTCTATTCTGATACTTTCCCTAGTGACAAGGATTCAGGATGCAGACATGAATTCATTCCTCCATTGTTTACACCTGAGGGTACTACAACCAAGACAAGGCAGGTTACCATAAAGTACAGAGCTAGAGACCTCATTAATTCAGTATTTTGAAAGAATGGTTAGGCTAATTTACAAAACATGGACCCATTAAATAACAACAACAAGAACAACCTTATTCTGTATGCCAACATGCTGTGGAGAGAATTCCTTCAAAGTCCCTATCAACTGAGAAAGAGTGGTATGAGTTAAGCTAGGGCAGGGATCCTTATATAACTTGGAATGACATGTGAATTTACCACCTTCCTCACCTAGTGAAATATCTTCCAAACACCAGGTGGCCTCAAATACTGACATTATAGCTGTGACTCTCAGAACACATCTCATGGTAGATTGGGTCAGATTTAGAAATTCCACTGAAAAATGTGATCCCAGAGAAAAGCACGTAGCATTTCAAGGTTCACTCATCCTTTTTAGTCCTCCCTCATTGACTTCTCCTCTATTTCTGTTTCTTAAATTCCTGCACTAATGTCAATTTATAATTCAGTATAAATTGTAATAGAAGATAGTCTGTGAAATGACATTTATCAGGATAGATTGAGGAAATTGTCCCAAATTGAGTACAAGTGATCATGTGACTTTGGCCTCAAGAAAAAAAAACAGTAACAGGAAAGCTCCTTTTTTATGTCATCATGGATACAAGTTAACCAGTGATGGTGTGACTAGATGATGGAATTTATTCTACACAACATTTTAGAGAAAGATTTCAGAAAATTTGACAGGCACTTTGATATTTATTTCAAGTGAATAAAACAGTATAAAGTGTTGCTACACTGGATGTTGTTGGCTGTAGAAAGAAACACACAGTCCAGTTTTTTGTGAATATAAAACTAACAGTTCTTGTTCCCAACTAGTCTTTCCTCTTGGATCATGCATGGTATCAGCAGCTTCTTACCCAATAAAACAAAACTAGGAAGAAAAAAAACAGAACACTTAGTGATTATCTTGTTCCACATTCAAAGCCAAAGGTGACTGCCATATGCCCTTTATGTAACTGGCAACAGCATTTGCAGTTTTCACAGAGCAGGGAAAAGAGAATAGCTGCTTATCAAAGTGATGCATCCAGGAAAACCACACTCCACAAGGTTGTCACAGGGACCCCTTGGTCTTTCATGTGCTTTGTGTAGAGTAAGGCATCATCACACAGGGGTTCACACTCACAGGTCACTAGGAATGTTTCCGGAAGCTGATCGATGATCTTGTCATCTACTAGGAGAGGTGAAACCTCTGAATCTGAAACATGTTTGATTTCCAGATAGGCAGCCTCATCAAAAGGTTCTGAAAACTCAGGCAGGAGGCTTTTGCTCTTGAACCTTCTAGGGGTGTTATCAGAGCTGAGCCATTTCCTATATTTCTTCCAGGTGTCCGGAGACATATAAGTACCATTTATCAGTGCATCTTTCCAGGATAAGTCAATGTCCATGTATTTACACACAGCTGTCATGAATATGTCTTTCGTGAGGAATGGGACATTTTGGTTCTGCTGATGAGATGGTAAGTGGAAATTGATCACCTGCATAGCTGGAGTAATGAGCACCTGAGCACAGATGTGGGGGACATTTGGGAAGGTGAGCAATGCCTGTGTGATAAGGGCCACAGCCCCACCTCCAATACTTTCTCCACAAGCTACTACCCGGGAGGGGTCTACCCCATAGGTCATTAGATTCCTCATGAAGTGAATGGAGGCATTCAGACAATCCTTATAAATACAAGGGTGATTTCACAGTCAGGAAGCTTGTGGTATATAAGAAGAAACAAGCAAACTCAAGACAGAGATATATACGCATGTGTCACTGGAAGCAATTTAGCAAGCATCCTCATGATTAAATCCTCAGAATGGCCCTACCAAGTAAAGAGCTATCCTCATTTTCCTATGAGGACATGAGGAAACTGTCAGAGTTAGGAAGGACATGTTTTTCATTCAAACCCACATTATGATTCTCATAGATGAGTAAACCCCACAAAGGATCAGGCAAGCTCAAAGCTGTTGCCTTAGGAAACAGAACAACCAGCAAAGATCCAGAAATGGCCACTGGAACTCTGCTGATTCCACTGGAACAGGTTAAGGGTTTTGGCTCTCCCTGCTGTCTCAAGCACCCATTGAGCATTGCCAAAACCACTGTTCATTAAATTTTACATCAATGTTATATTAATAACACTGGTTATATTAATAAATAATAGCATGAGATCTTAATGTAGTTTTATTTTCTAATAAAATAAAACTAATGTTTATTTTCCTGGAAATAAATGCAAGTTTTAGGGGATGGAACAATTAGACTCCCTAATTAAAAGTTCTTAGACTCTTCTCCAATGCCCTGGCTGATTTAAGAAAGTGATTATTACTCACACACTCACACACTCACACACTCACACACTCACACACTCACACACTCACACACTCATCCAGGCTATCCTTATGCCAGCACTGGTTGAAGAACATACATACCTTAAAGGAGCAACAAGCTACACAACAACTGCAGCTACTGGCTGGTAAGACACTCTAGCCCTTGCAGTTGCAAGCAACACACCCACTATTCCAAACAGCTTTCACCAGACTTCCCCATCACCGTCCCATCAAGACCCTGGTAACCTAGAAGAGGTAATATTTAACTAGCCTAACAGGGACAATGATACTATTCTTGTGAATGCAATGAGCTAGTTACAGGAAGAAAGAACTGATGACCCAGAACCAGAAGAACTGGAGCAGGTCCAGAGGCAAGAGAGCACCATATGTTGACACCATGTAGTGCAAAGGTGACAGAGGCAAAAGACCAGTAGGCACATCGCCAGTAGGAATTGCTAACTCTTGGAAGAAGTTAGAAGCCTTAACAATACAGAAACTGAAAAGTAGTCTTGAAGCATCAAGACTGAACAACCAAAACAGAAACAAAGACTCATTGGCAACCATAGCAGCAGTAGACAGCCGTGAATAAAGAAGACAGGCAGCAGTGGCCACAATTCAGGCAATTAAAACGACAGAAGCAGGAACCACTGCCTTAAGGGCCAAGGGTTTTAGATGCCCTAGACTAGAAACTAAAACATGTGTGTTGTCAAGGCCTGGGGGCAGAGGTGACTTTACCCATACACACAGGATCTGTAACACTAAGTATCATTGGGTTAAAGGTACCATTAACAGAAGCAAGCTAAAAGACAATGAACTCAGAGGTGGCACTTGTTATGGCTCCTAGTTCTCTGTTGCTGCCAGTTACTTCAGAAGCCAAGGGCTATGAAGCCATAAAGTGTAGGATCGCAATAGGATGGTTTGGTCTTCAGTAGAGCACTGGCTTTGAGATAGCAGGAGACCCAACAGGTGACCATTGCCTGGGTAGGGACGGCACATATCTTGCCACACCCCCGGATTCCAGACTCCAGACATGCAATCTATGATCTCCATTTGATCTGTGCCTTGTAGTCACATAGGGTCTATACAGGCCCTCCCAAAGTGGTGTTGCCTAATACAGGTAGAAGGTATGACTACAGGCTTCAGCCTTCAGAGATTTACATATTCATGAGTTGCCTAAAGGCCAGAGGGCATAGCTAATTAAGTTATTCCCTCCCAGACTTTCCCCTCTTTTCCCTCCTTATTTAAGCCAGGCCCACTCGGGCCTAAGTGGGGGTGCACCCAGACCATTTACATTCACCATGAACAATAAACCTTTGGAACCTCTTTGACCTTCCTTGTGTTATTGGGACCCTTCATATGACATGCGACCATCTTGGGAGACATTCCTGCGTCCTACACATGGGGTCCCACAATAAAAGATCAGTTGGAAGAGCTCCCCACCTACCCCCAATTTCCACCCTGGTGAAAGGATAAAACTCCAGGGAGATGATTGATGTCATCACTCTGTGTCAACCGAGTTTCAGAGACTTCATTTAGAGTCAAGGGTTGTTACTTCCAGGAAAGGAAGTAATTCAAATTTTCTCATTTAGTTCTTTAAACTGTATTTGTTCTCAAACAATCATAAATGTCCATCTCTGTCCTTCATCCTTTCAGAGAGGCCTTTATTTTCAAAAGGTAAGAGTTGTGTCTTAAGTTATGCTCTACATTAATTTTAAGTGAATTCTACATAGAAGGTGGGTATTTTATTGTTGCATCAAATATCAAAACTATCAGCCAGCAATAGTCATGATGTCAATTTACCTTGACCACTTGCCAATTCTAATTACACCACTGTTGCCAAAGGCAACATAACTCAACTAAATGAAGAAATAACCTGAATTCAGTATTGTAATCTATTCTTTTCTGTCTTTCCAACTTTTGTCAGTCTCTGTGTGTCTGAGAAAGTGTTCTCTTGACTCTAATAAATTTAACTTGAGAAAGATGACATAAGAATCACATCTGATTTTACACTACCTGGGTTTCTTTCCATCCTGGTATCCCTTTTCTGGTTTTCTACAGTATGGCTCTATATTGTCACATAGAAGTCTAGTACTCCATAGTTTTATATTCCAACAGTTCCAGTTAACCAATGCTCTTCTCAGAAATGGATATATTTCAAAACATCTACTGTTTTGAATGTGGGGTGGACATGTACAAGAGAGTATCTGAGGTCAGGACCCTTTTCTGTGATCTAGAGTCACCCAAATCTGTATCCTAAAATTCACCCTCACACAGATAAACCACCAGTTGTCTCAGGCTACTCACCCCACTGATAGCACCACTGAATCTGTCTGCTGGGCCAGGAAGCTGCACAGATTATGGTAACTGTCTGTAAGAGAAACCCAAATGTTAAGCAGTGTGACAGGAGCATAGCATTTCTCACTACAGTCCCAGAAATGGCAGTTGTCCTAGTGGACATGGTAATAATATTATCTGTATGTAACTATCCTTTATTTTTCTGTGGTAACCCTAACCAGCTCAGCCTGGGCAAGGATAGACATCATTCTCGAATTCTTGAATATCAAAATTTGGTTGGAATTTAAGTTTCACTTTCTATAGCATTGAATTTTAAACAGTGTGGATAAACTAGGGGTTTGTGAATGATTAGATCTGAATGGGTATTGCTATGGTAGTGTGTTTGCAGATCTAGCCCTGGATTGTTAATATGTTCGTAAGTTTTCATTCATCATGAGATAAATGATGATCAGATGAGATGTTTATATAATAGTAGACAAGTCCATTAAGATTATTGTGAAGCTCATCTTGGTCCAATTTAGGACTTTGTAGGAGAGACTAATCAGAAACACTGATAACTCTTTGATGCACCCTTGTGTCACTCACATTTGAAACCACCTCTTCATTTGTATTCTCCTGTGTGATCTAGCCTCCTTCTTTGACATTTAGACCCCCAAATTTAAGGACTCTCTCTCTCTTTCTCTCTCTCTTTCTCTCTGTCTTATGGTGTGTGTTGTGTGTGTGAGTGTATGTGCGTGTGTGTGCTTTCTTATATGTCCTCTATTCCTGAAGAGGGTCTGGGGCTTAGTAGATGTTTAGTAAATATCTGCTGAGCCATTTTGACTTAAGACGTGAAAATAGCACGATCCTGCAATAGGAGATTACAGGAAAGGGAAGAGGGTCTCAGGGGCTGATGACAGTGAAGAATGAACAAAGACAAAGAAGCCCTGGAAAAAGGTAAGTACTACAGTAAGCATCTTGGTAACATCTTCAGAACTTCTATGGCTATCTCAATCACCAGAAGGTAGTAAGTAATCCTAACCCCAAAAGTGATATCTTTTGAGTCTGTACAAACAGCAAGGACAGAAAAGCCAGTGAGCAGCCCAAGATGCTTGTTGTATTGAGAAGTTCACATGCTACAGAACATTGATGGTAAGGAATACACAAGTGGCTAGGTGGAAGATGTGCTCAGGTACTTAATGGAGGCTGCCATGTACTAATGACAAATACTGGGTCATACTTGTGGGGAAAAGACGGTGATATTAGAGGACAATAATTGTAGCAAGGAAAAAACTTTTGGCTGTAGAGATGATGTAGTGATCAAGAATGGGGATTTAGCACAGTGGTTCAGTGGAACTGAGGGAAGCATATAGGCTTGAAGTTTTTATGGGACAGGTATGAATGGTCAGTAGGAGGACCCTGGTAACCAATGCTTCCCAAACCTAGACTGACTAATATACTATAGAGGAAACAATGCCATGGAGGCCTCAATTTCACTGAGTGATATATAATTTCCAAGCCCACAATCCATTGCTTAAAAGCCCCAACTTGTCTTTACTTTGACTCCTCCCCAAGAAGTGCTCATCAGAATGTATGACAGACTTTGCCTGTCATGAAAACCTTCCTTTCCCACCCAGCACAGAAACTACTCACCCAAGCTTCCACATATGCCTCCACCTCCATGGTAGAAAATAATGCCTCGCCGTAGTTCTGAGGACACTGCCTTAGGCTGGAACAGTCTCACAGGGATTGTCCCAAAATGCATATCAGTTACCATCAAGTTATGGTTCCTCTTTATGACTAGTAAATCACAGAAAAACTGAATAAATCTGGGCATGGAGCAAATTCTCATCTTCTCCAATATATTTCCCTGAAGGAATAAAAAAGGAGGAAATGATGATGATGATGGTGATGGTGATGGTGATGGTGTTGGTGATGAGGATGGTGATGGTGATGATAGATGAGAGGAATAAGAGTAGGAAGAGGCAGAAAATTGAGGCACAGGAGACTATAAAGTAGGCCTGTAGGTACTGCAGCCACTTAGCATTGCTAAAATGAGTTGACTGTTACTTTCTTGACTCTTGCATACATGATGGATTCATGTCTACAACTGGCTGTGTATTCTGCTTAGAAATAAAGGGAGTTTTCAGAATTTCTACCCCAAACATCCAGATTAGATAATGATATGATTCTAATTTGATTGTTTATCTTAATGAAAATCCATGTCATTGTGCTGATATGGACTTTTGGAAAGACAGATATATACATAAATGGCATAGAGTAGAAGACCCCAATATACCTTCACATAATCACAGCCATCTGAGTTTCAACAAGGGTGACTAAAAGAAGAAAGGAAAGCATCCTCAAAAATGGCTCAGGAATAACCAAATATCTCCATGTTGATGAATGGAACTAGATCCATATTTCACCCTGTATAAAAACAACTTCAAAAGGATCAAACACTGTACTATAAGACCTGAAATTATAAAAACATTAGAAGAAACAATGGAAGAAAAACTTTAAGATATAGGCATGGGTAAATACTTCTTGCACAAGACTCCAGTCTATCTTGAAATAAGGGAAAATACTGACAAATTAAATTAAAAGGCTTCTATACATAAAGGAAATGGTTTTAATTGATTGAAAACTCAACCTGTAGAAAGGGAAAAATGTTGCTGGTGTTGCCTCAAAGAGGATTAAATAGTGTGTGTGTGTGTGTGTGTGTGTGTGTGTGTGTGCGCGCGTGTGTGTGTGATATATCATACATATACATATATCAAGAGGGTAAATCATCCAAACAGTAAAATGAATAGCTCACACAAGACAAAATACAAATGGCTAATAAATATACTGTCTTTTTTGTGTGTGACTGTGATAAGCAGGTCAACCACAACAAACTTGGGAGAAAAAAAAGGATTTATTTGGTTTACAAGTTACAGTTCATCATCAAGAAAAAACAAGACAGGAAGTCAAGACAGGATCATGGAAGCAATTCACTGGCATGTCCCCCTTGCTTACTCAGCTACCTACTCAGGAATAGTCTCACCTTACAGACTTGCACATTTTTTAAAGGACAAGTCTTTGTTATTGGATCGCCAGGGAAAATTATATAATTACAATCTCTAAAATTAAACATCTCATTGGGGTAGGGCAACAGGGCCTGACACTATTACTGATGCTATGGTGTGGTTACAGACAGGAGCCTAATATAGCTGTCCTCTGAGAGGCCCAAACAGCAGCTGATTGACACAAATGCAGATACTTACACTCAACCATTAGACTGAACTTAGGGACCCCTATGGTTGTATTAGTGGAAGGACGTTAGAAGCTGAAGAGAATGGAAATTTCATAGAAAGACCAGAAGTCTCAACTAATCCAGAACTTTGGGAGCTCCCAGACATTGAACCAAAATGAGGCAGCATACACAAATTGGTTCGAGCCCCCCACCCCACCCCAACACATGTATAGCAGAGGACTCACTAGTCTGGCCTCTGTGGGAGAAAATGTGCCTAATCCTTGAGAACCTTGAGGCCCCAGTTATGGGTGAGGCCTGGTTCAGAGGGGCATCCTCTTGGAGACAGAAAAAGAATGGGATGAGAAAATGTGGAAGGGGGAACAATGGCTGAATTATAAATAAATTAACAATAACAACAAGGATAATAATAGGTATTTTAAGTGGTTATTATTGGAAACTGCATGTGTAGATAAAGGTCATGATACATTCAATGAGATAGTTCCTCTGCAAGAGGCTCCCAGGAGGTAAGTTCTTGGTTAAGAAACAAGAAAGAAAAAAAAAGAAACAAGAAAGAGCTTGTATCTGGTCTGGAGCAAAGCAGACATAAACTGAAGGCTGAGGTAATGACCAGCTAACTGAAAAACACTGTATGTCATTATTGTAAAGACTGGACCTCCATCATTTGCAGATGGGCAAGTGATATCTATGGAAGTGAACCAGGGAAGAAGTGAGAGATAAGGTAGAGTTGCACTCATAGAAGGTCTTACTGATGAGACCCAGCAGAGCAGGCTCCAGGTCTTGGATAAATGAAGTTGATTTTAGTTCAGATTTCAGAGAGTTGACCCATGATTCTATCAAAGAGCTCCAAAACTGGCTTCAAATGATGTTTTCCTGTTTGAGTTTTAGGAGAGAAAAAGAGTTTAGCCTACAGAGTGTAGCTCACTTGTCTCCCATCGAGAGTGCAAGGTCTGATGAGCCAGGTTAGACCTTTGACAGCTCAGCTCTCAACCCGATTAAATTTCAAGCCATTCCTTAATAGTACAGGTTGGTTCTATCCCTAGCTCCCTCAAGAGAAGATTGACTATATCTCATATTGAAGCAGACTCCCCCTTTTCCACTGGGAGCCTGTCTTATCTGCTTTCAGATAGATGGACCCAAACTGTCACCCTTTGTAATGATAGCTGTGTATTCCTAATGTACCTTCACTATACTTGCCAGACTTCCTTAGAAATTACCTAAGACTTCACTGTCAAAATATGATCACCCATACCACTCAATGAGCTGTCTGATAGAAAACATCACAACTTCTTCTCTCAGCCTCCAACTCTAGAATAACAAATATTTGTTTGGGAATATTGAAGAGCATATGGTGTTAAACTAAAACTCACATTCTAAAAGCTCATTAGATACATCACAGACTTACACTGTTTTGTGTGGGCTTGTTTATTTTTTTAATGAAGTTTACATTTCCCACAACTTTAAACTAGATGTGCTGTTGTAAAAAAGAAAGTACAGGTTGGAAAGAATGTGTTTTTTTCTGATAAAGTTGGGTATTTGAGGCCTTCACTTGCCATTCCAGGCCTCTAAAGGATCCTGTAATTTTACACAGTTGATGGGTTTCAAACAGCTTAACATCTAGGAAAGCACTTGCAGATAAAAATGAATGAAGGATTGAGGCCAGAATTGCTGTATTGAATAAGGCTTGCTCAGTCCATTATTTTCTCCACAATGCATAGCACAGGGACACATTACTTTTTAAAGTCACATATGAAGCCTATTATTCTTTATCATATGCTATTTAATATGTATATTGAACTAATGAGACAGAGGATGTTGCCTGCCTTAAAAATGGAGACTCTGAGATGCATAGAGGTTAAGCAAAGTGTTCTTGTAGCCAGTGAGAACAGAACAGAAATGCTTAGCAGACAGCTTGGCTACAGCTGCTTTTTACCCCTCTCTTCTCCACCTCCTCCACTGTAGCTGCCCTGTGGGATAATCACTTATGAACTGTGGCCACTACACGGCTTCAGCCAACGTTGAGACACTATGTTCTTTAAACTGTTTACTTCTCACGCAAAGCCAAACTTTCTTTCAAAACCTACTGTACCTGATGATAGGCTTTGACCCCACCTCAGTCAGCAGTAAGGTAAGTTCAGAGTCCAGGCACCCAAGGAAGCTATGATAAAAAGCTGGATATATGTATCATCATATAGATTTGATCAGCAAAGAGCTCCTGCTGAGAAATAATCAGTGGTTTCAAGATGTTTAAAACTATGCAACAAAACACCTAGAAGCAAGTAAGTAGAAGGAAGTAAGGGGCTGCTGCTGAAGAAAATGTTGGATCTGTTGAGCCATGGATCTATCTTGAGGAGAAACTAGCTGAAATAATTTTTCAGTCCTCAGAAATAGAGTCAGTTAATGAATAATGATGCCTACCTTCAATCTCAACCCTTATATGGTGGAAGCCAAAAGACAACCACTTCAACATCATGAGACACTTATCTCAAGAACTTCAAAGGAAAAGAAGAGGTGGGGGTGTAGCTAAGTACAGTGCTGATCTAGCATGCAAGCTCTAGTCTGATCCTCAGCACCACACAAACCAAGCATGATACTGTACATCTCTAACCCCAACTCTAATCTCAGCACTAGGAAAGTAGCAGTGGGACAGTCAGGAGCCTCGGGTCATTTCTGAATATTAGTGAATTCAAGACCAGCCTAAAATCTACAAGATGCTATCTAAAAAAAAGGTAAGAAAAAATTCAGAAGGAAGACAGGGAGACAAGAAAGATGGAATAGAATAGAAATAAACACAATATTTGGATGTTTCTAAGATAGAACAATGTAGTTACTCAGACCTGTAGGGAATCTAGTTAGGGGAGAATAAAAGAAGAGAGAACTACAGAGATGAACCCTGGAAACCATAATGCCCCCAAGAGCAGACTCACCAGAAAAATTATGTACAGCATTACACAATGCATAAATCTGAACTTGACAGGTTGCTGAATGGCAGAGGGAATCTTCACAGTGAGAAAGTGCTGAATGACAATCCATATGAAGGCTCCAAGGTGAAAGATAAGCAGGAACACCAGTAGCACCAACCACAGGACAACCATGGTACTGAGGCTCTGAGAAACTGCTCTCTGAGGTCCAGAGATGTTGCCGTCCCAAAGACATTTCTTGAGTCAACTGACCTAGTTTTATGGCCAACCACCTTCACTCCCTTCTTTCAGACTGTACCTGACACAGTGGCATGACCTAGTTTCTGAAATAACCACACAAATCAACAGGAGCCAGAGGAGATTGCTCCCCAAGGAACAAATGGACTAGGAAAGCCAACCTGGATGACCAAAGTTGGAGTTTTTGTTTGTTCATTTTGGTGGGTTTATTATAATTTTTTAAAATTTTATAAGTGCACTGTTGCTATCATCAGGTACACCAGAAGAGTGTATTGGATCCAATTACAGATCGTTGTGAGCCACAATGTGGTTTCTGAGAATTGAACTTAGGACCTCTGGAAAAGCAATCAGTGCTTATAACCACTGAGCCATCTCTCCATCCCCTTTTGGTTTACTGCCACTACCGCTACCGCTACCGCTACTGCTGCTGCTACTACTACTTTTATTTTTACATTCCAATCATTAACCACCTCCTTGTCCACCCTCCCACATTTCCTCATCCCATTCATCTTCCTCCCTGTCTCCAAGAGGATGCCCCAGTCACCATCAAGCCTCCCCTCTCTCTGGGGCCTCAAGTCTCTCCAGGAATAAGCATGTCTTCTTAGACTAAGGCTAGACCAGGCAGTACTCTGCTGTATATGTGTTGGGGGCCTTGGACCAGCTCATGTATGCTGCCTGGTTGGTAGCTCAGTGTCTGAGAGATCTCAGGGGTCCAGGTTAGTTGAGACTGCTGGTTTTCCTATGGGGTCACCATCTTCTTCAGCTTCTTCCAGGTTTTCCCTAATTCAACCATGGGGGTCCCCGACTTCAGTCAAATGGTTGGGTCTAAGTATCTGCATCTGTCTCAGTCAGATGCTTGTTGGGCCTCTCAGAGCATCACTAATAGTGTCAGGTCTCAGAGCGTCCCCTTGAGATGGATCCCAAGTTTGTCCAGTCACTGGTCTGCCTTTCTTTCAGACTCTTCTCCATTTTTGTTCCTGAAGTTCTTTTAGACAGGTACAATTCTGGATAAGAGCTTTTGACAGTGAGATGGCAACCCTATCTTTTCACTTGTTGATCCTCATTCATCATGAGTATGGATTAAATAACAAGTATGTAATCAGATACAGCATTACTTTGCATAGATCTCAGGATAAATGTCAAAAGAAGCTTATTGTTGTAAGAGACATTCTCAAAACTGTTGGCAATAAAATTCAATAAGTGTTTTGTCATCACCATGGAACATTCAGAGACAAGTGTGACAAAACAGAGAGATAACATCCAACACCCCAGAGTCAAGCTAAGATGAAATGTAAGCCAACTTAACTCTCTAGAACCATTAGTGGTGAAATGAGTTAGATCCATCCCTGGATAGGCCCTGTAAGGTGAGACATTTCAGAGTGAGTAGACACTACTTTCTGATGAATCTGGTCCTATCCTAGAAGAGTTGAAGCTGCTTCTTTGTCCTTGTCTCCTGAAGCAGCTAGTAAAGTGTCAACAAAACTCAGCATATATAAGGTCTCCTCTTTAAAGAAACTTTTAAGTTCCACTTAGCACAGAACACTGAAATGATTCAGACCTAACAAGAGGCTACATCCCTACCAATGACCCAATGAAAATAGAATACCTAAGGGGCTCCAGTCCTGGTAATCTTTCAAATGAGCACAGTATACATGGGAGACTTCAGCTTCTTTACCTCTCCTCTCAGTAATAGTGTTATACACTTGTTCAAATAGACTAGTTATAAATACATATTTATATACAAATGTATCATATTTATATACAAATTTATAAATATATACTCAATCCAAAATATATATATAATTACAAATATTATAAATTAAAAATAATATAAATTTATAAATATAAATTCTACCATACATATACATTATATACATATAATTTCAGCCACCAAGCTACAGATAAAGAAATCCAAATGCAAAAACACAAATAATATGAAAAAAAAAACAAGAAAATTTAAGTCTTCCAAAAATCACAAATTCTATAGTAATGTCCTCCTTTAAAAGTAACATATGGGAGCACAGGGGGCACTCAGGACCCAACAAGCACCCAAACCCTGCCTCTGCAGAATACCACTCCCCTTCGAACCCTCACTTGGTCCTTGTGGCTGGGGCAGACACCTAGCTGGTCTGCTCCTGTGAACACACCATATCCTGAGACATCCTAGACAAGACACTGCACTCAGAGCAGCAGAAAAACTAGCTGGTCTGCTACCATGGAAACACCATATCCTGAGATATCCTAGATAAGACACTGCACTCAGAACAACTGGAGCTCAGGATCACAGGATCACAGAGACATCTGGACCCTGAGGAGATCTGACACTACTAAAATAACTGGAAAGACAGGCTCCAGTCAGAGACAGTGAGTGCAGGTAGCACTAGAGTTAACCAGATGGTGAAAGGCAAGCCCAAGAATGTAAGCAACAGAAACCAAAGTGACTTGACATCATCAGAACCCAGTTCTCCCACCTTAGCAAGCCCTGGACACACCATCACACTGGAAAAGCAGGATTCAGAATTAAAATCACTTCTACTGATGATGATAGAGGACTTTAAGAAGGATAAATAACTCCCTTAAAGAAGTACAGGATAACACAGGGAAACAGGTAGAAGCCCTTAAAAAGGAAACACAAAAATCCCTTAACAAATTACAAGAAAACACAACCAAACAGGTGCAGGAATTAAACAAAACCATCCAGGATCTAAAAATGGAAGTAGAAACAATAAAGAAATCTCAAAGGGAGACTACCCTGAAGATAGAAAACCTAGGAAAGAGATCAGGAGTCATAGACACAAGCATCACCAACAGAACACAAGAGATAGAAGAGAGAATCTCATGTGCAGAAGATACCATAGAAAATATTGTTACAACTGTCAAAGAAAATACAAACTACATAAAGCTCCTAACCCAAAACATCCAGGAAATCAAGGACACAATGAGAAGGCCAATCCTAATTTTGATAGATATAGACAAGAGTGAAGATTTCCAACTTAAAGGGCCAGTAAATATCTTCAACAAAATTATAGAGGAAAACTTTTCTAACCTAAAGCAAGAGGTGTCTATGAATATATAAGAAGCCTACAGAACTTTAAATAGACTGGACCAGGAAAGAAATACCTCCAATCACATAATAAAACATCAAATGTCAGCCCAGACTACTATACACAACAAAACTCTCAATCACTATAGTTGGAGAAACCAAGATATTCCATGACAAAACCAAATTTACACAATATCTTACCACAAACCCAGCACTTCAAAAGATAACTGATGGAAAACTCCAACACAAGAAGGGAAACTAAAACCTAGAAAAATCAAGGAAGTAATCTTCCAACAACCCCAAAAGAAGATAGTAACACAAACATAATTCCACCTCTAATAACAAAATTAACAGGAAGCAACAATCATTTTTCCTTAATATCTCTTAATATCAATGGACTCAACTCTCCAATAAAAAGATGTAGAATATCAGACTGGATACATAAATAAGACCCAGAATTTTGCTACATAAAGAAATGCACCTCTGTGAAAAAGACAGACACTACCTCGGAGTACAAGGATGGAAAACAATCTTCCAAGCAAATAGACCCAAGAAACAAGCTAGAGTAGCGATTCTAATATCAAATTAAATCGACTTTCAACCAAAAGTAATCAAAAAAGATAAGGAAGGACACTTCATACACATCAAAGGAAAAATCTAGCAGGATGAACTCTCAATTCTGAACATCTATGCCCCAAATGCAAGGGCACCCACATACATAAAAGAAACTTTACTAACTCTCAAAGCACACATTGCACCTCATACAATAACAGTGAAGGATTTCAACATTTCAACTCTCATCAATGGAGAGATCATAAAAACAGAAACTAAACAGAGACACAATGAAATTAACAGAAGTTATGAACCACATGGATTTAACTGATATCTATAGAACATTTTATCCTAAAATAAAAGAATATACCTTTTTCTCAGCACCTCATGATACGTTCTCCAAAATAGACCATATAATTGGTCACAAAACAGGCCTCAACAGATACAAAAAGATTGAAATAATCCCTTGCACCATATCAGATAACCATGGACTAAGGCTGGTCTTTAATAATTACAAAAACAATGGAAAGCCCACATGCATGTGGAAACTGAACAGTGCTCTAGTCAATGATGACTTAGTCAAAGAAGAAATAAAGAAAGAAATGAAGGACCTTTTAGAATTTAATGAAAAGGGGGACACATTATACCAAAACTTATGGGACTCCATGAAAGCAGTACTAAAAGGAAAACTCATAGCTCTAAGTACCTACAAAAAGAAACTGGAGAGAGCATACATTAACAACTTGACAGCACACCTGAAAGCATTAGAACAAAAAAGAAGCAAACGTACCTAAGAGGAGTAAATGGCAGGAAATAATCAAACTCAGAGCTAAAATCAACCAAGTAGTAACAGAAAGAACTATACAAAGAATCAACAAAACCATGAGCTGATTCTTTGAGAAAATGAACAAGATAGAGAAACCCTTAGCCAGACTAACCAAACAGCACAGAGACAGTATCCAAATTAATAAAATCAGAACTGAGAGACATAAAAACAGAAACTGAGGAAATTTAAAAAATCATCAGATCCTACTACAAAGGCCTATACTCATGAGCAGATAAACCATCTAAACAGTCCCATAACCCATAGAAAGAGTAATTTGCAAATTCATTTGGAATGACAAAAAAAACAGGATAGCAAGAACTATTCTCAACAATAAAAGAACTTCTGGAGGAATCACCATTCCTGACCTCAAACTGAACTACAGAGCAATAGTAATAAAAACTGCATGGTATAGGTACAGAGACAGGCAGGAAGATCAATGGAATAAAATTGAAGATCCAGAAATGAACCCACACACCTATGGTCACTTGACCCTCAAATACCTAGGCACAGTGGAAATGTTCCTGAACAGAACACCAATGGCTTATGTTCTAAGATCAAGAATTGACAAATGGGACCTCATAAAATTGCAAAGCTTCTGTAAAGCAAAGGACACTGTCAATAAGACAAAATGGCAACCAACAGGTTGGTCATTACCAATCTTACATCCGATAGAGGGCTAATATCCAATATATACAAACAACTCCAGAAATTAGAATCCAGACAACCAAATAACCCTATTAAAATGGGGTACAGAGCTAAACAAAAAAATTAAAATGGGATAGAAGAGACTGAGGAATTACTTTCCAACACACAGTAGATATCTTCAATAAAATCACAGGAGAAAATGTCCCTAATTTAGACAAAGAAGCAACAATCTCGAGACAAAAAAAAAAAAAAATTGAGAATATCAAACAAACAAGAAGAGAAAAATTCCCCTTGCTACATTAAAAGTAAATGAGAAAATATTTAACATGTTGAAAGTGTTAGAAGAGAACAGGTTACATATAAAGGCAGATTGTTGAGAGTAGGAGACTTTGGAGTTTGGTGGGGTTTTGTCTAAGCATTTTGTAGGTCTTTGGCTTTTGTGGTTCGTGGAGGGGGGCGAGATTTCTTTGTCCAGTTGGGTGGCAGAAGGTGGAGTAGGGGGAGAAGCCAGTAGAAGCAAATTTGTTTTTATAAAGGAGCTCTGTCTTTGGGTGAAAGAATGATAAGTGGGAGAAGATGGTTTATTTAGTGTTTCCTCTGAGGGATAAGGAGGCAGGGGTGTGTAGATACATTTTGTTTTCCTTAATAGTTGGATAAGGTCTATGAGATCTGAAGTAGGGTGGTCTTTAGGATCTTGGTCTTTGGGCTCATCTGACTAAGGGGCTCTGGGGCTCTGTTGTTGTCAGCCTGATCTATTTTAGATGGCCCCATTCATTGTCAAATTACAGCTTAGATTGGCAAAATATCACGGGAAGATTTTCTTTCTTGTGTGTCTCTGCTTCTGATGAGAGAAGCTACTCATGTCCATGAGTCAGGGCTGTAAATATTACCATTGGCCATGCATGATGCTATCTGAAGGACTTCCTTCCAAAACAAGGATGCTTGCTTTTCGGTTATGTTTATTCTGTGAAATTTTTTGTGGGGCACATATCTCCCTGATCTGAGGGAATTTTTCATACAATGATGAATTGCCCATGACAGAAAAGAGGAAAAACATCTTGACCAATGTAAATGTTCCCTTGGCCTATTGGCTCTGGAGAATTTCAGAGAGGTCCAAAATGCTATGCCTTCCCTCCTCCCAAAATGAGATCCAGTTCAAGGGGAGGCCCCAAGGCCTGACACTATTACTGACACTATGATGTACTTAAAGCAGGAGCTTAGCATGACTGCCCTTCAAAAGGCCCAACAAACAGCTGAAAGAATCATATGCATATATTTAAACCCAACCAATGGGCAGAAGCTGATGACCCCTGTGGTTGAATTAGGGAAAAGCTGGAGGAAGCTATGGAGGAAGGTGACCCTGTAGGAAGACCAGCAGTCTAAACTAACCTGTACCCCCGAGATTGCTCTGACACTGAGCCACCAATCAGGCAGTATACACCAGCCTATATGAGGTCCCCCAACACATACACAGCAAAGAACTGCCAGGTCTTGACTCAGTGAGAGAAGATGCACCTAACCCTCAAAAGACTTGTGGCCCCAGGGGATGGGAAGGTCTGATGAGGAGAGGGGTCGGAATATCCTCTTAAAGAACGGGGCTTGGGGGAGGAGATATGAAATGTGGAACAGTCAGAGGGAAGACCAGGAAGGGAATAAAGACTGGACTGTAAAAGAAGATTAAAAATAAAAAACAATACAATATGGAAAAAATACTTGACAAAAAAACAAAAGAACTGGAAGCCACCTGTGTCTCTTTAGTGGCTACTGATTAACCAGGATTTTTGTTTTTGTTTTAAGTAGAGGGTCCTTGCCAATGCCTATTATGAGCTGTGAGGATTTAAACAGGGACTAGAAGGACCTTCAGCAAACACTGGAGAGTAGCTCTGGCCAGGAGGTATCAGTTGCCCCTTCAGCTTGTCCAAATCTGCTTGATGGTGCTGACCATCAGTGTCAATTAGCCAGGAACCCTGGGAGTTCCCAGAGACTGAGCCACCAACCAGAGTATACACCAGCTGGTCCAAGGACCCTGACACAGATGTCACAGACAGCTGCCTTGTCTGGTGTCAATGAGGGAGAATACACCTAATCCTGTAGAGACATGATTTCCCAGGGTGGGGAGATATGGAGGGGGCACCCTCTTGAAAGTGAATGGGAGGACTGATGGGGGAAGGACTCTCTGAGGAGGAACCAGAAAGGAGGGCAACATTTGGGATGGAAATAAGTAAAATAGTTAATCAAAGAGTATGCAGCTGGAACAGAAAAAAAGAACAAAGGAATATTTCAGAACTCTACCCTAATCAGTTCATCCAGGCAAAAATAAAAATATAAATAAATGAATAAATGAATAAATATAAATAAATAAATAAATAAATAAATAAATGGAGTTAGTTGTACATGCTGGACATTAATCCTCTATCAGATGTATACCCAGCAAAGATTCTTTCCACTCCATGAGCTTCCTCTTCACTCAACAGATTATCTGCACTGTTGAATGGAAGCTTTTTGCTTTTGTGGAGTCCCATTTGTTAATTATTGGTTAATTGGTCTTAACTAGTGAGCAACTGGAGTCCTGTTCAGAAATGTATTTTCTTCACCTACACTTTGTAAGGTATTATTCGTACTGTCCTGCCTATTTTTTCTTCTAACACTTCAGCGTTTTAGGTTTTACACTGAGAACTATGATTCAGTCCTCAGAGTGATCCTAACAAGTAAACAAAGCAACCCTCACTTTTTTCCCATGGACTTGAACATACCTAGAGTCAGGGAAGCTGACTCTACATTCCAACCTACTCTGTGCTTCTTTATGATGAGTGTAGCACATGTGGCATAAGGCAAGTTCAAAGTCATTGCCTTTAGAAACCAATCAGCCATTAAAACTCAGAAAAGTCATTTGGAAGTACTGCAGCTTTTACTAACACAAAATTGAGGGATACTTCTCCTGATGTATTGGGCACATGTTGATCATTGTAAAAACCACATCTAAATCCCTCAAATTGATATCGATGTTAACATTAAAGTCTTTTCATAAGTACTCTCTCTGGTGTTTATTCTCCTGTATTTAAGTTTAAAATTGGGTAATGGGGCAATTGTACTTTCTAATAGAGCAATGGAGGGAATCCTTTTAGACTGGTACATGAGGGACAATATAGCAATTCTCAGCAATATAGATTTTTATTTGCATGAAGGTGTAGTAAAGACTTGAAGTAGCAGGAAATTATCCTGCTACTGCTACATTGTATTTGCAGTGGAGCTCCGTGATTGGGCAGTATGAACGGTAGATCAAGTGAAGAGTTGGGTGGAGAGAAGGAGAGGAAGGGGAGGAGGAACAGGGAGAAGAGGGTATTGACCATGAAGGAGGCCAGATGGTTGGAGAGCAGTCCTGTGTAGTAACTTATCAAAAGGTTAGATATTGGGTAACAATTCTAATTGTGTGAACATCTTGTTAATTGAATATTTCCAAATATATAAATTTATTGGACAATCTTTAAATATTAAGAGTCTTCATTCTACCAGGTACCAAAAGTATGGAAGATATTCTCTGGGGTTTATCTTAGTTTTGTGGATGCAGCTTGGTTGATTGGCAGAGGCGTTCCCCACACTGATTTCCCATGGATCTAATTGTGGTACACCTGGCCTCTGGTGGCTTTTAGTTGTGGAGCATATGGCTTCTGGCAGCTTCTAGTGCATAACATGGCAGCCAGAGATAAGCAGAGCCACCCCACAGAGTAGATAGCCAGCCCATGTTAAGGCTTTTCTAGATATCTCCCCCATACAATCCTTTTTTTTCTTTTTAACTACATATGGTAATTGAATGAGAAATGTGACATGAACTTGTATTTATTTGCATTTTCTTAGTTAATGATTGTTGGGAGCTAACTTTAAGCAGAAAGTGGCTAGAAAGCAGCTATCAACTTTGCAGCCATCTTGAACAATATACCATGGTACACATGGTAAAATGTTTTCACCTGTGTTCTCCTGCTTGTGCTTATAAATACCCAGGATTTCCTTGTAGGGTGTGTGTGTGTGTGTGTGTGTGTGTGTGTGTGTGTGTGTGTGTGTATGTGTGTGTGTGTGTGTGTGTGTGGTGGTCAACATGAGAAGTCAATGAGTAGTCACATAGGAGGAGAATATAGAATAGGAGACAGTAAAGGAGACTTGACCACATACCCTGTCTTGTCTCCATTCGTTGTGTCTCTTGCCCCTCCATCCTCACTCTCTCTCTTGACCAGAACACTTAGCCCCAAAGCATGGGGCAGTGTGGACAGCAACATAGTAGCCCCAAAGCGTGGGGCAGTGCGGTCCTCAACAAAAACCCATTCATTATTTTCTACCCTCTCGATCTCTGCTCCCCAAACTGGTAGACTGGCTCTACTTTTCATGTTTCCATTTAGTTTCATCTTCCCAGGAGAAGAATCCTTAAAAACACACTTCAGAGCCCATCACTGCTACATTTTAGCCTCTCTTGTGCACGTTAATGCTCTCTCCCATTTGCACACCATACATTTCCCTAACCTTGTTATACTGAAGCACTTGAACTCTGAACTTCAGAAAGGAGATATCACTCATGTTCACTATTGTAGCTGATATCCACAAGAGTGTGTTGGAAAGTTCTGTGTTCTCATCACATCTATTTAACAACTGGCCTTCTCTTACAGATCTTTATCATAACCTATGCACTTTCCTGGTCCAGGAGACAGACTCAGTGTTGCTTTCAGTGGGGTGAGTGGTCTGAGAACCCTGGCACAGTTGATTATTTTTTGACTAGAGATCACCAAAAGGAACCCAGAGGTGGGGATTCTCTTGTACATGGTCTCATATATGTAAACACACCAAGTTCAAAACAACAGAAGCCTGTCAAGATGCCCATGTTTTGAGTACATTTGTGAGCTGTGGCAGTGTGATTTTGAGATTTGAGTGCACCATGTGAATTGTAGAATCACTTTGCCATCCAATAAATGAGCCTTGAGAAAAATGAGATGATTTGAGGAACCTAGTGTGAAACCTTGGAAAAAAAAAAAAAAAAAAAAAAAAAAAAAAAAAAAAAAAAAAAAAAAAAAAAAAAAAAAAAAAAAAACACTTACTTTATGTTAATATTTCTTTGTATAATTAAACTAATTAAACCAAAAGACTGTTCACTGAGTCTGGCTGACACTCATCCTCTAAAAAAAAATCACAATAGAAATAGTTTTTATGTGCAATTGCTTTGTAGAGCAGAAAATCCCTCAGGCTGTCCTTGACAAATTGGAAGCTTAGCTGTGTAAGGTCATCCCTTCATGCCAGTACCTTTTTTATTGTTTGGGTACAGAGAAAGAGCCCACTCTTTAATGGTATAATATTCATAAACAATTACAGCATCCTTTGCAGCACATTAACTTTTTTGGCTCTTCCTTTCTTTCTTTCTTTCTTTCTTTCTTTCTTTCTTTCTTTCTTTCTTTCTTTCTTTCCAAGCTAAACATTTTATATTTTTTCATGCACCACTTGCTGTTTTTCAATAAAATCATGGGAGTAACTAATAATAACAGTCATGCTACAACCTCAATGTTCTGTTATATTAAAATTTCTTCCTTCTTTAAAATTAATCTCTTACTTTAAAATTTAAACTCATGCAAATTCTCAGAACATGAGTAGAAAATCGTGAGATTCTTTGCTAAACTATCACATGAATAGCCTATACCCAGGTTACAAGTTTATTCTCCTCTGAATCCTCTTGAGTCTGGCCTCTGCATTTTGTGTTACCCTTAGCACTACTGATCTTCCAGGTTCTACTGAAACACTTTGTTATATCTGCTAATAATACACAAGGACTTTTCTTCATTTCTTTATTCTTGGTTCATACATTAAATTCTGACTGTCACCTCAACTCCATCTTTTTTTCAAGTTCCCCTCCCCACCTCCCTTCTCTGCAAGAGACACTCTTCTCATTTCCTTCATAAATGAGCCAGACTCCCAATGATATGGCATAACAAGATGCAGTAAGACTAAGCATAAACCCTCACATCAAGGCTGGAAGTGGCAAGCCAGTGGGAAGAAAAGGGTCTTATGAGTAGGCAAAAGAGTCAGAGACACCCATTCCCCTACGCTTAGAAGTTCCACAAAACACCAAGCTTAAGAACCACCACATTTATACAAAGCACCTAATACAGACCCATGTAGACTCCATAATTGCCATTTCACTCTCTATGAGACCCTATGAGCCCTCATAGTTGATTCTGTGAGCTGTGTTCTCTTCTTCAGGTGTCTTCAACCCCTCTGCCTCCCACAATCCTCACCCTCTTTTTCTACAGTGATCCCCAAGCTCTGTTTCTCTGTGGATGTTTCTCTGTGGATCTCTGTGTTTGTTCCCATTGGGTGCTAGAGGAGGTTTCACTGAAGATGATTGATCGAGGCACTGATCTATGAGTATAGCAGAATATTGTTATGAATCATTTCATTGACATTTGGGAGTGTTGTTCATATTTGTTTCTATGCTGGGTCACTGAGCTATCTAGCCTCTAGTTCATGGCCCTCCAGGCAGTGTCAGGCATGCCATGCACTCTCTCTCTCATGGCTTAGGCCTCAAATTAAGTCAGTCATTCACACAACGACTTTTAAAGTCTAAACTTATAATTCCCCCTCCAAAAATAATGTTTGTGACTTTCCCAGCAACAGCCCTACATGAAGACAGGGTTTATTTTGGTTTATGATTCCTGAGGGTTAGAGTCCATAAGGAAAGGTTAGGAGGCATGGTACACAGAAACATGGAGAACACATCTCAACTTCACATGAAAGCAGAGAGAACAAAAACAGGAATCAGAATAAGGTTATAGATTCTTAAAGCCTGCCCCCACTGACATACTTCCCCTAGCAAGACTCCATCTCTTAAAGGTTCCATAACGTTGCCAAACAACATCATTTGTTGGTGACTGTACTGCTTGGCTTAGTGGCCACTGTGTTGCAGACCACACTGCCCCACGATTTGGGACTAAGTGCTCTGGTCAAGAGAGAGAGTGGGGATGGAGGGGCAAGAGACGTGAAGAATGGAGACAAGACAGAGGATCTCTAGTCAAGTCTCCTTTACTGTCTCCCATTCACTATAACCACACCTCCTACTATTCACCTCCTATTGACCTCTCCTATTGACCTCTCCTATTGACTTCTCCTATTGGTCCTATTACAAGGAAATCTTGGGTATTTATAAGCACAAGCAGGAGGACACAGGTGAAGACACTTTACCACGTGCACCATGCAGCTGGGGGCACTAAACAGCACAATAAGCTATGTGGGATAAACAAGATGTTTGTCAGAGTGTGCTTCAGCTGTTGTAGCCTGTTGAAAAACAAGTCTCTATCAGGGTATATGGTTCCAGATGGCTGCAAAGTTGATGGCTGCTTTCTAGCCACTTTTTGCTTAAAGTCGGCTCCCAACAGGTCCCCCCTTTTAAAATTTTTTCAAAAGGGAAGGCTGGGAAAACTTATGGAACCCGTGCCTGTCCTAAATTGGAACAAAGAACCCCAGCCTCCCTTTCCCATGCTTGGATACTCAACAGCCATTGGTTGAGCTCCTGTCTTAGGATGGTGAGGCCTCCCTTCTTTTAGGGGCATGGGTCTCAGTATGTTCTCTTACCCGTCATTGACTATCCAGCTTAGAGCGTAAGTTAGGGGTTAATCATCATCAGTCTTGATGACAGAGGTTTCAGAGTCCCCTACTTCCAGCCTGTAATAATGGACATGTATGGGTTTCATTTGAATAGCATCTATCTGTTGTCATACAAAAGCTATCAGTTAGTTGAACCGCATCAACCCAAGAGACAAGAGACTTAGCAATGCCTGAATAGTCAGTATAAAAGCAACACTCTTTTTAAAGGACAAGACACAGAAATACAGAACTAATCATAGCTTTGATCTTAACAAAACAAGTAAGGAAATCCCTGTCCCTACTCAATCAATCTCAAACCCAAAAACAACTATAATAACTGTGGTAGTGGGTTTAAACAATATACCCCACTAAATCATAAATCAGGGAATCAAGAGTCCAATAGAGCCACCCTGGAGATTCAGGTGGTGATGTCTCCTTCAGCACTGATAACTTCTCAGGTCAGGTTTGCTCGTTGATCTATTCCAGTTTGAAGGCAATTGTGAAGCATCTTCAGGTTTCCTTCATATTTCCTGCAAAGAAAAATTACGCTTCTCAGGGGAGTTTTCCTCCCTGGATTTGTTATTGTTGTCTATTTGTTTAATCAATCTCTCTGGCAGCCAGTGTGCAGCATCTGCAGTTTGGGAATATATGCAAACAGAACCTCTTCCCCATATAAGCACTGGATCTGGCCCATTCCAGGTTCCAGTTAATGGGTCTTTCCAGAGGACTGTTGCAAAATTCTCTTTGGTATCAGGATACCAGAATCTATCTGCAGTGGATTTTTCCTTCAGAATCCAAAGTTAAAAAATTTAAAATAAAAAGTGCATGATGAAGGATATTTCAGGGGGATCCGTTGGTAGGGTACCATTCCCTGTTTTTTATTTTTCCAAATTGACATTTTATGGTTTGATGTGTCCTTTCTACCATACCTTGGCCCTGTGGATTATATGGAATACCTGTTTTATGTAGTATTCTCAATTTCTCACAAAATTGGTGGAAACTGGAGCTTGTATAACCTGGGATGTGACACACTACCTCGCCGAAAAGGAGCACGTCACACTCAAGATTCTTCTGACAGCGTCTTTTATTGTTATAGCTCTTTTAGTTATCAGGATGAAAGATGGAGAACAAAGGACCCCAAAACCCAGAATGTTCTGACTATATACTTTCAAAGAGACATGATCTGTCCTCATTGGTTACAGACTAAGGTCTCATTTACATATCCACTGATAGTACTTTCAGCGGGAGATTTTGTGCCTTGCGCATGCGCACAGCTGTAGACACCAAGGCCAAGAAGAAGCAGGAACAGGAAGCCAGCGCCATCTTTTTTTTTTATTAGATCTTTCATTTACACTTCAGATGCCATCCCCTTTCCCCATTCCCCCCCTTAGAAAACCCCTATACCATGCCCCCTTTTCCTTTTTGCATTTATACATTTTTTTAAAAAAATGTTAATCATAGGCTTTATAAGTTTGGTATTGTTCAATCAGAGGTGTAACCCACTACCCAACCTAGATATATCTACTATCTTTGACTGGTGGAGATTCATGAACATCTGCTTCACTGTCTCCCCCCTCTATCTCTCTTTCATCACCTAGCTTCTCCTCTCCTTCTTGTTCTCCTCTTCTTACTCCTTTTCTTCCTCCCAGTACTCCTCCCACCTTAGCTCCTCCTACACATCACCCTTCCTGTTAAAAGGAAACTTTTCTCTCAAAATACAATTAGAGCATAATTATGCCAATTTGTACCAGTGATAGTCCTAATACCCAGTCCATCCTTTTGTTGACCTACCAGCACCTCTGTCATCTCTCCTAACTAAAACATTTAGTTCTGAACCTGGCTTTAGGATGAATGTCAGCTGACGACCATACACTCAGATCTTTTCTCTCAAGGTAAATAGCTATAAGTTTTCAACCCCGTCAGAAATCCAGAATGACTGAGTTGACTATAATTGTGGGAAGCACAAAGCATAGCTTCTAAAACTTAGCCAATTTATAGAGACCTCTGAACACCTGGACACTCGCTCTACTTCAAAACGTTGGAGCATCTGTTCTTCTGCCTTCTGGCCCAGGATCATCTGACAGACCTTAGTGCTGCAGAATTATTAAGGGCTGATTACTCTGTCTAGGCAGATATAATCAGTCGACTATTCTGCAAGTGTGTCCTTTTCTGAACAGTAATTTGTCTGTAGAAGGAAAGTGGCAATTCTTGCCTAGTGGCTGTCTCACCACAACTGGAGTAACTCCAAGGATGCTCAATTTCTTCTTAGAATTTAACATAGGAAGCTGTCCAGAGCAGACAGGTCTCTAATGAAAATGAACGTTAATACTGAAATGTTTGTCATGTCAATTCTAAGGATTTCTGATGTTTTGAAAACCAGCTATCCATGTAAGGTAATCTGGACTGTTGCCTGTTAACTCCACTCCGTCTACAGCTTGGTGCAATGGGATCCTGTGCCCACAAGCGTGCATAAACGGAACAGCGTCTCAGCACTTCAGCATATTCAACCAAGCTTGAGGGGATGCTCCAGTCTCAATGGCCAAAAATGCCTGAGCAATAACTACTTTATCACGTTGTTGTTGAGTTTTCATTTTACAGAACAACCAGAGTAAGATCAATGTCCCTCCAAGTAGCATACAGCCAAACAAACCTACCCCCACCCACTCCTTAAAGAAGGAAAATGCAGAAAAAAGCCAAGAGGTAAAGTCCTTGAAACTGATTATATCAAGGCTTGTATTGTTGAGGTCTAATATCTTCAACTGTAATTCTTCTTGAAGAAACTCCAACTCCTGGGTCCAATTCCCCTTCAGATATTCTGAAATAATAGAACTGTTAACAAGGGAAGAATTATCAAAAAGTAAGGGGGTTATACATAGGGAACGTGTGGAAGCCACACAAGAAAGTTGTACGACATCTCCAAGCGCTTGTAATTGTTATTGTAATAAGTCAATGCACTGATTGACCAGTAAGACCCCTGAGGCCAAATGAGCATCAGTTCTTTTCACTGTCTCAAGTGCATCAGATGCCTTTTCAGTAATTTGACTAATAACTGAGGCTGTTTACACTTGATTGGCCATGGCAATACCTGCAGTCACTGCAGCTGTAGCAGAAACAGTAATGGCAGTGATTATAGCTGCTGTAATGCCAAAATCTCTTTTTTGTCTCAATAATTGTACAATAGGAAAATCTTTGGGGTCAGCTTCAACAGGTACTGGTACAAATGTGGGAATATTCACTACAATTGCTGTCCGGTTTTTTCCATTCCAACATTCTGTTAAGTAACATGTAATATTAGGACTATGGCAATTAATTATTGAGCTGTTTTCAAACAACTCTTCATCAAATATAAGGAAAAATATGGTGCTTGAACACACACTAGCGATGGCTCAAGCGTATAATTAGAATATTGTTGATTAATCTTCAAATTAGATAAACTGATCTTTGTTTTATTACTTTGCGTGGTCTCCAATCGTGTACCACTGACATTATTAGATGTATGGAAGCTTCCTTGTAGATTAGCAAAAGCTGATATACTAGTAGATGCCTCATTTATAATTAGAGATTATCATTTATAATTATCATCATTTATAATTATCATTTATAATTATCCATTAATAATTATCATCATTTATAATTATCATTATTTATAATTATCTATTCGAAAAATGGCCACTCACTCCCAGGGCCAGAGTGAGTGTTATTTGTTTTAAATCTTTTTAACTTTTGATTAAAATAGAAACCCTCCGATAGTTTTAATTTCCATAATTCTGGTGGTTGACATGCTGTAAATGTCGGAGGAAAATCCAATAATGGATAGCACCATGGTATCTGTCTTTTAGCGGTCACAGTAAGAGGAGAATTATCAGGTAATGGTATAGTTATATTGCTAGTGAGCATAATGGTAGTGATATTAGAAGATGTATTATTACCACCAGTTCCACCTCCACTAGTTGCTCCAGTACTTATTTGTGACAGGGCATTCATTAATATCCCTGTGGGAATTTTATTAGCAACAAGTGGATCTTCCCAATATCCCAATTTCATTTTTGTAATTTTAATACATGGCCCTTTTACAGAGCTAATAGTTTCATTTTGGAAAGTAAAACATAATGCCGTATTTAATTTTATTGAGGTGGCATTATATGGTTCTGTTTCAAACCTAGGCGTTTTGATGCATGGTGCTTCCATGGCACAACTTGTAGATAAGAATAAAGGAAATTTAGTCGAATTAGCATGTACAGGCATTGGAACGGGCCATGTTCTCACTATTGCCCACAGAGGTAGGCTGCTCCTTATGGGAGTCCAAAGAATTAATATCAGAAACATTGACGTCCACAGCCTCTGGATCCGGATTTTCTTTTTCTCCATCCTTCACTATTCTTGTCAATCTTGTTGGTACCCAGATCGGATTTTCTTGCTCCTGTGGGAAAACACAAATAGCTCCCCTAGATCTTATTAATATTGGATCCGGGCCTTTCCATTGATTGGTTAACACGTCCTTCCACCGGGCGTACTCTTTTGGAGACAATGGCAGAGAGGCATGTCTATCTGCGGCGGACCATCCATCCGCATCCAAATTTAAGAAATTTAAAGTAAATAAGGCCAGTGAGATGGATGATTTAGGCCCCATGGTATGGCCTATTCCCCCATTTTGTTTTTGTAAATAAGTTTTCAACGTACCATTAGCACGTTCAACTATGCCTTGAGCTTGTGGATTATAAGGTAATTCTGTAACATGATGAATATCAAGGCGCATGCAAAATTGTTGAAAAGTTTTTGAAGTATAGGCTGGGCCGTTATCTGTTTTTAGTTGCATGGGTTTGCCCCATGCGGCCCAGGCCTCAAGACAATGAGTAATAACATGTGATACTTTTTCTCCTGCTAGAGGGGTTGCATGAATAATCCCCGAACAGGTATCTACTGAAACATGTAGGTATTTCTGCTTTCCAAAGGCTGTATAGTGAGTGACATCCATTTGCCACACATGTAAAGGTTTAAGACCTCTGGGATTCACCCCTATATGAGGAGGGTGTCTAAATTCAGCACATGAAGTGCATTTCAGAACAATATCTCGTGCTACCGCACGAGAAATGTTAAACTTAAGTCTTAGAGTATTTGCATTAACATGATATAAGGCATGAAATTTCTCAGCTTGTTGTTCTACAGTACCTGCCCAAAACATTTGTTTTGTGCCCTCATCAGCACGGGCGTTACCTAACGACATCGGTCCAGGAAGTAAGGAATGAGCCCGTATGTGTTGAATAAAAAATGGGTGTTGTCTGGCTCTAATTAACATTTGTATCTCATTAAAGAGGGAAAAGACAGTGCTTTTAGGACTAATGTAGTCAGCAACTTCTAGCTGACGTACTGCATTAACAACATAATAGGAATCAGATATGATATTAATAGAGGTTGGATAAGTTTTAAGGACCACCACAACAACTGCACATTCTACCAGTTGTGGCGATGTATAGGAGAATTTAATCTGAATAGCCTTGTTCCGAACAACATAGCACCCAACACCTGTTTTTGAGCCATCTGTATAAACATCTATGGCCTCTGGTAAGGGTTCAAGGCTTGTTAATCTAGGAAATATAAAAGCATTATTAATTGTAAATTGTAATAAAGGATGTTTAGGATAATGATTATCAATAATGCCTGCGAATGTACACCGCAGTATTGCCCAAGAATCCATGGTAACACACAATACCTGTAATTGCTGGGCTGTGTATGGGCAGATAATGGCATCTGGGAATCTCCCAAAATGTTCTGTTGCTGATTTTAATCCCTTAAGTGCAATATTAGCCACAGCAGTTGGGTAATGACACAAGATTCTACCAGGAGAATTATGAGGGTGAATCCATAATAAGGGACCACACTGCCACAGAACGGCAGTGGGTTGTTTAGGTGATGGAATAATACACAGTTGAAATTCTTTATATGGATCTATCCGAGTTAGCTGAGCATGTTGTATGGCCAATTCCACTGTATCTAATATTTGATGAGCTTCTGGAGTAAGTTCTCGGGGTGAGGTAATAGCACTGTCTCCTTCTAGAATTGTAAATAAAGGTTGTAACTCTGCAGTGGTTAAATTAAGATAAGGGCGTATCCAATTAATATCGCCCAAAAGCTTCTGGAAGTCATTTAGGGTCTTTAATGTATCTCTCCTAATAGTAACCTTCTGTGGCATTATATAAGTAGGAGAAATGACGGCTCCTAGAAAGTTTCCCACTTCTCCTTCTTGTACTTTTTCGGGGGCTATATGCAACCCTCTTGATAAGAGTGTTTCTTTTAACAACACAAAGGCCTGTGACAATTTATTTATATCTTTTGAACATAATAAAATATCATCCATATAGTGACACATTTTAATAGCAGGATATTGTATACGTACAGGCTCTATAGCTTTAGAAACATAAATTTGACACATAGTAGGACTATTAGCCATGCCTTGAGGTAGAACTCTCCACTGATACCTTTTATCAGGCTCTTCATGATTAATGCTAGGCAAGGTAAAAGCAAGCCTCACCTTATCTTTTTCATGTAGGGGTATGGAGAAGAAACAATCTTTAATGTCAACAATAATTATATTCCATGATTTTGGTAAGGCAGACAAAAGGGGCAGTCCTTTTTGTATAGATCCTAAGATCTGCATTTGGTTGTTAATGGCTCTCAAATCATGTAATAGTCTCCATTTTCCCGACTTTTTCTTGATCACAAATATGGGAGTGTTCCAGGGAGAATTTGAGGGTTCTAAATGTCCTAATTCAAGTTGTTCTTTAACCCGGGTTTTAGCCACATTCAATTTTTCAGAGGTCAGAGGCCACTGAGGTACCCAGGTCCGTTCCTCTGTTAACCATGGTATGGATATTACATCCTCAGCGGCCCCTAGGAAAAACCCAGCCCTGTCCGATCTAGTTTTTTATTAACTGGAACTGGGCCAGTCATTCCTTGTAAGTGCCTACCTAACCCTTTTCCAGGTGTATATCCCATATCATACATCATTTTTCTACTTTGTTCTGAATACTCATTTGATAGTCGTAAATCCATTTGTTGTAAGATATCTCTTCCCCATAAATTTATTGGTAGGGGGAGTACATAAGGAACAACTGTTCCTGATCTTCCTTCAGAATCTTCCCAATGTAAAGGTTTAGCACTAATATCTGGTGTAGACTCATATCCTAACCCTTGAAGAGTTTGATGAGAGTGATTAATAGGCCATTGTTTAGGCCACCATGTAGTAGACATGATAGTGGTGTCTGCTCCTGTATCTAAAAGGCCTTTGAATAGTTTTCCTTCAATTTTTAACTCTAGTGTTGGCCTTGTATTTAATTCAAGTGAAATAAAAGCATGGTTCCCGCCGGAAGGGCCAAAGCCCTTTTTTCCTCGGACTTTATCTTTGCTAGGAAACATAGAATGTAAGCTGGGTAAAATTAATAATTGAGCAATACGATCTCCTGGGGAAATGGCACTTATCCCTCTTGGGGAGGAGCACATAATTTTAACTACTCCCTCAAAGTCTTGATCTATGACACCTGGATGGACTATCAATCCTCTCAAGGTTGTTGAAGATCGTTCCAGCACAAGTCCCACCGTGTCCTTGGGAAGAGGGCCAGAAAAATCTGAGGATATTGGCTGACAGCCAATAGTGGGCGTTAATACCGCTCGGGTGGTAGAACAAAGGTCCAGTCCTGCGGAGCCTGCTGTGGCCCTCCGGACCATTCCTTCCTCTGAGATTTGTCCTGTCTGCTCTCGAGTGCCCCATACATTTGAGGGCCCTGGGGACGTGGACCCCGCTGCCCGTTTTTTGGCAATGGAGTCAATAGCTGTCCCTTATTGTCTTTTACTGATCTACATTCAGATGCCCAGTGTCGGCCTTTTCTACATCTAGGACACATTCCAGGCTGTTTACCTCCAGTGTTTCCTGCTGCTTTCCAGCACTGTTTCTGAACGTGTCCCATTTTACCACACTTATAACATTTAATATTATTGTTCCTCTGCGCAGCCAGTACTGCGGCCGCTAGACCTGCATTGGACAACGGACCTCCTATCTCTCTGCACACCTTCATCCAGGCATTAAGCCCTTTATTCTTCCAAGGCGTGATGGCATTTCTACAATCTTTGGTACATTGTTCATAAACAAGTTGTTCAATTAATGGCATGGCAGATTCTGAATCTCCAAAGATCCTTCCAGCAGCCTCCATCATCCTGGCAACAAAGTCTGAAAATGGCTCATTAGTTCCTTGGATGATCTTTGTTAAGTTTCCAGAGACCTGCCCTCTATTAGGTAAACTTTTCCATGCTTTGATGGCAGCCTGATTAATCTGTTCATAAACTTGTGCTGGATATAGGGTCTGATTAATTGCCCATTGCCCCTGGCCAGTGAGCATATCAAAGCTCCATTGGGGGTGATTTTGTGCCATGTTATCTCTGGCCTGTGTAGCATACAAATCATGATAAAGAGATTTCCATTCTAAGTATTTGCCTGTAGGGACAATTGCCTTGATAGTACTACACCAATCCCCAGGCGTCATAGCACTTTCTGCAAGTCTCTCTATTAAGGCCTGGGTAAAAGAGGCATTTATACCATATGTTTGCACCGATTCTGCCAATGACTTTAATTGTTTCAAGTCTAAACTTCGATGGTATCTCTGCTGATTCTGATCTTCAAAAAACGGAAAGGCTGCTCTAATCCTTCTTCTCTCCTTTTCTGGAATCAAGGAGGTGGCTATTGGAATAACATGTCTCCTAGCCTGTTCCTGTTTTGTCTTCCGCACAAGCAGCTGCGGCGCCAATGGCAAAATGCCAGGTGCATAAGGAGGATCCAGACGATATCTTTCTTCCTCATAATGAGCTGCCTCCTCATCTAATTCTGCTTGTTCGTCCGAATCCAACCCATCCTGGGACGCAGTATCGTCCTCATTTTCTCCATCCTCAGAGGACGTCTCCTCTGAGGCGGAGTCATTCAGTGTTAATTTTCTAAACGTAGACAAGGCTGGATAAATTTTTTTAGATTTCTCTGACTGAGCTATTTTCTCAGCTCCATTCTCTTTTTTCTTTTTTCTTTTCTCCCCCTCCTTCTTCTTCTGACATGGAGGGCATAAAGG
Organism: Arvicanthis niloticus; assembly: GCF_011762505.2. Classification (NCBI taxonomy): domain Eukaryota; kingdom Metazoa; phylum Chordata; class Mammalia; order Rodentia; family Muridae; genus Arvicanthis; species Arvicanthis niloticus. Next base: position 10,333,821 of record NC_047662.1, on the reverse strand, counting down.
CTGTTTATCATTGCCTTTTCTTCCGCTAGCATTCCCTTCCTTTTCTGCTTCTGATAGGATATCCTGACACTGAGTAAGGACCCTTTGTCCTTCTCTAATCTTTTTTTGGCATTTCTCATCCGCTATGCATGCCTGAATCATCTTAAAAATAGGTAACATGCCTGCTCTCAATCTTCCCTCCTCCTTTTCCCGGGCTAAATCAGCTCCTAACTTTTCCCATGATCGCGTGGTAAGGGATCCTGTAGGACCATACCACGGAGCAACTCTATCTACCTCTTTTAAAAACTTCAAAAGAACCCCATCTGAAATAGTCAAGCCGCTTTCCTGCAGCAGCGCCTGCACCACCACTAGAGCCGGCTTAAACTGTTGATTGCCCATAATTCTTTATCTACAGGACTGGGCGAACCTGCACAGTTATCTGCCTGTGATTTATGGTTCACTTTGAAAAGGAGGACATGTACACTCCCGTCCCTTAATATGACAATTAAGGCAAAAGCAAAACACGAGAACAACCACCGCCCAGACAGGGATAGCGAAAGCAAGACCAAGCATAGGATCCACCATATCTTACAGAAAAGTGTCTAGACTTACTGCACCATCAGTTCTGAATCTTGTCTCTGCGAGCTAAGCAGGGTCCTTCAGGGTAGACGATCCTCGGGGGCGTTCGGCTTCCACTCCCGGGTTTCGGCACCAAATGTGACACACTACCTACCCAAAAAGGAGCACGTCACACTCAAGATTCTTCTGACAGCGTCTTTTATTGTTATAGTTCTTTTAGTTATCAGGATGAAAGATGGAGAACAAAGGACCCCAAAACCCAGAATGTTCTGACTATATACTTTCAAAGAGACATGATCTGTCCTCATTGGTTACAGACTAAAGTCTCATTTACATATCCACTGATAGTACTTTCAGTGGGAGATTTTGTGCCTTGCGCATGCGCACAGCTGTAGACACCAAGGCCAAGAAGAAGCAGGAACAGGAAGCCAGCGCCATCTTGTAATGGCGAGCATATAGCTACTTCAGCAAACGCGACATGGCTCCTAACACTGGGCCATTGTCACTTTTCATCTGTTTAGGCACACCCAATACAGCAATTGCAGCAAGCATATGAGTGATCACATGCTTGCTTGCTTCTCCAGTTTGTAATGTTGCATAAATGAAACCACTGTATGTATCTACACATACATGTATATATTTCTGTTTTCCAAATTCATTATAATGAGTAACATCCATTTGCCTGAGACTGTTTGGTATCAGTCCCTTTGGATTTACACCCAAACGAGGAACTGGTAAAAGTTTAACACATGATTGATATTGTTTGACAATTTGTCTAGCTTGTTCTCTGGTAATTTTAAACATAACTCTTAAAGTTTTAGAATTAAGGTTATGTAACTCATGAGCCTTTATGGCCTGATCCAAATTAGATCGCGGATCTGATAAAGTCACTGCAGCTACATGAGTAGCTAGATCTGCCTTGGTGTTTCCTTCAGAGAGAGGACCCTGTAGCCCAGTGTGGGCTTTTAGGTGTCATATAAAGAATTTACACTTTCTCCTCAAAGTTAATTTTTGGCACTGTAAAAACAAATCAGCTGCTTCTGAGGAATGCTTTATTTGTGCAGCACTTTTTAACAGAGGGATAGACTGAGCTATATATGAGCTATCTGTGTAAATGTTAATAGTTGGATTTGGAAATGCTTGAAACATCGCAATAACAGCATGTAATTCAACCAATTGAGCTGATACAGATGATGTAGCAAAGGAGATTGCTTGATCTTTAAAGGCATAAGCAGCTGTTCCTGATGAGGAACCATCAGTGAAAACTAGCAATGCTTCCTTGATAGGTGCATGTGCAGTACGAGATGGAAAAATGAATTCATGGCGATTACAAAACTGAACCAATTTATCTGGTGGATAATGATTATCTATCTGACAAGCAAATGAGGCACATGCAATAGGCCAAACTTCAGAACTCTGCATAAGCCAATCAACCTGATGCCTTGTATAGGATTGTACTATGACATCAGGATCTTTTCTAAAATATTTTTTACTGTTATCTCTGCCTAACATAATCATATCTGCTACAGCTGCATAGTATGGATTAAGAAACTTCTTAGGAGATGAGAGAAGATGAACCCATAATATACTTGCAGTTTGCCAAAAAACTGCAGTAGGAGTTAGTTTAGTGTTAAAAAATAAGAAAATATAAAGGCTTAGAATGATTAATATGAGTTACAAATTGGGATGAAATAGCACTCTCCACCTTCTGTAAAGTTTTTCTACTCTCCTCCATTAGAGTCCTGCAAGATTTAGGGTCAGGATCTCCTCTAAGAATATCAAACAGAGGCTTCAATTCTCCTGTTGTAAGTTTCAAATATGGTCGTAGCCAATTAATATCTCCCAATAGTTTTTGAAAATCATTAAGTGTCTTAAGGGAATCAGTCCTCAGTGTGGTCTTACTATTAATAATACGTGGACCATTAATCTGAAATCCTAAATAAGTATATGGATCTTGTAATTGTACCTTTTCTGGTGCTATTTGTAACCCTGCAGTCTGTAAAGCTGTTCTAAGATCATCAAAGCACTGGAGTACCTGTTTTCCATCTTTTCTAGCTATCAAAATATCATCCATGAAATGAATCATATAGATTTGCTTCCACATAGTTCTAACACCCTCTATGGCAGAAGCCACAAACTTTTAGCACAAGGTAGGACTGATAGCCATACCCTGAGGCAAGACTTGATATCTTTTCATAGGTTCTCTAAAGTTTATAGAGGGAACACTGAAAGCAAAGCTTTTTCTATCATTAGGATGCAAAGGGGTAGTAAAAAAACAGTCTTTTAAATCTATAACTATTTTATAATAACCTAAAGGTATGGCCACCGGTGTGGGCAGCCCAGGTTGTAAGGCTCCCATTTTAATTACGGTTGCGTTAACAGTCTTGCAACAATCTCCACTTTCCTGACTTTTTCATAATGACAAATATTGGGGTGTTCCAGGCAGAGTTACTCTCTTCTAAATGTCCTGCCTGTAATTGTTCCTGCACTAGCAACTGGGCAGCTTGTAATTTTTTGGTGGTTAGGGACCACTGATCCACCCAGACAGGCGAATCCCCCTTCCAGGTGATGGTATCTGCACAATGCCCTAGGGGTGCAGCTGAATCAGTAGCCCCCATCAAAAATACCCCAAACCTCTTCTTTCATTGTTACCATAAACCTCAGTAGGATGAGTAATTCCATCTTCACCTTTTCCTAATCCTTTCCCTGGGGAAGGCTCAGAGTTTACCATTTGAGCCATGATTACTTTTTTAGGGCTGCACATAATCAATCCCAACTGGGATAACAGATCTCGGCCCCAGAGATTAATAAGAAGGTCTGGGATGACATAGTGTTGGATATTCCCTGTATTTCCTTCTTTATCCTTCCATGTCAGCAACTTAGAGCTTTGCTATGGGTTTTGACTTTGGTTAAGGTTGGGATCAGAGGCCAGGTGTCAGGTCAATCACTTTGTTTTAGGATAGTCACATAAGCTCCCTTGTCAACCAAGCCTTGGAATGCCTTTCTATCCAGCCATAATGTCATCATAGGTTTTTGTTTAACTATAGGCTGTACCAAGTATGCATCAGAGGAACCAAAGCCTTGATCCCTCTTTTAGGATTCTTATATTTGTGATTAGTAGGGTACAACAGAAGTAACAATAATTGAGCTATCCTCTTTCCTGTAGGAATGGTGACTATGTTCTGAATTGCCTGTGCCATTACCTTAATCTCACCCTGATAATCATTATCTATAACTCCAGGAAAAATTTGTAGTCCCTGCATAGTAGTACTGCTTCTTCCCACTATCAAGCCAAACACATTTGGATAAAGTGATCCAAACACTCCAGTGGGTAAGGCCTGAGGTCCCATTTCTGGGGTTAATACTGTGTGGGTGGCAGAACTGAGGTCTAGTCCTGCACTTCCTGGTGTTACTTGACTGAGTTCAGAAAGAGATTGGTGTTTGCTGGTATGACACTGACTGCTCCATAAGCCTGTTTTGGCTTGCATCAGCTTGGGGCCTGGAGCTGGCCCCTGTTCTCGTTTCCCTAATTATGGAAAAGGGTGTTACCTTCTGCGACTCATTTAGACCTACAATCACTAGCCCAATGCCTTCCATGTTTGCAAAGTGGGCAGAGCCCAGGCTGTTTTCTGGGCTGTCTCTGGGTTAACTCATTTTCTGCCTTGCAATCTCATGCAAAATGTCTAGGCTTACCACATTTAAAACACGCCTTTCTGTCTCTGTTTGCCAAAAAGTCTCTTACAGATTGTCCTTGCATGGGAGCTGCCATAGCTAAGCCCTGTTGGTAGGAGGAACCTATGTCAGAACAGAGTCTGATGTACCCTGTGAGGTCTGTCTTTTTCCTGTAGGGTCTAATGGCCACTTGGCAGGCAGGATTGGCATTTTCATATGAAAGTTGTTTCACATAATCTACACCTGCCTCTGCATTGCCAAAAATCCTCCCTGCTATTGTCATTAATCTATGAACAAAGTCAGGAAATTGTTCATCAGGCCCTTGCCTGACTGCTGTTAAAGAGGCACCAGGGTTTCCCCTTTACCGGGAGTTTATGCCAAGCCTTTATGGCTGCATTTTGAATTTGATCAAATAAACCTGGGTAGTATTGCATCTGCTTATCATTAGCAGCAAATTGCTCTTCTCCTACTAAGGCATCAAAGGACCAACCATTGTCTGCCTGAATGTTTCTCTTAGCTGTCTCTTTACAATTCTCATGATACTCTGATTTCCAAATAAGATAGTCTCCACCACTAAGAACTGCTCTCACTAATGTATTCCAATCACTAGGAGTCAGCCACTCCTCTGCAACAAACTCTAAAATTGCAAGAGTAAAGGGAGCAGTGGCACCATATTGAGATACTGCATTTTTTAATTCTTTAATAATTTGAAAATTAAACCCTGTGTGATGTCTCCAAGCAACACCTTGAGCATCTCTGGTCTCTGATACAAGAAAAGCCTCAGCCTTTCCCTCCTCTGGCTGATCTGTAGCTGAACTAAAGCTAGAGGATAGGGGCTGCCTTTGAACTCCGGGTTGAGGAACGCAAGGAGTCGGAGGATTTGCGCAGTTGGCCTCTTGAGACCTCTTACCTGTCCTTAATTTTTGTAACTGATTACTTAAGTCCTGATACTCTTTCTAACTCTGTAGGTTGTTTAAGGATAGAAATTTTGTCCTGTAACTCCTTTCTGGGATCTACAACCACTGTCTCCATTGGGGAAGCACTTGGAGGTGGAGGCAAATAGGGAGGGGCCTTTCAGCATCATAAGATTTGACTTCCTCTTCCTCTCGGTCAGCACAATCTGGCTCTGACAAATTGTCATCAAACTTTGGCTGTATTTTGGATTCTAACTTACGCTTCTTTTTATTTTGAACATAAAAGACAGCATTGAAGAACAAAAGCAGAAAATTAACACATGTGAGCAGCAAACAAAACCAAAACAGAGAGTTGAATTCAGGCTGACTAATTTCTTGTCCCATTTTCCTTAACTTTCTCGAAGCTTCAGATTCGTGATCACCTTCTGATTTTTCAGTTGACCCTTCTTCCAGTAATGTCCCTCATTGGATCTCTTGTTCTTGCTGCCCCATGTTAGGCGCCACTAGTGTTGAGGACCACACTGCCCCATGCTTGGGGCTACTATGTTGCTGTCTACACTGTCCCATGCTCTGGGGCTAAGTGCTCTGGTCAAGAGAGAGTGGGAATTGAGGGGCAAGAGACGTGAAGAATGGAGATAAGACAGGGTATGTGGTCAAGTCTCCTTTATTGTCTCCTATTCTATATTCTCCTCCTATGTGACTACGCATTGACTTCTCCTATTGACCACCACCACACACACACACATACACCCTACAAAGAAATTCTGGGTATTTATAAGCACAAGCAGGAGAACACAGGTGAAAACATTTTACCACGTGCACCATGCAGCTGGGGGCACTAAACAGCACAATAAGCTGTGTGGGATAAACAAGATATTTATCAGAGTGTGCTTCAGCTGTTGTAGGCTATTGAAAAACAAGTTTCTATCAAGGTATATGGTTCCAGATGGCTGCAAAGTTGATAGCTGCTTTCTAGCCGCTTTCTGCTTAAAGTCAGCTCCCAACAGGTTTTCAGTACAGTGATCCAGTTGAGCTGAGGGAAGCATGTGAGTGTGTGGCTATTGTGAAAAGACAGGAATAACCAGTGATGTTAGTGAAGAAAAGAGGGAGTCACACTCATACTCAGTGCCAGGATAGTCCCACCCAGACATTGATGTCCCAAACTGAAGATAGACTAATAGAGGAAATATTGCCATGGAGGCTATAATCCCTCTGTCTTATGTGAGCCCCAATCTTTACATCAATGGTTTTAACAAAAGCATCTACTTCCACTTGTTTTGACTTCACCATAACGGGTGCTCATGTAAATGTATGCAAGATTCCATCTGTCATGGGGACCTTTCTCTCCCACCTCAAGTGGAAGCTACTCACCCAGGCTACCAAAAAAGGTGCCTCCTCCATGGTAGAAGATACCTCTCCGGAGGTTTGAGGACACTGCCTTGGGCTGGAACAGTCTCACAGGGATGGTCCCAAAATGCAGGTTGGTCACCACTAAAGTAGAGTCCTCCTTTATGGCCAATGAATCGTGAATAAACATTATGAAGCTGGGCATTGAGCAGATTTGCAGTTTCTGTAATATGTTACCCTGTTAGATCGAAAGGAAGGAAAATGAAAGTGTGAGGGTCAAAATTATGGGACAAGAGGATAGATGCTGAAGCCACTTAGCATTGCTCTGATGTATTTGCCATTTTGCTCACGCCTCCTGCATGTGCACTGATCATACAACTGGGCATACAACCAGCTTTACACTCTTTTGTGTAAGAAAGGAGTTCACACTTTTCTTCTCAAAAGGCCTACTATGAATGATGACATTTCTGTGACTTAACTGTTTCTTTCCCTTTAAACTTGTGTTGAAATGTCATTGTCATTGTGAGTGTTAAGAGATGGATCATTTTAGTGGTAGTGACAATGCTCTCCCCATGTATGGCTTAAATCCACAATGGAGAGGGTGAAATCATTTACTCTAGCATAGACTCTTGAGGAGTCAGTCCAGCTGGAATATTTTGTTCCTTGGACATAGGCACGCTTGTCTTTCTATTGAGGGATGACTCAAAGAAGTCCCATTGCTGATACCGTTTTCTTGGGTTTTCCAAACAAATCCTACAAGACAACTAACTTCTATTGTCTGTAAATCACCCCATCTGTGGTACTATTAGAGCAGCAGAAACAAACAACTGAAGGAAAAGCCAGCTTAAGGTTGAAAAGCAAGAAGTCATTAAGTGAGATGAAGCTGAGTGTCCCAGGCAGTAGCCCTAATCTTGGTGTCCCAGTTAGCTGTCAACTGACACATTCTAGAGTTGACTGAAAACAGAGATTCAGTTGATAGGCTATCAAGATCAGCCTGTCCTGACTGGATGTGGGGGGTGTATCTTGATTGTTAATTGATGTAGGGTGGTTCTACCCACTACAGGTACCACCAATCCTGGTAGGTGGTCCTGGACTATATTAGGAAGCTTGATAAGCATGAGACTTTGAGCAAGCCAGCAAGCAGTGTTCCTCCATGATTTCTGCTTCAAAGCCCTGCTTCAATTCTTCCCCTAACTTCAATGATCAACTGTGACTTAGAGCTGTATCCTGAAGTGAATCCTTTCATCCCCTAAATTGCTTTTGATCAGAGTGTTTCATCACAGCAAAAGAAAGGAAAGCAGAACATAGCATTTTGCCTCTGAAAGGGTGTAGAAAGCCGGAGATGGTAAAGAGAGTTGTCCACCACTGTCAGCACTCATCGTAAACCACAGGTTTTGGTTATGGAGAACTCTAACCCTGTGTGTGTCATTAATAGAAAGAAGTTCGCCTGATTGGCTAGGGATACAGTGTAGAGTCCACAGAAGGGTTGAGAGGCTTGTACACATTTCACAAATGAGGTTTTTTTCTGTTTTCACTTATTTATTTGGAGGTGCAATGCAAATGTGAGTATGTCCCAGTACACATAACACTGTCAGAGGACAGTTTAGGTTTGGTGATCTCCTTCTACCACATGGGTCCCAGGAATTGAACTTCATTCATCTGGTTTTGTGGCAAGAGCTTTTACTCAATGGGCCAATTCACTGGCACTCCAATGTGATTTTAAGCTAATATGTTCACTCTGATAAAGTTTTCCCAATATAAACTGTAGCCATATTTCAGGAAACATTACAGGGCATCATAGTGCATATGTTCAATACATCACAGTCACTGGACTGTGTCCTCCATGGACTTAGGGTATTTTTTTCTCATAAGGAAAATAGCATGGTAGGCTAACAACAACACAAGTTACAACAGCTGGTATTTATCAAGTACCTACAATGTTTCAGTTCTTCAATTACTAACTTTCTTGACCCTTCTAAGTCAAGCACAAACATTTTCTCTGTGAAAGAATGGGAAACAGAGGCATAAAAATGTCACAGTGTCTTGTTCAGAGTTGTTCAATAAGTTGTTCAAAAGAGTTTGTGGTTGAAATCAAACAGGCATGATTTCAAGGTTGAGACACACCATAAAATAACTGGAAAGCACTGAGCATTATCACTGAGTTCCAACCTCTCTTGTTTGCAAATGGGAAGCTGATGCTCAGGAAAATGACTGAAGGAGGAGGTGGGGAATTCAGAAGATCTTGGAGAAGTTCTTACTGATGAGTATGAGAGAACAAAACTGGAAAATCTGGATGAAATGGACAATTTTCTAGACAGACACCGGGTGCCAAAGTCAAATCAGGATCAGGTAACCATCTAAACATTCCCATAACCCCTAAAGAAATAACAGCAATCATTAAAAGTCTCCCCACCAAAAAATGCCCAGGACCAGATGGGTTTAGTACAGAATTGTATCAGACTTTCAAGGAAGACCTAATACCAATGCTCTTTAAGCTGTTCCACAAAATAGAAACAGAAGGAAGATTACACAATTTGTTCTATGAGGCCACAATTATGTTTGTATATATTCTTGACTTTCTCTTTTTCCTCCTTTTCTTTTCTCTCTAGCTCAAGAAGAGTTAAGGAACTCCGAGCCTTTCACTTGGCTAGCAAGGGGCCCTTGAGCCAGAGAGAAAAGAACTCAAGTGACTAAGCTTTTATTTCTTAATCCTTGCTGCTGCTGTGAGCAGGAGTCAAATTGCCAGAAGCCAGAGGCATTCTAACCAAATACCAAAGAGTAGAAGGTAGAAATTACTGAATGCAAAGAGTTTTTGGCCACACAATCACTGACAAAGAATTGTCAAAGGTAAAGCAGTTTGGGACACAACTGTTGACTCCATAACTCCATTTTCACTGCCTGCCTTTGTTTACTCTGTGATGCCTGGCTGGACCCCAGCAACTAACCTTGGTGTTTAGCTTCTATAGTTCTGCTTTTGGTTAACTACTCTTGTTAAGGGATGCATGTCAACCTAGGACATGATTTTGTGCTTAAAAGCTTATTCTTAGAAAGGCTCAATGCTATACTGGTATCTAAAACATCCAATGCAGTCATCAACTGGTTAATTAAGATTTTATATTGGTTTAAACCCATCTCCAAGCAGTCTTCTCTGCTGAATACGCTTCAACAGTATGTTTTGATAGAGTCCTTCACTCCCAACTCTCTGCAGCTTGCTTTCAATGCTTTCCTTGTTTATTCTTCTCTCATATAAATTGCCTCTTTCCCTTTTATTAAATTTTTCTCTCTTTGACACAGGATCTCATGTGGTCTATGCTATTGTCACACCCAAATATAGCTGTGACTGACCTTAACTCATTATCTTCTTTATGACTTACAAGTGCTGGAATCACAAACCTTCACCATGCCTTCTCTAAAAAGTCTCCAGAAATTAAAGAACAGGTCAAAATTTAGAGGATACAAAATTAATTCCGGTAGAATCTGGAAGGGAAAAACATATAAGTATGGGATCAAGAGAAGGCTCTGTATTGGGAACTGAGAATCTTACCAAGTTTCTTTCTTCTCCTTAAATTTCTTATCCCTCCATTGTCTATGTACTCAGAACATTAGAACACCGGGATTTCTTCTTCTTCAACATCATCTAGGACAGCATGCCTTAAGACATTGGACTGGCTAGAAGAAGCAGGGCCCTCTTAAGCTGAGCACACCCTACAAAAATAATCCTCCACCATCCCTGCTACATCTGTGGAAACCTGTAGCAGCTGTCAACTGTGAGTTCATAGCTTAGTGACTATTCTTTGTTTTTTATTTAAATTTTTGATAATTTCATACATGAGTACTGTATATCAGTTATACCCTGTCTCTACACCTGCATTTCTCTTTCTTCCACCTCACTCCCTCTCAAATTCATGATCTCTTCTTTATTATTGTTTTACATACATCCATAGACACACACACACACACACAAACACACACACAATTTTGTATTGCTCCTATGTACATGAATTAAGGCTAATCACTTGGGACTGGGGATAGGATGACCTATCACAGAGCTTGCCCCTGGAGAAAACTGTTTCTCCCCTCATCTATAGCTATTGATTACCTGTAGTCCTTCCTCTAAGGTTGAGACCTTGTCAAATGTCCTCCACCCACACTGGCATGGCAACTGGTATTGTCATCATTCAGGTCTTATTTAGACAGCCATAGCTAAGATTTCATGGGTGCAGCTTCTATGTTGTGTTTAGAACACACCATCTTGCAGCATCCTGGCCTCTGGCTCTTAAAATGGGATCAAAATGCAAAGAATCTGGGCCTATTCTTAGAAAGAAACACCAATTGTTAGAAAGACACCAATTGTCTGGAGAATATTTGGAAATCCAAAGTTCTCATTTGTAATACTGAGGTTCTAGCCTACCCTGAAATTCATTACCTTGCTTATTTTTTCTGACATGGTCCATATGACCCTCATGAAAATCCCAACATCACAGCAGGAACATACATTTCTTTTAGAGATTTTATTTATCTATGTGACAGATTCTCATGTTTCAGTATATGGTATGCATAGTGCATGGCCTTTAGGCATATACTTAAAAGTATCCACTTGTTATTAATAACTAATGTAAGAATACTTTAATACCATACCACTTTTGGAATATGAAAATAAATTATCCTGTTTATAGTTTAACCTTTTTAATTATTACACAATGTTTTCTACCCCAGCACTACATTGCTAAGAATTAAAAAGAAAAAATGTCAAATAACACCAAAAAGAAATTGTGCCAACCAACAAGCTGGCTCCATCCTTCTGCTCTCCAGACCTACTATGAATTTTGTAACAGTATGTCCAGTGTGGTCAGTTTTCATACTTGTGCCCAAGGTCCAACAAACAACTGCTTCTCTATCCATGTATCTTTTTAGTTTCTTTCCCCACCCCCTCCACTGATTTGTTCTTTGTGGGACCAATCACCCCCAAGCATATCCCTCGGTTAATCTTGTATGCTGTGCATTTTCTCTCCAATGTCACCCTAATGTCTTAACTTTAAAAATGTTAGCCCTTCATTTCATGGACTCTGAGACCAGGCTGTTGAGAGAAACATATTTTTACAACTTATCAGAACCCATGCTATCTAATGTTTTCAACAGCCTCATGAGAAAAATGCCATTGCCCTATGAAGACTCTGAGAAATGAAGATAAAGCTAAAGACTGTATAGATAATCTCTTATGTACTGTGAAAAAAAATTACCTGTCTCACACACCTTTAATCTTACACACCTTTGATCTCACACACCTTTAATCTCAAGGTATCTAAACCAAGATTATCGGAGTGTGCTCAGCTGTTGTAGGCTACTGTAATCCAAATCTCATGTCAGGGTATATGGCTCAAGATGGCTACAAAGCTGATAGCTGCTTTCTGCTAAAAGTCGGCCCCCAACAGGCCTTGAATTCCTGATCTTTCCAAGACTTTTACCATATTAAATATTAAAATATTTACATATTTTAGCATATTGTCAAATGCTTTCTCAGCATCTAGTGAGATAACCATGTGTTTTTTTCTTTGAGTTTATTTATGTAGTGAATTACATTGATGGATTTCCAAATATTAAACTATCACTGCATTCCTGGGATAAAGCCTATTTGATCATGATGGATAATTGTTTTGATGTGTTGTTGGATTTGGTTTGCGTGAATTTTGTTGAGTATTTTTGCATCAATATTCATAAGAGAGATTGGTCTGTAGTTCTCTTTCTCTGTTGGGTCTTTCTGTGGTTTGGATATGAACATAATTGTAGCTTCATAGAATGAATTGGGTAGTGTTCCTTCTGTTTCTATTCGATGGAATAGCTTGAAAAGAATTGGTGTTAGGTCTTCCTTGAAGGTCTGATAGAATTCTGTACTAAAACCATCTGGTCCTGGACTTTTTTAGTGGGGAGACTTTTAATGACTTCTTCTATTTCTTTAGGGTTTATAGGACTGTTTAGATGGTTTATCTGCTCCTGATTTAATTTTGGTATCTGGTACCTGTCTAGAAAATTGTCCATTTCATCCAGATTTTCCTATTTTGTTGAGTATAAACCTTAATAGTAGGATCTGATTTTTTTTTTAAATTTCCTCAATTTCTGTTGTTATGTCTCCCTTTTCAGTTCTGATTTTATTTATTTGGTACTGTCCCTGTGCCCTTTGTTTAGTCTGGCTAAGGGTTTATCTATCTTGTTCATTTTCTCAAATTTTTGTATAGTTCTTTTTGTTTCTACTTGGTTGATTTCAGCTCTGAGTTTGATTATTTCCTGCTGTCTACTCCTCTTAGGTATATTTGCTTCTTTTTGTTCTAATCCTTTCAGGTGTGCTGTCAAGTTATTAATGTATGCTCTCTCCAGTTTCTTTTTGTGGGCACTTAGAGCTATGATTTTTCCTCTTAGTACTGTTTTCATGGAGTCTCACAAGTTTTGGTATGGTGTGTCCTCATTTTCATTAAATTCTAAAAAGTCTTTAATTTCTTTCTTTATTTCTTCCTTGATCAAGTCATCCTTGAGTAGAGTGTTGTTCAGTTTCCATGTGTATGTGGGCTTTCCATTGTTTTTGTAATTATTAAAGACCAGCCTTAGTCCATGGTGGTCTGATAGGGTGCAAGGAATTATTTCAATCTCTTTGTATCTGTTGAGGCCTGTTTTGTGACCAATTATATGGTCTATTTTGGAGAAGGTACCATGAGGTGCTGAGAAAAAGGTATATTCTTTTGTTTTAGGGTGAAATGTTCTATATATATATCAGTTAAATCCATTTGGTTCATAACTTCTGTTAGTTTCATTGTGTCTTTATTTAGATTCTGTTTCCATGATTTGTCCATTGCTGAAAGTGGGGTGTTGAAATCCCCCACTATTATTGTGTGAGGTGTGATGTATGCTTTGAGTTTTAGCAAAGTTTCTTTTTTGTTTTTTGTTTGTTTGTTTGTTTGTTTTGGGTTTTTTGTTGTTGTTTTTCGAGACAGGGTTTCTCTGTGTAGCTCTGGCTGTCCTGGAACTCACTCTATAGACCAGGCTGGCCTCAAACTCAGAAATCCACCTGCCTCTGCCTCCCAAGTGCTGGGATTAAAGACGTGTGCCACCACTGCCAGGCTTTAGCAAAGTTTCTTTTATGTATGTGGGTGCCCTTGCTTTTGGGGCATAGATGTTCAGGATTGAGAGTTCATCTTGGACCATTTTTCCTTTGATGAATATGAAGTGTCCTTTTTTATGTTTTTTGATTACTTTTGGTTGAAAATCAATTTTATTTGATATTAGAATTGCTACTCCAGCTTGTTTCTTGGGACCATTTGCTTGGAAGATTGTTTTCCATCCTTTTACTCTGAGGTAGTGTCTGTCACAGAGGTGTGTTTTCTGTATGCAGCAAAATTTGGGGTCTTGCTTATGTATCCAGTCTGCTAACCTATGTCTTTTTATTGGAGAGCTGAGTCCATTGATATTAAGAGATATTAAGGAAAAATGATTGTTGCTTCCTGTCACTTTTGTTGTTAGAGGTAGAATTATGGTTGTGTAACTTTCTTATTTTGGGGTTGTTGAGAGGTTACTTTCTTGTTTTTTCTATGTTGTAATTTATCTCCTTGTGTTGGAGTTGTCCATCCATTATCCTTTGAAGGGCTGGATTTGTGGAAAGATATTGTGTAAATTTGCTTTTGTCATGGAATATCTTAGTTTCTCCATCAATATTGATTGAGAGTTTTGCTGGGTATAGTAGTCTAGGCTGGTATTTGTGTTCTCTTAGGGTCTGTATGATATCAGTCCAGGATCTTCTGGCTTTTATGATCTCTGGTGAGAAGTCTGGTATAATTCTTATAAGTCTGCCTTTATATGTTACTTTACCTTTTTCCCTTACTGCTTTTAGTATGTTTTGTATATTTGATGTTTTGATTATTATGTGACGGGAGGTATTTCTTTTCTGGTCTAGTCTATTTGGAGTTCTGTAGGCTTCTTGTATATTTATGGACATCTCTTTCTTTAGGTTAGGAAATTTTCCTCTATAATTTTGTTGAGGATATTTACTGGTCCTTTAAGTTGGGAGTCTTCCCCCTCATCTATACCTATTATCCTTAGGTTTGGCGCTCTCATTGTGTCCTGGATTTCCTGGATGTTTTGGGTTAGGAGCTTTTTGCTTTTTGCATTTTCTTTGACAGTTGTGTCAATGCTTTCCATGGTATCTTCTGCACATGAGATTCTCTCTTCTATCTCTTGTATTCTGTTGGTGATGCTTGCATCTATGACTCCTGGTCTTTTTCTTAGGTTTTCTATCTCCAGGGTAGTCTCCTTTTGAGATTTCTTTATTGTTTCTACTTACATTTTTACATCCTGGATGGTTTTGTTTAATTCCTTCACCTGTTTGGTTGTGTTTTCTTGCATTTATTTAAGGGATTTTTGTTTTTCCTCTTTAAGGGTTTGTGAGGAGCCGACAGAAAGCAGCTATCATCCTTGCAACCATCTTGAGCCATATACCATATTAAGAGATTTGATTACAATAGCCTACAACAGCTGAGCAAACTCTGATAACATCTTACTTTAGATAACCAGGATCTTCCCTTGGATGTGTGAGATTTAAAGCTGTGATTTAGAGCCCGAGACTTAAGGGCGTGACTTGGAGATCAGATTTAGAGACAAGGCCTAAGGGCACGACTTAAAGGTATGACTTAGAGGTGTGGCTTAGAAGTGAGACATATAAAAGGCGAGAGGCAGACAGAAGAAATTATTATTATTAGACAGTACAACTTGGAACTAGAAATTAGGTTAGAGAGTACAACTTAGAGTACAACTTAGAGTAGGAATTAGTCATTGAGGTAGAAGACACTTGGACTAGGGAACTCAGAAGAAAAGAAGATTATTAGGTATTGGGCACTTGGAGGAAGAACTTGGATTTAGACATTAGGCACTAGAACTTGGAAGAAGAAACTTGGAACTTGGAGACACTAGAGACTAGGAACTAGGGACTAGGAACTCAAGACTTGGGACTTGGACTAAGAAGAGAGACTGAAGAATAAACGGGATTGAATCACACTCTGTCTGGTCTCCATTCCATCAGTCCATCCTCACTCTCTCTCTTGTTGAACCCTGACCTGCAGACCGGAGCAGCTTGGGGCAGTGTGGGCTTTAACAATTTAGCCCTCAAGGCTTTTGGCAGAACGGTCTGCGACATTTTTGGCTCCCAAACTTGGGGCAGCTCAGGCCACAACAAGGGTTCCTATCTGTTTACCTGTGTTCTCCTCAAATTCTTTGAGAGTGTTACTTGTGGCCTTCTTAAAGTCCTCTAACATCATCATGAGAAGTGATTTTAATTCTGTGTCCTGCTTTTCCAGTGTGGTGTGGTGTTCAGAGCTTGCTATTGTGGGAGAACTGGATTCTGGTGATGCCAAGTAACTTTGGTTTCTGTTGTTACGTTCCTGCACTTACCTTTCACCATTTGGTTAACTCTAGTGTTATCCTCTCTCACTGGTTCTGACTGGGGACTATCTTTCCAGTTATCTTGCTTGTGTCAGAACTCCTCAGGGTCCAGATGTCTCTGTGATCCTGTGATCCTGTGATCCTGTGATCCTGTGATCCTGTGATCCTGTGATCCTGTGATCCTGTGATCCTGTGATCCTGAGCTCCAGCTGCTCTGAGTGCAGTGTCTCCTCTAGGATGTCTCAGGGTAAGGTGTCTTCTTGGGAGCAGAACAACTAGGTGTTCGCTGCTCTGCGTGCATTGTTTCCTCTAGAATGTCTCAGGATAAGGTGATTTCTGCTCTGGGTTCCGTAGCTCCTCTAGGATGACTCTGGGTATGGTGTCCCCTGCTCTGAGGTTGGTGGCCTCTCTAGGATGTCTCAGGATATGGTTTCCACAAGGGTGTAGACCCGCTGGGTGTCTGCCTCTCTGAGGACACTGGCCTCTCAGGGATGTCTCAAGATACAGTCTCCACAAGGGTGCAGACCCTGATCTAGTCTCATTTTAGAAATGGTCAAGCAATGCTCTATAAAATTGCAGTGCCAATAACCTTATATTCTCTCTGCCATGGCTCATCTGTCCATTCCACAACAATGGGCAAGTGTCTAGGCTTTCTAACATAATCTATTTGGTCTATACAATGCCACCTGTATGTGTGTCTTCAGGGCTGACCATTTGGCACCAGACAACCAATTGGTGTCTGTTCTTCCCTGGACAAGGCCAGCTCACCCATTCATAGCTTTCCTCAATTGCCTATAGTTGTTTATGAAGGGTTGTGCCTTCATGAGCTTTTCTCTATCCAATTTGGCATGTCCATTAGTGTCATTCCTGTTGGCTCACATTTGGGCAGTCATATTTGTGAAACTCTATGGATATTTCTTCTAATATTACTTCTATACAGAATCTCACAACAAACTGCCTGATCCTCTGGTTCTTATACTCTTTCTTCTTATACTCTGATCCTCTGGTTCTTTATACTCATTCTTCTGCAATGGTTCCTAAGTCTTAGGTGCAGGAGGGTTTTGTTTTATTCTGTTGTGTTGTGTTTGTTTTGTTTTGTTTTGTTTTGTTTGAAGTATGAGTGCTCTGTCTGCTTATACACCTCTACGGCAGAAGAGGGTACCAGATACTTTTATAGATGGTCATGAGTCTTATGGTCACTGGAAATTGAAATCCAAACTTCGAATGCTCTTAACCACTGAGGCATCTCACCAGCCTTCACGAGTGTTTTGTAGATGAGTGTAAAAGAACTGGGCCTTTCCTACTTTTAAAAATAAACATGCTTCAGAAAAAATAAGGGAAGAAATCTCATTAAAGAATTCCTCATAAGCTTCTTCATTGAGGGATGGTAACTACACATATCTGAGAGTATAAGAATAAGCATTAGAATGTAATAATCATGCTGGTCTAGCAAAGTGGCTGTACTAGAACCTTTTCTAAGGTCCATGACCTCACTAGCCCCCAAAACCTTGCTAGATTTTAAGTACCTAGCCAGTACATGTCATCCCTCCTGTTTAATGTGCCTTAAATTGAATTAAACAGCCATTGTTTGTCACTGACAGAGAGTGCCACCTACTGCACTTTTAGGAATATATTGCCACACTGGTAATTGCTGTGGGATCACAAATGTTGCAGTCTGGTAGGACTGCTTAATCATATTCCCCTCTCCCATGGGAGCTTGAATATTATTTTCTGGTCACTTCAAGCTCATATCTTCTGAATCTTCTTTTCTAATTTTTGGTTTCCTCAGGAATACTGGCCCACCTCCAATTCTGAGAGGCGATCAAAGATTACATTGATAATCCATATTGTTCTGAGAGTCCCTTGTACTACCCTAAGCAACTATTCAAAACAACATTTCTGCCTCAGAGGCCATCAAATAAATGAAAATATGCAATCTCAGAAGGTGAGAGGTGGGGTGACCCTCTAGAATGTACCAGGGAGAGACCATAGATGAAAAGCCCAAGAGTGGGGAGAGGGAACTTGTAGACTCCACCTCCAATAGAAAGACAGGGCATCAAATAGAGGGATGGGATTTCCATCCCACAGTCAAAACCTCTGTCCCAGAATTGTTCTGGTCTAAAAGAACTCCAGGGACAAAAATAGAAAAAAGAGTGAAGAAAAGATGGTCCAGTGACTGGCCCAAATTGGGATCCATCCCAAGGGGAGGTTCCAAGGCCTGACACTATTAGTGATACTATGGTGTACTTACAGACAGGAGCCTAGCATGGCTGCCCTTCAAGAGGCTCAAACGCAGTTGACTGAGACAGATGCAGATACTTACATCCAACCAATGGACTGAAGTCAGGGACCCCTGTGGTTGAATTAGGGAGAGGCTGTAAGAAGATGAGGAGGAGGGCAATCCCATAGGAAGACCAGCAGTCTCAAGTAAGCTAGACTCCCGAGATCTCTCAGACACTGAGCCCCCAACCAGTAGCATACAGTAGCTGGTATGAGACCCCTGACACATATGCATCAGAGGGCTGCCTTGTCTCACCTCAATGAGAGAAGAGGCCCCTAACCCTTGAGAGACTTGAGGCCCCAGGAAGTAGGAAGACCTGTAGGGATAGAGTTGAGGGGGTTGAAAGTACATCCTCTTGGAGACAGGGTAGGAAGAATGGGATGAGGAACTGTTAGAGAGCGAACCAGGAGTAAGATAACTATTAGACTGTACAATAATATTAAAAGTAATACAGAAAGAAAGGAAGAAAGAAAGAACGAAAGAAAGAAAGAAAGAAAGAAAGAAAGAAAGAAAGAAAGAAAGAAAGGGAAAGGAGAGAGGGAGGGAGGGAGGAAGGGAGGAATGGGGGAGGGAGGGAGACAGAGAGAGACATATAGACAGAGAAAGAGAGAGAGAAATTAAGAGCATTTCTAAAAGGAAGTCTTTTATTTATCACATGTCCAAATTCTGTTTAGTAATCTCTGCAATGGATGTAGATTGTTTGAGACTGTGAACCCAGATCTTTATTCTTTGCTGTACATTAACTCAGGCATTTCATATAACACAATATGTACATGCCCATGAGTAACTTTTTGTCTTAATGTCTATAATTGTGTGTTGTTTATAATTTTGCTTCTAGTTAGATATTCGTTTCTTTCCTTGATGACATGTGTTTTTTTATAAGAAACAAGAATATTGGGGGGACAAGAACATTTCTTGTGACTGGTACTGAGATTTTTGTAAATTTGTGGCCCCTACGTAGCTTAAGTTACTTGATTAGATAGATAGATAGATAGATAGATAGATAGATAGATAGATAGATAATAGATAGATAGATAGATAGATTTGAAGTGGAGTGTGTGTGTGTGTTTGTGTGTGTGTCTGTGTTTGTGTTTGTGTGTGTATGTGTGTGTTTGTGTGTGTGTGTGACTAAGTGGAAGTAGAAGCTCAGAAATTAAACAGGAGATCAGGAGATGAGAAAATAATTTCAACAGAAGATACCCATATAATTTAATTAAATTAAAATAAATTAAATTTTAATAACAGGCATCTATGCTATATAGATATAATAGATATAGATTATATAGATATAAATATTAAATATAGCTGTATAAAGTATATGCCCTTACATATAGTTTATACTATGTATCTTATATAGTGTATGATTTAGGTGAATGTAAAATAATATGATTTTCCTTGAGACTTTATAAAACAACCTTAGTGTCATTTGTCCCTCATGTTTACTTCTTCTGAATTGGCCTCCCTACATCCTGTCTATTTGGAGCCCCCTCACTATTATTCTTTATATCACCAGAATCCTGATATTCCTTTTCAATCCAAACCACCATGATCCCTTTATTCTTTTTTGGTTTCTGTAGTTTTTCTACATTGTTTACTCACATCTGACAGTTTGGAGCTAGGTACTGTAGATGAAAGAAAACTGGTGGCTTTTCTCTTTCTGTATCTGGAACACTACAGTCAATGTAATATATTATAAGCCCATCCATTTACCTGAAAACTACATGCAGAAATCAACAGATCACAGGAACCACAGCATCAATGAATGATATACGTAACAGCTCCTGCATCTAGGGCTCAGAAATCTTATCAGATGGTTGTTGAACAACTGTGGTGATTTAAATATGTAGGATTCCCATAGATCTATGAGTTTGTAGAGTGTCATTATTATGATTTGTGGCTTTATTGAGGGGCGATATGATCTTGTTAGAAAAAGTGCATCATTGTGGAGGTGGGGCATTGTGGTTGTATACTCTCAAGCTATGCCAGGGTGAACCAGTACTCTTCTGCTACCTGTGAATCAAGATGTAGAACTCTTATCTTCAGCACAATGTCTGCCTGATTGCTGCTATGCTTCCCATCATAATGATAATGGATTGAACCTCTGAATCTGTAAGCCAGCCCCAATTACATGTTTTCCTTTATAAGAGCTACCTTGGCAGTGGTGTCTCTTCACAGTAATAAAACCCTAAGACAATGACTCCAGAACTTAGATCTGAGAAAATGATTGAGTGCTCAGAGCTTAACCCCAAGAGTAAGTGAAGAAAAAGGAATGTGTTCACTGACAGAAGTATATACTGGTGCGGGTTTTGTGAAAATCGAAGTAAAGGTTTAATAAGCTGAACGGAGAATGTCTGAATTATACAGCTATATCATTGCTGGGCATCACCCAAAAGACTCCACATTCCTCTACATGGATACCTGCACATCTAAGGTAATAACTACTCTATTCATAGTATCATAGAAATGTCATTAGTTCAGATACACATCGATAGATACATGGATAATAAAAGTGTGGTACACATACATAATACAAATTTTATTCAGCCATAAAAATAATGGAATAACATAATTTTCAAGAAAATGAATAGATCTGAAAGTGTTATATTGAGAGGAGTAACTCATTTTCCAATATAAAACAAAATTACTACATGTTGCCTCTCATAAGTGATTCCCATCTTTTAATGAAGGTATAAGGCCAGAAATTGAACAGAAGCTAAGGAGAG
Source organism: Arvicanthis niloticus (assembly GCF_011762505.2). Lineage (NCBI taxonomy): Eukaryota > Metazoa > Chordata > Mammalia > Rodentia > Muridae > Arvicanthis > Arvicanthis niloticus. The sequence goes on along the minus strand of NC_047662.1, from coordinate 10,312,906 downwards.
AGGAAAGAATAACTATATAATCTCAGTAACTGGCATCTCTTCTGTATCTAAAATCAGAAAAATTTAAATTGTTCATCAAGAATTTAATTCTATTAAACTCAGTTAGGGTTCTTGTATATGGTTATAACAATAAATAGTTATTCTTCTAATGTTACTAAAAATGTGACATTCTGCTTCAGCACTATTTTCTGCATGTCAAAATTTCATTTGAGTTTTGTTTATGTTTTGATCTTACTGTCTTTCTCTCTTAATTAAATCTCATTATGTAAATTAAAACCCTCTAGTAAAGAAAGGACATCAGAATTACAGGCATATTTTCTCACTTTGGTGCTTATTTTACCTAACAGAAGCATATGATACAGTTAGATGTACCATGGAACATTTGCCATTGGAGGACAACAATATACTTTATATCCTTCAATATAATACCAAAGGTTCTGCTCTTCTACCTCATTCTTCTCTCTCAGACCACATATTGTTTAAGTATGTCTTTCTACAAGGAAAGAAAACTCATCATAAAAGAGCCAAGTACAGGCAATTCTTTTTTATTTCATTCGTGCATCACAGTCACCATCACACACCCTTAATGTAATTGATGACAGCATTTAAAGCATTTATGGAGCAGGGGAAAGAGAAAGGCTGCTTATCAAACAAACAGATGCATCCATGAAAGCCATCCTCTGCATGGTACCAGCTCACAGGGACCCCCTGGTCTTCCAAGCGCTTCTTGTAGAGAAAGGCATCATCCCGGAAGGCATCATACTCACAGCTCACCAGAAATGCCTCTGGAAGTTGAGCAATTATCCTGTCATCTGCTAGGAGAGGTGAAATGTTTACATCCAAAATATGCTTGGTTTCCAGATAGGCAGTCTCATTGAAAGGTCCCAGAAACTCGAGATGGAAGTTTTTGCTCTTAAACCTTTGGGGAATGTTGTCAGAGCTGACCCACTTGCTGTACTTTTTCCAAGTGTCCAGGGGCACACAAGCTCCTGTCAAGATGGCATTTTTCCAAGAGAGATCAATGCATAGGTATCTACAAATAAATGTAATCATTATGTCTCTGCTAAGCAATGGAACATTTTGATTCTGCTGTTGTGATGGTAACTGGAAATTAATGCCCTGTAGACCTGGAGTAATCAGGACTTGAGCCCTGATCTTGGGAAGCATGGGTTGACTGACCAAAGCCTGGGTGACAGTGGCCACAGCCCAACTCCCAATACTTTCTCCAGAGATCACCACCCGGGATGGGTCTACCCCATAGGTTTGAAGGTTCTTCAGGAAGTGGATGGAAGCATTCAGGCAATCCAGATGAACAATAGGATGATGGTAGTCAGGAAGCTTGCGGTACCTAGGGAGAAAAGTATGAACAGGGCATATTTATGTACACACGGGTCCCTGGAGATCATTGCAAACAGCATTATCTATCACTGAACACCAAAAATGTTGTGCCAAATGGCCCTGATAAAAAATGTCTATCCTCATTTCTCTTACATGGACTTGAGAAAAACTGTCTAGAGTAAAAATAATTTCCATTCCGTCTCACACCATGATTCATGGATGAGCACATAGGAGCAGAGAAATTCAAAGCTGTTGCCTTAGGAAGCATGAAAGCCAATAAAGATCCAGACAAGGCCATTGGGACTTTGCTGGACACAACTCTCTCTGAAATAACCTCTCCCTGATGTATTGAGCATGTATTGAGCTCTGATAAAAATCTCCACCCACCAGTCTCAGTGTATTTTATTGCCTAGTTTCATGAGGAAGCTCTTTTAGTTGAGCTTGTTACAGCAAGATACAAATACTGGCAAATGTGACATCAAACTTGTAGCAGTAGAACAATAGCAGAAGAAGAATATCCATTCAAGCAGTGGAGTTAGAGCCATGAGAACCAAAGATGGCTGATGGGCAAAGGAGCAGCCAGAAGCCTTTATAGCAACAGTGGCACACTTGCAGAAACTGCCAGAAGCACTTACAGACAGTAGTGGAGATGAGAACAAGGCAGCAGAGAAAGTTTGAATGCCATCCAATGCATCACCACAGAAACCTCCATCTTCAACTTGACCTTCAGCCTGCTCCACTCACCACACAACACTACACAATCTTAATACCACTCCTCTACTCAGAGCAAGGCCAGGCAAATGTGTGTATCTGTCATCTCTGTTCTTCCTTAAGTATTTCATAGGTTTATAAGTATTTCAAGTATGTATTCACTTTGTTTACTTAACTTCACAATAAATTTCACCCTGTGTATAAGGTTTTGACTAAGGCCTATCCATTGTTGGGAGCTGACTTTAGTAGAAAGTGGCTAGATCAACTTTGCAGCCATCTGGAACCATATACCCTGATGAAAGACTTGGTTGTCAAAAGCCTATAACAGCTGAAGCACACTCTGATAAATATATTGTTTAACCCACATAGCTTGTTTTGCTGTTTAGTGACCTCAGCTGTATGGTGCACGTGGTAAAATGTTTTCACCTGTGTTCTCCTGCTTGTGTATACAAATACCTCAGAATTCCCTTCAATAGGGGAGACTTGAGAAAATAGAAGAGACTGAATCACACCCTGCTTGTCTCCATTCTTCGGGTCTCTTGCCCCAAGAGCCACACTCCCTCTTGACCAGAGCACTTAGCCCCAAAAGTGTTGAGGCAAAGTGTTGAGGCAGAGTGTGGGCCTTAACAATCCATGACTTTATATTATCTAGCTTTCTTCATGATATTGTGTGTTCTTCCTGTTTATTTACTCTATGGCTAAGTAACTCTACAAAGGCATACAGTGGTCTTTAATGTCATATTCTCTCTACTACAACTATTTCATGTACTACACACCAATGAAGATCTATGCAGGAGTCTGCTATTTTGCAAGGTGTGAGTGCATGAGCAACTTTCTCTGTTCTCTATCAAAAATAAATCCCCTGACACTCTATTCTTTTAATAAGTCCCCAATACATCAAGCCACTCACCCCACTAACAGGACCACTGAGTCTGTCTCACAGGCAAGGACGTTGCCCAAGCCATGGTAAATATCTGCAAGAGAAGACCCACTATTAATAGTTGTGACAAGAACCAAACACATTCCACCACAAACACAGCTGCCACCTTGTGGACCCAAAGATGACAGCTTTTCTCTGAACTTTAGAGAACTTCATTGGTTACAGCATATTAAGTGCAGAAAGAAACACAGGTAATAATATTAGTAATGACATTCAGGGGTATATGAAAGGCTAGTGCCAAGCTTTTAAATGTGTTTGTTAGGATCCTTCTGGTGGGAAGATAACAGTAAAGCAAAAACTGAGAAGTGGAGTCAGTGCAGTATATTTTAGATTTTAAAAAGAAGGAGATAAAGTGAGTGTGTTTTCCCCACCATGAGCCACCTAAGCTGAGGAAAATGCATGAATGTGAGAGTATTATCAAAAGACAAAGATGTCTGCTCTATAATTGTTGAAGGAAGGAAGGAATCACATCTAGTGCCAAGAGATTCCTAAGAACATACAGGAAAATACAATTGAAAAGGTGAGAGAAATAAATAGAACCATGCAAGACCTGAAAGTGAAAATAGAAACAATAAAGAAAACATAAACCAAGGAGATCCTGCAGATGGAAATCCTAGGGAAGAGAGCAAGAACCCCAGATACAAGCATCACTAACAGAATACAGGAGATTTCTTCTCCAACATTCACCATATAGTTAGTCACAAAGCAAGCCTCAAGAGATGCAAGAACATTTCTTGCATCTTTCTAGATTTTTATCCTTCTTGTAATTTAATGAATTCAATGAAAATGAAGGTACAACATTTATGGGACACAACGAAAGCAGTGCTAGGAGAAAAGCACTAAGCGCCTCCATAAGATGTTACAAAATTCTCATATCAGAAATTTCAAAGTACACCTGAAAGCTTTAGAAAAATAAATGCAAGCATACCAAAAAGGAGTAGAGGTCAGAAAATAATTAAAGTCATCTCTGAAATCAATCAAAGAAAACAATACATATAGTCAATGAAACCAAGAGCTGGTTCTTTGAGAGAATCAACACAATAGACAAACCCTTAGCCATTTTAACCAAGAGATAGAAAGACAGTGTCCACATAAACAAAAATCAGGAATTAAAAGGGATATATAACAACTGACACTGAGGAAATTCAAAGAGTCATTAGGTCTTACTTGAAAAACCTGTACTCCACAAAATTAGAAAATCTTAATGAGATGGATTTTCTAGACAGATACCACTTATTTTTATGCAGAATTTTACCAGACTTTCAAAAAAGAGCTAATTCCAATGCTGCTCAAACTATTCTACAAACTAGAAACACAAGGTGCACTGCCAAACTCATTCTATGAGGCCACAGTAACCCTGATACCTACACACAGAGACTTATTAAAGAAAGAGAACTTCAGACCAATTTCTCTTATGAACATTGATGCAAAATTACTCAATATAATACTTGCAAACTGAATGCAGAAACACATCAAAGACATCATCCATGAAGATTAAGTAGGCTTTATCTGAAGGATTCAGAGATGGTTCAATATATGAAAATTCATCAACATAATCTACCATATAAACAAACTCAAAGAAAATAACTACATGACTATCTCATTAGATGCTGAGAAAGCTTTTGATTAAAATCCAACACCCCTTCATGCTAATGTTATTAGAGAAACCAAAATCACAAGTAACATACCTAAACATAATCAAAGCAATATACAGCAAGTCAGTAGCCAACATCAAGCTAAATGGAGAGAAATTTAAAGCATTTCCACTAAAATCAGGGCTATCTACTCTCTCCCTGTCTATTCAATATAGTATTTTAAGTTCTACCTAGAGCAATAAGACAACCAAAGAGACCAAGGGGATACAAATTGGAAAGAAAGAAGTCAAAGTATCACTGTTTGTGGATGATATGATGGTATACATAAGCAGCCCTAAAAATTCTACAAGAAAACACCTACAGCTAATAAACACTTCAGTAAAGTGACTGGAGATAAAATTAACTCAAAATATCTGTAGCCGTCTTTTATACAAATGATAAACAGGCAAAGAAATTAGGGAAAACAACAACCTTTACAAAAGCTATGAATAATATAAAATATCTTGGTGTAACTCTAACAAAGCAAGTGAAAGATCTGTATGACAAGTATGTTAAGTCCCTGAAGAAAGAAGTTGAGGAAGACATCAGAAGATGGAATGATCTCCCATGAACATGGATCAATAGGATTAACATAATGACAATGGCCATCTTGCCAAAAACATTCCACAGATTCAATGTATTCCCCATCAAAGTTCCAATACAATTTTTATAGACCTTGAAAGAGCAATTCTCAACTTCATATGGAAAAACAAAATACCCAGAATAGCCAAAACAATTCTGAACAATAAAAGAACTTTAGGAGGAATCACCATCCCTGACCTCAATGTACTACAAAGCAATAATGAGAAAAACTGACGAATTCATCAATGGAATTGAATCAAAGACCCAGAGATAAATCCACATACCCATGGTTACTTGATTTTGATAAAGAAGCCAAAACCACACAATAGAAAAGTGAAAGCATCTTCAACAAATGGTGCTAGTCTAACTGGATGTCTACATGTAGAAAAATGAAAATAGACCCATACTTAAATCTCATAGAAGAGAAAATAGGAAATACCCTGGAATGCATTGGTACGGAAAACAACATCCTGAACAGAAGACTAATGTTTCAAGCTTTAAAATAAAGCAACTCATCATAAAATAGCAGGAAATTATGTGAAAGGATTTATTGCTACTGCTTCTTTCTTTGGTGAGTCACCCAGAAGCCTCTCTAGTTAAGCTGGTTAACACTTTGTGAACCAGAAAGGAAGGAAAGGAAAAGAATTAAGATGCTTTGTACAAGCAAGCATTCAGAAACACATATGCATTCAGACATTAATACACAAACTCTCTGGTTGGGCCCCTCCATCTGTCACAATAAACTCCACAAGTATTTATGCATAGATGATAGATAGATAGATATATAGATAGATAGATAGATAGATAGATAGATAGATAGATAGATAGACAGACAAGCAAACAGACATATACATTTGGATGGATGGAAGTAGAGATGGATGGATGGATGGATGGATGAATGGATGGATGGATGGATGGATAGGGCAAAGTTCCCCAACCAAATCATTCAACCAACAACTTTATTTCTTTTCTCTGGTCTTTCTATACCTTCTTAGACAAAAAGTTCTTTAGAAAATTATTTCAGGGATAAAATGTTATATAAAATGAGAGCTACAGAAGAATGTTGATATTAAGTTCAAAGCAGTGTTTCTTTTTAATATACTCATTAAAAGTTCAAAGCAATCATTTTTACATGGTCTTGACTTATGATAGTACACACCTGTGACTTTATCCTTGGAAGTAAATGTTTTTCCTTGAACACAAAATTATCCCAAGTCTATTTCTATTTCTATTTTTTAATGTATTATGAAAGTTCATTGTATTTCCTATTATGCAAACTTTACTTACTATTTTGAGGGATAGACACATTCTATTCTTGATTCTAACTTTATTACATCTATCTGAAAACTGATACCAACTCTAAAAACATTCTTCCTAAAATTATTTTAATCAAGTCATGAATTATATAGAATTATTATTTATTTGTCTAAATAACATCACTATAAGATAGTACACCTTCATTGTTCTGCAGAGATCTCAAAGGTGTGGGGTAATAGGCAGGGGATGTTATAAATATTTAGTAATAACAGGAAAAGTATATTAATTGCATGAATCTTTCCTAAAATGGATTTCTCCTGGGCCTTGTCTACCAGGATAAATCCATCATAGATATTAATCTAAGACAGACCTGTCTCAGGAAGACTATCTGCTAGTTTTTTGCTTCCATTTGTTGGTTCCTGACATTAAGAGAAGAAGAGGGTGACTGGGAGGAGGGCAGTGAAGGGGATGTAAAGTGAATAAGTAAAACAACTTAAATTATTTTTTTAAATAATGGAAAAAAAGAAACCCCAACTACTGCTGCATTATTTCCATCATGACAAGTCCTCATGAGAATATGGGCAAGTTCTTGCCTTTGCTGACGACCATCCTCTTCACCACACATGAAACTACTTACTTAGACTTCCACATACTGCACCTCCACCATGGTAGAAGATGATGCCTCTCCGGAGTTTGGAAGACACTTCTTTGGGCTTGAACAGCCTCACAGGGACTGTTCCAAAATGAGTATCAGTCACCAACACATTAGGATCCTTCTTTAATATTCTTAGGTCTTGAACAAACTGTATAACTGCAGGCATAGAACAAATTCTCAGTTTCTCTAATATGGTCCCCTGTAGAAAGTTAAAAAACAGAAAGTTGAGGGATAGGAGTGTGTGAGGTGGGTGTGTTGATGCTGAAGACACATAACATCACTCAGGTGTGTTCACCATTTCTCACCTGCTTCATACATGTGCAAAGGAATCATGAGGACATCGATGACTGTGGATACTTTTCAGATAGAAGAGGGTGATAAAGCTTTTTCTCTAAAAATCCTGATTAAATAATATGTTGCTGTGATTGAAGTGCTGGCTTCCATCAAAACTCACATTTAAATTCCACTGCTAGTGCCAGTGTTAAGAGGTAGAAAACATTAGTGGAAATGATGTGGTATCTTCATGTATTAAGTTTGTATGGGGAGACTGTGATAAATATCTTCATAATAGACTCCTGAGGAGTGAAGCCATCTGGATTTTCTGACTTAAGAACATAGGCATGTTTGCTTTTTGTACTAGCATATAACATAAGATGGTCCATTGCTGGTATTACTGATCAAAGACTTCCCAAATTCCAGTAATGAATACAGCCATTGCTCCTTGGCTCAAGCTAAATCAACCATCTTAACGGGGTCCCATAAAGCCCACAGAGATGAGAAAGTAGACAGACACCCCATGGAGCTGACTCAAAATGAGGCAACCAGATAACTAAGACAAGTAATAAAACATCTTCATACTATTTGATCTTATCCTGCAATTTTTTAGCATTTTAGTGTTCTCTTAGTTCCTGTATCTCAAGGTCAGTTTCCACTCATCTGGCACTATCAACAGTAGAACCTGAGAATCATACCCTACAGAAACCTTCATAGTCTCACTACTTGTCACAGGATGGTGACCCAGGACCATCCTTTATTGTCCTTCTCATCCTCTGAAAAAAGCCAGAAAACAAAAACACAACTCCATGACTTAGATGTCAGATTGAGCCCTTCCACCCCTCGCCTGGGCCTGGTGCCTGAAACAGACACCTGGCTGGTCTGCTCCCAATTGGACACCATATCCTGAGACATCCTAGAGGGGCCACTGAACTCAGAGCAACAGGTAAGAACAGTTGCCCACTGCCCTACACCTGCCCCAGAGCTACAACTGGGGACAGGGAATGCTCAGGACCCAGAAGACACCCAAACACTGCTGCTGCTGAATAACACTCCCCCTCTGACACTCGCCTGGGCCTGGTGCATGGAGCAGACACCCTACTGGTCTGCTACTGTGTGAACACCATATTCCAAAACATCCTAGAGGGGCTACTGAACTCAGAACGACAGACACCATACACAGAGACATCCTAAAGGAGTGACTAAACCCAGAGCAGTGAACAACATATCCTGAGACACCCTAGAGGAGCCACTGCATTCAGAGAAGTGGACACCTTATCCTGAGACATCCTAGAGGAGACACTGTACCCAGAGCAGCCGACACCTAGCTAGACTGCTACCATGGAGACACAATATTCTGAGACATCCTAGAGAAGCCACTATACTCAGAGCAGCAGGAGCTCAGGATTACAGGATCACAGAAACATCTGGACCCTGAGGAGTTCAGACACAAGCAAGATAACTGGAAAGGTAGGCTCCAGTCAGAGACAGTAAGTGCAGGTAGCACTAGAGTTAACCACTAGAGTTAATGGTGAAAGGTAAGCACAAGAACATAAGCAACACCTCTGCCTGGTCTGCTCTTGTGTGGACCCCGGATTCTACCTGAGACATCCTGGAGGCTCGACGGATTCCACAGCCAGCCATAGGTAGGAAGACCCACACACTGCCCTAAGCCCAGAGCTGGGTGCTGAGAGCGCTCAGATTCCAGATCTTCCACCCCTCACCCAGATCTGAGGCCTGGACCAGACATCTGCCCAGTCTGCTGTTGTGTGGACCCCGGATTCTGCCCAAGACATTCTGGAAGGTCCACCCAACCCAGAGCCACAAAGGAACAACTGAACTCAAAGCATCAGACAACATATCCTGAGATATCCTAGAGGAGCCACTGCACTCAGATCAGTAGGATACCTTATCCTGAGACATCCTAGAGGAGACACTGCACCCAGAACAGCAGACACCTAGCTGGACTGCTACCTTGGAGGCACCATATCCTGAGGCATCCTAGAGGTACCACTGTACTCAGTGCAGCTGGAGAAGATCACAGAGACATCCGGACCCCAAAAAGATCAGACACAAGCAAGATAACTGGAAAGGCAGGCTTCAGTCAGAGACAGCAAGTACAGGCAGCACTAGAGTTAACCAGATGAAAAAAGGCAAGAGCAAGAACTTAAGCAACAGAAACCAAAGTTACATGGCATCATCAGAACCCAGTCCCCCTATCATAGCAAGCCCTAAACATCCTATCACACCAGAAAAGCAGGATTCAGAATTAAAATCACTTCTCATGACAATGATAGAGGACTTTAAGAAAGACATAAATAACACTCTCAAAGAACTTAAGGAGAAGACTGGTAGACAGATAGAAACCCTTAAAGAGAAAACACAAAAATCCCTTAAGGAATTGCAAGAAAACAAAACCAAACAGGAGAAGGAATTAAACAAAACCATCCAGGATCTAAAAATGGAAGTAGAAATAATAAAGAAATCACAAAGGGAGACTACCCTGGAGATAGAAAACCTAAAAAAAAAAATCAGGAGTCATAGACACAAGTATCACCAACAGAATACAAGACATAGAAGAAAGAATCATATGTGCAGAAGATACATTGGAAAACATTGACACAACTGTCAAAGAAAATGCAAAATACAAAAAGCTACTAACCCAAAATATACAAGAAATCCAAGACACAATGAGAAGGCCAAACCTAAGGATAATAGGTATAGATGAGGGGGAAGACTCCCAACTTAAAGGACCAGTAAATATCCTCGACAAAATTATAGAGGAAAACTTCCCTAACCTAAAGAAAGAGATGTCTATAAATATACAAGAAGCCTACAGAACTCCAAATAGTTTAGACCTGAAAAGAAATACTTCCTGCCACATAATAGTCAAAATATCAAATGTACAAAACAAAGAAAAAATACTAAAAGCAGTAATGGAAAAAGGCAAAGTAACATATAAAGGCAGACCTATAAGAATTACACCAGACTTCTCACCAGAGACCATAAAAGCCAGATGATCCTGGACCAATATCATACAGACCCTAAGAGAACACAAATGCCAGCCCAGACTTCTATAACCAGCAAAATTCTCAATCAATATTGATGGAGAAACCAAAATATTTCATGACAAATCCAAATTTACACAATATCTCAACACAAATCCAGCACTTCAAAGGATAATTGGTGGAAAACTCCAACACAAGGAGGGAAACTACAACCTAGAAAAAGCAAGAAAGTAATCTTCCAACAACCCTAATAGAAGGTAGCTATACAAACATATCTCCACTGGCAGTAACAAAAATAACAGGAAACAACATTCATTTTTCCTTAATACCTCTTAATATCAATGGACTCACTTCTCCAATAAAAAGATATAGACTATCAGACTGGATACGTAAGCAGGACCCAACATTTTGCTGCATTCAGGAAACTCACCTTTGTGAAAAAGACAGACACTACCTCAGAGTAAAAGGATTGAAAACAATCTTCCAAGCAAATGGTCCCAAGAAACAAGTGGGAGTAGGGATTCTAATATCAAATAAAATCATTTTTCAACCAAAAGTAATCAAAAAAGATAAAGAAGGACACTTCATATTCACCAAAAGAAAAATGCACCAAGAGGAACTCACAATTCTGAACATCTGTGCCCCAAATGCAAGGGCACCGACATACATAAAAGTAACTTTACTAAAGCTTAAAGCATACATTGCACCCTACACAATAATAGTGGGAGATTTCAACACCCTACTCTCAGCTATGGACAGACCATGGAAACAGAAACTAAACTGTGACACAATGAAACTAACAGAAGTTATGAACCAATTGGACTTAACTGACATCTATAGAACATTTCATCCTAAAACAAAAGAATATACCTTCTTCACAGCACCTCAAGGTACCTTCTCCAAAATAGACCATATAATTGGTCACAAAACAGGCTTCAACAGATACAAAAAGATTAAAATAATCCCTTGTACCTTATCAGACCACCATGGACTAAGACTCATCTTTGACATAGACCAAAAAAACGGAAAGCCCACATACACTTGGAAACTGAGCAATGCTCTACTCAATGATAACTTGGTTAAGGAAGAAATAAAGAAAGAAATTAAAGACTTTTTAGAATTTAATGAAAATGAGGACACATCATACCAAAACTTGTGGAACTCCATGAAAGCAGTACTAAGAGGAAAAATCATAGCTCTAAGTGCCCACAAAAAGAAAATGGAAAGAGCATACATTAACAACTTGACAGCACACCTGAAAGCATTAGAACAAAAAGAAGCTAATATACCCAAGAGAAGTAGATGGCAGGAAATAATCAAACTCTGGGCTGAAATCAACCAAGTTGAAACAAAAAGAACTATACAAATTATCAACAAAACCAGGAGCTGGCTCTTTGAGAAAATCAACAAGATAGACAAATCCTTAGCCAGACTAACCAAAGGGCACAGAGACTGTACTCAAATTAATAAAATCAGAACTGAAAAGGGAGACATAACAACATAAACAGAGGAAAGTAAAAAAAATCATCCAATCCTACTACAAAGGCCTATACTCAACAAAATTGGAAAATCTGGATGAAATGGAAAATTTTCTAGATAGATACCGGGTACCAGAATTAAATGAGGAGCAGATAAACCATCTAAACAGTTGCATAACTCCTAAATAGAAGCAGTCATTAAAAATGTCCCCACCAAAAAAAGTCTGAAGCCAGATGGTTTTAGCACAGAATTCTGTAAGACCTTCCAGGAAGACCTAATACCAATTCTCTTCAAACTATTCCACAGAATAGAAATAGAAGGAACAATACCCAATTCGTTCTGTGAAACTGCAATTACGCTCATAGCTCAAACTCGCAAAGACACAACAAAGAAAGAGAACTACAGACCAATCTCTCTTATGAATATTGATGCAAAAATACTCAATAAAATTCTCGCAAACTGAATACAAGTACACATCAAAAGAATCATCCATCATGATCAAGTAGGCTTTGTCCCAGGAATACAGGGATGGTTCAATATTTGGAAATCCATCAATGTAATCCACTACATAAATAAACTCAAAGAAAAAAACCACATGGTCATCTCACTAGATGCTGAGAAAGCATTTGACAAAATTGAACATCCCTTTATGGTAAAAGTCTTGGAAAGATCAGGAATTCAAGGCCCATACCTAAACATAGTAAAAGCAATATACAGCAAGCCAGCAGACAACATCAACCTAAATGCAGAGAAAATTGAAGCAATCCCACTAAGATCAGGGACTAGACAAGGCTGCCCACTCTAACCTTACCTATTTAATATAGTGCTGGAAGTCCTAGCTAGAGCAATTAGACAACAAAAGGAAGTCAAAGGGATACAAATGGGAAAGGAAGAAGTCAAAATTTCACTATTTGCAGATGATATGATAGTATACTTCAGTGACCCTAAAACTTCCACCAGAGAACTCCTAAACCTGATAAACAAGTTTAGCAAAGTGGTTGGATATAAAATCAACTCAAACAAATAAGTAGCCTTCCTCTACTCAAAGGATAAACAGGCTAAGAAAGAAATTAAGGAAATGACACCCTTCACAATAGCCACAAATAATATAAAATATCTGGGAGTGAATCTAACCAAGCAAGTGAAAGATCTGTATGACAAGAACTTCAAGTCTCTGAAGAAAGAAATGGAAGATCTCAGAAGATGAAAAGATCTCCCATGCTCCTAGATTGGCAGGATTAACTTAGTAAAAATGGCCATCTTGCCAAAAGCAATCTACAGATTCAACGCAATCCCCATCAAAATTCCAAATCAATTCTTCATAGAGATAGAAAGAGCAATTTACAAATTCATTTGGAATAACAAAAAACCTAGGATAGCGAGAACTATTCTCAACAATAAAAGAACTGCTGGGGGAATCACCATCCCTGACCTCAAACTGTACTACAGAGCAGTAGTGATTAAAAAAACAACTGCATGGTATTGGTACAGAGACAGGCAGGAAGATCAGTGGAATAGAATTGAAGACTCAGAAATGAACCTGCACACCTATGATCACTTGATCTTTGACAAGGGAACTAAAACCATCCAGTGGAAAAAGGTCAGCATTTTCAACAAGTGGCGCTAGCGCAACTGGAAGTCAGCATGTAGAAGAATGCAAATCAATCCATTCTTATCCCCTTGTACAAAGCTCAAGACCAAGTGGATAAAGGACCTTCACATAAAGCCAGATACACTGAAACTAATAGAAGAGAAGTTGGGGAAGACCCTCGAATACCTAGGCAAAGGGGAAATGTTCCTGAACAGAACACCAATGGCTTATGCTCTAAGTTCAAGAATCGACAAATGGGACCTCATCAAATTGCAAAGCTTCTGTAAGGCAAAGGATACTGTCAAGACAAAACAGCAACCAACAGATTGGGAAAAGATCATTAGCAATCCTAGATCCGATAGAGGGCTAATATCGAATATTTACAAAGAACTCAAGAAATTAGACACCAAACAACAAAATAACCCCATTAAAAATGGAGTACAGAGCTAAACAAAGAATTCTCAACTGAGAAAACACGAATGGCCAAGAAGCACCTTAAGAAATGTTCAACATCCTTAGTCATCAGGGAAATGCAAATCAAAACAACCCTGAGATACCACCTCACACCTGTCAGAAAGGCTAAGATCAAAAATTCAGGTGATAGTGGATGCTGGTGAGGATGTGAAGAAAGAGGAACACTCCTTCATTGTTGGTGGGGTTGCAAGCTGGTACAACCACACTGGAAGTCACTCTGGCGGTTCCTTGGAAAATTGGACATGGCACTACCTGAGGACCCAGCTATACCACTCCTGGGCATATACCCAGAAGATGCCCCAACATATAACAAAAACATATGCTCCACTATATTCATAGCAGCCTTATTTATAATAGCCAGAAGCTGGAAAGAGCCCAGATACCCTTCAACAGAGGAATGGATACAAAAAATGTGGTACATTTACACAATGGAATATTACTCAGCTATTAAAAATAACGAATTCAAGAAATTCTTAGGTAAATGGATGGAACTAGAAAATATCATCCCGAGTGAGGTAACCCAATCACAGAAGAACACACATGGTATTTACTCACTGATAAGTGACCAAATATGGAGACAAAGTGTGAGACAGAAACTGAAGGAGGGGCCGTCTGGAGACCATTCCACCTGGGTATCCATCCCATTTAGTCACCAAAGGTAGACACTGATGTACATGACAGGAAGTGCATGCTGACAAGAGCCTTATATAGCTGTCTCCTTAGAGGTCTGCCAGAGGCTGACACATTCAGAGACAGATGCTCACAGCTAATCACTGATCTAATCAAGGGGTTCCCAATTGAGAAGTTAGAGAGAAGACTGAAGGAGCAGAAAGAGTTTGTGGCCCCATGAGGAGAGCAACAATACCAACCAACCAGGGCTCCCCAGGGTCTAAACCACCAGCCTGGGAGCACATAGGGAGGGACCCATGACTCCATCTGTACATGTAGGGGAGGATGGCCTTGTAGGGCATAGGTGGGAGAGGAGATCCTTGGTTCCATAAAGGTTGGACACCAAATGTGGGGGGATTTGAGGGTGAGGATATGGGAGTGGGGGGTAGGTGCAGGCACATCCTCATAGAAGCAGGAGGAGGGGGGATGGGATAGGAGGTTCCTGGGTGGTAGGGGGAATGGGAGTAAAGGGATAAAATCTGAAATGTAAATATAATATCCAATAAAAATAAATTTTAAAAAGATGTCAGATTGATAAACTCATAGTGTTCTAGAAATTTAGAAAAGCATCTAAAGACATGAGGATGGAGGATGGTAGATTAGTCCACACAGTGTACAAGGATCAGGCACTATAGTACTATACTTGGAATTTGCTATTGTACAGTAAGTGAAGTATGATGCCTGACAAAGTAATTGAGAAAATTCTACAACATTCAGTGTCTACAAATGTAAAAGAGTTGCAGCTATTCTTGGATTCCTGAAGTACTGCCAGGTTTTCACACCCCACCTTGCCATGTTGCCCAACCACTGTATAATTAATTTGATAAACAGAGGAACAATATGGAACTGGGACAGACAGGCACAAAATACTTTCAATAATGCTGAGATCAGGTTTTTTGAAATCTAAGATAATCATAGGACAGACTAAACAGCTGTGTACACCTTTACCCCATGGTGGAGAACAGATGTGAATGGGCTTATAAATAAGACACACTAGCAAGTATACTGTAAAGCCTATGGGTTTCAAGGCATAATGAAATATGCCCATGTGGACACTATTATAGAATTCTTGCAAGCACTTTCATCTAAGCCTATATATATCAAAGCCTCCTTGAAGCATCTCACACAACTCAGTTTTAAATGTGAGTACCCACAGTGCATTGACAGTGACAAGAATGGTCATTTTACAAACTACTGTGCCAAATTGGGCTGAAGAGCAACATGGTCAATGACACATCCCCATACCAAACAGTCTGACTGGGCTGTATGAATTCGTTTTCATTGTTTATTTTTATGTATATGAATGCTCTGCCTGCATGTACACCTGCATGCCAGAAGTGGGCATCAGATCCCAGTATAGATGGTTGTGAGTCACCATGTGGTTGCTGGAATTTGAACTAGAACCTCTGGAAGAGCAGCCAATGTTCTCAACTGCTGAGCCATCTCTCCAGCCCATGAATTTTTAATAGATTGTAAAAACAACAGTTCAAAAGCTTAAGTGCAAAAGACAACCTGCAGAGGTGAAAAGGGAATTGCCAGAGCTTATATATTCACTAAATCAAAACCCCCCAGGTACCAGGACTGAGTTACCTCCCTAAAAGTTGTTGGTCAGAGAGTCATGTGAGGCCCATAAAACATAAAAGCCCTTACCACTGCTGTTGGATACATGCCAGGCCTAGCTAGTAAGACTATTGGTAAAGACCATGTGGTCTCATTGTAGTGTATAGAGAACTAAAGCTGGGTTTAATGTGGAAGTTCTCTCCTTACTGGTTATCTTTCATAATGCCAGAAAGTGCTATGTGTGTTGCAGGCAGAGAACTGTATTCAAAAGTCTTACTCTTATGTGGTCCTCAGATGATAGAGTACCAAATATTGCCCCACCATGTTGTGTGGGAGAAGTAAGATCTTCCTACTGCCATGCCACATGGGCAGCTTATAAACACCTAGAGGCCTGCTAGCTGTCACACCATGAAGCATGAGCAGAGTAAGTCACCCAGAAACTCACGAGCCACATGGTCCTTATGAAATAGTAGTCGCCACAATGTGCAAGTATGTGGCGGACAAATAAGAGAAAAAGAACAGATTGAGTATTATAAAGAGAGATCAAACTGGATACATGAGAGTGGAAAGAATTAAGCTGTTATGAATTGGCATCCCAGCCACCTGAAGCCATTATGAAGTCCCAGCCCATGCTGCTGCTCGTGTCTATATCTTAGTCCATGGCCATGCAGTATCAGGGGTCAGTGTAGATGTCCATGGTTCACATTACCACTGTAGACCATGGTGACATCCATGGTTTGAACAGCCATCTGGGACCACATAGAAGTTCAAGGCCTGTGCAGAACTAGCCCCACCCTTCACTTGCTGCAGCACTCTGGAGAGTGGCCCCATCTCTAACCAATAGCAGTACTTGGAAGACTGGGCCCTGCACCTCACCCAGGCAGTACAGTGGAGCTGGCCTTGGTGGATGGAGCACAGGTGAGCCAGCTCCAGGGCATGAGAGTGGAAGATCTGACCCTAACTCTAGTCTGCCATGAGGTGGTGCTAATGCAGTCCCCCACCACCACTCACCACCGGTAGCAGTCAGGAGAGCTGGACCCAGGGTAATAAGAGCAGGAGGAGTGTGACCTGTTCAGCATAGTAGAGCTGGCCCTGGTGGCAAGGGCACAGGTGAGCTGGCTTAGAGGCCTAGCACCAGAAAGAGCTGGCACCACCATTCATCTCCCGTGAAGAAAAGTTATTTTGAAGGTGATGTTCTCCCATGACTCACCCCTCATCCCCTTTTATAGTCAGTAGAGCTGGCCTCAAGTTTATCAAAATTGGAGAGCTACCCCTGCCCTTCACTGGCTATAGCATTCAGGGGAGCAGGCCCTTCACATCACCTGGACAATACAGTGAAGCTAGCCCTAGTGGTGAAGGCACAGGAGAGACAGCACCAAGGATGTGGGGGTGAGAGTGCTGAACCTTGCACTTCACCAGCTACAGCATTTGAGAGAGTGGGGCCTGTGCCTTGACTAGGCAGCACAGAGGAGCTGGCTCTGAAGGTATGGGTGTGGAATTCCTGGTCCCAAGGAATTCGGGGCAGGAGATTTGACCCTTCCTTCAGCAACTGTCTGGATTGAGTAGCCTAGCTGGAACAGTGCTGGGGAGCTCACGTGATATTGCAGATAAGGGAGAGCCAGCATAATGACCACCTCAGCTACCGCCCAGGAACAGATTCAGGACTTTGAACTGTTGGAGTGTGTGAAAAGACTATCCCTGGTGGCCCAAATCTGCGTGATCACCATGATACAGGCCAATAACAGGATCACAGTGAGGTATCCCAATGAGGATATTCATCCAATATTTATGTGATAGAAGCCAAAGATGTCAAACAAGACCAATAACTCACTGCGATGAACATTGGCAAGTGAAGTTATATGGGCAGATGTGTACAGTGTGGGACACACTGTAACATACTACAGCTTCTGTGATGAAAAACAAAAGGGAGAAAGAGATCAAGGAAATTATTCTTAATGATACTATGACACACTCAATCAGAGCCTAGCATAATTGTCACCAGAAAGGCTTCATCCAGCAACTGATATGAACAGACAGAGACCTACAGCCAAAGATTAGGCAGAGTTCAGAGAATCCTGAGGAACAGATGAAGGAAGGGTTATAGGAGCTAGAAAAATCAAGGACACCACAAAATAAAACCCACAGAATTAATTAACCAGGCCTCATATGGGCTATTAGAGACTGATCTGACAATCTAGGCGCTTGTATGAGTCTGTACATATGTTTCAGTTGTGTAGATTGGTGATTTTGTGGAACTCCTAAAAATGGTAACAGACTGTCTCTCAGTCTTTTACCTGCATTGGGGACCTTTCTCCTCCAACTGGGTTGCTTTGTCCAGCCTTACTATGAAGGGATGTGCCTAGTCTTATTGCAACTTAATATGCCCTGTTTCAATGATATCCCTTGGAGACCTACCTTTTTCTAAAGGGTACAACTTGTGGGAGCACAAGGAGCAACCCAGCATCAGCAGTTGCTTAGCTTAGGGACTATTTCTATATTCACGCAGTAAGGTTGGAAGGCTCCACATATTTCTCTGCCGTGAGAGACCCAAGGTCCTCATTTGTAGTGCCAGAAAATCAAACTAGCCTATGACCCTTGCTTGTTCCTCTAAAGTGACTATTTTTCCTGGTAGAAAATCTTCACAGAAGAGCAACAAGAGTTTTTATCACTTACAAAAACCTAGCGAGTCTTATCAAGTGCCATCTAACACTTTTCTGATTGAGATGTCATTGCTTCATAGCTGATGAGAACTCTGAAGCAAAGAGAAGTTAACCAAGGGATATTGAGTCAGTGAGAACACAGCAGCAATGCTGCCCAGATAGCCTGGCTGAATACTTGTTACAATTCTCCCTGCAGTTCTCAGCTGTCTTCTGAGGTAATCACTGTGAACTTTCTGGCTACTAGTAGGATTCCATTGAGAATTGGGACATCAGAACTTAATCCTATAGCCTACTTCTCATATAGGCCAAACTATATTTTTCACAGCTGTTGCACCTATTGTTGCATCTGTCGTTCCCTGTTCCCAACCCAGATGTATCTGACCCCAACCAAGATGGCCATCTCAGAGCACAACTGTCCAGTGCAACTACACTAGAGGGCTGAATAAACCCCTCACATGGGTGTCATCAAATCACTGCATTATCTGAATGCATATGATCTGTATTCGAGACAACTCTGAGTAAATTAATATCTATCCTCACAGTCCATATGAATGACAGGAAATCATCTGGAGACAAAAACATGAAAAAATGAAGAAAGAGGATGCTGTGGCTGAAGGTGCTTTTAGATCTAACAGACTTTAATGTACAGCAATCTAGTCTGAAATTATTTTCTTAGTCTGTGGAAAAGAGTTTCATAGAAAAGAGTAGTGATGTTATTTGTAGTTACAGTCCTCGGGAAATGGAATAGGGATGGCAAGTATAGAGCTAAGGCCAGGCTAGATTACATTGTGAGCTGCTACCTCAATGGAAAAGAAAAATAGACAGTTGAAGGGAGAAAAACAAAGAAAGCGAGGAAGTAAAGAAGAGGGGGAAAATACATAGAAAACAAAAGGGGTAGGACTCTTTGAGTTTCCTCTCCCCACTGAGCCTCACATGAGCTGGTCCAAAGCCCCCAACAAATATATAGTAAAGGACTGTCTTGTCTAACTTCAGTAGGACAAGGTGTTCCTAATCATGGAGACACTTGAGGCCCCAGGGAGAGGGGGAGACCTGGTGTTGGAGGAACATCCTCTAGAAAACAGGAGGAGGAGGAATGGGATGAGGAACTATGGGAGAGAGTACTGGGAGGGGGCAGTGAATGAATTGTTCAATTAATTAATTAATTAATTAATTAACAAACAATGAAACAGGGAAGGTGAGGGGTAGGATATAAGAGACTTCCCCCAACCCAGTCTCAGAAAAATTTTGAGAATGTGTAGAGAGAGAAATGAGAGGAGAAAAGGAAGGTACAAAGAGCACCCTCAATTCATGGTGGGTTTCAAGGGAAGACTCACCAAAGTTATCAGGTACTCAAAAATGGAATGCAGAATCCTTAACTTGACTGGATGCTTCAGGGTAGGTGGAATTTTAATAGTGAGAAGGTTCTGGATGAAAACCCATACAAAGACTCCCAGGAAGAATGTAAGCAGCCCTCCTAGCAGCACCAGCCACAAAACAGTCATGATCCCGTTGCTCCAGAGGCCCTAGGAGCTGATGTCTTGGAGACCTTACTTCAGAACTTGTAGAAGAGCACTGGAGCTGATTTTACTGACAGCTGTCTTCACACTCTCCTTTTAAAGCATATATGACACAGTCACCTGACCAGTTTCTCAGCATTTCACCTAAGTCAGCCAACAAGATGCAGCAAGCTTTGCTCCAGAGAAACAAAAAGACTGAAAATTTTCTCCTAACCTTCCAAGAAAAATCTGAGAGTAGGACTTCTACAGAACACCACGACCATAGATTCACAGCATCCCAACAATTGTGGCTCCCAGAAAGAGATATGACATGGGTTATACAATCCTAATATCCTGACACTTCAGTTGTATGATATGGCATGTATCTGACTCAAAAGAAAAGAATCTGGCTAGGGTAAGCAAAGCATTTCACAACCCAACTCCTTGGTTCACTGCCTCCCCACTGTTTAGTGTATCAAAACAGGACACAGATATTTGCAGAGAATCTTCTAATTAAAACCATCAATTAGTGACCAGCAAGATTTCCACAGGTGAAATAAAATACTTGCCACCAAACCTGACAACCTGAGTTTTATGTGGAAGACACACATACTGGAAAGAGACAACTGAAATCCATATGATTTCCTCTGACCTGCACACATGTGCACTGATAAACAAATATTCACTTCCACACCCACGTCTCTCCCCCAAATTCCTATATAGGCATACACATAAATAAGTGTACTTTTAAGTAAAACAATAGCAACCAGCACCTGGCAGGAAGGCTCATCAGGCAAAAGCCCTTTGCCACACGAGCCTGATGAACTGAAATTAAGCCTCAGAATCCACATTAAAAAGGCAGATGTAGCAATATGCAAATCTAATTTCCATGTTCCTATCAGGATATTGGAATAGATATATGAGAATTACCAAGAAGATCATGAGCTGCTACCTGGAAATGCTCAGAAGTGGCAAAAACAAAACAAAACAAAAAAAAAAAAAACAACAAAAAAAAAACAAGAGATTGTGTGCCTCAAGACAGAGGACAGTAAGCAATGGTGGTGATTTGCCTTCTGATTTTTACGAGCATATTGTGACACATGCATCTTCACACTAACATACATGCATGATAAACAGTATGATAGCTAATATTTAAAAGAAATACAGGGTCTCTATTCACCGCCTTTGACAAACATACCTCAGTCAAAAAATAGACAAATAACTTCAATGAGAGTGATGTAAAAGTAATTCAGAGCAAATAGCACTGGGAAAGAAAAATGCAGTACTATTCCTAGCAAAATAGACTTTAAAACAAAAGTATTCATAAGAGAATATAAGATCTCTTCTTATGAGTAAGTGAACAATCTTCGATAACACATTACAATTCTAATGATGTATGCACTCAACCCAAGTGTCCCGAATTTCATAGAACCTACACCAGTATATGGCGAGCCTCATATTAACCACAATACAGTAGTAATAGGTTATTTCAATACTCCACACTGACCAATAAACAGGTCATCTATAGCAAAAATAAATGCAGAAATATCAGAGTTAAAAGACATCTTACAGGAGAGAGACGAGATGAGAGAGAAGGGGACATGGAGGCTGATATTCGCTTGCCTGTAGCAGTCAAAGGTAGTTGATATATCTAGGTTGGGTATTGGGTTACACTTCTGATTATATGGGCATCTTGTTATTGAGCATTACCAAACTTATAGAGCCATTGATTAATCTGAAAAAGACATCTTACGCCTACAGAACATTGCACTAGAGCACTGCAGAATGTATTATCTTTTCTTCAGCCCATATAGCTTTCTCTTAAGTACATTCAGAATATATTATTATTATTATTATTATTATTATTATTATTATTATTATTAGAAAGAAAGCAAGTTTTAACAATGACAGGAAAATGATGTAACTTCTTATATTCTATCTATCTGACCACAACTTTAAAAAGCTAGAAAACAACAACAAGAACAACCACAGAAAGCACACAAATTCATAGAGATTAAACAACACACCACAGAATGGTGAAGAGATTGTTGATGAAATTGAAAACTAAATTTTTTTAATTTCCTAAAATTTAATAAAAATGAAAGTACAACATACTAATAGGATTCATAACGTTCTGGAGTTAAGGCTAAAAATGAGAATTGAAAACAATTCTATGCAGCAAAGGAAACTGTTATTTGATTGAAGAGACAAACTATAGAATAGGAAAGAATCTTAATCAGCTATCCATTTGACTAATAATTCACATCTATCATACAAAGAACCCAAAATACTAAACTTTAAATCGATTTTTCTGCTAAAAAAGAGAATGAAGATTCTCAAATAAAAAGGGTAGTTTTTTAATATTAAAAACCTTTACTCACCATAAAATAAAATATCATTTTTAAATTTTTAAATGTATTTTGTGTTTATGAGTCTGAGGGTATGTTTGTGCAGCACACACATGCCTGGTGGTGAAAAAAGCCCTTGTATGGCTTAGAAATGGAGTTAGTAACAATTGTGAGCCTTCATGCAGGTTCTAGGAATATGGGTCCTCTGAAAGAGCATCCAGTGCTCTTAATTACTGAGCCAGTTCTCCAGTCACATGAAATGCAATTCTATATCACCTCAGTTAGAGTGGATGCCACCATGAAAGCAACAAATGCTGGTGAGGATGTAGAAACATGGGGATTCTTACCTTCTGTTGGTGTGCGAGTGTGCAGACTGTTCTTAAGTCTACTTGACCCACAAATGTGTTATCTGAGGGGAGGGATCCTTGGTAAAGATGATGCCACCACAATATCTAGCTGTAAATTGTTTTCTAAATTAGTGACTTGTGGGGAAAAAAAGGCTTGGGGATCCCGAGGTTCCTCCTGCCATGCTGTGGGTAGTCGGCTGGGAACGCTCTGGGTTTCTCCAGCTGGAAGTTGGGCCCGGCTGTTCATTAACTAAAAGTCTCTCCCTGGCTCCTCACGGTTCCTCATAGCGGCGCAGCCCCGACACACGAGGAAGCCCTTGGGTTTCCAAAACCGGTTTATTCACATGGCGGATCGTGGACAGATCTGGATGCATACCCCCTCAAACCCAGGATCGACCTGAGTTAAAAAGGGGAGGGGAGAAGGGGGAGGGGCTGGGGAGGAATGTTTAATCGGCTCCACTTCTGGCCTTCAGGTACCTCATTAGTATGTAAATCTCTCTAGGGCCTGTTCGCTCCCTCCACCTGTGTACATGACTGAAGGGTGGAGGTGGAATGGAGATTAGACCTCGTGTTTGGCCCAACAGTGACTGATGGGGGAGGACCCAGCCCTTTGCTGGTGGTGCTATCCCTGGTGTGGTCCTGGGTTCTGTAAGAAAGTAGGCTGAACAAGCCAGGGAAACAATCTAGTAAGTAGCATCCTTCCATGGCCTCTCCATCAGCTCCTGCCTCCAGATTCCTGCCATGTTTGAGTTACTGTTCAGGATTCTGAGCCACAACAAGACATCTGAGATGAAAGAATAGTTCATTTTCTTGATCAAACTACCTCAAAAAACGTCTGTGATCTGTGGTGATGACAGAGGCCATGTTGGTGTCAGTGGTCTATGAAGCTACTGAGGACCACACCAACGTCCAGGATCCCTGCTTCTACTGCAGACCATGTTGATGTGTGTGGTCTGTGCTGCAACCAGAAGTCATGTGAATATCCATCATCTGAGCTCTGGTCATAACCCATTTGGAAGTCCATTATCAATGTGCCACTGGATCTTATGAGCAAGGGAGCTTTTTTGAAGCTGTATTGGTGAGTACAGACTCATAAGTAAACTGAGAGACATTGAAGGCTTTTTGACAATGCGTCCCTCACCCACCAAAGAGAGAGAGATGGATGGAGAGCGGGTACAGGAAGAGAGAGAGAGAGGATACAGTCAAGACAGGAAGCTATTGAGAATGTTCTAAATCATGAAAAATATTCTGAAATGTACCTCATTACAGTTTATGGCTTCTGATACGATGGGATTATGGAAGGACTCAGTTGTATTTCATGGACTGGCCTCTTTGAGTTTGAAAATGCTCCAATGAATGTATGAGCAACACAAATTGGACTTGGTGGATTTTTTTCTTGTCAGAAGATGGACCTTGGAGGAATCAGAAGCTATTGTTATTTAGGTACATTGTATGACATTCCCAAATAATTCATTAGAAAATATCATGTTGTAAAAAGAGAGAAATAAAAAAATTTTAAAGATGAAATTATGTGATTTGCAGGTAAGTGCGTGGGACTAGAAAATATTGTAAATGAAGTAACATGGTCTCAGAAATATAAACACTTCTCTCCCATATGTAAGTCATGACTTATTAAAAAAGGGGCTCATAAGAGAGCAAACTCAGAGCCTGTAAAAGCAAAAGCAGGACAACACCTGTGCCAAGAAAAGCAGTGGAATAAATATTGAAAAAGTTGAAGTGGAAAAAAAGTTTGGGATGTGGAAAAGAAAAGTGGTAGGGAAAGTCAACCAAAACTAAAGATATATCACAAGGTCATTGTGGTGTGACATTCTTTTTTTAAAGATTTATTTATTTTTATTTATATGAATACACTGTCGCTGTCTTCAGATACACCAGAAGAGGGCATCAGACCCCATTACTGATGGTTGTAAGCTACCATGTGGTTGCTGGGAATTGAACTCAGGACCTCTGGAAGAGCAGTTATCTTACAACTGAGCCATCTCTCCAGCAATGATGTGACATTCTTGATAAGTCAATTTAAATTATTTTTATAAAATAAATATTTGAATGGAGGTATGCTGCATGGGAGAAAAGACCTGCTCCAAGGTAACATGAAGATATCATCGTGGTGGGTACCAGGGCAAATTGGTACACATGGTGGGTCTCCACTTCTCTGAGGAAAAGAGAAGATGATAATGAGACAAGAAATTTGTGAGGGTAGGACTGGGAGGAGATGGTCTACAATTGAGATGTAATGTAAATAAATAAATAAATTCATGGAAAAAATAAATAAAACTGAAGTCTGCTATAGACCACTAAAGATGGTTGGAATTGAATGGTGACTATACATCCCCTATTCTCTATTGGTTTATTTATGCAAAAGAACTAATGCAAACAGTCTTCCCCCAAGAACATCTAGAAGGAATCCAGTCATCAAAAACCACCCTGGACTCCAAAATGCAAGGAAAATCATATGTGGTTGTTCATTCATTCATTTGTTTGTTTGTTTGTTTGCTTGCTTGCTTGCTTGTTTACATATCAAAATGCTGCCTTCTCCCAGTCCTCTCTCACATAGTCCCTCACCCACCCCCTTCCATTCTCCTCTGAGAGTGTGGAGCCCCCATCTAGAGTTTCCCCACACCCTGGCACATCAAGTGTCTGCAGGTTTAGGTGCATCCTCTCCCACTGAGTCTAGACAAGGCAGCCCTGTTAGAGACCATATTCCACAGTCAGACTACAGATTTAGGAACAGCCCCACCTCCATTTGTTGGGGGACCCACATGGAGGCTGATTTGCATGTCTGCTACATATGTGCCAGGCATCTAAGTCCAATCTGTATATGCTCTTTGGTTTGTGTCTCAGTCTCTGAGAGCTCCCAGGGGTCCAGGTTACTTGACTTTGTTGGTCTTCCTGTGGAATTCTTATCCCCTTCTGGGCCCTCTACTCTTCCAGAAGAGTTTCTAAGTCCCATCCAATGTTTGGCTCTGTATCTCTGTAACTGTTTCAGTCAGCTGCTATGTGGAGCCTCTTAGAGAAAAGTTATGCTAGGCTCCTGTCTGCAATCATAACAGAGTATCATTAATAGCATCACACATTGGTGTTTGCCCATGGGATAGGTCTCAAGTTGGCCAGTTGTTGATTGGCCATTCCCTCAGCTTCTGTTCCATCTTTCTCCTTTGTTGGGAGCCGACTTTAGCAGAAAGCGGCTAGATCAACTTTGCAGCCATCTGGAACCATATACCCTGATGAAAGATTTGGTTTTCAATAGCCTACAACAGCTAAAGCACACTCTGATATCCCACATATTTTGTGTTGCTGTTTACTGGCCCCAGCTGCAAGGTGCACGTGGTGGCCACGCCTGCAAGGTATTGCAGTTCACGTGCTGTCCACGTGCTATCTACACCATACATGCTTATAAGGCGCATGTGCTATCCACGCCTGCAAGGCATTGCGGTGCACGTGCTGTCCACGCTATAGACGCCTGTAAGGCTTACGTCATATCAACACCTGCAAGGCACATGGTATCCACGCGCCTACAAGGCACGTGGCAAAAGCCTATAAATAGCTCAGAATTCCCTTCAATAAAAGAGACTTGATCAGAATCTCTGTCTTGTCTCCATTCTTCGCGTCTCTTCCCCTTTATCCCCACTCTCTCTCTCTCTCTCTCTCTCTCTCTCTCTCGCTAGACCCTGACCCTCGGACCGGAACGGGCAGTACGGGCTGCAACAGTTTGGCGTCCAACATCTGGCTCCAGTTAGCGCAACACTCCATGCCCCACCATAGACAGCTGGATATGGACAAGCTTTGACAAGTGGATTAAAAGTACTCTTCTGATATCCAAAGGGTCACAGCTCCACCCTCCCAGATAAGCTTTCAGTTTACTAGAGCACTGTCCCAAGGTCATATTCTCTGAATGTTCTCACTCATCCATGTATATTATAGTGGTATCAACCTTTGTTTTGCTTTAAAGATTTATTTATTTGTTTGTTTGTTTGTTTGTTTGTTTCATGTATATGAGTACACCATTGCTCTCTTCAGACACACCAGAAAAGGGCATCAGACCCCATTGCAGATGGTTGTGAGCCACCATGTGGTTGCTGGGAATTGAACTCAGGATCACTGGAAGAGCAGTCAGTGCTCTTAACCACTGAGCCATCTCTCCAGCCCGGTATCAACCTTTGTATGTCCTATACCCTTGAGAATTTTTTTAAATTTGTGAATGAATATGGGTGTATAGGTAGGAGTGAATCTGTGTCACACATGTATGGAAATCAGAAGACAGTGTCAACCACTCTGTATATGAGGTTACAGAGGGTTGTGACCTGCCTCTCTTGGTGTTGGAAACCAAAGTCAAGTTCTCTGTAAGAGTAGCAATTATTCTAATCCACATATTCTTAGAGTTCTTCTCAAAATCTGGTGATAGATTCCAGTTAAGTATGGATGTGGAATGCACACCTAAACTCATTCATAGACTGTTTTGAAGACTGTAGAACATTCAGGATGTGTGATCTGAATGGCAGAATTAAAGAGGTAAAAATAGGCCTTTGTTCTTCTCCTCTTCTTACTCCTTTTCTTCCTCTCAGTACTCCTCCCACCTTAGCTCCTCCTGCACATCACCCTTCCTGTTAAAAGGAAACTTTTTTCTCAAAATACAATTAGAGCATAATTATGCCAATTTGTACCAGTGAGGTACAAGATAGTCCTAATACCCAGTCCATCCTTTTGTTGACCTATCAGCACCTCTGTCATCTCTCCTAACTAAAACATTTAGTTCTGAACCTGGCTTTAGGATGAATGTCAGCTGACGACCATACACTCAGATCTTTTCTCTCAAGGTAAATAGCTATAAGTTTTCAACCCCGTCAGAAATCCAGAATGACTGAGTTGACTATAATTGTGGGAAGCACAAAGCATAGCTTCTAAAACTTAGCCAATTTATAGAGACCTCTGAACACCTGGACACTCGCTCTAGGTTGGGTAGTGGGTTACACCTCTGATTGAACAATACCAAACTTATAAAGCCTATGATTAACATTTTTTTAAAAAATGTATAAATGCAAAAAGGAAAAGGGGGCATGGGATAGGGGTTTTCTAAGGGGGGGAATGGGGAAAGGGGATGGCATCTGAAGTGTAAATGAAAGATCTAATAAAAAATATATATATAATAAAATAAAAAAAAAAGAAAATAAAAAAAATAGGCCTTTGTCTGCCTTTGATTCACATCTGCATTCTCTGCTTCCTTATCTTTAAAAAGTTGGACAAAACTTCCAGACACTCAGTAATGAACTCAATTGATATCCTCAACAATGAGCTGAAATTCCACTGGGACAATGAGCCAAAATTAGCCTTTCCTTTTTAACCCTGCTCTGTTGAGTATTCTGTCAAAGTAAGAAAAAAGGAAATAATAGGAAAATTGGTGCCAAAGAAGGAGGGTCATTGCTATGATTGAACCTGAGAAGGAGCTGTTAGAACTTTGAAACTGGTGTATAGGATAATTTGAATGAGTTAATATGGTATAGGTCACAAAATTGCATAATGCTGTCATTAAAAAAGTTAAAGAAAACTTAGTGGATAATTTAATACTGCTAGAAGTTGAGATGTGAATATTGTATACTTACTTCCTGTTACTGTGATGGAATGCCATAACCAAAAACAACTTAAAGATTGAAGTGTTTCTTTGGGCAAATGGTTCCACAGGGAAGACTCCACAGTCATGGGAGAGGCATGATAGCAGCTCGATAGAACAGGAAGCTGAGAAGTCATATCTTCAACTGCAAGCACAAAGCACAGAGAATGAACTAGAATCAGGGTGGAGCTATGGATTCTCAAAGCCCTCACCAAGTGATGTACTTCCTTCCTGCAAGGCTGCAATACTTCTTTATAAACAAACTTCTTCTGGTGGTTTGAATAGCTTGGCACTATTTGGCGATGTGGCCTTATTGGAGGAAGTGTATCACTGTGGACATGGGCTTTAAGACCTTCTTCCTACCTGACTGGAAGCTAGTCTTCTCCTGTCTGCTTTTGGGTGAAGATGTAGAACTCCTGGTTTCTCGAGCCCCACATTCTGCTTGGATGCTGCCAGGTTCCCACCTTGATGATAATGGACTGAACCTCTAAACCTTTGAGCCAACCCCAATTAAATATTGTCCTTTATAAGAGCTGCCTTCATTAGGGTACCTCTTCACAGCAGTAAAAGCCAAACTAAGAGTCTCCCTAAACACCACCACTAACTGCAGAACAACTATTTAAATATTCAAGCCTATAGGTGATATTTCCCATTCACATCACTCCAAATACCAACAGAAATGTGAATAGTAGATAATGTGGCCTTGTGGGTTCAGGTAAGAACAGAAATACTATTGAGAACTGGACTAGAGGCCATTGACATTAGAAACTTGCAAATAATGTGCCTACATTCTGACAAAGCCCTAAAAATCTGAGTGAGGTAGAATTTAAAAGCAATGGCTTGCTTACTTTGGTGGAATATAATGGAGTGAATGAAGTCCTGAGTGAATGGCTTTGGTCATGTCAAGGACCAAAGCCTCAAGTAATGGAACTGGCAAAGCTTTTTCTCCATGGTGAGTCATTGGAATGGCAAAGCCTTTCTCTAGTCCAAGTACAAATTTTGATATTGTGTGTGGAAAAGGCTTATGGTAGTGATCCTCCTTGGATGTTTATAGCGTGAAGAGCACTCCTCGTCAGAGATTGCTCCTATCTACTTTAGCTAAACCTGACTCCTTGTACAGGTGCATGTAATAACTCCACCTCACTATTGTACTGTATGTAATCAATTTATAGAGCTTCCAGTGTGCTGCAGCTTCTCTAGCAGATGGCCTAGACCACCCAACCAATAAGTTATAGTCTCAGTGCCTACCTTTTATATATTCTTTTATGACCTCAGACAGGTCAAATCATGGAGCTGTGCAAAACACAAAAGCAGAGGCTATGGCAAGGCAACATAGAATTAAGGTTGCTATTCAACATAGTTATTGTTCACTGCTTTTAGCCAAGTTTACAGTGAAGTTTGAAAGCTAAATATTAGAAAGACTTCAAAAACATACAAGAAAAGACTTGTATTACCAAGCAGGTTAATACCATGAAAGGGAATATATAATTCTACTATGTAACAATAAAAAAGATGTGTTGACAGCAAAAATACTCCTACTAAAGGATCTGGGATCTGAAAGCATTTTGGAAAGTCTATGCTTTACAAAGAGATGAACAAATAAGTGATGGGCTTGAAATAATTAGAGAAGTACTATTCTTGGCTCAACTGCCCAGCCACTTTCAATCTGCTGCAGGTATGGTTCTTTGAGGCCAAACTACTTGAGCTGGCAGCAGAATTCAGACTCATCCATATGGTGTTTTTTATAAGAAGCAATCAGAATGCAGAATTTATATGACAGTGGAGGATTGCACCAAGTGTCTGTAGAAAGACCCCTGAAGATACAATATGTGTGTACAGAGTCTTTAAATGGACCTTCAAAGTAAAATCTAAGTTGTAATGAACAGGCTAAAATATTTCCAATAACAGAAACTTCACACATCTTTCAAAGAGAGATGCAGGATAAAGTAGTCTTCTCAAGAAACAGTCCACATATACTATGTGTGTCAAAACTATGGAAGCAGCGCTTTCCAAGCCAATTGAGGCTCACATAACAGCATCATTTGCTCCAGACAACAGATCAGGAAATGTAGAATTTGTCACTTACCCTTGTGAGTTTCAGCTTTACTTTAGTTCAATATAGCTTAACAGTCTGCATTCTGATTATTTTTAATGAAAGTGAAGACTATGTACCATTTCTATTGGAAAGATGTAACTCTTTTTTAATTTATACAGATGTGTGTCTCAGAGATTGCTTTGAATCTCAGTAGAAACTTTGAATTTAGGGACTTTTGAATACTTTGGAGACTGTTAAGACTGAAGAGAAACATTGCACAACTTTTTATCCAAACTACTGACATATCACACATGAATAATCATGTCTTCTTGTGCTCATGGAACCCCAATCCAATTGTGTGTGACAAATCTGGACCTTATTCCAAGGATCCAAAAACTAAATGGTGTTTTGTTTGCTACAGGCCAGATGGCACCTTACCTTCAACTTCCATCTTAACATTTTGTGGCTTTCCACATGAGCTTCTCCAAATCAGTTTGTTCTTTCTCATGTCATACACTTGTCTACCATTATATCAACCTCAGAGGTAATGGAGCTGATCCCAGTGAGGTACATTTACATAGATGAACGTTGGCAAATCATTACTTTTATGATCTGGATAACAGTGGATTGAGAACCTTTGTAACACTGGAGATGACAAATGGACTCATCACCTTTCTCAATAAGACACACATTTACTATATACCAGGTGGCTTCAAGTGCTCCCAATATAGCTGGGGTTATGAGGATTCATTTCATGTTAGATAGAGATCTAAGAAAAGAATTCTAATAAATGTGATTTCAGAGAAAAATTATGGCACTCAGAGTTGACTTATCCCTCTAACTCACTACACATAGCCTCTTGCCTTGTCTTGTCTCCTTTTTTCTTTTAACTCTCACTAAAATTTTAAAGAATTCTGGTTAAGAGTAGATACTTTGGAAGAGTTTCATTGAAAATTATTTCTCTGGGTGGATAGAAGTGATGTGAGTGAAGCTGTGAACAGTAACCTTCTGGGAATGTTGTCATAGCTGAGTTATTTCCTGTACTTCTTCTACTTATCCAGAGGTATAACTGTACCTGTCAATGTGGAATGTCTCAAAGAGAGGTCAATGGCCAGGTATTTACAAATACACATAAACATCATGTCTCTAGTAAGGAATAGCATTTTTTGCTTTGCTGATATGACAGTAACTGAAAATTGGTGAAATTCACAACACAGTAAATTAGGACTTGATCCTGGATCCAAAGTAGACTCAGGATGCTGGTTAAGACATGGATGTCAGTGGTCAAAGCCCAACCTCTAATACTCTCTCTACAGAGCACTGCCCAAGAGAGATCTACCTAAACATTTTCAGGTTCTTCAGGAAGTAGATGGAAGAATTAAGGAAATCTTTGACAAGGACAAGATGATGGAAGACAAGAATGTACAATACCTGAAACAGAAAAGGCAAACATAGCATGCTTCTTTGCAAAGAAGTCACTGGAGGTTATTTCAATCATTATCCTCTATATTCAAAAAGAGTTGAATCAAATATTGAGGAAAGTATACAATAATTGTGACCACTTGCCACTAAAACAACTCTAGCTCTTCAAGTTTTAGTCCCATCCAAAAGTGTTTCAAACAATTTGTAATAAATTGTCCTTGCAATATGAGGCCAGAAAAGGGAAACTGTCCTGATGACTTACCAAGCAAAGAAACTCTAGCCTGGTTTAGAAGGAACACTATAATACTTGTCATAAACATAGTTTTATATGAAGGTCTGCTGACACTGTAATACACTCTTTTGTGATTAGATTAAAAAGCTATTGTGTTCATTTTATGAGCCAGCTGGGAAGCATATTTCTATGTTTGTTGTCCTCTTGGTTTGCAACATTAAACCCAACAGACTCTCACTAGTCGATCTTTCCTGCCTGCTCTTACCAGAGAGAAGTGTTAGTGGTAGTGTCAGCAGAGGCTGCAGAATTACAGTTGATCTTAGTCTTAACAGTGAAAGAGCTACAAAGGATGGTTAGAAAGTGGTGATGACTTGGCCACAGAAGAAGCCAGAAGCTTTGTGAACATTGGTAGTACAGTCACAGTGACTATCCAGTAGAGGGTTAAAATAAATATGGCAAGAACCAGAGATGGGTTGTCTCCCTGTAAGTTATTAGCCAGTAAGGCATGTATAGGCCCATAAAACATAAAGCTTCTTGCCACTGCTGTTAGATGCATGCCAGGATAGTATCTGGCATGTAAGATTATTACTAAAGACACCACATGGTCTGATTATAGACTATGGCAATAACCAGGAAGAAATGAATACTGAGCAAAGGTGAAAAGACATTAATGGCTATCCTTCATAGTGCCAGAAAGTGTCATATAGGCTGATGTGGTAGAACATTCACAAACATCCTTCTTCTGGTAGTGTCCCTGCATGCTACAGTACCAAGCACCAGGTAACATGTGCCTGCTTGTGAAACAGTGACACGACTATTGTGGGAAAATCAAGAGCATGTAAGCCTCACTCCACAAGAATTTATGTCAGGCACTGTAATACACTAATTGGGGAGACCATAATTGCCAGAGGGAACACCCCTGGTACTGTTTTATTAGATAAATATGACATGCTTATCAAACTGCCTTCTGAGCATGTGTGTGAAATACTGTCAATCACTGATTATCTGTCAACTTCGTAAGTTCCTTTCACAATTACTGGTGTATCACAGAGAACCAACAACTACCAATGAAACTCCTGAGAATAAGTATGAAACCTCAATGATTAGCCCTAATGTACATCTACAATCAACCCCCCTAAGGCTTGACAACTTTTGATGAAGAAGAACACAGGAAGAAAGTAAGGAGAAAAAAGAGAATGAGATCAAGTGTTATAAAGTCGTTCCTTTTTTATGAAAACATTCCTGTACAAGAGGGAGGAAGGGACTCGTGAGTCTTAAGAAATTAAAAAAAAAATAAAACATAGCAAAATATCATATTTATAAAATATGTGAGACTGGAAGGATTTCCAGAAGCAAGAATGTGTTATTAGAGGAGGGAAATCTAAACCCAAGTACAAAATTGAAATTCTAAGGCCTGTGAAACTGCAGAAGGCTCCAAACAACTTGAATATCCTAGCTCAGAAGTCATGTCCTTGAGAAAACATACACTTGTCTTCTTCTTCATAGAGGTGGCTGTTTCTTCTTGGAAACCATCACTGTACCTCCCAGAATCCATTAGAAAGCACTTAAGATGCAACTTCAAGAGTGGAATTGCTGAAGTCTCCCTTCCACAGACCCAACGTTGTCTTGTTACAGTAACCTCATGCATGTCACTCAACTCTTATAATCCACCTCTAGAATAATTGATACACAACTTTTCAAGACTGTTGAACAATGCAATGTCATATATGAAACTTTCAAGGAATAAATCTTTTGTTTTGCTGTTGAGGCCATAAGAAAAGGCTAAGCTACTCATTTGGGGACCACATAATATTTGCAAGCTATACTTTCTTGACTATAAAATTATTGTCTGTCATTTCTCTGTTTGGGTACATGTGCACATTAACCATATAGGTTAATATGTGCTTGCCATCCTCATAGGCTGCGTACCTAGGGTATTTGAGATACAGAGATCAGGAAGGGTCTCTCACACAAAACACCCTGCAGATTCAACCCTACCATGTATACCATCTATACCATGTAAGAGTACATGTAGAAATCCAGCATCAGCAGGTGCTTAGCAGAGGGACTATTTTAAAGTGAAGCAGTAAGGTTAAAAAGATCTATATGGTTTTGTGCTTTGGAAGACCCAGACCCTCATTATTAGTGCAGGAGCTTAAATTAGCCAGTGACCTTTAACCTTGCTTATTACTCTAAAGTGATTCGTGTTCCTGGTGTACAATTTTCATAGAAAGTAATATGTTTTACCCACTTATCAATTATATGTCTTATCAAGTGCTAATCTAGTGATTCGAACTTGAGATAAGAACTTTGAGGCATAAAGACATTAACCAATGAGCTCTTGAGTCAGTGAGAATACAGCAACAATTCTAACCAAACAGCCTGTATCAACATTTGTTGTGGGGAGCCGACAGAAGGCGGCTATCATCCTTGCAGCCATCTTGAGCCATATACCCTGACAAGAGACTTGATTACATTAGCCTATAACAGCTGAGCACACTCTGATAACATCTTGTTTTAGATACCCAGGATTTTCCCTTGGGTGTGAGACTTAAAAGTGTGTGACTTAAGGGCCTGACTTAGAGATCAGATTTAGAGACAAGACCTAAGGGCATGATTAAAGGCATGACTTAGAGGCATAGCTTAGAAGTGAGACATATAAAAGGTGAGAGGCAGACAGAAGAGAGTAACAGAGAATCAGACACTTCAGAGAGTACAACTTGGGAGTAGGAATTAGACATTACAACTCCAGACATTACATTACATTACTCTAGACATTACATTACTCCAAGTACAACTTGGAGTACCACTTGGAGTTAGTGAGTAGGTTTTTAGGTATTAGGCACCTGGCACTTGGCAGAAGAACTTGGAATTAGACATTAGGCACTTAGCACTTGGAAGAAGTAACTTGGAACTTGGAGGCACTAGGGACTAGGAACTAGGGACTAGGAACTCAAGACTTGGGACTTGGAGAGAAGAAGAGAGACTGAAGAATAAATGGGATTGAATCACACTCTGTCTGGTCTCCATTTTTCGAGTCAGTCCTCACTCTCTCTTGCTGAACCCTGACCCGCGGACTGAGGCAGCTTGGGCCAGTGCGGGCTCTAACACTTAGTCCCCAAGGCTTTTGGCAGTGCAGTTTCCAACATTGGTAGAGCGGTCCGAGACACTTTGGCCCCCAAACGTGGGGCAGAGCAGCTCAGGCCACAACAATTTGTCACCTTTTCTTTTTGTACTGAAAGACCCCTGCAGGGAGACCCTCACTCAAGTCCAGACTGGTGCGCACCCAATGACACATGAAAGACCTTCTTGATGCAACAGCAGAGGCAGTTTAATAGGGAGGGCCCTCAGGTCGAACTGTATCTCACGCAGGAGAAGGCATGTTTGACCCAGAACCCAGGAAACTGGGGATATTTATAGCCAGGGGTTGGGGAAGGCTGGAAATTTTGGCACGGTTACATATGATTGGATATTTCAAACATCAGCAATTTACATAAGCAATCATTTGAGCTGGCAGGAAGTTGGGTTGGCAGGATGACTAGCTATTTTTAACTACGTGCCTGTACATGCCCCGACATGTCCTTGCATGTCTTTGTGACCAAGAAACCTCAGACCTCCCAGAAGGGAGAGAGAGGAAAAACACCAGATGGCCCATTACTCACTTGGGCTTGTATGGACTTGTCTGGGGCATGTCCCTTTATTTTTGGTCATCCTGTCCCTGGTGGGTCTAGATATTTTCATTATAACTATTTGATCATAGTGTAGGTGGTCTTTGCTGACCATGAGTTTTTATAGTTGTTTTAATGTTGGTTTCAAAAATTTTGTTCTCACAGTACTTCCTCCTCAGCTGTTCTCTGAGGTAATCCCTATGACCTTCCTGACAACTACCAGATTTCTACTATGATTTGGGACAACAGGTTTCATTCCAATTGCCTACTTCTCTTATGAGGCCAAATTATGTCTCCAACATCTGCTGTACCTATTAGCATATTCTGATCCTTGCCCCCAATGTCCAGCCCAGATGGCCAACTCAAAGCATCACTATACAGTGCAGCAAATATGCTAAAGGACTGGGTAAATCCATCACATGGGTGTCATCACAGATTGCCTGCTCTGCGTTCAGGACAAAGCTTAGTAACATCATCTCTATCCTCACAGTCTTGTGTGGATGGAAGGAATAAGCCAGAGACAAGGACACAGAAACAAGGGAGGAGGAGGCTGTGGCTGAAGGTGGTTTCAGATCTAACAGGCTTTAGTGGGCAACATCTAAGTCTGAAATAAATTCTTTGGTCCTCAAAAATACTTCATAGACAAGATTAGTGATATAACCTGTAATTTAAGTCCTCAGGACATGGAGTAGGGTATGACCACTTCAGGGCCAGAGCCAGGCTACATTGTAAAATGATATAAAGAAAAAAAGGAAAAGAGGAGAAGGAAATGCATAGAAAATAAAATGGGGGAGGAAAAGAGATGGGGAAGATAAGAGGTAGGATACAAGAGACTTCCCTTTTGAGAATCTAGCGAAGAAAGAAATGAGAAGAAAATCTTGGTTTTTTTTTTTTTTATTTAATCTATTTTTACAGTCCAGATTTTATCCCCCTCCCAGTCCACCCTCTGACTGTTCCACATCTCATACCTCCTCCCTCCCCATGCCATCTCCACAAGGATGCCCCCAGCCCCCAGCCCCCAGCCTCCACACCACCAGACCTCCCCACTCCTCAGGCTTTGAGTCTCTTGAGGGTTAGCTGCATCCTCGCTGACTGAGTCCAGACCCAGCAGTCCTCTGCTGTATATGTGTTGGGAGCCTCATACCAGCTGATGATGTATGCTGCATGGTTGGTGGTCCAGTGTCTAAGAGATCTCGGGAGTCCAGGTTAGTTGAGACTGTTGGTTCTCCTACAAGGTTGCCCTGCTCTTCAGCTTCTTCCAACTTTTTTCTAACTCAACCACAAGAGTCAGCAGCTTCTGTCCATTGGCTGGGTGTAAATATATCCATCTGACTCTTTCAGCTGTTTGTTCAGTCTTTCAGAGGGCAATCATGATAGGCCCCTTTTTGTAAGCACTCCATAGCCTCAGTAATAGTGTCAGACGTTGGGGCCTCCCCTTGAGCTGGGTCCTACTTTTGGCCTGTCATTAGACCTCCTTTTTCTCGGGCTCTTCATTTTTGTCCCTGCAGTTCTTTCAGACAGGAACAATAATGGGTCAGAGTTTTTGACTGTGAGATGGCAACTCCATCCCTCACTTGATGCACTGTCTTTCTGCTGGAGGTGGGCTCTACAAGTTCCTTTTCCTCACTGTAAGGCTTTTCATAAGGTTCCTCTCTTTGAGTACTGTGAGTCTCTCACTTAGACCAACATAGAAAAGACTGCTATTAAGCTACGGCCCATTGACTAAGATAAGAATCAATCTCTAGTTTCTTTAAGACACTCCAACTTTCACTGATTTATCTACCACCAGATGTCATTATAAAAACATGTGCAAAGTCCTACCTTTGCTGAGGACCTTCCTCCTCACCATACATGAAATTCCTTACCCAGACTTCCACATACTGCACCTCCTCCGTGGTAGAAAATGATGCCTTTCAAAAGTTTGGAAGATACTTCTTTGGGCTTGAACAGCCTCACAGGGACTGTTCTGAAATGCATATCAGTCACCATCACATTAGGATTCTTCTTTATCAGCATTAGGCCTTGGAAAACCTGTAAAAACCTGGGCATGGTGCAAGTTCTGTTTCTTTAATATGGTTCCCTGTAGTAGGCAACAAAAAAAAAAAAGTGAGGCATGGGAGAGTATGAGGTGGGTGTGCAGATGCTGAAGACACTAAGCTGACTCAGGTGTGTTCCCAATTTCTCACCTGCTTCATACATTTGCAAAAAGGTCATGAGGATATAAATGTCTGTGAATGCTTTTCAGATAAGAAAGAGCATCCAAACTTTTCTTCCCTAAAAGTCCTGATTGAGAATGATGGTGCCACTATGATTGACATGCTGGCCTCCATCAAAGCTCACATTCAAATTTCATTGCTACTGTCAGTGTTAACAGATGGGAAATGTTAGCAGAAATGATGTAGTATCTTCATGTGTCAAGTTCTTATCGGGTGACTGGGATAAAGATCTTCATAATAGGCTCCTGAGAAGTGGGAGCAGCTAGATTTCCTGTCTTATGAATGCAGGCACCCTTGCTTTTGTACTAACATGTGACACAGATGGTCCATTTTTGCTATCATTGATCAAAGGCTTCCCAAAATGCAAGAATGGATACAGCCATTCTTCCATGGCCCAGGCTAAAACAACCAGTTTGAGGTGGCCCCACCAAGCCTACAAAGATGAGAAAGTGGACAGAGACCCCATGGAAGTGCCTCAGAATGAGAGAGTCAAATAATTAAGATAAATGAGCAAACATTTTTCATGCAATTAGACCTTGTTCATGTATATTCTTTAGTGTTTTAGTGTTCCCTTTGCTCCTGAATTTCAAGGCCAAATTCCATTCACCCATAACCATCAACAATGGACCTTGAGAATTATACCCCAGAATAACCTTAATACTCTCACTTTTTCTCATCAAATGATGACACAGGGCCATTCTTTATTATTCTCCCCATTGTCTGTTAAAACAATCCATTGTATAGATGACAGACAGATAATCCTTTAGTGATCTACAAATTTACAAAGGCATCTAAATGGCACACATGTACACCTAAGGACATGGGGATGGAGGATGAGAGATCAATCCACACAGGGTGCAAGGACCACAGTAAGGCAAGTATGATGCCTAACAAAGTAATTGAGAAAAATCATATAATACCCAGTTTCTACAAATGTAAAAGAAAATTCCATGTCAAGAAAATAAATATGAAAGTTGCTATAAAGTATGTCACATAACTCTGTTGTAAGTGTGGGCACAGGTGAGAATTGACAGTTGATAAGAAGAGTCACGTCACAAACTGATGTGCCAATCTAGGTTGAATGCAAGCCTGTTCTACAACACTTCCACCTACCATACCATTTAACTGGGATGGGAAATTTTTAATATATTATTAGAGCAACGGTTATAGAGCTTAAGAACAAGAAATAACCTGCAGGGGTGAAAAGGGCACTCCCAAAGGCCATAAGTTCATTAATTAAAACCACCAGGTGCTAGAAATAGATTGCCTGTCTTCAATTTGTTAACCTGAGCAGCACATGGGGACCCATAAAACATCAAGGAGCTTGCCGCTGCCTAGATACATGCCACTGGATACATGCCAGGCCTAGATAATAAGACAATTGCTATAGACACCATGTAGTCTGATTGCAGTACATGGAGAAATAAAGCTGGCATAAAGGTAGAAGTTCCCTCCTTGATGGATATGTTTCATAGTGCCAGAAGGCTGCTGGAGAGAACTGTCAGTAAAATCCATTATTAGGTACAGTCCCTGAATACTGCAGTACCAAATGCCAACCAAAGTATGCATGATTGTGAAGTTGTGGCATGAGTATTGTGGAAAACTCAAGAACATGCAAGCCCCACTCCACAGGAATTTTTGGCACTATAAACCACCTGCTGGGGAGAAAATAGTTCCAGAGGGAACACCCTGATTCTGTTTGCTAAGATAGATATTATGTGCTTATCTAACTGACTTCTGAACATTTGTCTGTGAAGCCATTATTCATTGGGTTTTTTGTCAACTATAGAATCTTCACTTCCAGTGAACAGTATACCACAGAAGTCCAACAACTATCAATGACACTCCTGAAAACTAGAGACAGTTGATATAGTGCAATGGCTCAATAGTTAACCTTGATGGCTATCAATTATTGCCCATTCTGAGGCTCAGGGAATTTTGGTGAAGAACTCTGGAAGGGTTTAATGAAAAATGAGAAAGAAATGCAGTGCTGTAGAGAGGTTTCTTTTGTATAGAAACATTCCCTACAAGACAGAGCAAAAGACTTATGAGAATCAAGATGCAAAACAAAATATTTCTGAAAACTGTGAAACTTGAAGGATTTATAGAGGCAATAACCGACTGATGGAGGAGAAGATTCTGGGAAGAGGCATGGAATTGATGTTCTCCAGCCTTTCAAGCTGCAGAAATCCCAAATGACTTGAATATACAATCTCAGAGGTCATATTCCTGAGATAGACACCCTCCTTTTCCTTATAGTTGTTGCTGCTTCTTCCTTGGAAACAATCATGGTACTACATGGACTTGATTAGAAAACACTGAAGATGTTTTTGCAAGTGTAGAATTATGAGATATCTCCCTTCCACCAAGCCAAAGGTGGTGAAATAATGGTAATAATGGCCCCATGCATATCATTCAAATCTTGTACTCCACCTGCAGAATAAACAGTAAGGGATTGTTAATGAATTTTGAAAACTATAATGTCATGTATGAAATTTTCAAAGAATAAATAAGTACTCTTTGTGGTTTGCTCCTATTGAGGCCACACAGAAAGGCCAAGCTTCTCATTTGGAGACCATAGAATACTTACAGGCTATTCTTTTTTTCATGAATTTATTTACATAACTATTGAAGTTTCCACTCCCTCCTCTCCTCTCCCATACTCCTCCCTTCCTCCTCAGTGAAGGGGAAATTTTCGTGGATATCAACCCACCTTGTCATATCAAGTTACAGTTGGAGTAGGTGCATACTCTTCTATTAAAGCTAGCCAGGACAGCCCAGTTAGAGGAATGAACTCCAAAGGCAGGCAACACAGTCAGAGACAGCCCCTGCTCCAGTTATTAGGGGACCCACATGAAGAAAAACTAAGCTGCACATCAGCTACATATATGTAGGTGGTCTAGGTCCATACCATGCTTGCTCTTTGGTTGGTGATTCAAATTTTGTGAGCTGCTATGAGCTCAGGTTGTTTCTGTAGGTGTTTGAGTGGTGGTGTTGACTTCTCTGGCTCCTTCAACCTTTTCTTCACCTCTTTTGCAATCTTCCACAAACCTTGCTTAATGTTCGGCTGTGGATCTCTGCATGTTTTCCATCAGCTGCTATGTGAAGTCTCTCAAAGTGTAGTTATACTAGCATCCTGTATGCAAGTACAGCAGGTTATCATTAATAGTGTCAGGGGTTGAGTCTCTCTAATGGGATGGATCCCATGTTGGGCCAATCATTGTTTGGCCATTTTCTCAATTTCTGCTCCATCTTTATCCCTGCACATCTTGTAAGTAAGACAAATCTAAGGTTGAAAGTTTTGTGGTTGTCCACATCTCTTTAGGGGAAGTCTTCCATTGTTAGAAGGTGGCAATTTCAAGTTCCATTTTACCTGTTGCCAAAAGTTTTAGACCTAGGGTTCTGCTCATATGTTTTTGGAATGTTCTCTTGTTTTAGGTTTCTGGCTCATCCCAGAGCTTCCCCCTCACCAATTTCAGTTATCTCCCAGTTCTCTCTCCCTTTTTCTTGACACCGTTCCTTCTTCTCCCCTTCCTAGCCCCTCTTTCAGCCAGTGCACAAGCTCCATCCATTCGTGATGTCAATTTTATTCCCCCTTCTGAGTGATGTTGAAGCATCTGCCCTTAGGCTTTCCCTGTTACTTAGGTTCTTTGGTTCTGTGGACCATGGTTATCCTGTACTTTATGGCTAATAGCAACTTAAAAGTGAGTAAATACCAGGTGTGCCTTTCTGGGTCTGGGTTACCTGATTCAGGTTTATATTGGGATCCATCAATTTGCCTGTAAATTTCATGATGTCCTTGTTTTTAATAGCTGAGTAGTATTCTATTGTGTAAATGAACCACATTTTCTTTATCCATTCTTTTGTTAAGGGACATCGAGGTTGATTCCAGTTTCTTACTATTATGAGTAAAGCTGCTGTGAACATAATGGAGAAAGTGTTCTTGTGGTATGATGGAGCATCTTTTGAGGATATTCCCCGGAATGTTTGGTTTCCAGAGTGGTAAAGTTCACACTCCCACCAGCAATGTAGGAGTGTTCCTCTTGCCCCACATCCTCACCAGCATGTGCTGTCCCTTTAGTTTTTTTATCTTAGCCATTCTGATATGCCTAAGGTCGAATCTCAGAGTTGTTTTGATTTGCATTTCCCTGATGACTAAGGACTTTGAACATTTCTTTAAGCATTTCTTGGCCATTCAAATTCGTCTGTAGAGAATCCTCTGTTCTCATTATTTAAATGAGTTATTGTATATTTTGGATATTAGGCCTCTGTCAGATGGAGAGTTGGAAAAGATATTTTCCAGTCTGTAGGCTGCCATTTTGTCCAGTTCACAGTGTCCTTTGTTTTACAGAAAAGCTTTTTAGTTTCATGAAGTCCCATTGATTAAATGTTGATCTTAGAGCCTGAGCCATTGGTGTTCTGTTCAGGAAGTTGTCTCCTATAGCAATGCATTCAAGGCTATTTTCCAGTTTCTCTTCTATTAGATTTGGTGTATCTGGTTTTATATTGAAGTCCTTGATCTGCTTGGACTTGGGTTTCATGCAGGTTGTTGATAAATATGGATCTATTTGCATTCTTCTACATGCAGACATCCAGTTAGACCAGCACTGAAGATGCTCTCCCTTTTCCATTTTATGGTTGTGGTTTCTTTGTCAAACATCAAGTGTCCATAGGTATAGAGGCTTATTTCTGTGTCTTCCGTTCAATTCCATTTATGTTTCTATACCAATACCATGCAGTCTTTATTACTCTTGTTCTATACTACAGCTTGGAATCATGGATGGTGATGCCTCCAGAAGTTCTTTTATTGTACAGGGTTATTTTCAGTACAATAAAAGTTTTTGAGTTTTTGTTTTTCTATGTCAAGCTGACAATAGTTCATTCAAGGTCTGTGAAAAAATGTGTTGGAATTTTAATGGGAATTGCATTGAATCAGTAGATTGCTTTTGGTAAGATAGCCATTTTCCCTATGTTAATCCTGCTGATCCATGAGCATAGGGGATCTTTTCATATTCTGATATCTTCTTTGATTTCTTTCTTCAGAGACTTGAAGCTTTGGTCATACAGGTCTTTGACTTGCTTGGTTAGAGCAAGTCAAAGATGTTTTATCAAGTTGTTTTATACTATTCATGGCTATTATGAAGGTGTTGTTTCTCTAATTTATTTCTCAGCCTAATTTTTGGTTGTATAAGGAAGGTGTAGTGATTTTTTCAAGTTAATTTTGTATCCAGCTACTTTGCTGAAGGTTTTTAACAGCTGTACATGTTCTTTGGAAAGTTTTGTGGTTCACTTCTGTATACTATCATATCCTGTTGGAATAGAGAAACTTTGAATTCTTTCCATTTTTATCCACTTGGTCTCTAATTGCATTATTATTTTTGT
Source organism: Arvicanthis niloticus (assembly GCF_011762505.2). Classification (NCBI taxonomy): domain Eukaryota; kingdom Metazoa; phylum Chordata; class Mammalia; order Rodentia; family Muridae; genus Arvicanthis; species Arvicanthis niloticus. Next base: position 10,269,303 of record NC_047662.1, on the reverse strand, counting down.
TAGAACTGCAAGTACTATTTGGAAGAGATAGGGAACGAACAGCCTTGTCTTGCCCCCAATTTTAGTGGAATTGATTTCAGTTTCTTTCTATATAATTTGATGTTGGTTATTGGTTTCCTGTATACTACCTTTATTGTGTTGCTGTATGTGCCTTGTATCCCTGATCTCTGCAAGACATGAGGGAGTGTTGGATTTTGTCAAAGGCTTTTTCAGTGTCAAGATAATCATGTGGATTTTTCATTCAATTCGTTTATGTAGTGAGTTACATTGGTGGATTTTTGTATATTGAACCACCCTTGCATCCTTGGAGTGAAGCCTGCTTGATCATGTTGGATGTTGTTTTTATTGTATGTTTCAATTTAGTTTATTAGTAATTTTTCTTCTTTTTCCCTTTCTTTCTTTCTTTCTTTCTTTATTTATTTATTTATTTATTTTTACTTAGTCACTTTACATCCTACTCACTGCCCCCATCCTGGATACTCCCTCCCACAGCCTTCCCGAATACCCCCTCCCTTTCTCTTCTAGAAGGTAAGGACCCCACCAGCACATCAAGTGTCTCTCTATGGCTAGGCACATCCTCTCCCAATGAGGCTAGAAAACACAACCCAAGTAGAAGAATATATCCCACATATAGGCAACAACTTTTGGAATAACCCACACTCCAGTTGTTAAGGACCCACATGAAGACCATCTAACATTTGCTCAACTATTTTCATAGCAGCTTTATTTGTAATAACCAAAAACTGGAAACCACTATATGTCCTGAAGAATAGGTAAAAAAAAATGTGTCACATCTGTACAATAGAATGCCATTCAGCTATTAAAAACAAAAGCATCATGAGTGTTGTAGGCAAATGGATGAATCTTGAAAACCACCCAGTCCCAAAAGTGGTATATACTCACTTATAAGTGGTTATTAGCCTTAATATACAAAATACCCATGCTACACTCCACAGACCCAGATAAGCTAAACAAGAAGGAAGGCACAAACAAGGATGCTTGAATCTCACTTAGAAAGGGGAATAAAATCATCATAAGAGGGAAATGGAGAAAAAGAACTAGGTGGGAAAGAAGACGGGGAGGGCTGCAGGACAAAGTTCAGGTTCAGTCATAAAGAGGGACAGGATGGATGATCAGATGACCATGAAAATGAAAGGAAATGTGCAACCGATGGAAGTATTGAGGTAGAACAAGTCAGAGACATTGGATAAGGGAGGCCCTCAAGAATCAATGGAGGTATCCTTAACTGTGTTGCGGCCCCAGCTGCCCCATGTTAGGTGCCAAAAATGTTGCAGACTGCTCTACCCCACGTTTGGGGGCCAAAATGTTGTAGACTGCTCTGTCAATGTTGGAACCTGCACTGCCAAAACCTTGGGGCCTAAACTGTTAGAACCCACACTGCCCCAAGCTGCTCTGGTCTGCAGGTCAGGGTTCAGCAAGAGAAAGAGTGAGGATGGACATGAGAAATAGAGACCAGACGGAGTGTGATTCAATCCCATTTATTCTTCAGTCTCTCTTCTTCTCTCCAAGTCCCTAGTTCCAAGTCCCTAGTTCCTAGCACCTAATCCTAGTCTCAGTTGCTAGTCTCTTTCCCAGTTCCAAGTTCTTTCTCCAAGTGCTAAGTGCCTAATCCCTAGTTGCCTATCTCGTGAGTCTCAAGTGCCTACTCCAAGTGCCTAATACTTAATAGTAATTTCTTCCAAGTTCTCTAGTCCAAGTGTCTTCTTCCTCAATGCCTAATTCCTACTGATTTTTTCTGTCTGCCTCTCACTTTTTATATGTCTCACTTCTAAGCCACACCTTTAAGTCACGCCTTTAAGTCATGCCCTTAGGTCTTGTCTCTAAATCTGATCTCTAAGTCACGCCCTTAAGTCACACACCTTTAAGTCTCACACACCCCAGGAAAGATCCTGAGTATCTAAACCAGATGTTATCAGAGTGTGCTCAGCTGTTGTAGGCTATTGTAATCAAGTCTCTTGTCAGGGTATATGGCTCAAGATGGCTGCAAGGATAGCCACCTTCTGTCGGCTCCCCACATAACTGTAACTCACAGCATTATGGATATGGAACCTGAAAAGGCAACCTCATGTAACCAATCAGGAATACCAGTGAAGCAATAAGAACACCAACCCACCCATAAAACTGTCAACCCAAAATTTATCTTGTCTAAAAGAAATGTAGAAACAGGAGATGGAGCAGAGACTGAAGGAATGGCCAACCAATAACTGGCCCAACTTGAGACCCATGAAATGGGCAAGCATTAATCCAAGATACTATTATTGACACTACTTTGTTACAGGAGTCTAGCATGGCTGTCCTTTGAGAGGTTCCACTCAGCAGCTGACTCAGACAGATGCAGACACTCACAGCCAAACAGTGCATGGAGCTTGGGGACTCTTTTGTAAGAATAAGATTGGGGTCCCTAAGGGGATAGGAACTCCACAAGAAGATCAACAGAGCCAACTAACCAAGACCCTTGGGGCTCTCAGAGACCAAACCACCAGCTAAAGAATGGCTGTTAACTGCTTCTCTTTGTGAACAGATTTGTCAGACCAGAACTTTCTGTTATTATAGAAAAACAAAGAACAGACAGCCTTTGCTTAAGCAAGGAGTTGTACAGTATTTTCAAAAATTTGAAAAAAAAAAAAAGGATAGTGATCTTATACCAAACATAAAAGAAATATAAAGGAATGAAAGAAAAATTTAAACAAGGATCAGAGAAATAGAACTTTGGTAGAAAGCCAACCTTGATACAACATGTAGTAGGAAATAACTTTTGATCTATTAATTCTGTGCCTAACTGAAACAGATCAAATTCAAATAGAGTCACCCTGTTGGCATTTCTGTAACCACAAGGGTTTTATGACACCAATCTTAAGGAAGAAGATAATGAGTTAAAAAATTGATTTTATCATAATATTAATTTGTAGGTCTTATAAAAATCGCTGTTTGCTTACTTTGTGCCTCTTTCAGTATTCCTATGTAACCAAGGAAAACATTTTTAAAGTGTATTTTGAAAAGCTGTGTAATCAATGAATGAAGTTTCTGAGGAAATTATTTTATGTATAAATAAAGACTGTGAGAGACACAGGTTGTCAGAGTAAGTCAAGCCACACATAGATACACTTCCTCTCTGTCCTGTCTCACATGAAACAAAGCTGAATGATGTCTCATGTCTGATTCTTCTTCCCTAGCTGCTCTTGCATCCACCAGTTTCAAGCCTTGCCTTCAGCCAGGGATGGTCCCATGCACTCTTTTACCTGTTTCTGGGACCATTTTCTTCCTACTGGATTGCCTCATCCAGTCTAACTATGAAGAGATATGCCTTGTTTTATTGTAACTTAATATGCCATGTTTGGATGATAGCCCTGGGAGTCCTGGTTTTTTTTTCTGAAGGGAAACAGAGGAGAAGTAGATCTGGTAGAGAGAGGAGGGTAGAGAAGAGATGTGGAGGAGAGGAGGGAGGGTAAATTGTGGTTGGAATGTAATATACAATAGAAAAATAATATACAATAGAAACATAATAATAATGTTTAAATATATTGTGTAAATGTACTTGGGACAAGCTGCCTCTCTCCAAGCTGCTGGGCATCCTAAAGTCCATGAAAGAATATAGGTGATTCTACTGCCAGTAAGCTCATGCCTGATGTCTGACTATCTCTAATAGTGATAGAGCAAAGAAAAAGACAGGCGGAAGTATAGGAAGGTACTACAAGAAGGAAAGACATCCCATGTTCATGAATTAATTGGCTGACCAACTTTGCAGTACTTCCTCAGTCAATCCTGTCAAGAACAAACACTATAGACATGGTCCCTTCACTGCACAAATCTCTTTTTAAAAACCAGAAAATTGCTGTAAGTCACCAAGGATAAATGGGATTAGACAGTGGTTCTGTCAGGCTCTCATCTCTGTTGCTTTTATCTACACAAAAGAATTAACTATACACAAGACATCACATTCTCCACATGAGTCTTTAGAAGAAAACCAGTCATTTAACTCCATCTTCAAATCCTGAACGCAAGGGAAATCATGTGTTGTTTTAAGCCAATACATTTGTTTTAGTTTTATTAAGGAGAAAATGGGAATTCATTTCTCCATTAACAAAATTATACAGTATAGTTTCCCACTTTCAGGGAAATACTAGAGGTAGGGATACCCAGAGTGCAATAGATAAGCCTCACTCTGGGTAGGGCACCTTACTCAGGGTCAGAATGTCTTCCCTCCTAGAAAATTATAACCCAGTATGTTTGTGAAAATGTATTTCAGCAGCCAGAGAAATCTAACAAAACCCCAACAGAAGCTGAACTGTTCTACTGAAGAAGTCTTACAGTGATGCTGTTAGCACAAGAGACACAAGCCTCAAGGTAGCATCATTCTACAGAGGACCAGAAGGCCACAGAGAGAGGGTAGGAAAGATATGACCGGAACACTGAAGCCTGTCTTCAGAGCAATAGATGCATGTTTTAGCAATGAATTTTCTTGCCACGTTCTGGGTTCTACTGAAAACATTAGCAACACACACATTCAAGTGTGATTCAGTATCAGGTCTTTTATGAAGTGCCACTACAAATTGGGTATTTTTACTTCTCAGGGCTTGAAAAGAAGACATGGTGGTAAAGAACAAATGTTTCTCTTGGAAGAAACTTATGTTCAGTTCTTAGTACCCATGTCAAGTGGCTCACAATGCCTATAAACCCAGCTCTCGGAGATCCTATACCCTCTTGTGACCTTTACAGGCACCTGCACTCGTAGGCACAGATTCCTATGTAGTGTGTAATTTTTTAAAAAACACACGCTAATTCAGGCTAGCATTGGCAGTCTCTGTCTGTTCCTAGCCCGATGCATAGCCCAAGACTGTGACCCTGTGTTTCTCCTAGCCAACGCCTCTCCCACAAACACAGGCTCTACCTCTCCAGAGCTCCGAGATTGCTCTCTTGTCAGTCCCCCGCAGCAGATTCATTCTATTTTTTTTTTAATTCAAGATCATTTTACTGAGCAAATTCCAGGACAGCCAAACTTAGGCAGTTAAAGGTGTAATAGAACAGGTGTGTGGGAGGGGCAGATTTTCCAGCCCCAGCAAGCAATGGAATTTTGAAGCTTTGGCCACATGCTTCTGGCTTTAGAGTCAAGAACAAAAGGAATTACTGAGACAATTGATGCTGATTAGCTGGAGCTAAGAAATTAGCAGTGATTAAGAAGAGACCAACATTTGTGAGGTGAAATCTTCTGGGAAATGTTTTCTGAGAGCACAAAGAAGCTCTGCTCCAGAGATAGATACTGTTCTTGGGAGCCAGACTTGATAGTATATAAGAATCACCCAGATAGTATTAGTGTTGAAGGTATGAAGTAACACCATAGACAGTGTCCGAAGACTTGCCTCTATGAGAGGACAGGAAAGGACATTGGTAAAGGTGCAGCCTCAGTTTCAGTTGATGGACCAGGGCTGATGGGGCCATGAGAAGAAGTTGAGGCTCAGTGACGTGAAGAGAGTGTATGGTAAAGTCTAGTTGCAGCAGAACAACTCAGCATATTGGAGATGCCAATACCATGGGTGAACACGAAGAACAGCACTGTCAGTGGTGGGTATCAACCAGAGCCTGAAGTGCTACAGAAGGCAGAGCTGGAGAAATGACCCAATTCCTTTGTGTGAGCCCAGAAGATCATGTGTGGATTCTTGATATGAGGGCTTATCATGTTGTCTTTTTCTTGTATCTTCTTTGGTCATGTTTGGCTGTTGTCTCTTGAAAGCCTGCTATTTTCTGAAGAGTAAATGAAGGAGGAGGGGTAGATCTGTGGGAGACAGGAAATGGGGAGCAGGACTAGGAGTGGAGGGAGGGGAAACTAATTGGGATATATTTTATGAGAGAAAAATGTATGTTTAATAAAAAATTAAAATCACTAGTAACATATATTTTAAGGTATTATTTTTCATGAAACAGATGAGTGATTTTAGATAAAATAAAATGCTCTAGCTATTTTTAAAAATTGCTTTAAGTTCACAGGCAGATTTGACTTTAGTCCGTTGCTCTATAGGCCAACGGCACTATAAAGTCTGACGACATTTGCCATTGATATTATAAAACACTTATAGCAAGTGACTTTCTTTTTTATTTATTTATTTTTTTCCTTTTTTATTAGATATTTTATTTACACTTCAGATGCCATACCCTTCCCACATTCCCCCCTTAGAAAGCCCCTATCCCATGCCCCCTTTTTCTTTTTGCACATATACATTTTTTTAAATGTTAATCATAGGCTTTATAAGTTTGGTGTTGCTCAATCAGAAGTATAACCTACTACCCAACATAGCTATATCAACTATCTTTGACTGGTGGAGATATATGAACATCTGCCTCCCTGTCTCCCCCCTCTTTCTCTCTTTCATCACCTAGCTTCTCCTCTCCTTCTTCTCCTCCTCTTCTTACTCCTTCTCTTCCTCTCAGTACTCCTCCCACCTTAGCTCCTCCTACATATCACCCTTCCTGTTAAAATGAAACTTTTCTCTCAAAATACAATTAGAGCATAATTATGCCAATTTGTACCCATGAGATACAAGATAGTCCTCATACCCAGTCCAACATTTTGTTGACTAACCAGAACCTCTGTCGTCTCTCCTAACTAAAACACTTAGTTCTAAACCTGGCTTTTTCCTTGGCTTTAGGATGAATGTCAGCTGACGACCATCCACTCAAATCTTTTCTCTCAAGGTAAATAGCCAAAATTGGCTATGAGGCTATAAGTTTTCAACCCTGTCAGAAATCCAGAATGACTGAGTTAACTATAATTGTGGGAAGCACAAAGCATAGCTTCTAAAACTTAGCCAATTTATAGAGACCTCTGAACTCCTGGACACTCGCTCTACTTCAAAACGTTGGAGCATCTGTTCTTCTGCCTTCTGGCCCAAGATCATCTGACAGACCTTAGTGCTGCAGAATTATTAAGGGCTGATTACTCTGTCTAGGCAGATATAATCAGTCGACTATTCTGCGAGTGTGTCCTTTTCTGGACAGTAATTTGTCTGTAGAAGGACAGAGGCACTTCTTGTCTAGTGGCTGTCTCACCACAACTGGAGTAACTCCAAAGATACTCAATTTCTTCTTAGAATTCAATATAGGAAGCTGTCAGGAGCAGACAGGTCTCTAATCAAAATGAACATTAATATAGAAATGTCAATTCTGTGGATTTCTGATGTTTTGAAAACCAACTATCCATGTAAGATAATCTGGACTGTTGCCTGTTAACTCCACTCAGATATTTCTACATAAAACATAGAGAATACCCTTATAATAAACTCCAAGTCATGAATTTTCTATAGTCCCTTAACTCACAGGCTGACCATCTCAAATCAGTAAAAAAAAAGTTAAAGAAGGACTGGGTCTAAGCCTTGTATTCCTAAGTGTGTTATACTGGTACAATGCCTATGAGGGTAACAATATTCATCTCACTCTTATATCAATAAGAAGCTCATACCAATGAAAACCTCAAAATTTGTAATCAAAGTAAATTGGTGCCATTTAAGAATTTATATCTTCATCTTGATACTAACTATACAGATTTCTACTAATAGGTTATGGCTATGCAATAAACCATAGCTAATCCTCTCTATTCCGACAAAACCACTACTTTTCCCTAGAAAGACAGCCCAACATTTACCACCTTAGTCCCCAAGCCCAGAGAATAGGGGCGCTGACTCTTCATTAGCTTCTTCAAGCTGACTATGGGCGTTGAGATATTAGAAGAGGAGTGGGGGGAAAGAGCAAATTGATAAGCCTCTGATGCTGTGCCTTCACTGCCTCCAGATGGAATTCCCGGACCTCAGAGGTTTGAGCAGGTCTGCCCAGCTTGCTTCTTGAGTGGATACACCAAGGCTGATCAATCTGCAATATACAATTCTCAAGACAAATTTTAGTATCAAGATAGTTTTTTTTTTTTTTAAGAGGGCTGACATTGTATTAAGGATGTTGGTTCTAACCACTTTTCTTTTTTTCCCCTCTTTTATTGGATATTATATTTACATTTCAAATTTTATCCCCTTACCGCATCTCCCCACCTCCCAAGAACCCCTTATCGCATCCCCCCTCCTCCTGCTTCTATGAGGGTGTTTACCCACCTACCCCCAATCCTCCTCCCCACCCTCAGATTACCCCCCCCAACTCAGTGCTCAGCCTTCAAGGTACCATTGACCTCATCTCCCACCTATGCCCAACAAGGCCATCCTCCCCTACATGTACAGCTGGAGTCATGTGGCTCTCCATATGTGCTCCTAGGCTGGTGGTTTAGACCCTGGAGAGCTCTGGCTGGTTGGTATTGTTGCTCTTCTCATGAAGCCACCAACTTTTTAGGCTCCTTCAGTTTACTCTCTAACTTCTCCATTGAGAACCTTTGATCAGATTAATGGTTAGCTGTATCTGCCTCTGGGTATGTCAGACTCTGGGGAACCCCTAATGAGACAGCCTTATCAGGCTGCTGTCAGCTTTCCCTTCCTGACATCCATATCAGCGTCTATTTTTGGTGACTGCACATGGAATGAATACCCAGGTGGAATGGTCTCCATATAACCTTAAGATTATATCTTAATCTCCTCTCCTTAAGATTCTGTCCCACACTTTGTCTGCATATTTGCTCCCTTGAGTATTTAGTTACTCCTTCTAAGAAAGACCTAGGCATCCTCACTTGTTCTTACTTCTTCATGAGCTTCATGTCATCTGGTAGTTGAATCTTGGTTGTTTCAAAATTTGGGCTAATCTCCATTTATCAGTGAGTAAATAACCATGTGTGTTCTTTTGTGATTGGGTTACCTCACTCAGGATGATATTTTCTAGTTCCATCCATTTACCTAAGAATTTCTCAAATTCATTATTTTTAATAGCTGCATAATATTCCATTGTGTAAATGTACCACATTTTTTGTATCCATTCCTCTGTTGAAGGGCATCTGGGATCTTTCCAGCTTTTGGCTATTATAAATAAGGCTCCACATAGTGGAGCATATGTCTTTGTTATATGTTGGGGCATTTTCTGGGTATATGCCCAGGAGTGGTATAGCTGGGTTCTCAGGTAGTGCTATGTCCACTTTTCTGAGGAACCGCCAGACTGACTTCCAGAGTAGTTGTACCAGCTTGCAACCCCACCAACAATGAAGGAGTGTTCCTCTTTCCTCACATCCTCTTGAGCATCTACTATCACCTGAATTTTTGATCTTAGCTATTCTGACTGGTGTGAGGTGGTATCTCAGTGTTGTTTTGATTTGCATTTCCCTGATGACTAAGGATGTTGAACATTTCTTAAGGTGCTTCTCGGCCATTCGTGTTTTCTCAGTTGAGAATTCTTTGTTTAGCTCTGTACCCCATTTTTAATGGGGTTATTTTGTTGTTTGGTGTCTAATTTCTTGAGTTCTTTGTATATATTGGATATTAGCCCTCTATCAGATGTATGATTGGTAATGATCTTTTCCAAATCTGTTGGTTGCCATTTTGTCTTGTTGATAGTGTCCTTTGCCTTACAGAAGCTTTGCAATTTGATGAGGTCCCATTTGTCGATTCTTGATCTTAGAGCATAAGCCATTGGTGTTCTGTTCAGGAACTTTTCCCTTGTGCCTAGGTATTCGAGGGTCTTCCCCAACGTCTCTTCTATTAGTTTCAGTGTATCTGGCTTTATGTGAAGGTCCTTTATCCACTTGGAGTTGAGCTTTGTACAAGGGAATAAGAATGGATTAATTTGAATCCTTCTACATGTTGACCTCCAGTTGAGCCAGCACCACTTGTTGAAAATGCTGTCCTTTTTCCACTGGATGGTTTTAGCACCCTTGTCAAAGATCAAGTGACCATAGGTGTGCAGGTTCATTTCTGGGTCTTCAATTCTATTCCATTAATCTTCCTGTCTGTCTCTGTACCAATACCAGGCAGTTTTTATCACTACTGCTCCATAGTACAGTTTGAGGTCACGGGTGGTGATGCCCCCAGAAGTTCTTTTATTGTTGAGAATAGTTCTCGCTATCCTAGGTTTTTTGTTATTCCAAATGAATTTGTAGATTGCTCTTTCTATCTCTATGAAGAATTAATTTGGAATTTTGATGGGTATTGCATTGAATCTGTAGATTGCTTGTGGCAGGATGGCCATTTTTACCAAATTAACCCTGCCAATCCAGAGCATGAGAGATCTTTCCATCTTCTGAGATCTTCTTCAATTTCTTTCTTCAGAGACTTGAAGTTCTTGTCATATAGATCTTTCACTTGCTTGGTTAGATTCATTTCAAGATATTTAATTTTATTTGTGGCTATTGTGAAGGGTGTCATTTCCCTAATTTCTTTCTCAGCCTGTTTATCCTTTGAATAGAGGAAGGCTGCTGATTTGTTTGAGTTGATTTTATATCCAGCCACTTTGCTAAACTTGTTTATCAGGTTTAGGAGTTCTCTGGTGGATGTTTTAGGTTCACTTAAGTATACTATCATATCATCTGCAAATAGTGAAATTTTGACTTCTTCCTTTCCTATTTGTATCCCTTTGACTTTCTTTTGTTGTCTAATTGCTCTAGCTAGGACTTTCAGTACTATATTGAATAGGTAAGGTGAGAGCGGGCAGCCTTGCCTAGTCCCTGATCTTAGTGGGATTGCTTCAAATTTCTCTCCATTTAGTTTGATGTTGGCTACTGGCATGCTATATATAGCTTTTACTATATTTAGGTATGGGCTTTGAATTCCTGATCTTTCCAAGACTTTTAACATGAAGTGATGTTGAATTTTGTCAAATGCTTTCTCAGCACCTAGTGAGATGACCATGTGTTTTTTTTTCTTTAAGTTTATTTATGTAGTGGATTACATTGATGGATTTCCAAATATTGAACCATCCCTGCATTCCTGGGATAAACCTACTTGATCTTGATGGATAATTGTTTTGATGTGTTGTTGGATTCGGTTTGCGAGAATTTCATTGAGTATTTTTGCATCAATATTCATAAGTGAGATTGGTCTGTAGTTTTCTTTCTTTGTTGGGTCTTTCTGTGGTTTAGGTATGAGTGGAATGGTAGCTTCATAGAATGAATTGGGTAGTGTTCCTTCAGTTTCTATTCGATGGAATAGCTTGAAGAGGATTGGTATTAGGTCTTCCTTGAAGGTCTGAAAGAATTCTGCGCTGAAACCATCTGGCCCTGGACATTTTTTGGTGGGAAGATCTTTAACGACTGTTTCTATTACTTTAGGAGTTATGTGACTGTTATGTGATGGTTTATCTGCTCCTCCTTTAACTTTGGTACCTGGTATCTATCTAGAAAATTGTCCACTTCATCCAGATTTTCCAATTTTGTTGAGTATAGGCCTTTGTAGTAGGATCTGATGATTTTTTTAATTTCCTCTGTTTCTGTTGTTATATCTCCCTTTTCAGTCCTGATTTTATTAATTTGAATACTGTCTCTGTGCCCTTTGGTTAGTCTGGCTAAGGGTTTGTCTATCTTGTTGATTTTCTCAAAGAACCAGCACCTGGTTTTATTGATATTTTGTATAGTTCTTTTTGTTTCAGCTTGGTTGATTTCAGCCCTGAGTTTGATTATTTCCTGCCGTCTACTCCTCTTGGGTATATTAGCTTCTTTTTGTTCTAACACTTTCAGGTTTGCTGTCAAGTTGTTAATGTATGCTCTTTCCAATTTCTTTTTGTGAGCACTTAGAGCTATGATTTTTCTTCTTAGTACTGATTTCAGTGAGTCCCACAAGTTTTAATATGATGTGTCCTCATTTTCATTTAAATCTAAGAAGTCTTTAATTTCTTTCTTTATTTCTTCCTTGACCAAGTTATCATTGAGTAGAGCATTGTTCAGTTTCCAAGTGTATGTGGGCTTTCTGTTGTTTTTGTCCAAGTCAAAGACGAGTCTTAGTCCATGGTGGTCTAATAAGGTACTAGGGATTATTTCAATCTTTTTGTATCTGTCAAGGCCTTTTTTGTGACCAATTATATGGTCTATTTTAAAGAAGGTATGATGAGGTGCTGAGAAGAAGGTATATTCTTTTGTTTTAGGATGAAATGTTCTATAGATGTCAGTTAAGTCCAATTGGTTCATAACTTCTGTTAGTTTCATTGTGTCTCGGTTTAGTTTCTGTTTCCATGATCTGTCCATAGCTGAGAGTAGGGTGTTGAAATCTCCCACTATTATTGTGTTGGGTGCAATGTATGCTTTAAGCTTTAGTAAAGTTTCTTTTATGTATGTGAGTGCCCTTGCATTTGGGACATACATGTTCAGAACATGCGAGTTCCTCTTGGTACATTTTTCCTTTGATGAATATGAAGTGTCCTTCTTTATCTTTTTTGATTACTTCTGGTTGAAAAATGATTTTATTTGATATTAGAATTGATACTCCAGCTTGTTTCTTGGGACCATATGCTTGGAAGATTGTTTTCCAACCTTTTACTCTGAGGTAGTGTCTGTCTTTTTCACAAAGGTGAGTTTCCTGAATGCAGCAAAATGTTGGGTCCTGCTTACGTATCCAGTCTGATAGTCTATGTCTTTTTATTGGAGAATTGAGTCTATTGATATTAAGAGATATTAAGGAGAATTGAATGTTGTTTCCTGTTATTTTTCTTATTGGCAGTGGAGATATGTTCATGTAGCTACCTTCTTTTACGGCTTTTGGAAGATTACTTTCTTGCTTTTTCTAGGTTGTAGTTTCCCTCCTTGTGTTGGAGTTTTCTGTCAATTATTCTTTGAAGTGCTGGATTTGTGTTGAGATACTGTGTAAATTTGGATTTGTCATGGAATATTTTGGTTTCTCCATCAATAATTATTGACAGTTTTGCTGGGTATAGTAGTCTGGGCTGGCATTTGTGTTCTCTTAGGGTCTGTATGATGTCGGTCCAGGATCTTCTGGCTTTTATGGTCTCTGGTGAGAAGTCTGATGTAATTCTTATAGGTCTGCCTTTATATGTTACTTTGCCTTTTTCCCTTACTGCTTTTAGTATTTTTTCTTTGTTTTGTACATTTGATGTTTTGACTACTATGTGGCGGGAAGTATTTCTTTTCTGGTCTAAACTATTTGGAGCTCTGTAGGCTTTTTGTATATTTATGGACATCTCTTTCTTTAGGTTAGGGAAGTTTTCCTCTATAATTTTGTTGAGGATATTTACTGGTCCTTTATGTTGGGTGTCTTCCCCCTCATCTATACCTATTATCCTTAGGTTTGGCCTTCTCATTGTGTCTTGGATTTCTTGTATATTTTGGGTTAGTAGCTTTTTGTATTTTGCATTTTCTTTGACAGTTGTGTCAATGTTTTCCATGGTATCTTCTGCACATGAGATTCTCTCTTCCATCTCTTGTATTCTGTTGGGGATACTTGTGTCTATGACTCCTGATTTTTTTTTTAGGTTTTCTATCTCCAGGGTAGTCTCCCTTTGTGATTTCTTTATTATTTCTACTTCCATTTTTAGATCCTGCATGGTTTTGTTTAATTCCTTTTCCCGTTTGGTCGCATTTTCTTGCAATTCCTTAAGGGATTTTTGTGTTTCCTCTTTAAGGGTTTCTATATGTTCTTTGAGAGTGTTATTTATGTCTTTCTTAAAGTCCTCTATCATCGTCATGAAAAGTGATTTTAATTCTGAATCCTGCTTTTCTGGTGTGATGGGGTGTTCAGGGCTTGCTATGATGGGGGAACTAGGTTCTGATGATGTCATGTAACTTTGGTTTCTGTTGCTTGCGTTCCTGCGCTAGTCTTTTGCCATCTGGTTAACTCTATTGCTGCTGGTACTTGCTGTCTTTGACTGAAGCCTGCCTTTCCAGTTATCTCGCTTGTGTCTGATCTCCTAGGGGTCCAGATGTCTCTGTGATTTTTTTTTCCAGCTGTACTGATTACAGTGGTACCTCTAGGATGCCTCAGGATTTGGTGCCCCCAAGGAAGCAGTCCAGCTAGGTGTCTGCTGTTCTGGGTGCAGTGTCTCCTCTAGGATATCTCATGATATGTTGTCTGACGCTCTGAGTTCAGTTGTTCCTCTGTGGCTCTGGGTTGAGTGGACCTTCCAGTATGTCTCAGGCGGAATCCGGGGTCTGCTGCAGAGGTCTGGTCCAGGCCTCAGATTCGTGAGAGGGCCGGAAGGGGGGTGCTACTCCAAAGGGGCAGGGAGTGGGGGGGTATCTGCTGAAATCTGAGAGCTCACAGCACCCAGCTTTGGGCTTAGGGAAGTATGTGAGTCTTCCTACCTAATGCTGGCTGTGGGATCCGTGGAGCCTCCAGAATGTCTCAGGCGGAATCAGGGGTCCACACAACAGCAGACCTGGCAGAGAGTCTGGTCCAGGCCTCAGATCCGGGAGAGGGCCGGAGAGGGGAGCAGATGCACTCTGATCATCCCGCACTCCGCTGTGGTTACCTCTTCCCTGGAAGTCGGTCATTTGCCCAATTTTCCAGTTCCAAATTTTGGACAAATTCTGCCCTAGCTATGTTCTTTCCCTCCTGCCCACGTGAGTCACCACGAATGGAAAGCACCAGACAATCTTAATTTAAAATCAACAGATGACACAACCGCTGGGTTTGGAATCTACTGTCCTAAACTCATCAACTATTCTATGATGGAAATCTCCCAGTGCTGGAGGTCGCCACCAGGTCTAACAGTTCCTGGTCTACATCCTGCACCCTCTTGATCGCCACCTCGACATCCTCTCTCAGACCGGGAAAGCCTGCCTCCTCTTCTTCACCCAGAGATTGGCTCTTGTTGTCTTTATTACCCAATCAATTAATTCAGGGAAATTCCCCTACATCCCTACTTAGACACTCATTCATGTACATAATTACAAATAAGACAAATCTTTTCCTGAGCAACACCTATATAATGACAGCACTAAGAAGCTGGGGGAAAAAAAGGAAGAAATTTTATGGGGACATCCCTAGACAAAGAACTATCAAAAAGTAAGGACTAGTTAGAGAGCAAGAAATAGTCTAGCCCAGGAATAAGGCCCTAATATTTGTGCTCTATCAGCGGTCAGTCCTGAAATCATGTATATACAAGCAACACTAAATTGAGTCAGCAGGTATAGACACATGAAATGTAACAAGGATACTCATAGAAAATGAGGCCAAAATTTCAAAACATATTAGGAGGGGGGGCATGAAAGGAGCTGAATGGAGAGGATATGGGAAGGGCTGAAGGGAGAGTAGAAATGATGTGATTACATTTTTATTGGATATTTTCTTTATTTACATTTTAAATGTTATCTATCCCCTTTCCTGGTCTCCCCCTGGAAATTTAAACCATAGAGTTTTTATTTCTCAGACTATAAGGCTAGCAATGGACTTTTCCTATGATAACTAGTCTTACTACCAGCCTATTCCAAAAAGTGGCTGAGGTAGTTTTAGAAATGAAATGGTTTACCAAAAAACAAATTTAGTAATAGCTGTGAGATTACAATTTCAACTGATTACAATTTCTTGCTCTTGCTACTCACAGCGTATGCCTGAAACAGGGGCTCTTAGATGACCTCATCTTCTTGGATCCAGAGAGTAAATTTTGAAAATAGAATCACACCATCTCTAAGATGCTGGCTGTAGAGTTTCTTCTTGAAAGTAGAGAACTGGGTATGGACCAGCTTTGACAAGTGGACCACACAAACTTTCATGACTATTTGTTAAACAACAGCTTTATTCTCCCAAACAAGCTGCCACCCTTCCAGAGCCCTGTCCAAAGGTCATAGTCTCTGGTTGCTCTCACTTATCCATGTATATTATAATGGCACCTACTTTTTAAGCCATATATACTTGAGAATATTTTCTGAGTCTGTGAATGTATGTGAGTGACTGGTTGGGTGTGGGTGTTTGTCACATGTGTGTGGACACCTATGGAGTCCACTGGCACTGGAAACTAAACTTACTACTCCTCAAAGAATAGCAAGTGCTTTGATCCCTATATTCTTAAAGTTCTTTATAACCCTAATGGTAGCTGGCCAATTACTATGGTATGAATGTGAAATACCTAAAACTCATTCACAGATTTATGGAGCCTTCAGGATGTGTGATCTGAATGGCAAGTGTAGAAAGGCAAAAATAACCCTTTGAAACTTTTGCCTGATTCTGGTTCCAGCCTTCATTCTCTGGTTCCTTATCTTTATAGTATAAGGAGTACCTGCTGGACACTCCAGCATGCTTTACTCTCCATGATGAGATAAAATCCCACTAGAGCCAAGAACCAAAACAAGGCTTTACTTTATCACCCTGTTCTGCCAAGTATTCTGTCAATGTGACAAAAATGGGAATAATAAGGGAGACTGATACCAAAGGAGGAAAGTCATTGTTGTAATAGAAGCTGAGATGGGGCTGTTAGAACTTTGAAACTGTTTTGTAGGACTATTTTGGAAGAGTTTGGTCACACAGTCCAGAGAAACTGCAGAATAATGCAAGCATAAACTTAGTGGATAATTTAATTCTGCTGTAAGTTGAGGTGTAAATACTGTATACTTACTTCTTGTTACTATGATGAAATGCCATGACCAAAACAACTTAAAGATTGAAGAGTTTCTTTGGGCAAATGCTTACACAGGGAGACTCCATACTGGTGGAGGTGGCATGGCAGCAGTTAGCTAGAACAGGAAGCTGAGACATCATATCTTCAATTGCAAGCATGAACCAGAAAGAATAAACTAGAAGTAGGGTGAAGCTATGAATTCTCAAAGTCCACCCCTAGTGATGTACTTTATTCCTGCAAGGCTGCAACACCTCCTTCTAAACTCCTTAAATAGCACCACTAACTGCCAAATAATTGTTCACATATACAAAGCTATGGATGATATACTACCCCAAATACTAACAGAAGTGTAACCATGAGGATTCAAGTGAGAACAGGGTACTATTGGGAACTGGACCAGAGGCCATTTACATTAGAATCTTGCAAAAAAAAATGGCTACATTCTGACAAGGTCCTAAAAAATAAATCTGAGTGAGACAGAGTTTAAAAGCAATGACTTGTTTACTTTGGTAAACTATATGGAGTGAGTGAAGCCCTGAGTGAAAGTGCCTGGTAATGTCAAGGACCAATGCCTCGAACCATGGAAGTGGCAAAGCTTTTCCTCCTTGATGAGTCTCATTGGGATAGCAAAGCCTTCCTCTAATACAAATGTAAATGTTGATTATAAGTGCAGAAAATATCTACCATAGCTTTCCTCTTTGGATGTTCATGGCCTAAAGACTGCTCCAGTGCACAGATCGCTTCTATCTACATTAGCTAAACCTGAATCCTTGTCTGATTACATGCAATTGCCTATCTCCCAGACCAACTGTATATAATAAACATGCTAGCTTCTGGAGTGATGTAGCTTCTCCGTCAGAAAGCTTAGACCACTCACCTGCAGCTTGCTGTGTCTGTGTGTCTTCATTTCCTCACCAACCCAATCTTGTGAATGTCAGCATGTGCAGCAAGCAAAGCCCAAGCTAATGCAGGGCAGCATAGTATTCAGGTTGTTAATCAACATAGATATTGCTCTTAGCTTTTAGCCAGGTTTGCAGTGAAGGTTGAAAGTAAAATGACTCGAAAAGCATACATTTTGACAAAGAAAAGACTGTTTATTACAAACAACCCAAATATTGACAAAGAATCTCTCATTATTAAGAGGATGAGTACTATGAAAGAGAATCTGTATGTTCCACCCTGGCACAATAGAAAAAGATGTGCTGACAGCAAGAATGCTCCCACTAAAAGATCCAGGCTATACAATAAGCATATTGTAAAGCCTATCATTTACAACAGATGAACAAATGTGTGAATGGCTTGAAACTATTAAAGAAGTAGTATTCTTGGCTCAACTTCCCAGTCACATCCAAGATGCTTCAGTTATGGTTTCAGGAGGCACAACTACTTCTTGAGCTGGCAGCAGAACTCAGCACCATCCACATGGTGCTGTTTATAAGAGTCAGGAAAAATGCAGGATTTATATGACATTGGAGGCTTACACTAAGTGTCTGTAGAAAAACCTCTGAGCCCAGACACCATGTGGCAGAATGACGGTATCTACACAGTCTTTCAATGGATATTTAGAGTAAAGACTAAGCTGTAATGGAAAGCACAGAATATTAGCAATGACAGAAACTTTAAACATCTGCCAAAGAGAGATGAAGGCTAAGACTGGGCGTCTCAAGAGACAGATTACAAATGTGCTATGAATGTCAGTATTGTGGAATCGGGGCTGTCTAAGCCAATTGAGGCTCACATTACAACATAGTGTGCTCCAACAACAGACAGGAAGTGTAGAGTTTGTTACTGAAACCTTAAGAGTTTCAGCTTTACTTTGGTCCACTATACCCTATCAGTATTATAAGATATTTGAATATGATTGATCACTACACACCATGATCTATTAGAAAAATAAAACATTTTTTTATTTTATAGTGGCTCATATCTAAGAGATTGCCTTGAATCTCAGTAAAAGGCTGAAGTTAGAGACTTTTGAATACTTTGGGGACTCAAGAATTTTGAGGACTCTCAAAGTTACATTAATAAATATTTTTGCTTTGTGTGATGACCAGTGATTTAGAGGTCAGGAGGAGAATGCTGTGGTTTACATGTAGAACATCCAACACAAATTCATGATTTGAATGCTTCTTGCCCAGCCTTTGGCCCAATCTTGAGGATGTAGAGTCTTTAGAAAATGCAAGCTTGTGAGAAGTAAGTCACTAGAAAGAACACAGAGATTTGGGAAGGCTCACATGGAAAGTCATTGAGTTTTAATATGGAAGGGGAGGGTAGGTAGCATCTCATCAATAACAAACAAAAAATTTGATGTAAGTATAGTACAAAAAACCCTAATCCTCCCTTGCATCCAGAGAGCATGGTTAGAGATTCTTCTCAGGCAAAGAGAAGAAAAGATAATATCCCAAAGGCTTCATGGCATCCCTGTGGTTCCATAAGCCAAGAACTCAAATATGTTAAATTCCCTGACCTATGCATCTTATGGCATATTGAACATGTTCTGTGTTAGCTACTCCATTGACATTGCTTCTGTTTCACAGAAGAGAAATGTGGCGCCACCATTCATCAAAATGACTGACATATCACTTACATGTCTGCTTGTCTTCTTACGATCCCATTCAGTTGCCTGTGGCAAATCTGGCCATCATCCAAAGATCCAAAGCACTAACAAAAACCCTGGCTTCATCGGGGTCTCTATTCCTGCACAAACATCATGACCAAGAAGCAAGTTGGAGATGAAAGGATTTATTCAGCTTACACTTTCACGTTGCTGTTCATTACCAAAGGAAGTCAGGACTGGGAATCAAGCAAGTAAGGAAGAAGGAGCTGATGCACAGGCTATGGAGAGATGTTAGTTACTGGCATGCTTCCCCTGGCTTGCTCAGCTTGCTTTCTTATAGAACCCCAGTCTACCAACCCAGGGATGGCACCACCCACAATGGGCCCTCCCACCCTTAATCACTAATTGAGAAAATGCCAAACAACTGGATCTCATGGAGACATTTCCCCAAGGAAGCCTCCTTTCTCTATAATAACTCCAGCTTGTGTCAAGTTGACACACAAAATCAGCCAATACAAATTCATTATACTATCCTCAGAGGTGAGAAACCTAATTGTTGGAGATTGGTGCTAATGCCTTGAATCTGCATGTCCATATGCTGAAGTCTTTGTCTCCAATTGGGGTTTGGTTTATCAATAAAGATGCCAGCAGCCAATGGCTAGGCACAGGGAAGAACACTTAGATTTGCACAAGTAGGAGGCAGAGGGGATCATAGGGAATCAAGAAGAAGAAGGGGATGCAGTAGTGACAGGAGTTAAAGTCACCCAACCATGTAAGACTTCCAGGAAGTGGCCACTGGCCACTTCCCTGATTGGACCTGGGGTAGCAGGGGAATGTTTAGGAGTGCCCAGCATTTGAGGTAACCAAGGCATTTTAAAATTAACTGGCATGCAGGTGCACGTGTGTGTGCATGTGCGTGTGCGTGTGCGTGTGTGTGTTTCATCCGCAGATCCAAAAATCCCCTGGGTAGGTGCCTGGAAGCATGACCCACCTAGGAAGTCAAAGTCATGCAGCCAAAATCTCCCACAACACCTGATCCTGGAGAATGTATAGTTATATACAAGAATGTTGGCAACTCATCACTTTTGTGGTCTGGACAACGGTGGGATGAGAAACTTTATAACACTGAAAATAGTCTGTGGAATCATCACCTCACACACCTAGAAACACATTTTCTTATTTCAGGTGACTTCCTGTGCTCCCAACATACCTGTGCTCATGAAAATCCATCTCAGGGAAGACAGGGATCTGAGAAAGGAATTCTAATGGAATGTAATTCCATGGGAAAGTCTTGGCATCCTGAGCTTACCCACCCCTGTAGCTCCCCACATATTGCCTCTTGCCCTACCTATGTTTCTTGAAAATTCACACTGAAATCATAACAGAAGTCAGACTACAAATAGCAACTTTGAAGAGTTTAATTGAAAATCATTTTTCAGGATGTATGGAAGCAATGTGAGTAGAGCTGTGACCTTGTGACCACTGTGACCAGTGGCCTTGCCCTCAGAAGCAAAAACATAATGGTTTCTTTAGAAGGGATGAGGCCCAGACAGTGTTTGTCATTGTGAATGACAGTATGACTGGACTGCACTTATTCAGTACAGACCTGGGTAAATCATCAGAAATATCAAGAGCACTTTTTATAAATACAACATAAATTTTACACATTAAAAGTAGTATAGAGTGTGACTGGATGTAACACACTGTATTTGTGGCATAAGAGAGAACACAAATTTGACTTCTTAAGCAGGAAACCTAAAGTTCTTTGCTTCCACATCTAATTCCAACCTGAATCATGGATGTCTTCAGTATATCCTCTCACTAAAATACATACCTGAGCAAAGGCCCGAGAACATGCATAGAGGTCATTCTTAACACACTCCACTGAAACCCAAAATTTACTGTCACATGTCTTTAATGTAACTGACAAGAGCATTTACAGTTTTCATGGAGCAGGGGAAAGAGAAAAGCTGATTATCAAACAAATTGATGCAACCATGAAAGCCATCTTCAACATGGTACCAGCTCACAGGGACCCCCTGGTCTTCCAAGCGCTTCTTGTAGAGCAAGGCATCATCCCGAAGGATATCATGCTCAAAGGTCACCAGAAATGTCTTAGGAAGCTGAGCAATTATCCTGTCATCTGCTAGGAGAGGTGAAACTTCTGCACTCCAAATTTGTTTGGTTTCTAGGTAAGCAGTCTCATTGAAAGGTCCAAGAACCTCAGGTTGTGTATCTCGGCTCCAGAACCTTCTGGGGATGTTCTCATAGCTGAGCCATTTTCTGTACTTCTTCCATTTGACCAGAGGTATAATTGCACCTGTCAACATGGCATCTTTCCAAGAGATGTCAATAGCCAGGTATTTACACATACACAGAAACAATATGTCTCTGGTAAGAAATGGCACATTTTTGCTTTGGTGATAGGATGGTAACTGAAAATTGATCAAGTGCAGAACTGGGCAAATCAAGACTTGAGTCTGGATTCGAGGTAGATTTGGGATGCTAGTTAAGACCTGGGCAATACTGCCCACAGCCCAACCGCCAATACTGTCACCACAGAGCACCACCTGGGACGAGTCTACTCCAAAAATTTCCAGGTTCTTCAGAAAGTAGATAGTAGCATTCAGGCAATCATTGAAAAGGACAGGATGATGGTAATCAGGAAGCTTGCGGTATCTGAGGAAAAATTCTCTTTAAAGCTGGGTCACTGGAGGTGATTTCAATCATTATCCTCTACTCTCCAAAGATCCCAAACCTGACTCAATCCTCAGAGTGATCCTAACAAGTAAACAGAACAACCTGCACTTTTCCTGCACAGATGTGAGGAACCTTGAGAGTCAGGGAAGACAGGATCCTCCATTCTCACCTGCTATGTTTTCTAAAGATCGCACAACCAGTACGGAAACAATCAAGTACAAAGATGTGGCCTTAAAAAACTGAGCAACCAGCAATGATCTAGGAAGGGCTACTAGCACTCTTCTGTTCCCAGCTCTCCACACACCTCTCTCTGATGTACTGGGCACAGAGTGAGGATTCTTAAAACCATCACTAAACACATTTTACATTGATTCTAGTATTATTAATAAGACATTTTCCCCTAATGTCTATTTTCCTGTGATTAAGCAAAAGTGTTAGGGGAAGAGATGATTAGACTTCATAACTGGGAGCTCTTAGAGTCCTTTGTGGGGCTGATTTAAGAAAATTGCTGTTAGTCTAGAAGTCACTTAAGTTTATATCAACACTGGCCATTTTAAGCAACATGAAACATTGAGGAAGCTACATAATAATTGAGGCCACTTGCTTCTGGAACACCTCTAGCACTTGAATTTGCAGTCCTACCCAAATGTCTTTCTAACAGTTTGAAACAAGCTGTCCTTGCAATATAAGGCTAGAGGAAAAAGACTGTCCTGGTGACCTACCTAACAGAAGGACCCCAGCCTGGTCTAGAAAGGACAGTATAATGCTTCTCATAAGCACATGTCTGCTGACATGGGAGAACACCCTCCTTCTGATAAGAGAAAAAAGCTATTGTGTTCATTTGGTTAGCCAGCAGAGAAGCATATTCCAATGTTGGCTGTCCCCTAGGTTTGTAATATTAGCCCCAACAAATAGCCTTTCACTATTGGTTGTTTTGTGCCTACCTTTGCAGAAAAGACTAAATAGATTACCAGAAAAAAAGTGTTGGTGGCAGAGTCAGCAGAGGCTGCAGAAGCACAATAGGGCTGAGCCATGAGAGTGGTAGAGCTACAAGGACCACTGACAGTTAGACAATGATGATGACTGGGCCATGGAAGAAACTGAAGCCTTGAAACCAATTGTAACAGAACCAAGGTGACTGTCCAGTGTCCATGACAGAAACAGATGGTAATCTGTAAGACTGTGATAGGATGATTTAGTCTCTGGTAGAGCACTGGCTTTAAGATAGCTGGAGACCCAACAGGTGTCCATTGCCTGGGTAGGAACTACACATATCTCTCCCACGGATTCCAGACTCCTGACTCGTGGTCTAAGACCTCTGTCTAATCTGTACCTTGCAGTCACATAGGGACTATGCAGGCCCTCCCAAAGGGGTGTCACCTAATATAGGTAGAGGGTGTGACTACAGGCTTCAGCCCTAGAGAGATTTCCATATTAATGAGTTACCTAAAGGCCAGAGGGCATAGCTAATTAAGTTATTCCCTCCCAGATCCTTCCTTCTCCTCCTCCCTATTTAAGCCAGCTCCCCCTGGCTTAAACTAGGGGGTGTGCACCCAGATTCAACAATCATCCATCATGCCAATAAAGCTATTTTGAAACCCCTGACTTCTCGTGTTATTGGAGCCCATCATCTTGCGGCCAGCGTGGTGACCTCCCTGTGACCCGCCCACCAGTTCCCACAGTAATCCTCAAAAATAGCAGTATTGAATAACATAAAAGCAGTGCTAACAACAGCAATAGAATACAATAGCAGAGAGAGAGTAAGGGGGGATAGAGACAGCAGTAACCACAACAGGAGAAACAAAAGTAGGAGAAGTAGAAACTGTAGCTTTAAAGGGCCAAGAATGTTAGACACTCCGTGTCAAGAATGGTAAATAAGGATTTCTGAACCCCTAGATCTACAGAGGAATTGTACATACACCCCACTACTACCAAAGCTGGGGCAACTTTTTGTTGTCTAAAGTCACTCAGCCCATTCCAAAAAATACCCTGGAATAGATAGGTCACCATGTTTCAGTCCACTCACCCAACCAACAGCACCAATGAGTCTGTCTCGTGGGCCAGAAAGCTGCCCAGGCCATGGTAAGTGTCTGTAAGAGAAGACCCACTATTAAGCAGTTGTGACAAGAGCCAAGCATATTCAACCACTATTCAAGGAACAGCAGCTACCTTTGTGGACCCAGATATGACATCTTATTTCTGAAGTTCATAGAAGACACATAGGTGACAAGATTAGAAAAGACATGCAGATGTATGGGAGAAGGTGCAATGTAGTAGTGACAAGCTCTGAAGCATATTTGTAAGGACCCTTCTGGTGGAAAGAAAACACTAAGGCAAAATAGGACAAGCAAAGTCAGCACACTACATTTGGGGTTCAGCAATGAAGAGGATAAAATCAACAGATTTTCTCTAACCTTTTTGCAAGCCACACTAAGGAAAGTGCATAAATTTTATATAGAGACAGAAAAGACAGAAGTTCCCAGGGCTGTGAGAGGGAAGGAAAAGAAGAAATGAGTCCAGTGCCAAGACAGCCCCACTCTGGATTTAGACAACTTAGACAACACTGCTACATAAGCTACGAACCACTGACTGACCAAGCTCTGGACTCCAATTCTCTTTGGGAACTCCGATGTCTACTGCATTAACTTCTTCCTGACAAGTCCTCATGAGAATATCTGCAGGTCCTCCCTTTCCCAAGGACTTTCCTTCTCACCATGCATGAAGCTCCTTACCCAGGCTTCCAACCATTGCACCTCCTCCATGGTAGAAGATGATGCCTCGCCGGAGTTTGGAAGACACTTCTTTGGGCTTTAACAGCCTCACAGGGACTGTCCCAAAATGAGTGTCAGTCGCCAACACATTAGGATCCTTCTTTATCGGCATTAGATATTGGACAAATTGAAAAAACCTGGGCAACGCACAAATTCTCAGTTTCTCTAGTATATTTCCCTGTAGAAAGCAAAAAAAAAAAAAAAAAGTGAGGCACAGGATGCTGAAACTACTTAGCTTACTCAGGTATGTTCCCCATTTCTTACCTGCCTCATACATATGCAAAGAGATCATGAGGATATAAATGACTGTGAATTCTTTTCAGAAAGAAGACAGTGTTCAAACTTTTTTCCCTTAATGTCCTGATTGAGTATTGATTTTGCTGTGATTGAATTGCTAGTCTCCATGAAAACTTGTACTCAAATTCCATTGCCAGCATCAGTGTTAAGAAACAAGCAATTCACCAGGCAGTGGTGGCACACACCTTTAACCCCATCTCGTGGGAGGGAGAGGCAGGTGGATTTCCGAGTTCAAGGCCAGCCTGGTCTACAGAGTGAGTTCCAGGACAGCCAGGGCTACACAGAGAAACCCTGTCTCAAAAAAATAGAAAAAAAGAAACAAGCAATTCTAGTGGTGATGATGTGGTATACTCATGTGCCAGTTAAGTTCTTTATGGGGTGACAGGAATAAGGATCTGTGGGGAGCCAACAGAAGGTGGCTATCACCCTTGCAGCCATCTTGAGCCATATACCCTGACAAGAGACTTGATTAAAATAGCCTACAACAGCTGAGCACACTCTGATAACATCTTGTTTTAGATACCCAGGATTTTCCCTTGGGTGTATGAGACTTAAAGGTGTGATTTAGACATAAGACCTAAGAGCATGACTTAAGGGTGTGACTTAGAAGTGAGACATATACAAGGCAAGAGGCAGACAGAAGAAATTATTATTAGACCTTAGACACTTGTAGTAGGCACTTGAGACTCAAGACAGGCAACTAGGATTAGACACTTGTACTTGGATGAGACATGAGACTAGAACTTGGAACTTGGAACTTGGAACTTGGAGGCACTAGGGACTAGGAACTAGGGACTAGGAACTCAAGAATTGGGACTTGGACTAGGAAGAGAGGCTGAAGAATAAACAGGATTGAATTACACTCTGGTCTCCATTCCTTGTGTCCGTCCTCTCTCTCTCTCTTGCTGAACCCCGACCCAAGTACCAGAGCAGCTTGGGGCAGTGCGTGCTCTAACAATTTATCCCCCAAGGCTTTTGGCAGTGTAGGTTCCAACACCGATATTGCAGTTCCCAACACTTTGGCCCCGCAAACATGGGGCAGCTCCGGCCGCAACATTTTTGGTGCCTAACATGGAGCAGCAAGAACGAGAGACCTAGTGAGAGACATTACTGGAAGAAGGATCTGCCAAAAATTCAGAAGTGAAACAAAGGTGATCACCACAAGAATCTGCTGAGTCAAGAAAGGTAAGTCACATTAATGAAAATGGGGCAAGAAATAAGTCAGCCTGAACTCAACTCTCTGTTTTTGTTTTGTTGTTCGCTGCTCACATGTGTTAATTCTCGGCTTTTGTTCATTGTTTGAATGCTGTCTTTCATGTTCAAAATAAAAAGAAACTTACTTATCCGAAATTAGAATCTAAAATACAACCAAAGGTTGATGAGATTTTGTTAGAGCCAGATTGTGCCAACCTAGAGGAAGAGGTAGTCAACTATTACGACCCTGAATGGTCCTCTTCCCAAAGCCCCTCTCACAATACGCCTCCGCCTCCAGATGCTCCCGAATGGAGATGGTGGTTGTAGATTCTGTAAGGGAGTTACAGCGGAAAAATATCTGTTCTTAAACAACAAATAGAGTTAGAAAAAGAGTATCAAGACTTAATTAATCAGCTACAAAAATTAAGGACAGGGAAGATGTCTCAAGAGGTAAACTGTGAAAATCCCCCGGCTCCTTGGGTTCTTCAACCAGGAGACCAAAGGCAGTCCCTGTCCCCTAGCTTAAGATTAGCCACAGATCATCCAGAGAAGAAAGATGCTGAGGCTTTCCCTACATCAGAGACCAGAAGCAATCAAGGGGTTGCTTGGAGACATCACACAGGGTTTAATTTTCAAATTATTAAGGAATTTAAAAATTCAGTATCACAATATGGTGCCACTGCTCCCTTTACTCTTGCAATTTTAGAGTCTGCTGCAGAGGAGTGGCTGATTCCAAGCGATTGGAATACATTAGTGAGAGCAGTTCTTAGCAGTGGTTACTATCTTATTTGGAAATCAGAGTATCATGAGAATTGTAAAGAAACAGGAGAATCATTCAGGCAGGTAATGGTTGGTCCTTTGATGCCTTAGTAGGAGAAGGGCAATTTGCTTCTAGTGATAACCAGATGCAATATGACCCAGGCTTATTTGCTCAAATTCAAAATGCAGCCATGAAGGCTTGTCATAAACTCCCAGCAAACGGGGACCCTAGTGCGTCCTTAACAGCAGTCAGACAAAGACCTGATGAACAATTTTCTGATTTTGTTCATCGATTAATAACAACAGCATGGAGGATTTTTGGTAATGCAGAGGCAGGAGTAGATTATGTGAAACAACTTGCATATGAAAATTTCAATCCTGCCTGCCAAGCAGCCATTAGACCCTATAGGAAAAAGACAAACCTTATGGGGTATATCAGACTCTGTTCTGACATAGGTCCCTCCTACCAACAGGGCTTAGCTATGGTGGCTGCCATGCAAGGACAATCAGTAAGAGATTTTTTGGCAAGTAGAAACCAAAAGGCCTGTTTTAAATGTGGCAAGGCTAGACACTTTGCAAGAGATTGCAAGGCAGAAAATGAGTTAACCCAGAGACAGCCCAAAAAACAGCCTGGGCTCTGCCCACTTTGCAAACATGGAAGGCATTGGGCTAGTGATTGTAGGTCATAAAGAGACACATGAGGAAACACTCTTTCCCATAATCAGGGAAATGGGAACAGGGGCCAGCTCCAGGCCCCAAACCAACACAAGCCAAAACAGGCTTATGGAGCAGTCAGTTTCTTACCAGCAAACAACAATCCCTTTCTGAACTCAGTCAAGCAACACCAGGAAGCGCAGGACTAGACCTCAGTTCTGCCACCCACGCAGTATTAACTCCAGAAATGGGACATCAGGCCTTACCCACTGGAGTGTTTGGACCACTTTATCCAAATGTGTTTGGCCTGATAGTGGGAAGAAGCAGTACTACTATGCAGGGACTACAGATTTTTCCTGGAGTTATAGACAATGATTATCAAGGTGAGATTAAGGTAATGGCACAGGCAATTCAGAATATAGTCACCATTTCTACAGGAAAGAGGATAGCTCAACTATTGTTACTTCCATTGTACCCTAGTAATCACAAATATAAGAATCCTAAAAGAGGGGATCAAGGCTTTGGTTCCTCTGATGCATATTGGCTACAGCCAATAAACAAAAACCTATGATGACAATATGGCTGGATGGAAAGGCATTCCAATGTTTGGTTGATACAGGAGCTGATGTGACTATCCTAAAACAAAGTGATTGGCCTGCCACCTGGCCTCTGATCCCAACCTTAACCTATTTAAGTGGTACTGGCCAAAGTCAAAATCTACAACAAAGCTCTAAGGTGCTGACATGGAAAGATAAAGAAGGTAATACAGGGAATATACAACCCTATGTCATCCCAGGCCTCCCCATTAATCACTGGGGCAGAGATCTGTTATCACAGTTGGGATTGATTATGTGCAGCCCTAATGAAGTAATCATGGCTCAAATGGT
The DNA here is from genome assembly GCF_011762505.2 of Arvicanthis niloticus. Classification (NCBI taxonomy): domain Eukaryota; kingdom Metazoa; phylum Chordata; class Mammalia; order Rodentia; family Muridae; genus Arvicanthis; species Arvicanthis niloticus. The sequence goes on along the minus strand of NC_047662.1, from coordinate 10,241,056 downwards.
AAACTCTGGATTTTCCCCAGGGAAAGGATTAGAAAAAGGTGAAGAAAGGATTACTCATCCTGTTGAGGTCTATGGTAATGGATGTTACTCATTATAATGAATTTGGCAATCCAAAATATAAACATGTATGTACAGGTACATACAATGGTTTCATTTATGTGACATTACAATCTGGAGAAAAAAGCAAGCATGTGATCACTCATATGCTTGCTACAATTGCTGTATTGGGTGTGCCTAAACAGATAAATACTGACAATGGCCCAGGTTACACAAGCTCTAGTTTCCACCAATTCTACATAAAGTGGGAATTCCATATAATCCACAGGGCCAAAGTATGGTGGAAAGGGCTCACTGACCCATTAAATGTCAATTTGAAAAAATTAAAAAGGGGGAATGATACCCTACCAAGGGATCCTCCAGAAATATCCTTCATCATACTCTCTTTATTTTAAATTTTATAACTTTGGATTCTGAAGGAAAATCCGCTGCAGATAGATTCGGGCATCCTGATACCAAAAAGAATTTTGCAACAGTCCTCTGGGAAGATTCATTAACTGGAACCTGGAATGGGCCAGATCCAGTGATTATCTGGGAAAGAGGTTCTGTCTGCATATATTCCCAAACTGCAGATGCCACACGCTGGCTTCCAGGGAGACTGATTAAACAAATAGACAACAATAACAAATCCAGGGAGGAGAAACCCCCTGAGAAGCTTATTTTTTCTTTGCAGGAAACATGAAGATGCTTCTCAATTGCCTTCAAACTAAAACAGATCAACCAGCAAACATGACTTGGAAAATCCTCAATGTGGAAGGAGACATCACCACCCATACCTCCAGGGTGGCTCTATTGGACTCTTGGTTCCCCAACTTATGATTTAGTGGAGAACATTATTTAGACCCAGGAGAAAACCCACTACCACAGTCACTATAGTTGTTTTTTGGGTTCGAGATTGACTAAAGCAGGTATGGGGATTTCCTTATTTGTTTTGTAAACATCAAAACTATGATCAGTTCTGTATTTCTATAGATTTAGATTCTGCTATAACACATTTATAAACAGAATAGAAGAGGCTTATACTTTTACTCCTCTGATAGAGGGAGTTACGTGTTGCCCTTTAAAAAGAGTATTGCTGTTATACTTACTATTCAGGCATTGTTAAATCTATTGTCTTTCGGGTCTATGCTGTTCAACAAACTGATGGCTTTTGTACGACAACAGATAGATGCTATTCAAATGAAACCCATACAGGTCCATCATTACAAGCTGGAAGTAGGGGATTGTAAAACCTCTGTCATCAAGACTAATGAGGATTAACCCCTAACTTACACACTAAGCCAGATAGTCAATGATGAGTAAAAGAGTATTTCAAGACCCTTGACCCTAAAGAGGGAGGCTTCACCATCCTAAGACAGGAGCTCACCCAATGGCTGTTGAGTATCCAAAGATGAGAAAGAAAGGCCGGGGTCCTTTGTTCCAACCTAAGGCAGGCATGGTTTCTGTAAGTTTTCCCAGCCTTCCCTTTTGAAAAAAATTTAAAAGGGGGAATCTGTGGGGAGCCAACAGAAGGTGGCTATCTTCCTTGCAGCCATCTTGAGCCATATACCCTGACAAATGACTTGATTACAATAGCCTACAACAGCTGAGCACACTCTGATAACATCTTGTTTTAGATACCCAGGATTTTCCCTTGGGTGTGTGAGACTTGAAGGTGTGATTTAGAGCCGAGACTTAAGGGTGTGACTTAGAAGTGAGACATATAAAGGGCAAGAGGCAGACAGAAGAAATTATTATTAGACCTTAGACACTTGTAGTAGGCACTTGAGACTCAAGACAGGCAACTAGGATTAGACACTTGTACTTGGATGAGACATGAGACTAGAACTTGGAACTTGGAACTTGGAACTTGGAGGCACTAGGGACTAGGAACTAGGGACTAGGAACTCAAGAATTGGGACTTGGACTAGGAAGAGAGGCTGAAGAATAAACAGGATTGAATCACACTCTGGTCTCCATTCCTTGTGTCCGTCCTCACTCTCTCTCTTGCTGAACCCCAACCCGAGTACCAGAGCAGCTTGGGGCAGTGCGGGCTCTAACAATTTATCCCCCAAGGCTTTTGGCAGTGCAGGTTCTAACACTGATAGAGCAGTCCATGACATTTTGCCCCCAAACGTGGGCTAGTGTGGCTCTTAACATGGATCTTCATAAAAGGCTCCTGAGGAGTGAAGACAGTGGGATTTTTCTGTCTTATGAATTTTTTTTACTGTTTTAGTTTCCCCTAAACCACCCAGTGTCTGAATATTTTTAGACTATGCAGGTATTCTTGTACTCCTAGTATACTGGCAGGTTCTGACATGACACCTTGCCCAAAATACCTGTCTATTTTACAACTAATTTGGTAAAGAGAGGGTCCATATGCAACTAAGAAAGAAAGGCACAAGAGACTTTTAATAAGGCTAAGAACATTTTTTTCTGAAGGTTTTGACAATCATAGGACAGGCTAAACAGCTGTGGCACTTTTAGCCCAGTGGAAAAGTAGCTGAGGCATGCACACAGGGAATCGGCAAGTACAATACATAAATCCTATGTATTTGCATATATGCCTACATGGACACTACTGAAGGTTCTTGCAAACATTTGCATGTTTAAAAAAAACAAACAAACTATGAAAGCTACCATCAAGCATCTCATACAAATAAGTGGTAAGTAGGAACACATAGAGAATTGATGATGACAAGAGTAGTTGTTTGACAAAATGATGTGGTAATCTGGGGTGAATGAAGGTTCAATACTTTCTACCTACCATACAATCCAACTGGGCCTGGGTATATTTTTTAAATATACTATTAAAGACAATAAGTTTGTTAAATTAAAAACCCCAGGTTTTAGAGATGGGCGGCCTGCCTATAAATTGTTAGCAAAAGAGGTACATGAGCCCCCGCCCTGCCCAAACACAGAGGCTCTTGCCACTGCTGTTGGATTCATGCCAGGCCTAGACAGTGAAACTGTTGTTAAAGACTCCATGTGGTCTAGGTGCAATACATGGAGAAATAAAACTGGGCCAAAGCTGGAAGTTCCCTCATTACTGTCTATCTTCCATAAAGACAGAAGGATTTATTTGTGGGCTTGAAAAAAGAACTATCACCAAAACTTTACTCAGGTATAGTCCCTGCATGTTACAGTACTAAATCCCGGTCATGGTTTGTGAAATAGTGACATGAATATTGTGAGAAAATCAAGATCATGCAAACCCCACTCCATAGGCATTTATGTCTGGTATTGTAAACCACTGGCTGTAGAAACGATAGTTCCCAGAGGGGATGGCCCTGATTATGATTGACTAGATAGATATGATGTGTTTATCAAATTGCTTCTGAACACTGTTTCTCTGTCAACTTCAGAAATTGTCAGGAGCCATTATATAACAAGTTACTAACTAGCAGGTGATCTTCTTGAGATGACTTTGCCTTGGATTAAAAATCTAAAATGGAGCTCTGATGAGCGAGGCCCAGGAGAAAAATCAGTTTAGGAAAGATTCTTGCTATTAATATCCTTTTCCTGTATCAGGTATTAGGCCACCCTTTTGAGCAGATCTCTGCAGAACAAAGAAGATGTACTGTATATAGTACATCTTATATATAGAAGATGTATGTATATAGTGATGCTATATAGACAAATAGATGACTTCTTAATAGTGATGATCCTATAAAAATTCCTAAAATTATATCAATATTTATCAAGCTCTTTTGTAGTGGAACTACTATTAAATTCTCTCTGATAATAAAAACTGCAATTAGAACTCTGCTAGTCTCCAAGTGTCATCAGTTAATTGCTTCTGAGATAGTCAGCAGGCATTCTACTACTCAAAGAATAATTCATCAAGTTTTAAAACCATTAACCAAAGGTGATAAAATGGGAACTATAATTTATTATAGGTGCTAGGGAAAAAGATAAAATATTGGCTGGGTTTATCTATACAGACCTTCACTAATAACTTAGTTATGGTTTTTGACTCACCATGAACCTGTGGAACTGTGACAGGTGATGAATGTTTAGCCAGATAATTACTCCTAAGAGATATGCATGGAAACATTCTTTGTTGTAAACTTCTATTTTGATTTATGATTTGAATTTATGTGTAAACTTGTGATGAACTTCTTACCATGTGATCACATATTCTGAAAGTATGTATAAGTGCTGAGGACTCTTCTGAGAGAAGAGATAGAACTGAGCTGAGGAGAACTTTTTAGGTAGAACACTTTTGAGACAGATTTGAACAAAAAAGTTTCAGAACAGAACTGAGAATAATTTTTAGTCTGGACACAAAAGAACTTTTTAGACAAAACCAAACTCAAGAACTTAAAAGTAAGTAAAGGCATAACATTGGTAGAAAAGGCATTGAGAGTTAAGAGCATTATTGTGACATATGAACAGAAGAAAGGGCAAAATTAGAAGAATGCACAGTAGAATAACTTAGAAACTATAAAGTAGCAAAAACTTAAAAGAGCAGTATACAGAATGCAGAGGGAAAGAGGAAAAAAGAAAAAGCTACAGAGAAAGCAGAAGGATCAGGCAGACTTCTCCTTACCATGGGACAGAACAGGTATTTTCTTAATAACAAGGCAGTCTTAGTCTTACTACAAAGAACAAAGCTTTCTTCTTACAGACTTGGATTTAATTCATTTAGAAAGGAAAGGGTAGAAGCTTTTTCTTCCATTATGCAATAAAGATTGAAGCTCAATTTTCATCCAGAATGAGTGAGTTCTTTTGGCATTAGTGCTTGGTCTTTTCCTCCAAATGCATATGTAAGTATGGGTGTGTGTGTGTGTGTGTGTGTGTGTGTGTGTGTGTGTGCATAAGAATATAATTATGAGAATGTATGCAAGCTGAGCACAACTTCTTTGAATGGAAATATATAAATGTGCATGCGTGAATCTGTATATGAATTTATGTGAGTTTATGCATATTTCCTTTTTCCTTCTGCAAGTGTGATTATCTTCTCCTAACAAGTGAGAGGACAAAAGGTTAAAGGCCCTAGAAATTAATCCTTTACTTAATACCCTGCAGTTTTATGATGAGATGCTAAATCCCAGAGACTGCAGTTTTGGCCTCAAAGGGAGGTCAGCTACAGGAGCAAAGTGACTTAGACATAGATAAGTAAATACTTTTATCATTGTATATCAACCATAAATATCTCGTAAGACCAAGTCTTACCATACTCACAAGACTAAGACTTACCCCCACCTATGCTCTTTTCCTATTGCTGCCTCAAGGAGAATTGAACAAGAAAGAAGATTTGCTAGAGCTGGCCCCCAGCAAGAACTTCCTTTTGCAATGAATGTTTGCAACAGACTAACAACTACCAATGAAACTCCTGAGAATAAGATGCAGTTGATATAGGACAGTGGCTCAATGATTAGTCTTGAAAGACATCAATAATTGCCCACTCTGAGGCTCATGGAATTTTTATAAAAAAACCTCAGGGAGAATGTAAGAAAAATAGAGAAGGGGCCCGAGCACTGAGCGGACCACCAGCAGAAGCTCTGCACCCAACCTCACCAAACCCAGATGAAGCAGGGCTACCAGGAGCTCTAACCAGGACAGTATCTCAGGTAAGGAATCAGCAACACTCACCCAAAACAGGGAGTAACCGGGGCACACAGGGACCCAGGAATTCACTCCTGGCCAGGAGCACTGGTACCTTCCGGTCTGGGCCTGAGCACTCAGCGGATCCGAGAGATAGCTCTGCACCCAATCTCACAGAACCCAGAGGAAGCCGGCTCTCAAGAGCTCTAAGCCGGGCAGTATCTTAGGTAAGGAGGCAGCAACACTCACACCAAATAGAAAGTAACTGGGACCACTGGGACCCAGGAATTCACTCCTGGGTGGGCATACCAGTTCCTTCCTGTCTGGGCCCGAGCATAGAGCAGATCCCAGGAGGCAGCTCTGTATCCAACCTCACAAAACCCAGAGTGGCAGGGCTCTCTGGAGTTCAGGTCAGGAGATAGCAATACTCTACACAAACAGGGAGTAACCAAGACCCACAGGGACCCAGGAATTCACTCCTGTCCCAGAGCACTGGTTCTGTCCTGTTCCTGTCTGAATACTGAGCAGAACTTGGACCTCAGCTCTAACTCCAGCAGCAACACTCATCCCAAATAGTTCTGACACAACCAAGATAATAGGAAAGACAAGGCTCCAGTCAGAGACAGCTCAGGTAGCACCAAAGAGATCCAGATGGGGAAAGGCAAGCACAAGAATACAAGCACCAGCAACCCAGAGTACTCGGCTTCATCAGAACCTAGTTCTCCCACATTAGAAAGTCCTGAATTACCCATATCACCAGGAAAGCAAGAGTCAGATCTAAAATCACTTCTAATGATGATGATAGAGAACTTTAAGAAGGACATAAAAAACACCCTCAAAGAAATTGAGGAGAACACAGATAAACAGGTGAAAGCCCTTAAAGAGGAAACACAAAAATCCCTTAAAGAATTACAAGAGAACACAAATAAACAGGTGAAGGAATTAAACAAAAACATCCAGGACATAAAAATGGAAGTAGAGACAATTAAGAAATCACAAAGGGAGACTACCAGGGATATAGAAAAGCTGGGAAAGAAATCAGGAGTCATAGATGCAAGCATCACCAACAGAATACAAGAGATAGAGGAGAGAATATCAGGTGCAGAAGATACCATAGAAAATATTAACACAACTGTCAAAGAAAACACAAAATGCAAAAAGTTCTTAACACAAAACATCCAGGAAATTCAGGACACAATGAGAAGACAGAACTTAAGGATAATAGGTATAGAAGAAAGTGAGGATTCCCATCTTAAAGGGCCAATAAATATCTTCAACAAAATTATAGAAGAAAACTTCCCTAACCTAAAGAATGAGATGCCCATAATCATCCAAGAAGCCTACAGAACACCAAATAGACTAGACCAGAAAAGAAATACCTCCCATCACATAATAATCAAAACACAAAATGCACAAAACAAAGAAAGAATTTTAAAAGCAGTAAGGGAAAAAGGCCAAGTAACATATAAAGGCAGACCTATCAGAATTACACCAGACTTCTCACCAGAGACTATAAAAGCTAGAAGATCCTGGACGGATGTCATACAGACCCTAAGAGAACATAAATGCCAGCCCAGGATATTATACCCAGCAAAACTCTCAATTACCATAGATGGAGAAACCAAGATATTCCATGACAAAACCAAATTTACACAATATCTTTCCACAAACCCAGCACCACAAAGAATAATAGCAGGAAAGCACCAATATAAGGAGGGCAATTATACCCCAGAAAGAACACAAAAGTAAGCCTCTTCCAACAAACTCAAAAGAAGATAAACACACAAACAATGCCTCTGCTGTTAACAAAAATAACAGGAAGCAATAATCTCCTCTCCTTAATATCTCTTAACATTAATGGACTCAATTCCCCAATAAAAAGACATGGGCTAACAGGCTGGATACACAAACAGGAAGACAAGGGAAAGCCCACACTCACATGGAAATTGAACAATACTCTACTCAATGATAATGTGGTCAGGGAAGAAATAAGGAAAGAAATTAAAAACTTTTTAGAATTTAATGATAATGAAGACACATCATACCAAAACCTATGGGACACAATGAAAGCGGTGCTAAGAGGAAAACTCATAGCTCTAAGTGCTTACAAAAAAAAAAACTGGGGAGGGTATACACTATCAGTTTGACAACACACCTGAAAGCTCTAGAACAAAATGAAGCAAATACACCCAAGAGGAGTAGACAGGAGGAAATAATTAAAGTCAGGACTGAAATCAATTAAATAGTAACAAAAACTATACAAAAAAATCAATAAAACTAGGAGTTGGTTCTTTGAGAAAATCAACAAGATAGATAAACCCTTAGTCAGACTAATCAGAGGGCAGAGAGACAGTATTCAAATTAATAAAATCAGAACTGAAATGGGGGACATAGTAACAGAAACAGCAAATCCAAAAAATCATGAGATCCTACTACAAAAGCCTATACTCAACAGAACTGGAAATTCTGGATGAAATGGACAATTTTCTAGGCAAATACCAGTTACCAATGTTAAATTAGGAGCAGATAAACCATCTAAACAGTCCCATAATCCTGAAAGAAATAGAAGTAGTCATTAAAAATCTAGTCACCAAAAAAAAAGTCTGGGACCAGGTGGTTTCAGTGCAGAATTCTACCAGACCTTCAAGGAAGATCTAATACCAATTCTTTTTAAACTGTTCCACAAAGTAGAAATAGAAGGAACACTGCCCAATTCATTCTATGAAGCCACAATCATGCTCATACCTAAACCACACAAAGACCCAACAAAGAAAGAAAACTTCAGACCAATTTTCCTAATGAATATTGATGCAAAAATACTCAATAAAATTCTCAAAAACCGAATCTAAGAACACATCAAAACAATCATCCATCATGATCAAGTAGGCTTTATCCCAGGAATGCAGGGTTGGTTCAATATACGGAAGTCCATCAAAGTAATTCACTATATAAACAAAATCTCAATTGAGCAATCTCGAATGGTTGAGAAGCACCAAAAGAAGTGTTCAACATTCCTAGTCATCAGAAAAATGCAAATGAAAACAAATAATGAGATTCCACCTCACACCAGTCAGAATGGCTAAGATCCAAAACACAGGTGACAGCAGATGCTGGCGAGGATGTGGACAAAGAGGAACACTCCTCCATTGTTGGTGGGATTGTTAGCTGGTACAACCACTATGGAAATAAGTCTGGTGGTACCTTAGAAAATTGAACATAGTATTATCTGAGAACGCAGCTATACCACTCCTTGGCATATACCCAAAAGATGATTCAAAATACAACAGGGACACATGCTTCACTATGTTCATAGCAGCCTTATTTATAACAGCCAGAAGTTGGAAAGGACCCTGATGTCCTTCAACAGAGGAATGGATACAGAAAATATGATATATTTACACAATGGGGTACTACTCAGCTATTAAAAACAATGAGTTCATGAAATTCTTAGGCAAATGGATGGAGCTTGAGAATATCATCCTGAGTGGGGTAACCCAATCATAAAAGAACATACATGGCATACAATCACTGATAAGTGGATATTAGCCCAAAAGCTCACAATACCTAAGACACAATGCATAAACCACATGAAACTCAAGAGGAGGAAGGAAGTGCGAGTGTTTTTTTTTTGTTTTTTTTTTTTTTTTTAGAAGGAGTAGCAAAATACTCAACCAGAGCTCCCAGGATCTAAACCTCCAGACTGAGAACAGAAAGGGAGGGACTCATGGCTACACTTGTATAGGTAACTGAGGGTGGCCTCGTTAGGCAACAGTGGAAGTGGAGGGCCATGTTCGCCGAAAGATTGAATTCATAGTATTGGGGAATTGGAGAGCAGAGAGGTGGGATTGGGAGAATGGTGGGAGCACACCCTCATAAAAATTGGAAGAGGGGGTATAGGATTAGGGGTTTGGGAGGAGAAAGGAAGTGGGGATAACAGTGAAAGGTAAATAAGTAAAATATCCAAAAAAAACAACCCAGATAATGTGTCTGGGAAAAAAAGATAGTTTACTTATTTCAAATGATTTTCAAAGGTTTCCAGGAGATGCTTATTGGCTAAGATCTTATTTTAAGCTCTTCACAAAAGAATTTATGTCTCTGTTTAATATTCTCAAGAGAGATGCAAATCCTAATTTCCCTCAACAATTAATTGACAAAAGAGGAGTAATTTTACAAAAAGTAGAAGAAGCTCTCATTAATTTATATATTATATAGATTGATATAGATTGATTAATTGTTGGCTGTTTTATAATAGTCCTTTGATAAAAGAAATTATTAATAAAAATTATATTTCTTTGAATAGTGTCTTCATGACTCTCTGAGGGTGGAAGGGGCATGTCTTGTTTACTCTTAACTTTCTAAAACTGAAAGCTCATGGCAAATCTGCTGTTGATTGTCTCTGGCATCACTGAGACCAATAAAAACTAAGCCACAACTATGTGGAAGGACCCTTTTACTCTTAAATGGAATGGCCAGGACCCACTTCCTACATGGGGCCGAGGATTGATTTGCATGTTTGATACCACAGAAGGCACAGCTAAATGGCCACCAAAAAGATTAATGAACTAAATAGATGCCCCCACAAAATGAGGCCCAATTATAAATAAGATGATTAACAATTGACATCCAGGGAAGAGAAATTTCCCTGAGAATTCCCTTCTTTTTTCCTTTCCAGATAAAAAATTAATCACTGTGATGTCTGCTGTTGGAAGATCTAATCCTGATGCTGGCTTCTGGACTTATACTACTCAGACCTCCAATGGGCCTTTGACAAGGATGTCAAACAGCTATAGACTGACATCACTAATCTGAAGAAATCCCTAGTTTCGCTGTCTGATGCAATCCCCCCAAATTGCAAAGGACTTTATTGGACTTGATTTTCTCTTTTACAATAGAAAAGATTGTGTACAGCTCTAGACTGTGTACAGCCCTTAAAGAAGAATGCTGCTTTTACATAGACAGGACAGGGATGATTAAAGAGAGCATGAAAAAGGCCAGAGAAGGTCTTGAGAAAAGACAGAGAGAGAAAGAGAAAAATGAGAGCTTGTAGAAGAATTGGTCTTCAACCTCTCCATGATTGTTAACCCTACTTCCTTCCATCTTGGGACATTAATTAGGTTATTTTTGCTTATTTCCTTTGGTCCCTGGGCCTTAAATAGGCTGACTAACTTTGTGAAACAACAGATAGATAATCTGATAGCAAAATCTATTCAGATACATTATCATAAGTTAGCTATGGAGAACCACAAGACTCTAGATGAGGATGTTACTTTATCCAGGGTGCTCCCAAGTCTCATCTACACCCAACCTAAAAGAGGGGACTTCTGCCCCTAGACCAAGCAGTGAGGGGCCACCCAGAACCCCCTCTGTCTGGCCACCTGAATTCTTGCTTAGGCTGCAAGGCTAAGCACTGCAAGGGAATATAAATAAAAGTAAAAAATATGTTTCTGGGTTCCCTGAGGGACAAGCCTGACTGCATAGGGGTTGATGTCAAAAGTATCCCCTTTCCAGGAAAAAGACATTGGGATGGGTATGGCCCTCATGCCTCACTGGACAACGACAGGAGGACTGGAGCCATTACAAGGTCCCCTTTAATTACTGGAGGTCAGGCCTCTATCCCCGCCTTGGCAAGATTAGAATCGCCACAACCCTTCTATATTTGGAGAAGGGAGGAGATGTCAGGGGCAGCCCTGCTTATACACTGAAGGCCTAAAATCAGCCATAAGCCTAAAATCAGCAATAGGCCTGACATACATGCCTGCTAACACAAAGTTTTGGGTCTCTATGGAAAAACACTGAAACAGATGTCTATAAACTATTGTAAACAGGCAGCTTTTGTGGAAATCTACCAGCTTGAGTAGTTATAGACCTTGTAAATAGGCAGCCTTGGCGGATAGTACCAACTTTGATAAGGACAAGTGAAGCATAGGCAGAGTCATAGTGACCTGACCCCTGAACCTTCACCCAGCTGATACCCTGTTCTGAAAGATATCTGTACTCCCCCTGAACATCTATGCTCCTGTGTCATCCCCTTCCCCACATCCTGCATTTTTGTGTTTATAACCCCTGTGTTAAAAAGTAAAAATTATGATTTGATAATAATAAAAAAAGAAATGAAAAGAAAAGAAATAACACACAGTGTCCCTCTGGCTCTGCTGACTTAGCTTCTGACAATCCATTTTCTTGTTCTCAGAAATACTTTGAATTACAAAATGTTATTGTGGTTTTTGTCAGTATGCTGGGTAAAATAATTTCTATTGATTTCATATTAAATTTCAAAGTTTGTAGTGAGTTAAAATGTCCTTCAACATAATTATAGGTCATATTTATTTTCATATTGTAAAATGCAAGTTAATCTGTTGAACATTTTTTAAATGAATTCCTTTTTGAGAATTTCATATATGAGCACTGTATTTACATAATTTTTTCTTTCTCTCCTTCCTCCCACTCTTCCCAACCCCCAATACTTTTCAAATATATCTTATTTAATTATTGTTCATATATGTATGTATATATGTATGTATATATGTATACATGTATAAGTATGTATGTATATACAAATACTGATAAATAAAGTATTGGGGGGGAAAAGAAAAATAGAGAAAAAAACAGAGTGTTGTAGAGCTGTCTCTTCTGTATGGAAACATTCCATGCAAGAGGGAGCAAGAAACTCATGAGACTTAATAAGTAAAAGAACAAAATGAAACATTGCATTTCTGAAATCTGTGAGATTTGAAGGATTTTCAGACACAGTAACCAACTGTTGAAGGAGGGGGATCTAAACCCAAGTATGGAATTGAGGTTCTGAGGCTGGACAAACTGCAGAAGGCTCCAAGAAACTTGAATATTCAAGCTTTAAGGACATATTCTTGAGAAAAAGAACTTCCTCGTCATAATATTGGCTGCTTCTTCCTTGGAAGCCATCACTTTACTACCCAGATTCAATTAGAGAGTTTTGAAGATGCTATTGCAAATATAGAATCACTCAAATGTCTCCCTTCCACTGAACCAGAGGTCTCTTGTGAGACCTCTGCATGTCGTTCATGTTTTGGACTCTACCTATAGAATAAATAACATATGATTATTCAAGAATTTTGGACAATGCAATATTGTATGTGAAACTTTCAAAGGATAAATAAGTATTCCATGTTTTTTTTTTTTCTGTTAAGGTCATAAAGAAAATCTTAGCTACTTATGTTGGGAAAACAGACTATTTACAGGCTATTCTTTCTCCTCTGTAACTATCCTTTCTCTGTTTTGGAGCATGTGATCAGTAACCACATGGATATCCTTGTTTTCAACACCCTAATATGCAGGGTTCCTTGTGTCTCTGGGCTACAAAGTTCAGTCAGGGTCTTCCATACAGAAAACACTCTGCAAAGCAAACCCCAGACTCAAGTGAACATCATGTAGGACCACATGTAGCAAGCCAACATCATCAGGTGCTTAGATTAAGGACTATTTTTTATGCTTTTCTTTTTTATTATTATTTTTATTGGACATTTTATTTACATTTCAGATGTCATCCCCTTTTTGCACTATTTTTTAAGTGAAACTATAAGATTAGAAAGATTCATATGTTTTTGTACCTTGGAAAACCCAAGGCCCTCATATGTACTGCCATGCCAGGAGCTTAAATTAACCAGTGACCCTAAACCTTGCTTCTTTATCTAATGTTAGTTCATTGTTCACAGTGAAAGTTCTTCACAGGGCAGGAATATGTTTCTACCACTTATCAAAAGCTAAAAAGTCTCATCAACTGTCATCTAATGCTTTCACCAACCTAGTGATGCATATATCATTACTTCATTTCAGATAAGGATCCTAAGGCACAAAAAAGTTAACAAAGTGGCTCTTGAGTGAGAACACAGCAGCAATGCTGATGAGATAGCCTGACTGAAAATTTATCACCTTGGCACCTTCACCTCAGCTGTCCTCTGAGGTAATCACTGTGAAATTTCAAGCTACTACCTAATTTCTACTCTGATTTGAGACATGAGGTCTCATTCCAATTACTTACTCAATATAAGGCCACACTATGTTTCCCCTGCTGTATCTATGAACATATGCCAATGCCTTCCCCAATTTCCATCCCAGAAAGCCATCTCAGGGAACTACTGTCCAGTACAACACAGCTAAAGAACTGGGTAAATTCATAACATGTATTTTATCAAACACAGCCTTCTCTGTGCTCAGGACAAAACTGAGTAAATTCATTTTTGTACTCAAGGAGTCACATAGATGGAAGGAAATCGTCTGGAGACAAAGTCGTGGGAAAATGGGAAAAGAAGAGACTGCTGCTGAAGGTGCTTTAGATCTATCGGACTTTTAATGTGCAGCAACTGGAGCTGAGGCTATTTTCTTAGTCTTCAGAAAAGAGTGTCATGGACAAGACTAGTGATGTACTTTGTAATTTCAGCCCACAGGAGATGAAATAGGATGTAGTGAGTATAAGGCTAAGGCCAGGCTAAACTACATTGTGAGATGCTATGTTGTTGTGGAAAAACAGAGAGTGGGAAATAGAAGAAGAAAAAAAAAGAAAGTGGGGGAAGGAAGTAAAGAAGAGAGAAGAAAATGAATAGAAAATAAAAATGAGAAGGGAATGAGATAGGGAAGGTGAAAAGTAGGATATAAGAGACTTCTCTAACTGAGTCTTAGGAAAATCTAGAAAGAGAAGACAGGGAGGTGATAGTTGAAGAATAGAGTACAAAAAGTAACCCCAACCCATCATGTGGCTCAAGGAAAGACTCACCAGATTTAACAGGTACAGGAACATGCAATGCAAAAACCTTAACTTGATTGGATGCTTCAGGGTAGATGGAATTTCAACAGTGAGAAGGTGCTGTATGATGACCCATACAAATAACCCCAGTAAGAACATGGATAGCCCTGCTAGAAGCACCAGCCACAGAACAGCCATGATCCAGGTGCTCCAGAGCCCCGAGGAGTTGTTGTCCTGGGGAACTTACTTCAGAACTTGTAAGCAGAGCACCTAATCCAGTTTTACTGCTGCCTTCACCTCTGGCACGGTCCTCTGACTTGTCTCTCAGAAATGCACACAAGCCAGCCAATGAGAGACATATAAATCAGGTCCAAGAAAAAACCCCTCCCTTAAACCTCTGAGGAGAATCTGAGAATAAGACTTCCATTGAACACTAAAATTACACCGTCACAGCATCAGCAAAGACTCAGATTGTATATAGTCCATACAGATAAGATGGGGAAAATGTCTAAAAACAGTGAAATAGTGAACAAATTGACATCACTTGGTTTAATTAATACTAGAATATTACATTTTGCCAGGGAACAAATTCAGAATACATCAGCAAGAATGATAGATCACACATTCAAAAAACTTGAAAGTTTACCCCTAACACTAAAAAATAGCTATTATAAGAAATCCATAGCCAGGTGGTGGTTTACACCTTTAATTCAGCACTTGGTAGGCACATGTCTTTCATCCTAACATTTGAGAGGCAGACGCAGGCACATAAGAATCAGTGATTTACATTTAAAAGACACATTCTAAAGGCAGGCTGAAATTCAAAGTGACCATCCTTTGTGATCTAAAAACAAATATACTTTCTTAAAAAAAAAAAAAAACTCAAGCAGCAACACACGATAGTGAGGATATGGAGAAAGACAAACACTCCTCTAGTGCTAATGGAATTCAAAACTTGTACAACAACTCTCAAACTCAATCTAGAGGTTTCCCAGAAAATTGTAAATAGTTCTACCTGAAAACCCAGGTATCTATTCAAAAGATGTTCTACAATACCACAAAGATACATGCCCCACTATGTTCATAGAAACTTTATTCATAATAGCCAGAAACTAGAAACAGCTCAGATATCCCTCAACTGAAGAATGGATACAGAAAATGTGGTTCATTTACACAATGGAATACTATTTAGCTATTAAAAACAAAAACAACATGAATTTTGCAGACAAATGGATGAAACTAGAAAATACCATGAGTGAGATAACCTAATCCCAAAAGGACATTCATGCTATATTCTCACTTATAGTGAATATTAGCCATAAAGTACAGAATACACAAGATACACCCCACAGACCAAAAGAAGCTAAATATGAAGTAAGACCCAATTGAGGATCCTTGAATCTCACTTAGAAAGGGGAACAAAATAGTCATGGGAGGCAGAAGGAGGGAGGGAACTGGATGGGAGAGAGGAAAGAAAGAGGAATGGGAGGGCAGGATCAGGTGTGGGAAGAAACATGAGAGAGATCCAGAGGGCCAGGAGAATGAATGGAAATTTGTAGCTGCTGGAGGTGGGAGGTGGAGGGAATCGCTAGGAAGTCTCACAGAGACCTGGGATGAGGGAGGCTTCCAGGAGTCAATGCAGGTGACTTTAACCAAGATGCCTAACAGCAGGGACATTGAACCTGAAGAGGCCACCTCCTATCACCAAGCAGGACCCCCAATGGAGGGACAAAGACACCAACCCATCCACAAAACTTTTGACTCAAAATTTGTCCTGTTTAAAAGAAATGCAGGAACAAAAATCAAACAGTCTGAATGACTGGCCAACCAATAACTAGCCTTCATCCAATGGGCAAGTACCAGTATGACATTTTTAATGATCGTTGCCATAAGCCATCTAAGAGAGGTTAAAAACTAGCAGGTGGTATTCCTGAGATGGTTTTATCACAGTCTGTGAACTACAATAAATAATCCCTTTTTAGGCAAGGCCAAAAAGGACTCAATTTTAGGAAAGATTCATGCTATTAATGTGAGATTTTATATATATATATATATATATATATATATATATATATATATATATGGACTTAGCAAGCAGATGACCTGGACCCGTAGAAAAAAAGAACAAAGGAATATATATATATATATATATATATATATATATATCACTAGATATTGGCCCACCCTTTGGGGCAGATCTCTGTAGATCTGTAGACTGACAAAGATGTACTGTTATATAGTGATGCTATATACACAAATAGATGGCTTACTAATTCTTAATGATGATCATATAAGAATTCCTAAAACTATACTAGTAATTATTAAGCCCTTTCTAATAGGACTGCTATTAATGCCTTCTCTGATATGGAAACTTCAACTAGAACTCTACCAGTCTTCACATGTCACAAGTTAATTGCTTCTGAGATATAAAGCAGGCATTTACAACTTAGAACACATTCCGAGATGTTGTATTACAATTAACCAAAGGTCATAAAAGCAAACTATCTATTTATTGTAGATGAAAGACAGAACATAAAATATTGATTTAGGTTTATCTATACAAAACTTCAATGTTAACTTAGTCACAAAAAATATAGTTTTAGACTCTCAATAAACTTATGGAGCCAGTGACAGATAATGAATATCTAGTTAGATAACAGACATTATTAGAAACACATGTAAACACCTCTATTGTAAACTTTTTATTCAATTTATGATTTGAATTTAAGTTTGAACTTTTAGTGAACTTTTGTAAAAAACAAAAATGCTTTGAAAATAACATAAAACCTATTCCCTAGAAAAGGTACAAAAAAACTGGAAATGATTACATTACATTGCATTATATTACAGCAGAAGGAGAGACCACAATTAGGGAAAGGAAGGAAAACATCAGAGTAGAGTAATTTAGAAATTAGCAGAGCAACTTAGAAATTTAGAGCACAGACTATAATAGGTTTTTCCCCATACACTTTCCCTTAGAAATAAAGATTAGAATCCTTTCTTAAAGTGTCTCCTTTTTTTTCTCTTTCTGCATGTGACTTTCCCTAGTACATAATGAGGTAAATAATCTCTCAGCCTGAGGACTTGGCAAGAAGAAGACCTGGACCTGTGGAAAAAAGAACAAAGGACATCTTGACTTAACTTCCTGCTATTAAGCAACAAGTGTTAATTTGATCAGAAGCCTGCAGCTTCTGGCTTTAAAGTATATAAAAAAACAAGATAGGTAAATGTTACTAGTAAAAGGAAAAAAGCAGCCTTCCACCTGGGAAGAACATCAGCTTGTCTGTTCCTCCGAAGACCTCACAGTCTGAAGCCTTCCCAGGAGATCAGCTACACCCAGGGCAACAGACCTGACAGTCTGAAGGCCTCCCAAGAGATTCGCTGCAGCTAGGGCAACAGATCTTTAGCGTGTGAGGCCTATGAAGACCCTACAGTCTGAAGGCCTCACAGGAGATCTGCTATAGCCAGGCCACAGGCTTCCCAGGAGACCTGCAACAACCCAGGGACACAGGAGACAGACCCCAGACAGAGACACCCAGGCCAGTTAATGCTAGAGATAAGCAGATGGTGAGAGACAAGTGCAAGACTATAAGTAATTTTGACACCATCAGAACCCTGTTGTCTCAAAGCAACAAGCCCTGGATACCCCATCACACCTGAACATCAGGAAGCTGACCTAAAATCCTATCTCATGAAGATAATAGAGTACTTTAAGGAGGATATAAATAACTCACTGAAAGAAATACAGGAAAACAGGTAGGATCCCTTAAAGAGGAAACAAATAAATATCTTAAAGAAATACAAATTAAACAAAGTGGTCTGAGACCTAGAAATGGAAGTAGAAACATAAAGAAAACACAATGAATGCAACACTGGAAATGGAAATCCTAAGAAAGAGGTCAGGAACTACAGATGTAAACATCAACAACAGAAATAAGAGACAGAAGAGAAAAATCTCATCTACTAATACAATAGTCAAAGAAAACTTAAAACATAAAAAACTGCTAACCCAAAACATCCAGGAAATCCAGGACATAATGAAAAGACCAAATCTAAGAACGATAGAAATAAGAGTGTGAAGATTCCCAGCTCAAAGGACCAGAAAACATCTTCAACAAAATTATAGAAGAGAACTTCCCTAACCTAAAAAAAGAAATGCCCAAAAATGTACAAGAAGCCTATAGAACACCAAATAGATTGGACCAAAAAAAATTCTTTTGTCACATAGTAATCAAAACACTAAATGCGCAGAACAAAGAAAGAATTTTAAAAGCTGTGAGGGGGAAAAGCCAAGAAATACATAAAGGCAAAAATATCAGAATTACACCAGACTTCTCAACAGAGACCCTAAAAGCCAGAAGAACCTGGACTTCAGCAAGAACAAAAGCACCAGGAAGCCAATACATTCAGAAAAATTGAGCAAGTCTATACTCAATGATTCTGGGTCAGGGAGAAATAAAGAAAGAAATTAAATATTTTCTAGAATTCAATGAAAATGAAGGCACAACATACTCAAATTTATGGGACACAATGAAAGCAGTGCTAAGAGGAAAGTTCATAGCACTAGGTGACTCCATAAAGGAGTTATAAAGTTCTCATGCCAGCAATTTAAAAGTATACCTGAAAGCTCTAGAAAAAAAGAAGCAAGCATACCAAAGAGGAGTAAAAGGCAGAAAATAATCTAAATCGGGGCTGAAATGAGTTAGAAACAAAGAAAACAATTCATAGACTCAACAAAACCACGAGCTGGTCCTTTGAGAGAATCAATAAGATAGATAAATCCTTAGCCAAACTAACCAAAAGACAGAGAGACAGTATCCAAATAAACAAAGCCAGTAATAAAAATGGACACATAGCAACTGATAGTGAGGAAATTCAAAGAATCATTAGGCTTACTTTAAGAGGCTGTACTCCATAAAATTGGAAAATCTTAATGAAATGACAATTTTCTAGACAAATACCATTTACCAAAGTTCAATCAAGATCAGGTAAACTATTTAAACAGTTCTATAACCCCTAAAGAAATAAAAGCAGTCATTAACAGGCTTACAACCAAAGAAAAATGCCCAGGGCCACATGGTTTTAGTACAGAATTTTAGCAGACTTTCAAAGAAGAGCTAATACCAATACTCCTCAAACTATTCCACAAGATAGAAATATCACTACAAAGATCATTTTATGAAGCCACAGTAACCCTAATACCTAAACCACAGAAAGACTCAACAAAGAAAGAGAAATTCACACTGATTTTTTAATGACCTCTAATGCAAAAAATACTCACAAACTGAATCCAGAAACACATCAAAAAGATCATCCCTCATGGTCGAGTAGGCTTCATCCCAGAGATGCAGGTATTGTTCAATATATGAAAATCCATCAAAGTAATCCACCATATAAACAAACTGAAAGAAAATAATTACACCATTATCTCATTAGATGCTGAAAAGGCCTTTGAGAAAATTCAACACCCCTTCATGTTAAAAGTATTAGAGAGATCAGTGGTACAAGGCATATACATAAGCATGATTAAAGCAATATACAGCAAGCAAATAGCCAACATCAAGCTAAATGGAGAGAAACTTAAAGCAATCCCACTAAGATCGGGAACAAGACAAGGCTGCCCACTCTCTCCATATCTAATCAATATACTACTACTGCTGCTGCTGCTGCTACTACTTATTGCCAGAGAAATAAGACAACTAAAGGAAATCAAGGGGATACAAATCAGAAAAGAAGTCAAAATATAAGTATTTGCTGATGATATGATAGTATACATAAGTGACCCCAAAAATTCTACCAGGGAACTCCTACAGGTGATAAATGGCTTCAGCAAAGTGGCTGAATACAAAATTAACTCGAAGAAATCAGAAGGCCTTCTTTATACAAATTGTAAACTGGCCAAGAAGGAAACTAGGGAAACAACACCCTTTTCAATAGCCAAAAATAATATAAAATATCTTGATGTGACTCTAACCAAGCAAGTAAAAGATCTGTTAAGAAAAGAACTTCAAGTTCCTGGAGGAAGAAATTTTAGAAGATATCAAAAGATAAAAAGATCTCCCATGTTGATAGATAGGCAGGGTTAATATAGTGAAAAGGACCATCTTACCAAAAGCAATCTACAGATTTAATGCAATTCCCATCAAAGTTTCTACACAATTTTTTGTAGACCTTGAAAGAGCAATTCTCAACTTCATATGGAAAATCAAAAAACCCAAGATAACCAAAACAATCCTGAACAATAAAAGAACTTCAGGAGAAGTCACCATCCCTCCTCTCAAGCTACAATATGGAGCAATAGTGATTAAAACTACATGATATTGTTATAGAAACAGACACGCTGATCAATGGAATCTAACCGAAGACCCAGAAATAAATCCATGCACCTATGGCCACTTTATTATTGATAAAGATTCCAAACCACACAGTGTAAAAATGAAAGCCTCTTTAACAAATAGCGCTGGTCTACCTGGATGTCTACATGTAGAAGGATTAAGAGAGACCCATTTTTATCACCCTGCACAAAACTCAAGTTCAAGTGAATCACCAACTTCAACATAAAACCAGATACACTGTGCCTGCTTGTGAAATTGCAACATGACTGTTGTGGGAAATTTAAGAGCATGTAAGCCCCATTCCACAGAAGTGGGGAGGGGTAGTCAGAACAAGGCCAGGCTAGACTACATTGTGAAATGCTACCTTGATGAAAAAGAAAAAAAAGAAAGTGGAAGAGAGACAAAAAGAAGAACAGGGGAGGAAGAAAACAAAAGAGGAAAATGCATAGGAAACTAAATAGGGGGGAAGAGATAGGGAAGGTAAGAGGTAGGATACAAGAGACTTCCCCAACTGAATCTCATAAGAATCTAGAGAAAGAAGAGAGGAAACTCGATGAGAAGAGTAAGCTACAAAAAAAAAAAAAAAAAAAAAAAAAAAAAAGCACCCCTAAGCCATGGAGTGGCCAAGGCAAGACTGTAGCAGGATATTTTTCGGCAAGTTGGGAGGAGCTACGGTGGGACGAGTAAGGAGAAGAAGACAAAAAGAAAGAGGAGGAGCTAGGGGAGAGAGCACCAAAGAGAGGGGAATATGGCAAGGGATGTGTGCCTGTCTCTAGCAGTCAAAGGTAGTTGATATATCTAAGTCAGGTATTGGGTTACACCTCTGAGTGTGTGGGCATCTTGTTATTGAGCATTACCAAATATATAAAGCCTTGGGATAATCTAATCATTAGAGTCTCATTTGTATCAAGGCTATGTGGATGGCGGGATGGTCTGGGCTCAGCCCAGCCTTGTGGAGACAGCGTGGGAGATTGGCAGAGCCATCTCCCATGCTGGCATCTCATGGATAGCAGGGCCAGTGTCTCTGACTGCCTGCGCAGATGGCCTGAGCTGAGCAGAGGCAGTAGACCACCTCCGCTCCTGGCCGCAGGTCTAGGCTAGTCAGGAACATGGTGGCTGATTAAGAAAAGCCAGGTTGACCGCTGCCGTTTTAAATATCTCCCGCAACAGAAGACTGACCAAAGCTACCAAGTACTGCAACATGCAATGCAAAAACGCCTTAACTTGGCTGGATGCCTCAGGATAGGTGGAATTTCAACCATGAGAAGGTGCTGGATGACAACCCATACAGACTCCCAGGAAGAATGTGGGCAGCTCTGCTATCAGTACCAGCCCTCAAACAGCCACTACCCAGATGCTCCAGAGCCCCTAGGAGCTGCTTTTATGAGCAAGTAACTTCAGACCTTCTGTGAAGAGCACAGATCTAGTTTTATTAACAGCTATGCCTCCACATTTTCCTCCCAGAGTTTGTCTGACACGGTCATCTAACCTGTCTGTCAGAACTCCACACAATAGAGTGCCAGTGAGAGGCTAATTCTGGTCTAGAAAAACAAAAGGCCTGTGAAATCTTACCTAACCTAGTAAGAACCTGAGAATAGAATTTTCACACATACTAGGATTACATTCTCGCAGCACTCCAACAACTGTGGCTACCAGGAATAGGTCTGTCCAGGATTATATAGTACTAATATCTTGACATTTCAACTGCATATTGTATGCATGTACTTGATTCCACAAAAGAGCTAGGGTAAGCAATGCACTTTCCATCTCAACTCCTTGGTTCACTGATTTTCCACTGTTTAGTGTTCCAAATCAGGAGAGAGATTTGCAGTGAATCTTCTGATTGAAATCATTGATTGATGGTCAACAAGATGCTCAACAGTTAAATAAGGCACTTGCCACCAAACATGAACAACTGAGTTTGATATCCAAGACTCATATAGTCGAAGTGAACTGACTACCACATGTTGTCCTCTGAGCTGCACATATGTACTGTGGTAAGCAAATACACACGCACACACACACACAAGCATATAGGCACACACATGTATATGCACACATACATTAATAAGTATGCTTGTTTAAGTAAAACAATAACATCCAGCACCCATGCTGGCATTATGACTCAGGAGTCAGAAGCCCTTGTCACACAACCTGGCAAACAGAGATCAGCCTCCAGGATCCACATTCAAAAGTCAGATGCAGTATTTGCAATATGTAATCCCAATACTTCTACCATGAAGCACAAGGCAGAAACAAGAGACTACCAGGAATTTCATGAGCTGCTTGCCAAAAGTACTCAGAAATGGCAGAAACAAGACAGACCCTGCCTCAAGAATGAAGGTGAAAACCAGCTATGGAGCATTGCCTTCCGTTTTCCATACGTGTGTTGTGTTACATGCATGTTCACACTAATGTACATGAAACATGGACACATATAATAAATAACTTTTCCAAAATATTTTTATTGCTTATTTGTGAATTTCATTTAACGCATCCCAGTCACATTCACTTTTCAATGCTCTTAGACATAACATCCCTCCACAGAACTGTAACCCTGAATTGTTTCAGAGGGGCCCAAAAAGGTTCCACAGTTGTAAAACCATCCTTATCCATTTTTTTAAAATTTAAAGAATATAAAATAGAAGACAAAATATTATGAGGTGTCGCTATCCTACCCTTCTACCCCTCCTTTAATTCTAAATAATATTTTAGTTCTTCATTAGCTCATTCTACAAAAGATTGGTCTTGAGGGTTAATGGAATGCCTGTAATATGAGTCACATAATCCTGTTGACAAAATTCTTGAAAAGGCTCGGTGGTATTCACAGGAGCATTGTTAGTTTTTAGTATTTTAAAGAGGCACAAAATGCCAAAAAGCTTTGCGTAAAATGGGGATAACATGCTTAACCACTTCTCCTGAGAGTGTGGCAGTAAAGATGAGCAATGAATTGTTGTCCACAATGATATAAACACATTTTAACTTTCCAAAATTGGGGACACCCATGTGCCAAATATGATTCCTCGAGGAGTTAGAGTATAAGATGAAAGAGGCATGATATTGGTTTTTATACACAAATGGCATTCCTTATCTATCAACTGAGACTGCTCAGTTATTGACAATCATTTTTCAATGTTGAGGCATTTTGATGAAACCACACATGAGAGTCTCATGCTTCCTTTAGATTGTTAGTTTATAGGGAAATAGTGTTAAAGGAGAACCTGCCTTTGAATTACCCTCAGATAAAGGTCTTGGAAGATTAGAATGCGACAAAATATGACCAAAATAAACTGGATTCTATTGTGCCCCCAACTCCTGTTGAACTAATTGGAACAAATCATGAATACGAGTACTTGGTGAGATGATCTATGTTGTTTCTAGATCCGGCACTGAGAGCATTGTGAATCTCAATATAAGTTTGGAATATCTTATTCCAGTCCTTTCCACTGAGGTAATGTCTATCTTTGATGTTGAGGTGTGATTCTTGTATGCAGCAGAATGATGGATCCTGTTTTCACATTCATTCTGATAGTATGTGTCTTTTTATTGTGGAATTGAGTCCATTGATATTGAGGGATATTAAATACCAATGATTGTTATATTCCTATTATTTTGATGTTGGTGATAGTAGTGTGTGTGTGTGTGTGTGTGTGTGTGTGTGTGTGTGTTTCCATTCTTTTAGTTTTGCTGGTGACATTTTTTATTTCCTGTGTTTTCTTTTGTAAAGTTAACCAACTTGGATTGGAATTTTTCATCTAGTATCTTGTGTAAGATGGGATTGGTGGATGGATAATTTTTACAGTTGGGGCTTTTTTCATGGAATATATTGTTTTCTCCATTTATGCTGATTAAAACTTTTTCAGAGTATAGTAATCTGAGCTGTTATCTGTGGTCTCTCAGAGACTGTAAGACAACTGCCCAGGCCCTTCTGACTTTTAAAATCTCTGTTGAGAAGTCTGGTGTAATTATAATAGGTCTACTTTTATATGTTACATGGCCTTTTTCCCTTATAGCTTCTAAAATTTTTTCTTAGTTTTAGTGTTTTAATTAGTATGTGGCAGGAAGATAATAGTTTTTTATCTAATCTATTTGGTGTTCGATAAGATTCTTGTACATGTATAGGCACCACTTTTTGGGTTAGGGTAATTTTCTTCTGTGATTTTGTTGAAAATGTTTTCTGGGCCTTTGAGCTGGGAATCTTCTTCTTCTTCAAGTCCAATTATTCTTAGGTTTAGTCTTTTCATAGTGTCCCAAATTTCCTAAATGTTTTGTGTCAAAACCTTTTAGATTTAACATTTTCTTTGACTGATGTATCAATTTCTTTTATTATATCTTATATGCTTGAGATTCTTTCTCCCATCTCTTATATTCTGTGGGTGATACTTGCATCTGAAGTTTGTATTGTCTTACCCAATTCTTCCATATCTAAGATTTCCTCAGCTTGTGTTTTCTTTATCTCTTCTATTTCCATTTTCATGTCAGGTCTTAAACAGTTTTATTCATTCCTTCACCTGTTTTGTCATATTTCCTGTATTTCCTTAAGAAATTTATTCATTTCCTCTTTAAAAGCCTCTATTATCTCCATAAGGTTGGATTTAAAATCATTTTCTTGTACTTCATATGTGTTAGGCTATCCAGGACTTGCTGTTTTAGGATATCTGGGCTGTGGTGGTACCAAGTTGCCCTGAGTGATGTTTATTTTGTTCTTACCCTGTCCTTTAATCACATGGTTGTCCCTGACACTGGAAGACCTCCAGGAATACAGGCAGAGCTGTGGACTACAAAATGAAACCCACAAGACCAGGTGCAGTTTACCACTGTTGAGTGTATCTTAAGGGTACTTAGCAGGCAAGTGCTTGTTGGGGGTAAGGATCCTTACCTGGTTGTCCCTAATGCCCACTGGCCTCCAAAAATACAGGCAAAGTTGTGGGTCATAAAATGGAGTACAGAAGACAGGGTGCTGTCTACCACTGTTGGGTGTACTTTAGAGGAACTTGGCAGGCATGGGATTGGGGTCTTATCTGTTTTTCCCTGATGCTGATAGGCCTCAGGGAATGCACTGAAAGAGTTATTTATAGGAAAATGGAGTTCAAGGGTCAGGCCTAAGTTTGTCACTACTGGTGTGTCCTAAAGGAACCCAGCAGTCAGGGGATGGGGTAAAGTGTTCTCACCTGGTTGTTTCTCGTGCACTCTTCAGAGAATACAGGCAGAGCTGTGAGCCAGAAAGTGGAGAACAGGAAACATGGTACAGTTTAATGCTTTTGGGTGTGTCCCAAGAGGACCTAGCAGGCAAAGGCTTGGGGGGAAATTATACCTGGTTGTTGTTGATGCCTCTGCGGATACAGTCAGAGTTATGAGCCAGAATATAAATTTAAATATTATAGATAACACCATAAGGCTATGTAAATCATCCATAACCCCATTTGTTGTATAGAAGTGACTGGGTGAATAAATATTAGTGCACCAGCATAGAAAGCAACAGGAATCAGGCCACGCTTTCCATCTTTTCTGGCATCTACAAGTACTACTTGTGCAGAAGGTATTGACTAAATATTATTTTGGGAAATAAAATAGAATGTTTAGATGTAAAAATCAATTCATTTACTAGAAGGAAAATGATTATTAACCTGAAAATGATAGATAGCAAAATCTACAAAGTATTCCACAAAAATTACACCTTGTTTTTTTCTTTTGCCATAAAAAGCATAAAATTTTATTGGCTGCTAAACATTTGTTTGTGTCAGATCTGTCTATAATTACCAATTCAGCAACCATAAATCATTACAGAGTGATTGCCCCAGTCCCACAGGCAGTTGAACTGGGATCAGAAGAACTGGAAGAGAGAACTGGGTGGTGAAAGTATACAAGAATAGACAGCCTGTCTGGAAGTCTGATCAAGCTGTCAAATTTTAATTTTTCCACATGGGGGTTATATACACATAAAAGCAGGATATGGGGAGGGGATGATGTAGGGTCTTCTTTGTTTCTGGGGAGTGCAGGTGTTCTCAGGGTGAGTACAGATGTCTTTCAGAACAGAATATTGGCTGGGTGAAAAGTTCACAGAAGAAGCAGGGCAGAACAGGTCACTATGTACCTGTTTATAAGATCTATTGGTCATTTGTTCTTATCTAAGTTAGTAACTTTCCCACCAAAGCTACCTGTCCATAGGATCTATTATTATTTGATCTTATCTAGGCTGGTACTTTCCCACCAGGGTTACCTGTCTACAAGATCTATAGATATCTGTTCTAGGGTTAGTACTTTCCCTCACAAACCAAGACTTTGTGTCAGTAGGCACTTACGGTTGCCTTTGGATGATGTAGACCATTAATGTATAAGCAAGGTCACTCTCAACAAGTGATGACCTTCTTTGGACTGATAGACAGGTATCCACTCTATTGGACCTTCATCCCAGAACTATCCTGTTGGGAATTCTGGGAGAAGGGATAACTAACACTGCAGGAAAGGCATACAGATTTAAGATATGTTGAAGCTGAAAGTTTCTAAACACATTTTCTACCTGTTGTTATGCTATACTTGCAGGCTAAGTCCACTCTCTAGGAGATGAAGGATCAAGATTTCCCTTAAGAACATCAAATAATGGTTGCTGTTCTGGTGTGAAATTTTTTAACATAGGTCAACTCCAAGTAAAATTTTCTACCAGTTTCTGAAAATCATTTAACATCTCTAAATTATCCTCTCTAATTATAGCCCTTTGAAAAACAAGTGATGAAAACTATCAATATTCTTATATATAAGATTGGAGTAGTATGTTGAAATTTTTCAAGAGCTATAACCTACCCATAATGGGTTAATCCAATTATTTCTGCAAACAGATCTTCTTTGAGTATTCTATTATTTTTCATCAGAAACTAGAATATTGTCCATATAATGTATAATAAAAGCAAGGAGAAACAGCTCTATAGCTCTCTAGCAAAATCCATCTAACATGGTAGCAACACACTGTTTATACAACATTGGAATATTTGCTATTCCTTGAGGCAAAACTTTCCAAAGATATTTTTTCATAAGTTCAAATAGGTTAAGAGAAGATATACTGATAGCAAATCTTTTACAATTTGTACCAGTGAGGTACAAGATAGTCCTAATACCCAGTCCATCATTTTGTTGACTAACCAGAACCTCTGTCATCTCTCCTAACTAAAACACTTAGTTCTGAACCTGGCTTTTTTCTTGCCTTTAGAATGAATGTCAGCTGAAAAACATACACTCAAATCTTTTCTTTCAAGGTAAATAGCCAGGATTGGCTATGAGACTATAAGTTTTCAACCCCGTCAGAAATCCAGAATGACTGAGTTAAGTAAAATTATGGGAAACACAAAGCATAGCTTCTAAAACTTAGCCAATTTATAGAGATCGCTGAACAACTGGACACTCCCTATACTACAGAACTTTGGAGCATCTGATCTTCAGCCTTCTGGCCCAGAATCATCTGACAGACCTTAGTGCTACAGAATTATTAAGGGCTGATTACTCTATCTTGGCAGATATAATCAGTCGACTATTCTGCAAGTGTGTCCTTTTCTGAACAGTAATTTGTCTGTAGATGGAAAGAGGCAATTCTTGCCTAGTGGCTGTCTTACCACAGCTGGAGTAACTCCAAAGATGCTCAATTTCTTCTTAGAATCCAATACAGGAAGCTGTCAGGAGCAGACAGGTCTCTAATCAAAATGAACATTAATACAGAAATGTTTGTAACATCAATTGTGTGAACTTCTGACATTTTGAAAACCAACTATCCATGTAAGGTAATCTGGACTGTTGTCTGTTAACTCCACTCAGCTATTTCTAAATAAAATATAGAAAACACCCTAACAATAAACTCAAAGGCATGAATTTGCTATAGGCTCTTAACTCACAGGCTAACCATCTCAAATCAGTTGAAAAAGTTGAAGAAGGACTGGGTCTAAGCCTTGTATTCCTAAATGTGTTATACAGGCACAATGCCTATGAGAGTATCAATACTTCTGTTAGTTTTAATGTGTCTCTGTTTAGTTTCTGTTTCAATTATCTGTCCATTGGTAAGAGCGAGGTATTGAACTCTCCCACTATTATTGTATGAGGTTCAATGTGTATTTTGAGCTTTAGTAAAGTTTCTTTTATAAATGTGAGTACCTTTGCCTTTGTAGCATAGATGTTCAGAATTGAGATTTCATCTTGGTGGATTTTTCCTTTGATGTGTATGAAGTGACCTTCCTCATCTCTTTTGATTACTTTTGATTGAAATCTGTTTTATTGGATATTAGAATGGTTACTCCAGCTTGTTTCTTGGGACCATTTTCTTGGAATATTTTTCCAGCTCTTTACTCTGAGTTAGTGTCTGTCTTTATCACTGAAATGTGTTTCTTGAATGCACCAAAATGCTGGATCCTGTTTATATATTTAGTCGGTTAGTCTGTGTTTTTCATTGGAGAATTTGAGTTCGTTGATGTTGAGAGATATCAAAGACCAATGATTGTTAGTTCCTGTTATTTCTGTTGTTGGGGGTGTATTAGGTGTGTGTGATTCTCTTCTTTAGGATTTATTGTGAGATGATTAATTTCTCGTGTTTTCTTGGTTGTAGTCACCCTCCTTGTGTTAAAGTTTTGCTTCTAGTATCCTCTGTAGAGATGGATTAGTAGAAAGATATTTCTGTTTTGAAAGATATTTTTAAAATTTGTTTTTGTCATGGAATATCTTGGTTTCTCCATCTATGGTAATTGAGAGTTTTGCTGGGTGTGGTAGCCTGGGCTGGCATTTGTGGTCTCTTAGGGTCCAGATGACATCTATCCAGAATCTTGTGGCTTTTAGAGTCTCTGTCAAGAAGGTTGGTGTAATTCTAATAGGTCTGACTTTACATGTTACTTGGCCTTTTTCCCTTACTGCTTTTAATACTCTCATTGTTCTGTGTACTTAGTGTTTTGATTATTATATGATGGGAGGATTTTCTTTTTGGTCCAATCTATTTGGTGTTCTGTGGGCTTCTTATACATTTATAGTCATCTCTTTATTAAGGTTAGGGAAGTGTTCTTTTATGATTTTGTTGAAGATGTTTTCTGGTTTTTTGAACTGGGAATCTTCATTCTCTTCTATTCCTATTATTCTTAGGTTTGACTTTTTCATTGTTTGCTAACTTTCTTAAATATTTTGGGTTAGAAGCTTTTTGCCCTTTACATTTTCTTTGACTATTGTGCCAATAACTTGTATGGTATCTTCTATGCCTGAAATTCTCTCTTCTAGCTATTATATCCTGTTGTTGATGCTTGCATCTGTAGCTCCTGATCTCTTTTCTTGGTTTTCTATCTCCACCATTGCCTCTCTTTGTGTTTTCTTTGTTGTTTCTATTTCCATTTTTAGGTTTTGATCTGTTTTGTTCAATTCTTTCACCTGCTTAATTGTATTTTTCTGTATCTCTTTAAGGGGGGTTATTTATATCCTCCTTAAAGGCCTCTATCATCTTCATGAGATGAGATTTTAGGTCAGAGTCTTATTTTTCAAGTGTTTTGGGGTACCCGGGGTTTGCTGTGATTGGAGAACTTGGTTCTGGTGGTGCCAATTTACATTGGCTTCTGTTGCTTATGTTCTTGTTCTTGCCTCTCAGTCTGGTTATTTCCAGTGCTAACTGGCCTGGGTGTATCTGACTGGAGCAGACCTCCTTGGAGGCAGGTAGAGCTCTGTGACCTAAGTTAATGCAAGCCTCCTGGAAAGCAGGCAGTCCTGTCTCTGGTTAGGGGGCCTCCTATGTCCCTGGTTAGAGCATGCCTCCTTGTATCTCGGGTTACTGTAAACCTCCTGTGAGACAGGCAGGATTTGAGGTCTGGGAACAGGATCTATCCTATTTGCAGATGGAGTTACAGATCAGAGGACTACAGGGCTCAGGCAGAGCAGGTTAGATCCCAGGTAGTGTGGGTGTTGGGGCAGGTGTCTCACCTGTGTCTCCATTTACAACAGACCTCCTGGGAGACAAACTGGCTTTAGGGTATGGGAGGGCATGCAGGCATGACAATCTGCCCTAGGTGGAGGTGCAAACTAGAAGGAAGGTGGTGTTCAGGCAGAGGGGATAGATCCCATGTCTACTGGGCTCTGTGGGGATCCCAACTGGCATGGGTATTGGGGAGGATATTTCACCTGTGTCCCTGGTTATGTCAGACCTCCTTGGAAACAGGCAGGCTGTGGATGGTAGGGGAGTGGCAGGTATGCCAATTTGCCTCAGGTGAAGGTGCAATAGTCTGATTTCTTTAACAACTTAAATATGTCACCTGATGTTTTTCTGTATGCTATCTTGTGAAAAGGCACGTGATGTTTTGCTGTCATTGATGTTTTGCTGAAAACAGACGTAAGAGGGAGAATGTGATGTTTAGATAGGATAGAAGCAGAACCCCACAAACAGTGAGAGAACACTGTTGCATTGTTATGCCACGCAATGCTTTGCTGTTCTTCACTAGTCTTTAATGGTTTTTGCTGATCTTCTCTGGTCTTCATGTTGTAAAGAGAAATTCACCAGAGAATTTCTTCTGGTATCCCAGTTGACTCTGGCCACTTCGTCTGACTTATGCTGATTCTGTGGAGCCTTGCTATTTCTGATGAATTGTGTCACAGCTACTGATTTGTTTGGTGTTTGTTATTGGACCAGATGGCTAGTTTCCTGACAATGAAGAGTAGAATCACCCCAAAAAACTACTTCTAAAGAGGCCCACAATCCCCTTTTTCTATTAACTTTCTTGCTCCCCGACCTCTGGTTGGTGGGCTAGAAGGGACGTTGAAGCATATAGAAATTCTAAATAAAGTAGGTTTTGAAAATTCTAAGCCATAGGCATTGTGCCTATATAACACATATAGGAATACAAGGCTTAGACCCAGTCCTTCTTTAACTTTTTCAACTGATTTGAGATGGTTAGCCTGTGAGTTAAGGGCCTATAGCAAATTCATGGCTTTGAGCTTATTGTTAGGGTGTTTTCTATATTTTATTTAGAAATAGCTGAGAGGAGTTAAAAGACAACAGTCCAGATTACCTTACATGGATAGTTGGTTTTCAAAATGTCAGAAGTCCACACAATTGATGTTACAAACATTTCTGTATTAATGTTCATTTTGATTAGAGACCTGTCTGCTCCTGACAGCTTCCTGTATTGGATTCTAAGAAGAAATTGAGCATCTTTGGAGTTACTCCAGCTGTGGTAAGACAGCCACTAGGCAAGAATTGCCTCTTTCCATCTACAGACAAATTACTGTCCAGAAAAGGACACACTTGCAGAATAGTCGACTGATTATATCTGCCAAGACAGAGTAATCAGCCCTTAATAATTCTGCATCACTAGGTCTGTCAGATGACTCTGGGCCAGAAGGCTGAAGATCAGATGCTCCAATGTTTTGTAGTATAGGGACTTGTAACGACCCGCTCTGTTCTGCAAGTCGGGGTCTGGCAAGAGAGGGGAGGAAGAAGGGGGAGAGACGCGAAGAATGGAAACAAACCAGAGAATCTGTAGTCAAGTCTCCTTTACTGTCTCCACCACACACACCACTCCTACTACTTACAAGGAAATCCTGTGTATTTATAAGCACAAGCAGGGGAACACAGGTGAAAACATTTTACCACGTGCACCATGCAGCCGGGGTCACTAAACTGCAAAACAAGCTATGTGTGATAAACAATATATTTATCAGAGTGTGCTTCAGCTGTTGTAGGCTTTTGAAAAGCAAGTCTCTTATCAGGGTATATTGTTCCAGATGGCTGCAAAGTTGATAGCTGCTTTCTAGCTGCTTTCTGCTTAGAGTCAGCTCCCAACAGAATCCCCCTTTTTAAATTTTTTTTCAAAAGGGAAGGCTGGGAACACTTACAGAAACTGTGCCTGCCTTAGGTCGGAACAAAGACCCCAGCCTCACTTAAGATGGTGAGGCCTCCCAGAGTTAGGGGCAAGGGTCTTGAAGTGTTCTCTTACCCATCATTGACTATCTGGCTTAGCGCATAAGTTAGGGGTTAATCCTCGTCAGTCTTGATGACAGAGATTTCAGAGTCCCCTACTTCCAGCCTGTAATATTGGACCTGTATGGGTTTCATTTGAATAGCATCTATCTGTTGTTGTATAAAAGCCATCAGTTTGTTGAACAGCATCAACCTTAGAGACAAGAGACTTAATGCCTAAATAGTATAAAAGCAACACTCTTAAGGGTAGTACACAAGCCCCCTGTTAGAAAAGTTAAAGGTCTAGGCCTTGTACCCACAAATTTTCAATAGAAGAAATTATACCAATGAAATCTTTGAATTTGCATCAGCTTAGTAACAATTATACAGATTTCTACCAATAGATTATGGCTGGGTAATCAATTTTAGCTCTTCTTTCCTGTTCCAATAAAACCATTACTTTTCCCTAGAAAGTCAGCCTAATATTAACCACCTCAGTCGCCAAGTTCAGGGAATTGGGGCACCGATTCTTCATTAACTTCTTCAAGCTGAACATGGGCATTGAAATATTAGAAGAGGGATGAGGGGAAGGGTAAATTGATAAGCCTCTGACGTCTGTCTTAACTGCATCCAGCTGGAAGTCCAGGGCATCAGAGAACATGCAGGTGATAAGATTCATTCACCAAAGCTGTGTATTCTGTAATATACAAATCTCAAAACAAGTTTTAGTATCAAGATAATTATTTTGTTTCTCTGGAATCTAGTGTTCTGGAGGCCTACCTCTGTCACGTCTGATCCATATAATTCTGGAAGATATAACTACTCCCTTAATGACCTCATCAGAAAACTCATAGAAAAACCTTTTTTCCCAAATCTGTCTATCCTTTGGCCAGTAACCAGAAAAGCCTTTATATTGACCTTTTATCCAGAGGAAAAATATAACTACACAACTCAGAATCACACCCGTTTTAAAAGTTAAATCAATTAACATTATCATTCTGCTCAGCTCTCTGCCTAGAGCAACCTTCTATTTATCTATTTATCTGTTTGGCTCTCTTGACTCAGAGCAGCCTGCAATTTACTCCTTTCGTCTTTAAAGTCTTTTTCATCTGTTTTTACTCACTTATTACTTGTCCCATTTTTGTTACTATAACCTTTATTTATGTGTTTGGCTCTCTTGACTCAGAGCAGCCTGCAATTTACTCCTTGCATCTTTAAAACCTTTTTCATCTGTTTCTGCTTATTTCTTGCCCCATTTTCATTACTATGACCTACTGGTCTCCCTGCAATCACCATTGTTTCACTTCTGAATTCAACCAGCTCCATCAATCGACTGGGTTCTCCAGCGCATGAGCGAGGAAGGCCACTTCCAATTCCTGTGGTGTCCTTCACTGTATCCTGCTTACTGGAGCCTCACACTGGGCACCACTAATGTTGAGGACAGCACTGCCCCACACTTTGGGGCTACTATGTTGCTGTCCACACTGCCCCATGCTTTGGGGCTAAGTGCTCTGGTCAAGAGAGAGAGTGGGGATGGAGGGGCAAGAGACGTGAAGAATAGAGACAAACCAGAGGGTCTGTAGTCAAGTCTCCTTTATTGTGTCCCATAGACTATATTCACCTCCTATTCACCACCTATTGACCTCCTATTGACTCCTCCTCTTGCTTCCCCTATTACAAGGAAATCCTGGGTATTTATAAGCACAAGCAGGAGAACACAGGTAAAGACATTTTACCACGTGCACCATGCAGCTGGGGTCACTAAACAGCAAAACAAGCTATGTGGGATAAACAAGATGTTTGTCAGAGTGTGCTCAGCTGTTGTAGGCTTTTGAAAACCAAGTCTCTTATCGGGGTATATGGTTCCAGATGGCTGCAAAGATGATCTAGCCACTTTCTGCAAAAAGTTGGCTCTCAACAGGGACTGTCCATGTGTTCAGCAGTCTCTATAAATTGGCTAAGTTTCAGAAGCTATGCTTTGTGTTTCCCATAATTTCAGTTAACTTAGTCATTCTGGATTTCTGATGGGGTTGAAAACTTATAGTCTCATAGCCAATCCTGGATATTTGCTTTGAGAGAAAAGATTTGAGAGGATGGTTTTCAGCTGACATTCATTCTAAAGCCAAGAAAAAAGCCAGGTTCAGAACTAAGTCTTTTAGTTAGGAGAGATGACAGAGGTTCTGGTTAGTCAACAAAATGATGAAATGGGTATTAGGTCTATCTTGTACCTTACTGACACAAATTGGTATAGTTATGCTCTAATTGTATTTTGAGAGAAAACTTCTATTTTAACAGGAAGGGTGATATGTAGGAGGAGCTAAGGTGGGAGGAGTACAGAGAGGAAGAGGAGGAATAAGGAGAGGAGAAGGAGGAGGAGGAGGAGGAGGAGGAGGAGGAGGAGGAGGAGGAGGAGGAGGAGGAGGAGGAGAAGGAGAAGGAGAAGGAGAAGGAGAAGGAGAAGGAGAAGGAGAAGGAGAAGGAGAAGGAGAAGGAGAAGGAGAAGAAGAAGAAGGAAAGGACGATCTGGACGATGAGAGGGGGGAACATGGGGGCGGATGTTCAAGTGTCTCCACAAGTCAAAGATAGTTGATATATCTAGGTTGGGTATTGGGTTACACTTCTGATTGTATGGGCATCTTGATATTGAGCATTACCAAACTTATAAAGCCTTTGATTAACATTTTAAAAAATTATATAAAAGCAAAAAGGAGAAGGGGGCATGGGGTAGGCGTTTTCTAGGGAGGGGAAATGGGGAAAGGAGATGGCATCTGAATGTAAATAAAATATCCAATAAAAAATAAATAAATAAATAAGAAACAAAAAAAAGAAAATTCCAAGCCCACAAAGTACTCATGCACTTAAGAAACATACGAGTGTTGGAGTTCAGGAGTCACCCCACAAGCCACATAAACACCAGTCTCAGTCAGACATGGATGGCTTACTGAACACACACCCTAAGACTAATTGATCAGGTCTGTAGCTCAGAATTTGGGGGCTGAGGCTATGACCTTGAACATTTCTCAGGGCCAGCTTATTTAAAAAAAAGTCACAATGAGATCATGTGCAGGTGCAGAAAATGCTGCCCAGTGGTTGGCTCTGACTCAAGATATTTTGGCTAGCTAGACAGAACAGTTCTAACTGACCTTTATTTTGATTACTCCTAAGTAGAGCTTATGATTATTCAATTTCTTAAGATTAACAAACTTCAGAACATACAAAACGTAACAAGGTGTTCAGCATGACCCTGCTCTGAGCCAAGTTATTTTTCTGTGTCAATGACTGGCAGGCATATTTCAGCAGCAATGTAAAATAGCTGGCAGGCATGGAACAAAATGGCTACACCTATGCAAGGGTGGGAGGCAGGCCTCAACAATGAGCATCCATGAGCTGTTTAAATGACTAGCATATGACATATGAAAGTGAAGAGGAGTGCAAACTTCTTTGATAAAGTTTAAATTCAGAATACAATAAACATGCATTGTTAGAACATAGGCCTGCCCCTTTAAGATAGTGAGTCACCCTTTAAAGACCAGATGTCACAGCCTAAAGGGATCAGGCCACACTTCCGTGTAGATCTTTATGGGACATTGAGTTTGTCCTTCCTGCAAGAAGTACAGGGACAAAGATTGAGCAAAGACTGAGGGAATGGCTAACCAATGAGTGGCTCAACTTGAGACCCATCCCATGGACAAGAACTACTTCCTGACATTTCATGCCATTCCTCTCAAGATTTCTCTCTCCCTTCTCTCCCCATCTCTCATTCTCAGTGGTGTTTTGTTTTGTTTTTGAGACAGGATCTCAGAGATCTGCCTGTCTCTTCCTCCTCAGTGCTGGGATTATAAGCATGTGCTGCCATGATTGGCTCACATCATTAACATTCTCAGTGAATGAAGGTCTTCTCAAGGTTTACATAGAAGTTTTTACATCCCAGTAAGGATCCCATCATATTTCTCTCTCTCTCTCTCTCTCTCTCTCTCTCTCTCTCTCTCTCTCTCTCTCTCCTGTCTCTCTCTCATTCTCTATCTCTGTCTCTCTCTGTCTCTCTGTCTCTCTCTCACACACACACAGAGACACACACACGATCTTAGTTTGCTTTCTGCTGCTGTGATAAACACTGACCAAAACCAACTTAGGAAAGGAAAAGATCTATTTGATCTTACAACTCCCAGGCTACAATTCAACATTTAGGGAAGTCAGGAAAGGAACTCAAGGTAATAACCTGGAGGAAGAAACTGAGGTAGAGAGGAATACTATGTATTGCCTTGTTCTTCAGGCTCATGTTCAGCTACCTTTCTTATACCTCATGGACCCCTTTCCCAGGGGTAGCAGTACCCATAGTGGACTTGGGCCTTCCCACATCAATCATAACTGACAAAAAGTGCTCCACAAGCTTGCCTAAAGACAATCTGATGGAAGCACTTTCTTTTTTATTTATTTTTTAGTAACCATTTTATTCATTTACATTTCAAATTATATCCCCCATCCCAGTTACCTCTCCACAGCCCCACATTCTATCCCCCTTTCCCCCTCCCCTTTGCCTCTATGGGAGTGCTCTTCTACCCACTAACGACTCCAGCCTCACTGCTCTAGCATCCTCCTATGCTGGGGCATCAAGCCTCCACAGGACCAAGGGCCTCCCCTCCCATTGCTGTCAGATAAAGCCATCCTCTCCTACATATGTATCTGGAGTCATGGCTCCCTCCATGTACACTCTTTGGTTGGTGGTTTAGTCTCTGGGAGCTTTAGGTAGTCCAGTTAGTTGATAATGTTCTTCGCATGGAGGTGCAATCCCCTTAAGCTCCTTCAGTCCTTCCCTAGCTCTTCCACTGGGGTCCCTGGGGCTCAGTTTCATGGTTGGCTGTGAGTATCTGCATCTGTATTGGTCAGAGGCTGGTAGAACCTTTCAGGGAACAGCTATACCAGGCTCCTGTCAGCAAGCACTTCTTGGCATTAGCAATAGTGTCGGGGTTTGGTATCTGCAGATGGGATGGATCTCTAGGTGGGGCAGTCTCTGGACCACCTTTCCTTTAGTCTCTGTTCCATTTTTGTCCCTATGTTTCCTTTGGACAGGAACATTTCTGGGTTAAAAATTTTGAGATTCATGGTAGCCCCATCCCTCAACTGCAGGCTGTGCCTATCTACTAGAAGTCATCTCTACAGGTTATATCTCTCCTTTTTTGGGTATTTCAGCTACAGTCATCACCGTTGGGTCCTGGAAGCCTTTTTCTTCCCTGGAGTCTGGAACTTTCTAGTGGTTACCCCCAGTTTCCCATCCCCCAGTGCTACATGTTTTTACTCCATTTCCTGACCTTCTGTACTTTTCTCCTGTCCCTTCCAATACCTGATCCTAGCTCACTTTTTTTCTCCCCCTACTCTCTCCCTCCCAGGTTCCCCTTCCTTCTACCTCCCACTACTGGGCATATACCCAAAAGATGCTCCAACATATATCAAGGACACATGCTCCACTATGTTTATAGAAGACTTATTTATAATAGCCAGAAGCTGGAAAGAACCCAGATGTCCCTTAACAGAAAAATAAATAGAGAAAATATGGTACATTTACACAATAGAGTACTACTCAGGTATTAAAAACAATGACTTCATGAAATTTGCAAAAATATGGATAGAACTAGAAAATATCATCCTGAGTGAGGTAACCCAGAAACAAAAGAGCACACATGGTATGTACTCACTGATAAATGGATATTAGCCCAAAAGCTCAGAATATGCATGATATAACCCACATACCATATGGAATTTAAGAAGAAGGAAGACCAAAATGTATATATTTCAATTGTACATAGAACAGGGAACAAAACAATCAGGAGAAAGCATTTTGTCAATTGAAGTTTCCTCTTCCCAGATGACACTAGTTTGTGTCAAATTGATATTTAAAAACACACAGACAAAACAAACAAAAACAGCATACAAACCTCAATCATCTCAGATCAAATAACTAAAAGCATAAATAAGCCAATCACCTTGGTCACACCAACACTAACCATCACCTTGACTGCTGTGGGAATTACATAATTAATGGTGTCAAAACATGAACAGATACCACATAAAACCTAATGGCTTGCCACCATCTCAGATACTCCCTCCTGACATCCAGACTGACCTAACCAACAACTGAGGTGTAGATTCCTCATTCAAGGAATATGTCTCAGGGACTAACTAGCTCTTAGGGAGTTAATAAAAGAGATAACTGGTTAGATATACTAGATTTAAATGGCACACCTGAAATCAATAACCAAACACACATACATCTGAGAACCTAGTGCAGCCTGCACTGCTATGCAAAACTGATGGGAATTATAGTGTCTGTTACTGCCAGTAGTAGCTTGGATGCTTGTTAATCTTGGCTGTATCTTTGATCTAGTACAAGTCAAGACCACTAAAGAGCAACACAGAACCTTCCGCTTGTGTGAACTACTGTGGTGGATTGAATGAGAATGATCCCCACAGGCTCATATACTTGAACACTTGGTCCCCAGCTGGTAGTACTAGTGGGAATGGTTAGAAGGATGTGTGTCACTGGGAATGAGTTTTGCAGTTTAAAAAGCCCATGTAATTTCTCAGCTCTGGGGCTTGTGGGTCAGATATAAACTCTCAGGTACTGTTCCAGAGCCATGTTACCCACCATGACAGCACAGACTCTTATCCTCTGGGATCATGAGCCCCAAATTAAGTGCACTCTTCTACATGTTGCCCTACTTGTGATATTTTGTCATGGCAGTAGGAAAGTAACTAAGACAGCTACTCAGCTCTTCCTAGATTTATATTCCTGTGTTCTCAGCATTTGAGAATGAGACTGACCAACCAGACAAAGAGTAAGTCATGCTGATGGCCTTATACTTAATATTGCTGGTATTTACACTATGCAAATAGCATTAGTCGTTCTACTGTCATAGAGGAAGGAGTATATTTAAAATTCATGTAGCTTTACTTCTAGAGATAAGACATAGGTTTAAGATACTTGACTGCTATATGAACCCATACTTCAAGATGCTCCAGTGCCCCCTGCTATACCAGGGAATGTAGAACATCTTCTTTTTTTATATGCTTGCTATGATTGTTTAAATAAGAATGCTCGCTTCCACCCTTTCCCCCACCACATTGAATGTTTAGTGGCCAGGGAGTAGTTCTACTTGAAAAAATTAAAAAAAAAAATTGGAGGAACTGTGTAACTGTGGTAGGCTCTGGGGTTTCAAAAATCCATGTAAAGCCCAGAATATCTCTCTCTCTCTCTCTCTCTCTCTCTCTCTCTCTCTCTCTCTCTCTCTCTCTCTCTCTCTCTCTGTGTGTGTGTGTGTGTGTGTGTGTGTGTGTGTGTGTGTGTGTTAGGATGTAGCTCTCGGCTATTGCTCCAGAGCCTGCCTGCTTGCTGCTATGATCCCCACTAAAACTCTGAAACCTCTGAAATTGTGAGTAAGCCCCAAATTAAATTTTTTCATTCATAAAAGTGGGCTTGGTCATGGTGTCTTTTCATAGCAATAGAACAGTGACCAAGATACTTGCTAATACATAACCCACATAATTACTTCACTACAAGGAATATATCATAGTAGAACCTTCGACACCATAACACCCTTTTGATCTTTTAGCACAGAAAGCAGAGGGGTCACATAATGAGCCAGAACTCTGTCTATGGAATAAGGATTTGCAAAATATATAACAACCATGGTCCTCTCACGGGACAAATGTAAGAAAAATTAGTAATATGTGAGTCCCACATGAACTTATAATTTTTTGTTTTGTTTTTGGTTTTTTTCCCAATCTGCTTTTATACCATTTTAATTACATGCAAGTATTAAGGTCAGTTCTAGGATGAGAAACTAGCAATACAATAGATGCAAATAGTCAAGAAACAATCAAGACCACAAAGAGTCGAAGAAGCAAAGCAACACACAGTCCTGTGATCACTCTCATAATTGCTGTTTCTAAGGGCTTATAACGATGACCAAAATATCTGAGCCTACTTCCCTGTCCTAGCCCAAAGGCATTTTCATGCCTGAAGCATACTTCTTTGTTCTAGCCTAAGATTTGGACTCCTGCATAAAATCACTTCTTTGTTCTAGCCTAAGATTTAGATTTCTGCCTGAAATTACTTCTTTGTTCTAGCCTAAGATTTGAATTACTGCCTGAAATTCATTCTTTGTTCTAGCCTAATGTCAGATTCCTGCCTGAAGCCCATTTCTTTGTTCTTTGTCAATGTCAGATTTCTGCCAAGCAGCCCCAAAAGCTCTCCACATTTCCCCCTTTTTAATGCATAAACAAGATTGAGCCTGTCTTAGATCATTCTGGAAAAAAAAAATGTCTTCCTTACCCATCATGGAATATACATTATCAAAAGCAATGCATTTCTGTCTTAGGTTGGTAAGGCTCTATGCAG
This sequence comes from Arvicanthis niloticus, assembly GCF_011762505.2. NCBI lineage: Eukaryota > Metazoa > Chordata > Mammalia > Rodentia > Muridae > Arvicanthis > Arvicanthis niloticus. Next base: position 10,200,119 of record NC_047662.1, on the reverse strand, counting down.
AATCTTACCATCCTTGACTTGCCAGCCTGTTAAATTAATAACTGTCTGGGGGTCCATTTTCAGTTCCAAGCCACATACTTTGCTGCCAACATGTAGATGTTGTTAAAGACAAGCTTTAACAAGATGGACAGGAATAAATATACTCTCAGGACAAAAATGGCTGGCATGATCAAGCTACATATACCATTCTTGAAGTTTAACCAAAATGGAAATACTGATCTCAGGCCATGAGTAACTTATCAGCAGTATCTGCAGCATCAAAGATCAGCAGAGCAACATTCTTTAAATTCACAATCTCACTATGCAAAGTTAAAACATCCAGAGAGGTGTTAGAATTATGCCAAATACCCTGCATGTGTCTTTAAACTTTTTCCTAATTATAATGACTATCATTGTAAATTTTAGAAGTAACACAAATCCACTGGTATTTGACGTGACACTTTAGATGGCTCCTCACTCTTGAACTCTGAACCTTCTTCCAATAATTTGAATAGGATAAAGAACATCAATTTGTTCTTTCAAATGCCTATCTAAATCTTTTTGTATGCTCACACACACATTAGTAACATTTTATGCTAAATGATTAACAAAAGTAACTGTCAACTTCTTGTGTCAAAGAAATTGCAGAAGCAGTGGTGCTAGCAATTAATGTAATTAAAGCTGTTATACCAGCAATAATCAAGCCCACTACCCTCTTGCTTTTGCTTCAAGCCTGATTCACTTCTTTCAGCACTTGCAAGATGTTTTCAGAATACCAAGGTCATACTCAGACCTTGAGTTTATTTTATACACATGCAGGGTATTTGGCATAATTCTAACACCTCTCTGGATGTTTTAACTTTGCATAGTGAGATTGTGAATTTAAAGAATGTTGCTCTGCTGATCTTTGATGCTGCAGATACTGCTGATAAGTTTTATTGAGAGCAATAAAACACAAGCTGATTGTTAGACCCCAGTAACAGACATGCCAGGCTTCAACACACTAACACAATTAGAATGTGTAGAATCAATACAACTTACATTAAATACTGTAGAAGAAACAAAAGTAATTTTGACATGACAATTAAAAGAGCCTTAACACATGCATTAACACTTGTTTGAAATCCAGACCCTGTCTCAACTTTATCTTTTGCTAACATAACATCATAGAGAACTGCAGCTAACTTTCAAATATGTCTCTGAAAGTGTACAAAACCAGCCTTCCAAATAAAGACTTTTATTCCCAATATTAAATTGATTTCTAGACTAGTCCATGATTGAGTCCAAATAACTGGTCACCTTTAAGAAAACTACAAGAGTCATTATAACTTCTCTTTTTGATTCTATGTTCCATAAAGTCTAAAACCTTGAAGCAAGGCAGCTTGTCCCATTTGGAATATAGGCAAGCAAAGTTGGGTCAGGAACATATGTTCAATACAGCTTCCCAGTCACCATTGTCAGGGCACTCAGCAAGCTCACAGATCAGCATCTTTCTTTGTCCCAGCATCAGCATATCTCACCAATCACTCTGGCAGCCACCATGATCCTTCAGCATCCTGCAGATAAAACACAACCATGCCCTCTTCCCCACATTAAATACCTGATTGGGATCATGCCATATGCCAGTAAGTGGATCCTTCCTTTTCACCTAGACATAAGTATGCCTAGTTGTAGGGTGCCATAGACACTAGGCAAAAAGTCCTTAGCATCCAAATTTTTTTAAAAATTTAAAATAAAAAGAACATGATTTAAATAAATTTGTGGTGTACGGGGATATACCTCCCCCTTTTTATTTTATGAAGATTTTGTTTTAAAGTTCTACGGGCCTGTTCTACAATACCTTGTCCTTGAGCTTTATAAGGAATCCCAAAATATGGGTAATATTAAATTGCTGCCCAAAAGTCTCAAATGCTCGATTGCAATAGCCAGTTCCATTAACTGTTTTTTTAATTGGATATTTTATTTATTTACATTTCAGATGTTATCTCCCTATCCTATCCCCCCCCCCCCAGAAACCTCCTATCCCATCTCCCCTCTTCCTGCTTCTATGAGGATATGCCCCAACCCATCCACCCACTCCCACCTCCCCACCCTCAAATACTCCCACACTGGGGCATCCAGTCTTCATGGGACTAAGGATCTCCTCTCCCACTGATGCCTGAGAAGCCATCCTCCACTACATATACAGCTGGAGCCATGGATCCCTCCATGTGTGTTCCCAGGCTGGTGGTTTAGACCCTGAGAGCTCTGGTTGGTTGGTATTGTCACTCTCCCCATGGGCTCACAAATTCCTTCAGCTTCTTCAGTCTTCTCTCTAACTCCTCCATTAAGGACCTCATGATCAGTTCATTGGTTAGCTGCAAGCATCTGCTTCTGTATACATCAGGCTGTGGCAGATCTTCTCAGGAGAGGAGGTATATCAGGTTCCTGTCAGCATGAACTTCCTGGAAACCACAACTGTCTGAATTTGTTGACTGCACATGGGATGGATCTCCAAGTTGGGAAGTCTCCAGATAGCCCCTCATTCAGTTTCTGTTGCACACTTTGCTTCCTTATTTGCTCACATGAGTATTTTTTACTCCTTTTAAGAAGGACCAAAGCACCCACACTTTGATCTTTCTTCTTGAGCTTCATATGGTCTATGAGTTGTATCTTAGGTATTGTGAGCTTTTGGGCTAATAACCACTTATCAGTGAGTGTATACCATGTGTGTTCTTTTGTGATTGGGTTAACCCACTCAGGATGATATTTTCTAATTCTATCCATTTGCCTAACAATTTCATCAAGTCATTGTTTTTGATAGCTGAGTAGTACTCCATTGTGTAAATGTATCACCTTTTCTGTATCTATTCCTCTGTTGAAGAACATGTGGTTTCATTCCAGTTTCTGGCTATCATAAATAGGCTGCTATGAACATAGTGGAGCAGGTGTCCTTGTTATTATATGTTGTGGTATTTTTTAGATATATGCCCAGGAGGCCCAGGAGTGGTATAGCTGGGTCCTCAGGTAATAATATGTACAATTTTCTAAGGAACCGCCAGACTGATTTCCAGAGTGGTTGTACCAGCTTGCAATCTCACCAACAATGGAGGAGTGTTCCTCTTTCTCCACATCCTCACCAGCATCTGCTGTCATCTGAGGTTTTGATCTCGGCCGTTCTGACTGGTATGAGGTGGAATCTCAGGGTTGTTTTGATTTGTATTTCCCTGATGACTAAGGATGTTGAACGTTTCTTGAGGTGCTTCTCTGGCATTTGATATTCCTCAGTTGAGACTTCTTTGTTTAGCTCTGTACTCCATTTTTGATAGGTTATTTGATTCTCTGGTATCTAAGTTCTTGAGTTCTTTGAATACATTGAATATGAGCTCTTTAGTGGATGTAGGATTGAAAAAGATCTTTTCTCAATCTGTTGGTTGCCATTTTGTCCTATTGACAGTGTCGTTTGCCTTACAAAAGCTTTGCAATTTTATGAGGTCCCATTTGTCAATTATTGATCTTAGAGCATAAGCCATTGGTGTTCTTTTCAAGAAATTTTCCTCTGTACCTTTGTGCTTGAGGCTCTTTCCCACTTTCTCTTCTATTAGTTTCAGTGTATCTGGTTTTATGTGAAGGTCCTTGATCCACTTGGACTTGAGCTTTGTACAAGGAGATAAAAATGGATCAATTTGCATGCTTCTACATGCTGTCCTCCAGTTGAACCAGTACCATTTGTTGAAAATGTTGTCTTTTGTGCACTGGATGGTTTTAGCTCCTTTGTTAAAGATCAAGTGACCATAGGTATGTGCATTCATTTCTGAGTCTTCAATATTATTCCATTGATCTTCTTGCCTATCTCTGTACCAATACCATGCAGTTTTTATCACTATTACTTTGTAGTACAGTTTGAGGACAGGGACGGTGATTCCCCCAGAGGTTCTTTTATTGTTGAGAATAGTTTTTGCTATCCTGGGTTTTTGTTATTCCAAATTAATTTGCAGATTGCTCTTTCTAACTCTATGAAGAATTGAGTTAAACTTTTCATGGAGATTCCATTGAACCTGTAGATTGCTTTTGGCAAGATAGCCATTTTTACTATATTGATTTTTCCAATCCATGAGCATGGGAGATCTTTTCATCTTCTGAGATATTCTTCAGTTTTTTTCTTCAGAGACTTGAAGTTCTTGTCATGCAGATGTTCACTTGCTTGGTTAGAGTCACTCCAAGATATTTTATATTATTTGTGACTATTGTAAAGAGTGTTATTTCCCAAATTTCTTTTTCAGCCTGCTTATCCTTTGAGTAGAAGAAGGTTACAGATTTGTTTGAGTTAATTTTATATCCAGCCACTTTGCTGAAGTTGTTTATCAGCTGAAGAAGTTCTCTGGTAAAAGTTTTGGGGTCACTTAAGTATACTATCATATCATCTGCAAATAGTGATATTTTGACTTCTTCCTTTCCAATTTTTAATCCCTTTGACCTCCTTTTGTTGTCTAACTGCTCTGGGTAAGATTTCAAGTACTATATTGAATAGGTAGGGAGAGAGGGAAGCCTTGTCTTGTCTCTGATTTTAGTGGTATTGCTTCAAGTTTCTCTATTTAGTTTGGGGTTGGCTACTGGTTTGCTATATATTGCTTTTACTGTGTTTAGGTATGGGCCTTGAATTCCTGATCTTTCTAAGACTTTTACCATGAATAGGTGTTGAATTTTGTCAAATGCTTTCTCAGCATCTAGTGAGATGATCATGTGGGTTTTTTCTTTGAGTTTACTTATATAGTGGATTACATTGATGGAATTCCATATATTAATCATCCCTGCATTCCTGGGATAAAGCCTACTTGATCATGATGGATAATTGTTTTGATGTGTTCTTGGATTCAGTTTGCAAGAATTTTATTGAGTATTTTTTCATCAGTATTCATAAGGCAGATTGGTCTGATGTTCTCTTTCTTTGGTTTTTGTGTGGTTTCAGTATGAGTGTAATTGTGACTTCATAGAATGAATTGGGTAGTGTTCTTTCTCTTTCTGTTTTGTGGAATAGTTTGGAGAGAATTTGGCATTAGGTCTTCTCGGAAGATCTAATAGAATTTTGCACTAAAACCATCTGGTCCTATGTTTTTTCGGGGTGGGGAAGACTTTTAATGACTGCTCCTATTTCTTTAAGTGTATGGGACTGATTAGATGGTTTATCTAATCCCAATTTAACTTTGGTGCCTGCTATCTGTCTAGAAAATTGTCCATTTTGTCCAGATTTTCCAGTTTTGTTGAGTATAGGCTTTTTGTAGTAGGATCTGATAATTTTTTGGATTTCCTAGGTTTCTGTTGTTATATCTCCCTTTTCATCTGATTGTGTTAATTTAGGTACTGTCTCTGTGCCCTCTGGTTAGTCTGGCTAAGGGTTTATCTATCTCGTTGATTTTATCAAAGAACCAGCTCCTGGTTTTGGTAATTCTTTGTATAGTTCTTTTGTTTCTACTTGGTTGATTTCAGCCCTGAATTTGATTATTTCCTGCCATCTACTCCTCTTGGTTGTAGTTGCATTTTTATGTTCTAGAGCTTTCAGGTGTGCTGTTAAGCTGCTAGTGTATGTTTTCTCTATTTTCTTTTTGTAGGCACTTAGAGCTACTTTTCCTCTTAGCACTGCTTTTATTGTGTCCCATAAGTTTTGGTATTTGGAGGTTCTAGCAGGGGAGCGCAGCTACTCGTATACCCTAGACCGAAGACCGGTCCTCCTCTATTCGGGGGAGGGTAGTCATCTTCGATCGAGTGCACACATTCGGGAGGGATGCACATGGAGCAGTGAAGGAGGAAGGGGACACCTGCCTAGCCAGCCAGATCAGCCGAGTCAACCCTGGCAATCAATGGGGTGACAGATGTCGCAGCCAGATAGCACTCACATTGGGTAAGGGGATAAAATCTGAAATATAAATATAATATTCAATAAAAATAAATTTAAAAATAAGTTTGGGTATTATGTGCTTTCATTTTTATTAAATTCTAAAAAGTGTTTAATTTCTTTCTATTTCTTCCTTGAACAAGTTATCATTGAATAAAGCGTTGTTCAGTTTCTACGTGTATATGGGTTTTTCATTGGTTTTGTTGTTATTTAAGAGCAGCCTTAGTCCATGTTGATCTGATAGGATGCATAAGATTGTTTCAATCTTCTTTTATCTGTTGAGGCTTGTTTTGTGACCAGTTATATGGTCAGTTTTGGAGAAGGTACTATGAGGTGCTGAGAAGAAGGTATATTCTTTTGTTTTGGGATGAAATGTTCTATAAATATCTGCTAAATTCATTTGGTTTATAACCTCTCTTAGTTTCACTGTGTCTCTGTTTAATTTCTGTTTCCAAAATCTGTCCATTTCTGAGATTGGGGTGTTGAAATCTCCCACTATTATTGTGTGAGGTACAATGTGTGCTTTGAGCTTTAGTAAAGTTTCTTTTATGAATGTGGTGCCCTTGCATTTGGAGCATAGATGTTCAGAATTGAGAGTTCATCTTGGTGAATTTTTCCTTTAATGTGTATGAAGTGTTCTTCAACTCTTTTGATTACTTTTGGTTGAAATCTGTTTTATTGGATATTAGAATGGCTACTCTGGCTTGTTTCTTTACTTGGAAAATTGTTTTTCAGCCTTATATAATGTGGTAGTTTCTGTCTTTGTCACTGAGGTGCGTTTCCTGTATGCAGCAAAATACTGGATCCTGTTTACGTATCCAGTCCTTTAGTCTATGTCTTTTTATTGGGGAAGTGAGTCCATTGATGTTAAGAGATACTAAGGAAAAGTGATTCTTTAGGTTTGTTGGAAGAAGATTACTTTCTTGCCTTTTCTAGGGTGTAGTTTTCCTCCTTGTGTTGGAGTTTTCCATTCGTTATCCTTTGTGGGGCTGGATTTGTGGAAAGATATTGTGTAAATTTGGTTTTGTCATGGAATACCTTGGTTTCTCTATGTATGGTAATTGAGATTTTTGCTGGGTATAGTAGCCTAGGCTGGCATTTGTGTTCTCTTAGGGTCTGTATGACATCTGTCCAGGATCTTCTGGCTTTTATAGTCTCTGGTGAGGAGTCTGGTGTAATTCTTATAAGTCTGAGTCTATATGTTACTTTACCTTTTCCCTTACTGCTTTTAATATTTTCTTTGTTTTATGCATTTGGTGTTTTGATTATTATGTGATGGGAGGAATTCTTTTCTGGTCTAGTCTATTTGGCATTCTATAGGCTTCTTGTACATTTATGGGCATCTCTATCTTTAGGTTAGGGAAGTGTTCTTCTATAATTTTGTTGAAGATATTTACTGGCCCTTTATGTTGGGAATCTTCACTTTCTTTTATACCTATTACCCTTAGGTATGATGTTCTCATTGTGTCCTAAATTTCCTGGATGTTTTGGGTTAAGAGCTTTTTGCATTTTGCATTTTCTTTGAAAGTTGTGTCAGTGTTTTCTATGCTATCTTTTGCACCTGAGATTCTCTCTCCTATCTTTTGTATTGTTGGTGATGCTTGCATCTATGACTCCTGGTCTCTTTCCTAGGTTTTCAATATTGGGTAGTCTCCCTTTGTGATTTCTTTATTGTTTCTGTTTTCATTTTTAGATCCTGGATGGTTTGTTTAATTCCTTCACCTGTTTGGTTGTGCTTTCCTGTAATTCTTTAAAGGATTTTTGTTTCCTCTTTAAAGGCTTCTACGTGTTTACCTATGTTCTGTATTTCCTTAAGGGAGTTATTTATGTCCTTCTTAAAGTCCTTTATTATCATCATGAGAAGTGATTTTAAATCTGAATCTTGCTTTTCTGGTGTGATGGTGTATCCAGGACTTGCTATGGTGGAAGAACTAGGTTCTGATGATGCCAAGTTACCTTGGTTTCTGTTTCTTATGTTCTTGTGCTTGCCTTTTGCCATCTGCTTGTCTCTAGTGCTACCTGCCTTTATGGTCTTTGACTGGAGCCTGCCTCTCCTGTTATCTTGGTTGTGCCAGAACTACTCAGAGTCCAGCTGTCTCTGTGATCCTGTGATCCTGATATTCTGGGTGTTTGAGCTCCTGGGAGTTAAGCTTCTTCTGGGATCCTGAAGTCCTATGGTCCTGAGCATTTAGAGATCTTGGGAGTCCAGTTTCCCCTGAGTGTTGTGGGATTTGTTCCAGAGCTAGTGCCCAAGGTCTGCTCAAGGCACCTGCTCAGACCCCTTGCCAGTGGGTCAGGAGATGATGTCTTATGGGAGCAGACCATCTAGGATTCAACTGCTGGGTGCAGCAGATCTTCTGGGATGGATCAAAATATGGTGTCTTCCCAGATGCAGACCAGCTAGGAGACTACCCCAAAAGAAAGGACCAGGCAGAGGGAGCAAAAGGGTAGTGGTATTTGTGAGGGTGGGTTTTTGATGGGTGATAGGTCCCTAGTGCCAGGCTTCCAGCTGCAGCTTTGGAACTTCCGGTTGTGAGGGATGGTTCTTATCAACTGCTCTGAGTACAGCAGATCCTCTGGGATGTGTCAGAATATGGTGTGTTTCCAGGATCAGACCAGCTAGGAGTCTGCTCCAGCAGAAAAAGATGAACTTATATTTAATGCCACTATGAAAGAATGTAGCAAGAATGGCAGGGCTACTTCTATGTAAACACTAGGGACCTCGCAACCACCAAAACATCTCTGGCAGGAGGACCTAACTGAGGACTGCCTGAAAGAACAACGATTGCTAGTGCAAACAATGCCAGCCAAAACCACTGTTTAGGAGAGATGCTTTCTTGGGACCAATGGGGCCGTGGGTGGAGGGTATTAAAGGACCTTGCAGCAGGATTCAGGGAGCTTGCTGTGGTGTTTCTCACTTGCTCCTGGAGTCTGTGTCCATAACTCTGAGCCAACTTACCCCCAACCCCCAATGACAGGTAGGGTCAGGCTGTCCAGCGCATAGGCAACAAAACAATACATACAAACTACACACACACACCAAATTTATAACTGATGGAAATCTGAAGAAGACATACTCACATGGATCTTTTGAAATTACATTTATGCACTTTTTATTATGCACATTGGCTTCTTCAAGCTACAGTATGAGTATTGAGATCAGAGAACAAACTGTAAGAGTTGGGTCTCTCCACCATGTGGGTCCCAGATATCAAACTCAGGCTGTCAAACTTGGCAACAAGCACCTCAACCCATTAAGCCATCTCACCAGCTCTGCTCATGAGTCATATACATTCCCATTAAGGAAAAAACACTCTCCATGATTTCTGCTTTCATCCTGGACTACATAACTGGGTTTGAAAAATATGATCATCCTACTGCTGGAAATGGAACTGAGAATACAATACTAGCAACTTAATATAGCCTACCAGAGGAACCAAGGTCAAATAGTGCTGCCCTGTAGACATACATGAAGCAAGAATACATCTATCACAATCGAGGAAACCATTCTTACAAATTACATAATTGATTTCTCAAACTTACTTTTTCTTTTTCTCTTTTCTTCCTTTTTTTACAACTTCTATATATGAGCTGATCCTATTTTAAAAATCATTCATATCAATATTGCCTCACATAGGTGGACAGAAATTGTATGACTCATGCAAAGTTTTGTGTAAAATTATGGTTACAATTAATATGATGAAACACCATGACCAAAAGCAACTCAGGAAGAGAAGGGTTTATTTCACTCACAGTTCCATATAACAATGGTTCATCAAAAGTAGTAAGAGCAGGAATTCAATCAGAGCAAGAACCTGGAGGTTCTTCTCTGAAGAAGCTGATGCAGGGGTCATGGTGGAATGCTGCTTCACAGCTGCTGCCCATGGCTTGCTCAGCTTGCTTTTTTATAAAACCCAGGACCACCAGTTCAGGAATAGCAACACCCACAGTGACCTTGCCACCTCTCATAAATCACTAATTAATAAAATGCCATACAGGCTTGCAAGCAGCCTGATGTTGTGGAGGCATTTTGTCAATTGAAGCTCTCTATTCTCTGATTACTCTAGCTTGTGTCAAGTTGACATCAAACTAGCTAGCTCATCAAGTTCACAGAAATTGTCATCAGTGGAACTGGATTGTAAACATAGAATCTCCCAGTGATATTCACATAGATTAATATATATAATACACTCTGAAGTAGAACCACTGTAGCCCAAAACAACAGGCCAAGCATCATGTAGATGGTACTCTACCAAGACTAATTTTCATGAAGGATGTACAGTTAACCGATTCATTACAGAAATAAAGGAGAAAATTTAATGTAATGCATAAGCTGACACCAAATACATAAATTAAGAAGAACATTAGTATAATTTATAATAAAAAACAAAGACCTACTGTGGTGGCAGATATATTGCACAAAAATTAACTTTAATAAAATAGCCTAAGTTCACACTCTAATTTTAATTATTTTTTATTTCATCATTCAAAGTAACAGTAGTCCTCCTAGCATTTCATACATACTTGGTTTTTTGATAAACCTCTTCCTCACCTCTTTTCTCTTCCATCTCTCCACCCTCATCCCTGATTAAACCCACCCACCCATAGAAGTCCCCCTTTCATAGTGTTTATATCATATGTGTACACTTTACTTCCAATCCCCTCTCCCTTAAGCCCCTTTTTACCCTCTCATTGGCCCCTTTCTAGTTTTCTGGCATCCATGCACACTCCCTCTCTCATAAACACACATATATAAAAATTAAAGACTAGATCTACACATGACACATAGCATACAGTGTTTGTCTTTCTGTGCCTAGGTAACCTCACTTAATAAAATATTTTCCAGTTCTGTGCATTTTCCTGAAACTTTCAAATCAATACTTTTGATAGGATCTTACCAGTAGATGAGCCATGGGCTACTATGCAATGTTCAGTGTGAAAAATCTCTGTCAACATAACCTAACCTTATGGAACACAGAGGTAGCATCACATCCAGCTTCAGCTATAGCATCCCAGGTTTTCACTGTGAGCTATGTATAACCAGGACACTGTCAAATACACTGGAGATGCTGGAATGGCACATGCCACATGAGAACAGCTAATCTGAAATCTCTGTGGACTAAAGAGCTCCCATTACCTTCTCTAAAACATTATAAACACATAACTTCATACAATGCTGATGATTTCATGTGATTATATATGAAGTGCTGTGACAGTTTTCTATGGGGATGCATAATATAAACCAACACCAATCCAGATCCACATTAAATTTTAAAGGATAATTTTGTCACAGCAAAATTAATGTCTATTGGTGCAGTGTTTAAAGCACTTTATATACTTCCATGTAATTTTCCTGAGCCTCCACCAAAACAATCCTCCAAATTTTGTAACATATATAATGGCAAATTTAAGAATGTTCCTCTTTCTCCACATCTACACTAAACATACAGAAAGAAAAATCCAGGAAATTATGAAGGACTTGTTCAATTTTCAGATTTAGCCTAAATATTTTCCAGCAATCAACCAATCAGCAGCACAGCCATAACCTCATTATCCACGCCAATCCAACAAATCTTTGTGCTGTTGTAGAAACAAGATGATTGACAGAAACACCAAGAACACTAAAAATATAATTTAAGCCATATGGTAAATGTCACAGAAATAAACTTGTAAACTCTTGGCCATTACATAACCCAGAACAGATGTCTAGCCTCCTGTGACAGAACACAACTACTGGGAATCAGTATGGCAAGATATCACAAATGACATGTAAGTTTGATCAACAGGCAATAACAGCATACATACACTGTGTATTCTTCAGTTTGATCAACAGGCAATAAGAGAATAAATTGAACCACCAAGGCCTTCTAGTATCAAGAGATTTTCATTGCACAAAATCTAGCCTTCAAGAGGAACTGGTGAGAGTTTACTCTGGCATATCAATCCCATAAGCATACAATGATTATAATTCCTGAAAAGGAGTTGGAGGAGAGCCTTTATACACATCTAAATATTACATCAGATTCAATTTACCATATACTTAAAGACATTACCCCAACCGTAGACTGTTACCCAGCAACTTACTGTTAATAAAATTCCCTCCCTGGAGTAGAACATCTACACTCTCTTCATAAGTTTCTAAGGACAAACCAAAGTCCCATTCCACCACATCCCACCCCGGAGATCCAGTGGGTTTATTGGGCTTCCTTACTGAACATGAATGACAGGAGTATGGGTGACTACAAAGCAGCCATATTAGAAAGTCTTCATCTAGAATGGATGATGGCTTTCCATAGCTGTAAAGATGGAAGCCCCTCTTCATAGTCTTCTCACTTATATATTCTAGCCCCTTCCATAAACCCAAGATCTCAAGCAATTAGAGCAACTTTTCATGCAGATGTCTGGGAGAAGTTGCTGGTACCTCAGGTAATGGTCTCATGGACTTCCCACCCTCTCTTTCTATGAGGGAACATCAATAATCAACATTCAACAAGAAAATGCAAACAATCCATTTGAACCCACCAAGCATGCAGATACTACACAGAGTGAACACTCACCTGCATTAGTCAATGACAATGAAAAAATACACACAAAATGAATATTCTCCCAACTAATGGAGAAAGTCCTCAAAACACACACATTATATGCAGACTCACAGTCTAACCAGAACCCTCTGACCTGGACTAAAACTGGCTAGTGTAACTTGATAAACACAATTTGAGCACATCCAAAGAAAACATTGTTCTTATCTCTAGAAATTATCTTTAGATTTGATTTGTATCATGAGCCTCTGTATTGTATATGAACAAGGAAAAAAAATAGTGCATGAGAGGACAAAAATTCTTCTTGCGAAGCCAGTGAATTCTTGCTCTCATAATCAGGGGACAGAGTGTTGAGCTCAGGCTGTGCTCTGCCTCCTTGGCTCCACATCGTGTAAAACAGTAATTTTCAGGCTGCATCTTACACAGAAAGACCACATTTAGCAAGCAGCTTTTGACTCTGGTTTGAATGTGAACACAGAGATAGAAAACATCTGCACCTTGGTGGCCACATGAACAACAACACCTATCTGGCACCACTTTTAAGGACATACTGAGAAATCTTTCTAAAGGTGGCAGGGGTGCCACTCTGTGTCAAAGTAAACTGGGACTATAGGAGAGTGTGGACCTACTCACATATACAGAAAATTATGGCCAAGAATAAAAAAGCTCCCTATAGAAGAGTGCCAAAAAACACACCACAGAAAAGACTACCTCCAACACTTTGACGTAGAGCTCCTAAAGAGGACACCTACACTGTGATAGCGATCGCAACAGCCCCACTGACCTGTCACCTGGTCACCTAGTGCACGCATCAACAGACAGACAGGGAACTTGCAATTGCAAAAGGGCTTCATCTCAGTTGACATTGCCTACTTGAATTGCCATCCAACTGGATCTACTATCTTTCCATCTACCCACTGGTTTACCCCAGCTTCACCTCACAACCTCTATAGTTTCCTATTTCACTTCTGCAGTTCAACTCTACCCTGAGACTTGGCTCAAACTTGTGACCCAGCAACTTGACTCTATAGTAGCATTGTATTCCAACAGAGAGCTCTCTGTGTTCCTGTCAATTCCTGATTCTGCCTCAGTTAGACTCTTTTGAAGTTTCTTGAACTCTGAAATGGCCACGTCAGCCTTGTGTGGGCATTCTATAATCTATATATAAATGTATTCAGTGCACAATGTGTGAGCTGAGAGCTAACATTAACAATTAAGAGTTTGCTTTGGCTAGCTTTCAATGAAGTCAGAACTGCTTGATAGATGAAACCATCATGCCTTGTAAATGTAAATTACTCAATAAACTGTAATGGAAAAAGACATAAATGAGTTTGTTTGTGATTTTGCTTTCTCATGACTGGTGGATCAAACCCAGACCTCTGCCAGGATATAACATAAGTGGCCTCTAGGCCAGTTCCCAGGAGAGCCATGTGGACCTCTCATGAACCAGCTTTCACATTAGTCTATATTTCTCTCAGCCTTTTCATCTCCAAACTCCTACTAGTATGATCTGCTAAGTTCTGCTTACATGAATCTGGAGCTTTTCTTATCCACACCTCCAAACTCTTCCATGTTCCTCTTACAAAACAGTCTCAAAGGCCTATGAACCACACAAGCAGATTCATCTCAGTGTCAGCTCCACTTCTTGGTACCAACTCTCTATATTTGCTAGTTTTCTCATTGCTAGGACAAAAGCAACATAAAAGAGAAAATCTGTACTTTGGCTCACAGTTTAAAGGAAACATTGTAAAATCATGGCTAGGGAGATGTGACAGCAAGAGCATGAGGTAGCTAGCTGGTCACATAGCATGCATAGTCCAGAAGCAGAGAGAGATGGGTGAAAGTGCTAAGCTCACTTCCTCGGTTTTTCAAAACCACAGTTTATGGAATGGTGCTACCCACACTGAGGTGAGTCTTGTCCCCTCAGTTAAATCTTCTTGGGCCTATCCTCACAGAAATACCCAGAGTTTTGTTTCTATGGAGGTTCTAAATTTTCTCAAGTTAAAAATTCAGGATTAGCCAGGCGGTGGTGGCACATGCCTTTAATCCCAGCACTTGGGAGGCAGAGGCAGGTGGATTTCTGAGTTCGAGGCCAGCCTGGTCTACAGAGTGAGTTCCAGGACAGCCAGGACTACACAGAAAAAACCCTGTCTCGAAAAAAAAAAATCAGGATTAACCATCACCCTACCAAATGGCCATCACCTGCTGAATGGACAAACACCAAGTGTGGTTTATCCATACAATGAAGTATTATCCACTCATAAAAAGAACATGCTACATCATAGATGAACCTTAATAACATGATGCTACGTGAAAATGGTCAGTCACGAGAGACCATGTGATGAATGATCCCATTCATCTGAAATATTCAGAATAAGAAAATTCCTGGGGGAAAAAATAGATGAATGATTTTATAGCATTGGGAGGATATTTCAATTTTTAGTTATCTTGTTACAGTTGGAAACTAAAATCACAAGCCATTTTTGTTTCTCTTATATAATTTTTTTTAGTTCACAGACTAGAAATGTAGCTCAGTAGGTAAAATGCCCAGCATGTACAGAACTCTGGGTTTAATTCTCAACATTACATAAACTAGATATAGTGGCATGTTGGGAGCCGACTTTCAGCAGAAAGCAGCTATCAGCTTTGCAGCCATCTTGAGCCATATACCCTGACGTGAGACTTGTTTTTCAACAGCCTACAACAGCTGAAGCACACTCTGATATCCCACATATTTTGTTTTGCTGTTTACTGCCCCCAGCTGCAAGGCGCACATGGTATCCAAGCCTGCAAGGCACACGGTGCACGTGCTATCCACTGCTATAGACACCTGTAAGGCTTATGTCATATCCACACCTGCAAGGCACGTGGTATTCATGTGCTTACAAGGCACGTGGCAAAAGCCTATAAATACACCAGATTTCCCTTCAATAGAGAGAATATAGGAGACAATGAGAGAGACAATATAGAAGAGACACAATAAATGAGACTTGAGACTTTATCAGAACCTCTGTCTTGTCTCCATTCTTTGAGTCTCTTCCCCTTTATCCTCTCTCTCTCTCTCTCTCTCTCTCTCTCTCTCTCTCTCTCTCTCTCTCTCTCTCGCTAGACCCTGACCCACAGACCGGAGCAGCAGCTTGGGCTGGGAAACAGTGGCCGCCAAGCATAGAGTGGAGAGGGCTGCAACAGTGGCACACAGCTGTAATTCCAGCTCTTGGGAAATGAATCTTGCATGATCAGAAGTACAAGGTCACCCCAGCTACATAAAGAGTTCAAGGCCAGCCTGGAATACATGAAAACTTGTCTGAAAAAAATTCAAAGGCTGGAGAGATGGCTCTGAGGATTACTGTTCTTGCAGGTTCAGGTTCCAGCACCCACGTGATAGTTCACAACCGACTGTAATTCCAGTTCCAGGGAATTCTATGCCCTCTTCTGAACTCCTGAAGCATCAGGAATACACATGATGTGCATATGAATATACAAGTAAAACACTCATATACATAAAGTGAAAAATAAATTTAAAAAATTAAAAATTCAACATTTGGGTTGCACATCCTTAATCCCAACATTCAGAAGCCAGAGGCAAGTGGATCTCTATGAATTTGAGGCCAGCCTGGTCTACAAAGTAGTGTATTCCAGAACAGCTGAGACTATATAGTGAGACACTGCCTTTAAAAAATTTTTTTTTAGTTTCAAGCACTTGTATTCTCACCAAATTTTACAATTCACATTTTACTCTGATTTGTTCATCTGCTACAGAAAGTGTTCTTACATTCCTTCCAAATCAAGCCTCTCCTCCACTCCACCAGAAACAACTACAAAAGTAACTTTTATTCTCCTGTAGTAATTGTCATCTAGGAGGCTTACTGCCTCAGTCTTCTAACCTAAGCCTAGTCCTGTAAGCCTCTAGCCTCCATACAGCTGGCAGGCATGGAACAAAATGGCAACATCTGTTCTAAGGGGAGTCAGACCATAAGAGGCATCATACTGACTTTGGCCATATTTTCTAATCTTCTGGCTCCTTCTCATTCTCTGGCTCCTTTTGGCTTTACCTGTGCCTAGCTTGTTCACTCTTCAACCTGTCTCTGTAAAACTGTCCTGGTAAAAGCCACTTTCTCACTTTTTTTCTCTCTGCACTCCTCTCTCTCTTAAGCAGCCTCTTTTCCCTCTCATTGAGAGTTGGACATATCCTATTCTGTCAAATCTTTCTCTGATTCATCACTTTGTCTGCCACTCAATTCGATGTCACTTTCAAACATGCCTGCTTCCTTCTACAAACTAACTTTATCTTAATTGTTTGGGATTAAAGGTGTGCACAAAGGGGATATGTATATTTTAGCCAGGAGGATTAAAGGTGTGTGTAAAGGACTGAGCCACACCACAACTAGAAACAGATTTTTGCAGAAAACAACACAATCTTGGGATTCACAGTGCGATCAAATATCCTGCAACAGGAAACCATCGCTCTGAGTTTTCTCCCATACTGGGTTAATTTTGCCCATTTCATATATTGTGTGCTGGGTAGAATCACACAATATATGTTTTTTGTGAGACCTGTCACATGGAATAATGCCTTCAAGATTTGTTATTTCAGATATGATAGGCATCCCTTTCTTTTAATAAATAGAATTCCAAAGCATGATAATACGATTGTGTATCCATTACCCTATTAGTGAATATTTCAGATATTTCTGTTGGGGTCTGGGAATCACTGCACAAACCACTTAGACACTAATTTCAGTCAAACACTGATGGTTTATTGAACACCCCACCCTAAGACTGATCAATTAGGGCTAAAGACCAGAATTGGGAATCAGCTGTCACCTTGAGCCAGGATTCAACAGATCCTTTTAGCTCTGAAATCCACAAACATATGTACCAAGTTATTCCTGCAATCAGGATTTAGAAATAGGGGATTTCCTTAGGAACATGTCATTGTTGTATCCTTATCCTGCTCCCATTGGTTGAGGTATTCAACTGTGCCAGTGAACTTGCCTTGCCTAACATTCATGTCTTAACTTGCCAACCAGGATGTCAGTTACCCACATGCATGTCAGTTTCTGCCAACCAGTGTGTCAGTTCCCAGGGAGGACTTGGCAACTTCAACTTTACTCCACCCCCACTCAAAATGGAAATTTTATTCCAAATAGCTTCTTGTATCAATGCGAGCATCTCTCTTATGTTGGGGTCCATCCCAGAAGCAGCCTATAAAAGCAAAAAAAACATAAAAATTTATACATAGGTGAAAAAGTGCTGCCTGGTGGTTGGTTCAGGTCCAAGTTTATCATGGTTAAATACAAAGAAGTTCTAACTGACTTTTATTGTGACTGGTTTCAAAAACACTAAAACATAGAACATAACAGAGTATGCAATCAACTTGGCATAAGAAAGTTTTCTAGTAAGAGCACATATGAAAGTTTCCTTATGATATTAGTAACAGCATCAAATGGCAGGCTAGACAAGCCTTAACAATTTTCAACTTCTTTATATTTCTTTTTTTACAAGCAATTTTATAGGCATATTTTTATATATCTTGCAGAAACTCCTAGTGTGCTAGTTATCTTTAACTGTCAGCTTGAAACAACCTAAAATCACCTGGGAAAAGAGTGTTGATGTCTGCATTGTGTTGGCCTGTGGGTCTGTCTATGGGGTATTTTCTTATTGACACTAATTGATGTGGGAACACACAGCCCACTATGGGCAGCACCATTCCCTATATAGGAGATCCTGAACTGTATAAGAATAGAGAAATTGGGCTGAGGACAATTAAGCAAATGAGCATACATGCATTCATTTCTCTCTGCTCATGACAATGGGTATAATATGAAGAGTTGTTTGAGGCTACTGCCTTAACTTCCCTGAAACTGTGAGATAAAGTAGTCCCTTCCTCCTCTAATCTGAGTTTTTTTATTGGATATTATATTTACATTTTAGATTTTATCCCCTAGCCCCCCTTACCCCCACTACCCAGGGATCTCCTATCCCATCCCCCCTCCTCATGCTTCTATGAGGATGTGCCCCCACCTACCACCCCACTCCCACCTCCCTACCCTCGAATTCCCTCCCACTCGGTGTCCATCCTTCATGGGACCAAGAATCTCCTCTCCCACCTATGCCCAACAAGGCCATCCTCCCCTTCATGTACAGATAGAATCACGGGTCCCTCCCTATGTGCTCCCAGGCTGGTAGTTTAGACCTTGGGGAGCTCTGGTTGGTTGGTATTGTTGCTCTCCTCATGGGGCCACAAACCCTTTCTGTTCCTTCAATCTTCTCTCTAACATCTCCTTTGGAAAACCCTTGATCAGGTCAGTGGTTAGCTGTGAGTATCTGCCTCTGAATGTGTCAGCCTTTGGCAGGCCTCTAAGGAGACAGCTATATCAGACTCCTGTAAGCATGCACTTCTGCCATCCACATCAGTGCCTACCTTTGGTGACTGTACCAGGGATGGATACCCAGGTAGAATGGTCTCCAGGTGGCTCCTCCTTCAGTTTCTGTCCCACACTTTGTTTCCATATTTGCTCCCTTGAGTAATTTTGTTACTCTTTCTAAGTAGGACCCAGGCATCTACACTTGGTCTTCTTTCTTCATGAACTTCATGTGGTCTGTGTGTTGACTCTTGGCTATCCGAAACTTTTGGGCTAACATCTGCTTATCAGTGAGTAAATACCATGTGTGTTCTTTTGTGATTGGGTTAACTCACTCAGGATGATAATTTCTAGTTCCATCCATTTACCTAAGAATTTCTCGAATTCATTACTTTTAATAGCTGAATAATAATCCATTGTGTAAATATATCACATTTTTTGTATCCATTCCTCTGTTGAAGGACATCTGGGTTCTTTCCAGCTTCTGGCTATTATAAATAAGGCTGCTATGAACATAGTGGAGCATATGTCCTTGTTATATGTTGGAGCATCTTCTGGGTATATGCCCAAAAGTGGTATAGCTGTATCCTCAGGTAATGCTCTGTCCAATTTTCTGAGGAACCATCAGACTGATTTCAAGAGTGGTTGTACCAGCTTGCAATTCCACCAACAATGGAGAAGTGTTCCTCTTTCTCCACATCCTCATGAGCATCTATCACCTGAATTTTTTATCTTAGCCATTCTGGCAGGTGTGAGGTGGTATCTCAGGGTTGTTTTGATTTGCACTTCTCTGATGACTAAGGATGTTGAGCATTTCTTGAGGTGCTTCTCAGCCATTCGGGTTTCCTCAGTTGAGAATTCTTTGTTTAACTCTGTACCCCATTTTTAATAGGGTTATTTGGTTGTCTGGAGTATAATTTTTTTTTTCCCTTGTGCCCTGTCTCTTTCAGCAATTCATGAAGCCTACAATACAGTCTTTCTTTTTATTTCTTTAAAATACATTTCAGATTTTATCCCCTCACCCCATTCCCCCCCACCAGCCAGGAACCCCCTATCCAGTTCCCCCTCCTGCCTCCACAAGGGTGTGCCCCAATCTACCCCCACCTTCCCCACCCCACCCTCAAGTTCCTCCCTGCTCAGTGTTCAGCCATCATGGGACCAGGGATCTTCTCTCTCACCCATGCCTGACAAGGCCATCCTCCCCTAAGTATACAGGTGAAGTCATGGGTGCCTCCCTTTGTGCTCCCAGGCTGGTAGTTTAGACCCTGGGGAGCTCTGGTTGGCTGGCACTGTTGCTTTCCTCTTGGGGCCACCAACTCTTTCAGCTCCTTCAGTCCTCTAACTTCTTCATTGGGAACCCTTGATCAGATCAATGGGTATCTGTGAGCATCCTCCTCTGGATATGTCAGACTCTGGCAGACTTTCCAGGAGACAGATGCATCAGGCTCCTGTCAGCATGCACTTCCTGACATCCATATTAGCGTCTATCTTTGGTGACTGCACATGGGACAGATATCAAGGTAGAGTGGTCTCCCGATGGCCCCTCCTTGACTTTCTGTCCCACACTTTGTCACTTTATTTGTTCTCTTGAGCATTCTGTCTGGAGTATAATTTTTTGAGTTCTTTGTATATATTGGATATTAGCCCTCTATCAGATGTATGATTGGTAATGATCTTTTCCCAATCTGTTGGTTGCCGTTTTGTTTTACAGACAATGCCCTTTGCCTTACAGAAGCTTTGCAGTTTTATGAGGTCCCATTTGTCAATTCTTGATCTTAGAGCATAAGCCATTGGTGTTCTGTTCAGGAACTTTTTCCCTGTCGAGGGTCTTCCCCACCTTCTCTTCTATTAATTTCAGTGTATCTGGTTTTATGTGAAGGTCCTTTATCCACTTAAACTTGAGCTTAGCAAAAGGGGATAAGAATGAATTGATTTGCATCCTTCTACATGCTAACTTCCAGTTGAACCAACACCATTTGCTGAAAATGCTGTCCTTTTTCCACTGGATGGTTTTAGCTCCTTTGTCAAAGATCAAGTGATCATAGATGTGTGGGTTCATTTCTGGATCTTCAATTCTATTCCATTGATCTTCCTGCCTGTCTCTGTACCAATACCATGCAATTTTTATCACTATTGCTCTGTAGTACAGTTTGAGGTCAGAGATTCCCCCAGAGGTTCTTTTATTGTTAAGAATAGTTCTCACTATCCTGAGTTTTTGTTATTCCAAATGAATTTGCAAACTGCTCTTTCTATCTCTATGAAGAATTAATTTGAAATTTTGATGGGGACTGCCTTGAATCTGTAGATTGCTTTTGGTAAGATTGCCATTTTTACTAAATTAATCCTGCTAATCCAGGAGCATGGGAGATCTTTTCATCTTCTGAAATCTTCTATTTCTTTCTTCGGAGACTTGAAGCTCTTGTCATACAGATCTTTTACTTGCTTGGTTAGATTCACTCCAAGGTATTTTATGTTGTTTGTGACTATTGTGAAGGGTGTCATTTCCCTAATTTTTTCTCAGACTGTTTATCTTTTGAATAGAGGAAGGCTACTGATTTGTTTGAGTTGATTTTTATCCAGCCACTTTGCTGAAGTTGTTTATCAGGTTTAGGAGTTCTCTAGTGGAAGTTTTAGGGTCACTGAAGTATACTATCATATCATCTGCAAATAGTGAAATTTTGACTTCTTCCTTTCCTACTTGTATCCCTTTGATTTCCTTTTGTTGTCTAATTGCTCTAGCTAGGACTTCCAGTATGATATTGAATAGGTAGGGTGTGAGTGGGCAGCCTTGTCTAGTCCCTGATCTTAGTGGGATTGCTTCAAGTTTCTCTCCATTTAGTTTGATGTTGGCTACTGGCTTGCTGTATATTGCTTTTATTATGTTTAGGTATGGGCCTTGAATTTCTGATCTTTCCAAGACTTTTAACATGAAGGGATATTGAATTTTGTCAAATGCTTTCTCAGCATCTAGTGAGATGATCATGTGATTTTTTTCTTTCAGTTTATTTATGTAGTGGATTACATTGATGGATATCTGAATATTGAATCATCCCTGCATTCCTGGGATAAAGCCTACTTGATCATGATGGATGATTGTTTTGATGTGTTCTTGGATTCGGTTTGCAAAAATTTTATTGAGTATTTTTGCATCAATATTCATAAGAGAGATTGGTCTTTAGTTCTCTTTATTTGTTGGGTCTTTCTGAGGTTTAGGTATGAGCGTAATTACAGCTTCATAGAAAAAATTGGGTATTGTTCCTTCTGTTTCTATTCTGTGGAATAGTTTGAAGATAATTAGTATTAGGTCTTCCTGGAAGGTCTGATAGAATTCTGCACTGAAACCATCTGGTCCCAGACTTTTTTGGTGGGGAGAATTTTAATGACTGCTTCTATTTCTTTAGGGGTTATGGGACTGTTTAGATGGTTTATCTGCTCCTGATTTAATTTTGATAATTGGTATCTGTCTAGAAAATTGTCCATTTCATCCAGATTTTCCAATTTTGTTGAGTATAGGCCTTTCTAGTAGGATCTGATGATTTTTTTAATTGCCTCAGTTTCTGTTGTTATGTCTCCCTTTTAAGTTCTGATTTTATTAATTTGAATACTGTCTCTGTGCCCTTTGATTAGTCTGGCTAAGAATTTATCTATCTAGTTGATTTTCTCAAAGAACCAGCTCCTGGTTTTTTGATATTTTGTATAGATCTGTTTTGTTTCTACTTGGTTGATTTCAGCCCTGAGTTTGATTATTTCCTGCCATCTACTCCTCTTGGGTATATCAGCTTCTTTTTGTTCTAACACTTTCAGTTGTGCTGTCAAGTTGTTACTGTATGCTCTTACCAGTTTCTTTTTGTAGGCACTTAGAGCTATGAGTTTTCCTCACATTTCCTCATACCGCTTTCATGGAGTCCCACACGTTTTGGTATGATGTGTCCCCATTTTCATTGAATTCTAAAAAGTCTTTAATTTCTTTTTTTTTATTTCTTCTTTGACCAAGTCATCATTAAGTAGAGCATTGTTCAGTTTCCACATGTATGTGGGCTTTCCATTGTTTTTGTCATTATTAAAGACCAGCCTTAGTCCATGGTAGTCTGATAGGGTACAAGGGATTATGTCAATCTTTCTGTATCTGTTGAGGCCTGTTTTGTGACTAATTATATTGTCTGTTTTGGAGAAGGTACTATGAGGTGCTGAGAAAAAGGTATATTCTTTTGTTTTAGGATGAAATGTTCTATAGATAACAGTTAAATCCATTTGGTTCCTAACTTCTGTTAGTTTCATTGTGTCTCAGTTATTTTTTGTTTCCATCATCTGTCAGTTGCTGAGAGTGGGTATTGAAGTCCCCCACTATTATTGTGTGAGGTGCAATGTATGCTTTAAGCTTCCCATTCATGGATTCAAAGAAGCAGCTAAGCACCTCTAGCTGCAGGTGAGGTGGTACACTGTAGTTAGATGGCCACTGGGCAGCAATTGCCTATCCCTCCTGCAGACCTGTACCATTCTTTTTTGTTTGTTTGTTTTGTTTTGTTGGGGTTTTTTTTGGTTTTTTTATTGGATATTTTATTTACATTTCAGGTGCCTGTCTTTTTCACAGAGGTGCATTTCTTTATGCAGCAAAATTCTGGGTCCTGTTTATGTATCCAGTCTGATAGTCTACGATATTCTACATCTTTTTATTGGAGAATTGAGTCCATTGATATTAAGAGATATTAAGGAAAAATTATTGTTGCTTCCTGTTATTTTTTTTGTTATTAGAGGTGGAATTATGTTTGTGTAACTATCTTCTTTTGGGGTTGTTGGAAGATTACTTTCTTGCTTTTTCTAGGTTGTAGTTTCCCTCCTTGTGTTGGAGTTTTCCATCAATTATCCTTTGAAGTGCTGGATTTGTGGTAAGATATTGTGTAAATTTGGTTTTATCATGGAATATTTTGGTTTCTCCATCAATATTGATAGAGAGTTTTGCTGGGTATAGTAGTCTGGGCTGGCATTTGTGTTCTCTTAGGATCTATATGATATCGGTCCAGGATCTTCTGGCTTTTATGGTCTCTGGTGAGAAGTCTGGTGTAATTCTTATAGGTCTGCCTTTATATGTTACTTTACCTTTTTCCCTCACTGCTTTTTGTATTTTTTCTTTGTTTTGTACATTTGATGTTTTGATTATTATGTGGCGGGAGGTATTTTTTTTTCTGGTCTAGGCTATTTGGAGTTCTGTAGGCTTCTTGTATATTTATGGACATCTCTTTCTGTAGGTTAGGGAAGTTTTCCTCTATAATGTTGTTGAAGATATTTACTGGTCCTTTAAGTTAGGAGTCTTCCCCCTCATCTATACCTATTATCCTTAAGTTTGGCCTTCTCATTGTGTCCTGGATTTCCTGGATGTTTTGGGTTATTAGCTTTTTGTATTTTGTATTTTCTTTGACAGTTATGTCAATGTCTTCCATAGTATCTTCTGCACATGAGATTCTCTCTTCTATCTCTTGTATTCTGTTGGTGATACTTGTGTCTATGACTCCTGATCTTTTTCCTAGGTTCTCTTTCTCCCGGGTAGTCTCCCTTTGTGATTTCTTTATTGGTTCTACTTCCATTTTTAGATCCTGGATGGTTTTGTTTCATTCCCTCACCTGTTTGGTTGTGTTTTCTTGCAATTCTTTAAGGAATTTTTGTGTTTCCTCTTTAAGGGCTTTTACCTGTCTACCTGTGTTCTCCTTAAATTCTTTGAGATTGTTATTTATGTCCTTCTTAAAGTCCTCTATCATCATCATGAGAAGTGATTTTAATTCTGAATCCTGCTTTTCCAGTGTGATGGTGTGTCCAGGGCTTGCTAAGGTGGGAGAACTGGGTTCTGATGATGTCAAGTAACTTTGGTTTCTTTTGCTTGCCTTTCACCATCTGGTTAACTTTAGTGCTACCTGCACTCACTCTCTCTGACTGGAGCCTGCCTTTCCAGTTATCTTGCTTGGGTCTGAACTTCTCAGGGTCCAGATGTCTCTGTGATCTTTTAATCCTGAGCTCCAGTTGCTTTGAGTACAGTGGCTCCTCTAGGTTGTCTCAGGATGTGGTGTCTCCACGGTAGGGTAGCAGACCACCAGAGAAGGTGTCCACTTCTCTGACTGCAATGTGTCCTCTAGGATGTCTCGGGATCTGGTATCCACACAGGAGCAGACCAGACGGGTGTCTGCTCAAGGGAGCAGGCCCAGGCGAGGGGCAGAAGGGGAGTGGTGTTCCACAGGAGCAGGGTTTGGCTGTCTGCTGGAACCTGGGCACTGCCTGCACCCAGTTATGGTTCTGGGGCAGGTGTATGGCAGTGTGTGAGTGTTCTTACCTGCTGCTCTGGGTTCAGTGGTTCCTCTAGGATGTTTTGGGATCCGGTGTCCACACAGGAGCAGACCAGGCGGGTGTCTGTTCAAGGCAGCAGGCCCAGGTGAGGGGCGGAAGGGGCTGAGTTTTTAGTGTTGTTTATCACTGCAACAGAAATGAAACTAGACAACTAGCAAAGGAATTAGTGAGTCACAAGTTCCTATTCTTGTTGGGAAGGGAATCAGGCTTGCTTCTTGGATACTGGTGACATTCTACTTCTTCAAATGTGTGTTGGCTACACAGATGTGTTCCCTTCCTAGCACTCCATTAAGCCACAGACCTATGGCCCATGCCTACTTCTGAATGATTATTGAATACTGGAGCAACTGACCCAAGTACAAGATCAATCAACATAAGCTATCTGGTGTGAAGAATACATATTATACCATGACCATCACATATGTAGTCTCAGGCATCATTATAAGTAGACTACATGGGATATAACTCATTCATTCAAATTGGATGTGGGGGTGCAAGTCTGTCATTCCAGCACAGGAGTCTCTCAACTTTGAAGTCAACCCAGGTTGTCCCACAGCACACTCCTTTAATCTCAACACTCAGTAGGCAGAAAAGACCATCTGTTATTGCTTCATCTCTTACATTCTTGTGTCAAATTGAATAGTGGCCAGCTGACCCAGCTGCTGGTAGTAAATTGAGCACAGTGAAGCAGATGGGAAGCCACATGGATGAAAAACTTCTTACTCAAATCTGCATGTAGGGCATCATGCCAATAAAGAGGTTTCTAGAAAGGCAAGAAAGCTTTGAGTATTCAACAGACAAGATACTTGCCCACTTTGCAATGAACTTTCCCAAATCTGTTGTTCATGTGTGTGCACAGGCATGTACAAGTGCATATTCACACAAGGGTGGGATACAGGGATACGTGTGTATAGGACATGTTGAAGTCAGGACAGCCTCAGGTGTTGGTCCTCAGGTGCCTTCCACTTTTTTTGAGACTGAGCCTTTTATTGGTTTGGAGCTTTGCAGTGAGAGCTTCTGGGAATCCAACTGTCTCTACTTCCCACCTGTGACAGATGAACCTGGGATCTCAAAAAAGCATGATCATATAAGCCAATGAATTTCTTTAAGACAAAACATTTTACTTCTGCAAAAGTCAAACAATTATATACACCCAGCACGGTGTTGGGAGGAGGAGTGTTGTTATCCCTAATGCAGAAGGTTCCTATGCCTCACTCTGAGTTAGCAGGACTCAGTCTCATATTCATACATTGAAGTAGTTCTAAGAGGATATGAAACTTGAGCATATATTGTGATTTTAAGAACTGCTGGCTCTGCAGAAATCTGAATTTCTTCTAAATGGCTTCTTTGCCATTTTAATAGAGTTCTGCATGATGATCATGATGATCATGATGACGATGATGACAATGATGATGACAACAATGACAAAATGTTTACATTTTCCACACATCTCTCCATCACTGGAATAACAGGATTATAGGACATCTCTGCCTCCATGACATCAACTTACAACACTGCACAAGTACTTCACTCATATGATGCACAATGAATGAAGTATTTCTAAACACATACCAAATACAGAGCCTGCTACTTATGTTTCTACATTGTCTAGGAAAACAATAATGATGGTGGTTGTGGTGGTGGTGGTGGTGGTGGTGGTGGTGGTGGTGGTGGTGGTGATAATGATGATAGCAACTATTGCCATTGCTACCATCCCAAGATAAAATTCTTCTGTGCATTCATTACTATATACACCTCACAACTGTAAGAAAAACAAAGTGGTCTAGTGACTTGCCAGTCCATCTTTGGAGTCCTGACACAAAGTTTAAGTTAAATGGAGGGTAACTATACATAACTGGTGTTCCTACCCATTACTGAACCATCATTATGTCAATTTGTCTCTCCAGAAAGGTAGTCTGACAACTTACCAGAACCGGGTGAAGTCTCTTCCTGAGAGACAAGCTCTCTCTGGCTGGCACCAGGCTTCAGCCTTTTCTTTCTCCCAGCATTGAGATTCCTGGAGCAATTCAAATTTCATAAGGCCAGCTTTTTTGTTTTTCATGGTTGGATGAAGGGGCACAGGTGTCCTCTTTTCTGCAGGAACAGGAAAAGCAGAGTCATTTGCCTTCTGAGTTCACCTACTCTTAGCCAGCTTTTATCCTTTATCCTTCCTTCCAACACAGGGCCCGAGGGGACTAAAAGGTTAAGGGGAGCTCAGTGCTTTAGAGTTTTAACACCTACCTCCATCTCTCCCAAGACCTCCACCCCTGTGGCTTCACCAAGACTATATTTAGCTGAGTGTAGATTTCACATTTGGAGAGGTTGTGGTAGCAATCATGGGAGGTGGGCAGAGCAGCACCATACTAACATTCCCAGTGGACACCAGAGAAAGCATGCACAGGCTGCTGGACACATGTGGGTTGGGAGGGGTGGTTCTGTTTTGTTTCATTTGTTTTGATTTTTATTGGCAAGGTCTAGCTGACCTGGAACTCTCCATGTGGAGCTGCCTAGCCTCAAACTTGCCGTCTCCAGAGTGCAGCGATTAAAGGTGTGCAATGCTACACCTGGCAACATTTGGAATTCTTGTGGCCAGAACCCTAGGTGCTCACAGGTTTATTACAGCTTAAATACTGGGTTTGCTGAAGATTGTTCCTGTGTACCAAGCATGTTGGTAAAAACATCCAGTGGAGGTGAGCATTATGGAAGTGAAAACAAAACTAAATCACTTTTCTAAAAATCACTGCCAGAGATACCCCAACCCCTAGTCTATGAGGTTGTGTGTTGCTTTTGCACAGTTGCCATAACGATGCAATAAACCTTTAAAGGTCCAACTTTGAGAAGCACCGGTCCTGGATGAATTTGCATTAAGGACTACAGTGCCCTCTAGAGGTACATACTAGTAACATTCCTACTTTACTGATGTAAACACCAAAATCCAAAACCCAGATTATTAAAACCACTTGTTGGTGTTTTTCAGAACCTGAAATAGAGGGCCAGAAGACACAGAGCTACTGTGTCTCTCCAACTGTACAGATTAGCGGAAAGACATACAGACAGAAGCTCATCTTTTAGATGTTGTTTGTCTCCCACACCAGAGCTACATGTACCTTTATTCTCTTATAGCATCTCAAATCAACTAAGAGCCATGGCTCTGGGTGGGTCTATGGGAGGTGAGGGGTTTCCTGAGTTTCCAGGAAGGATTAAATGAAAGAGGGATATTGTTGGTTAGTGTTTTACTACTGTGAACAGACACTATGACCAAGGCAACTCTTCTAAGACAACATTTAATTGGGGCTGGCTTACAGGTTCAGAGGTTCACTCCATTATAATCAAAACAGGGAACATGGCAGCATCCAAGCAGGCATGATGTAGGAAGAGCTGAGAGTTATACATCTTGTTCTGAAGGAAAACAGGAGAGGACTGGCTTCCAGGGAGATAGGATGAGGTACTTAAAGCCCACACCCACAGTGACACACTTCCTCCAACAAGGCCACGCCTACTCCAATAAGGATACATCTCCAAATAATGCCACTCCCTGGGTTAAGCATATTCTAACTACCACAGATAGCCTCCCCCAGAATGAATAGCCCTTTCCAAGAAGTGGGGCTGCTTTTGCCTGCTCACTTTCACTCGTGGCTGCTGAGTGCATAGACTTTGTTGCTGCCAACATTGCTGCCATTCTTACCGACAACAGAACCCAGCTTCTACAACATTCCAACATAGACTGAAGATCAGAAGCTCTCTACGAATTCTCCAGGCCTTCAGTGCCAGACTGAGACTACTGAAGTATCCAGGCTAAGCACTGGGCAGCTACAGGCTTTTCAGCCTGAAGACAGCCATTGTTGGGCTACCCAGCCTGCACTGAGACAATCTAATAAATCCCATTTGAAATATATATTCCTTCTATCAGTTCTATTCCCCTAGAGAACCCTAATATAAATGCTGTCTGGCCACACCTGAACTTTGGCATGGGGCTTTTCTTTAACCAAAAACTGGGGATCCAAAATACATCACTGTAACCCAGGACTTTGCAAATTTTAGGTAATGGTAAGTACAACTCTACCACTGAGTTGTACTTGCAACCTTGCAACCCCACAGCGTGTTTTTAAACCCATGCTGTGACGTAGCCTGGGACTCTAGTGGGAAGGGTTATGTGTTCTCTCTCTCTCTCTCTCTCTCTCTCTCTCTCTCTCTCTCTCTCTCTCTCTCTCTCTCTCTCTCTCTCTCCTCATAATGCACTTAGCAGCCTAGCTCCTTCACCTATCCATTCGATGTTCACATCCCTCTCCAAACAATGTGCCTAGCAACCGAGAACCCATGAACCTCTTACGTATATCAGGCCACACATACTTGAATCTCTTAACAGCAATACAGCTTTCTCCACTCTTAAGTAACAGTCTAATTCAGACAGTTTCTAGTCAACGATATTCCCAGTGTATCCTATACAAAGAATAAAAGGGGCAGCCAAAGTGAACCAATTTCAGGTGCATGTGCAAAAAGGCAAACTGTGTCCTTTAAGCAAACTTTCAGAGAGAATCTCCTATTTACAGGCTTAGGTCTATGCATATTTGGGCATGCATATAATTAAAATCAGATGCATTATGGGAAAGGATGAGTTTTGTAGGAAGAATAAGCATATGATTTAATAGATCAATCAAAATACAGAACCCCTTAAGCCACTCCCCACAGTAGCCAGCCCCTCCTTCCTTTAGACTTTATAAGAAAGAGATCCTATGCCATAACATAGCCTAATACCCTTGAGTATTCTCACTCTTATGACCAGCTATCAATCTTGATGATATATACTCTCTAGTCCATACTAACCCTTCATTTCTAATAAATTTCTATCCCTTTGCAAATCTGTGTAGCCTTTATTTTCAGTTCTTTAAGTGATAGGCAAAGAACCTAGAAACATCCACTCAGAACATCCCCCCCCCCCAACCAGGAACAGTTGTACCAGAGACTCTATTCTTAATCAACAGCCAGCTCCCAGCCTCCATCACCACATAATTACACCCCAGCCATGCAGTAAATCACCTCCATCTTGCAGTGTCTTGGGAGAGGCAAGAGAGAGAAGGAGGAAGCCAACATTTCCCAATAACTTGTTGTGCTTGGCCCAAAGTATCTGGGGAAGATGTGGTGAGGCTCGTGCTCTACAAGAATGTCCTGATCTCACCAGGCTATGGTGATGCATCTGCCTGAACCTCCTGCCCCACTCCAATCCATTCTGTGGACCAGGCCAGGCCCTGAATCCTGCAGTGTAAATTCTCCCAACTACCCCAGCCTTGGGAGCAGATCCCTTGGGGTCACCATCAAGAGCCAAGAATTCTGAGAATTCAGGGTGGAGGAAGCCCTCAAGAAAACAAACGAGTGACTTGATCTTTACACCAACACATTTCTATTTCCAGCCTAGTACTAGGCTCATCCCCCTGGGGGAGAAGAGCAGGCAGGAGGGAGAAAAGGCCAAGATACACATCCAGATTATTGTAGCATTGAACTGTGTTGAGTGGGGGGGGAAAAGGAGCTCAAGGTTTTCCTGGGTGTGAGCTTCACTTAGTAGGAAGGAGGGGGGAATCAGTGAGGCGGCAGTTTTGCCTCAAATGGAAATTTGACGGGGTTTCAGACTCCTAGGAATGTCTTCCAAAATGAATATGGCCTTTATTTCACAGCCACACATTTTCTAGCACTGAGTTAAACCCTGGTAAATGTATAATGAGCAGTGTGCCTATTTTATAGGCCAAGAAAACAGGGCACAGAGAATATGTATAAATGATAGGAGCTGGGGGTGTGGCTCATGGTAGAATGCTTGCTAGCATGCCCAAAAGCCCAAGGTTTGTTCCATGGCACTTCATAAACTTGGACATGGTGGTGTGTACCTCTAATCTCAGCATTCAGAAGTGAAAGAGAACGAGGAGTTTGAGGTCGTCCGTGGCTATCTGGGGAGTTTGAGGCCAGCCTGGACTGAATGGACCCTGTATCAAAAGAAAAAAGAGAAATGAACAGGAGGAGGTGTAGTTCAGTAGCAGACTGTCCGCCCAGTGTCCGACTTCCTTTGCTGATAGCGTGATATACAATACTAACCAAAATCATTTTAGGGGAGGAGAGGTTTATCAACAAATATATTTTATTTTACATGTGCATGTGACATGTTTGTGCCCGAGTGTGTATATATGCCATGTGCATACAGGAGTCTCTGGAGACCATAAGAGGGCAAAGGATCCCCTGGAACTGGAGTTACAGATGGTTGTGAGCCACAATGTGGGTGCTGTGAACAGAAGCCAGATTCCCTGCAAGAACAACCAGTACTCTTAACCACTGAGCCATCTTTCCAGCTCCAAACTTTGGAGTGGCCATCTCCTTTCTATTCCCGTGTCCCCATTTTTTTTTTTTTTTTTTGTCTTTGCCTCTGGATAATGTGCACATGTCACCATGGACAGCTAATTCTATGCCAATCTCTGTCACTAACATCATGACATCTAATTAACAGTTTTAATAATTTATTTATTTTTACTTATACATTGGTGTACATTGGTGTTTTGACTGCATGTATGTCTGTATGCGGGTGTCCTATCTGCTCAAACAGGAGTTACAGAGAGTTGTGAGTTGCCATATGGGTCCTGGGAATTAAACTCCAGTCCTCTGGAAAAGCAGTCAGTGTCCTTAACCACTGAGCAATCCTGCCAGCTCAAGCACATTATCATCTTTTATTGTTTGTTCATTTGTTTGTGATTTCTCAAGACAAGAGTTCTCTGTGTAACAGCCCTGGCTGTCCTGAAACTTGCTCTGTAGACCAGGCTGGCTTCAAACTCACAGAAATCTACATGCCCATCTCCTGAATGCTGAAATTAAACGTGTGCACTGCCACTGTCCGGCACCTAATTAATATTTTAAAGATCTGTTTATTTTTATTTATGTGTGTGCGTGCCATGAACGTAGGTACCAACAGAAGCCTAAAGAGAGCTTCATATCCCCTAGAACTGGAGTTACAGACCCTTGTAAGTCCATTAAAGTGGATGCTAAGGAATAGAACATCTAGAAACGGATCCTCTGAAAGAGCAGCAAGCACTTAAAGTCTGGGCCATCTCTCCTGCCTAAGATTTACTTTTTTGGTTGGTTGGTTGGTTGATTGGTTGGTTGGTTGGTTGGTTAGTTGTCTGATTGATTAGTTTTGGTTTTTTTTCAAGACAGGACCTTTTTATTTAGCTCTGGTTGCCCTGAAACTCATTGTGTAGATCAGGCCAGCCTCGAACTCAAAGATCTACCTGCTTCTATCACCCAAGTGCTGGGATTAAAGGCATGCCCAGCTTTGCTTTTATTATTTTTAATTGTGTATGCATCTGCTTGTGGGTATGTGCACAAGAATGTGGGACAGTAGACCATGCCAAGAAACTATAAGGTTGAGCAGGTCCAAGGTCCTTGGCACCCAGGCACTCACCTGAGATGGTAGGTGGCTCCCTGTTCCCTGCCAGATTCCTGGCCCAGAACACGTGCCCCACTTCCCACAGAGGAAACGTGACCTGTGGTCACATAGCCCAAAACAGAGTTCTCCATGCTAATGAGGTACCTAGAGGCCCTGAGGGTTTAGCTAATAAGCTCCCCTTCCCAGACATTCCTCCCTGCAAAAGAGATTTAATCTCTGCTCCACCCTAAGAAGGTGGTATGCACCCATTTCCCATGATAAACAATCAATAAACAATTTGGAACCAAGAACTGTCTCTTTTATCAAGAACCACTATAGGGAGCACGGAGAAGGCCTTTGACTACTGAGCCACACTCTGCTTTGTCTATAGCTCCCACAGAAAGCCCCTCTGTACTCTCAGACAACCACCAAGCTAAGTACAATGACCAACGAGCTAAACCGAAGTTCCCATTTCCCTGGCTTGTCATCAACCTCAGCCTCAACCTCAGCCGGTGGCCCCAAACTCCTCAAGGCCCAGAGATGCCTGGATGTCCAGGAATTTGAGAGCCACCAGTCTTAGCCTCATATCAGGCCCATAGAACCTTGATCCTTGGTTCCCAACTTCTCTGTGTGGTTTTCCAGCAGTGACTGGATGCCCAGGAGCTTAGAAACCACAACTTTGGCCTCCCATATCCTAGGCTGTGTTTTCCTACCCCTTAAGTGGTGTCTCAGCACTTCCCTATAGCCCAGCAGGATAAACACAGTCAAGCACTCCCTAAGTGTCACCTCCCCAATGGCACTTCTACACCCCAGCAGTATGGCAAAATATTTAAACACTAATGACTGCAGGTGTTCATAGAGGCCTGACACATCAAATACACAGGAGCTGCAGTACACAGCTGTAAAACTGTGAGCCACCTGGGCAAAATGGGCATATATGTAATTCTAGCACTGAGGACACAGGACAACTCAAGGGGCCAGCCAGCCTAGCTGAAATGACATGCTCCAAGTCCACTGAAGAGACCCTATCTCAAAATTTGAGGTAGAGAAGTGGTAAATGAAGATATCCTGAAGCCAACTTTCGAGGGTAAGCACACCTGAACACACATGTGCTCAACACACACATACATACACAGGAAAACAGAAATAGTATCTTTATACCATCAAACTTAACAGGAAAGCCACTTAAAATACAAGACAGACATGTCTTAGCCCCTGTGACCAGAGTTTTATCTTATCAGATTGTAGGCCCATCCTAGACACATCTGGAGAGATGGCTCAGTGATAAAGAGCACCAGCTGCTCTTCCAGAGGATCTGAATTCAATTCCCAGCACCCACGTGGCAACTCACACCTGTCTGTAACTCTGGTACCAGGTCATCTGATACCCTCACACACACATACATCCAGGCAAAAGACCAATGAACATAAAATAAAAATAAATTATATATTTTTAAAACGGGGTAAAAAACAACCTAGACATCTCTGAAGCCATCCGACAATCCAAATCATGAGAGAGAGAGAGAGAGAGAGAGAGAGAGAGAGAGAGACATCTCTTCACAACCCTTTAAGATGTCACTTAAGAGCCACCCAAATGTTATATATGGCTTCTGCTGAAATATGCTGGCAATGTTTTCCAGGAGAAGCCATGTCTATGCACTTGGTATGCTTAAAGCCCATCTTTAAAAGTGTGTGTGTGTGTGTGTGTGTGTGTGTGTGTGCACATGTGTGTTTTGTGTCCATGTAGATGTGTGTATATATATAAGTATGTAGGTGTATGCATGTAAGTAGAGGTCAGAGGCAGTTAGTTACTAAGTGTCTTCACCAGCCACCCTCCACCTTAGTTTTTGAGGCAGCATTTCTCAGTAATCTAGAGCTCACCAATTTAGCTAAGCCCAACTGCCCAATGGATCCCAGGGATCTGCCTGTCTCCATCACCCCATCTCTGGAACTACAGGCACATACCAGTTGACCCAGCTTTTACACAGTGCTAGAAATCCAAACTCAGATCCCCATGCTTACATGACAACTGCTTTACTCACTGAGCTGTTGGGAGCTGACTTTTAGCAGAAAGCAGCTATCAGCTTTACAGCCATCTCAAGCCATATACCCTGACATGAGACTTGTTTTTCAACAGCCTACAACAGCTGAAGCACACTCTGATATCCCACATATTTTTGTTTTGCTGTTTACTGCCTCCAGCTGCAAGGCACACGTGGTATCCATGCCTGCAAGGCATGCAGTTCACATGCTGTCCACGTGCTATCCATGCCATACATGCCTGTAAGGCGCAAGTGGTATCCACACCTGCAAGGCGCACGGTGCACGTGCTAGCCATGCTATAGATGCTTGTAAGGCTTATGTCATATCAACACCTGCAAGGCACATGATATCCACGTGCCTACAAGGCACGTGGCAAAAGCCTATAAATACCCCAGATTTCCCTTCAATAGAGAATATGGGAGACAATGAGAGAGACAATAAAGGAGAGAGAGACACAATAAACAAGACTAATAGAGACTTGATCAGACCCTCTGTCTTGTCTCCATTCTTCGCGTCTCTTCCCCTTTATCCTCTCTCTCTCTCTCTCTCTCTCTCTCTCTCTCTCTCTCTCTCTCTCTCTCTCTCTCTCTCTCTCTCTCTCTCTCTTGCTAGACCCTGACCCGCAGACCAGAGCAGCAGCTTGGGCCAGGAAACAGTGGCCGCCAAGCGTGGAGTGGAGAGGGCTGCAACACTGAGCCATCTGTCTCCAGACCCTAGAGATCTCCTGTTAATAAACTCCAAATCTTCTTCATTCTGGCTCATCCTAAACTTATTTTCTGCAGTAAAATCCATTATTTCTTTTCCAGCCTTTTAACTCTCCAATCAATAGAGGGGAAAAGAAAAAAAGAAGGAAAGAAAGAAAGAAAGAAAGAAAGAAAGAAAGAAAGAGAAAAAAGAAAGGATCTGACCCTGCACCTCTTGGTGACAAGAACACAGCTCCACACTGCCACCTTCAGCACCCTGGGGAGTTGCCTGTGGTTTAGAGGGACTTCCAGTCTGAGCAAACTGTGATTTTAACACTGAAAAGAATGTCAAGACTACCCAGTATGGAATAGAGTTGGAGATTTTATTGAAGATAGTTTGATACAATCTTAAGAGTGAGAATTAAAAGAAAGAGGGTGCTCAGAACAAAGTTCAGCACACCCAAGTGGGGTTATGTGCTTCCCAAGAGAGAGTATGAGAAAGTAAGACACATCCATGTGTGAATGCAGGCTCCTCGAGAGGGAATGAGCAATAGATTGTCCTAGTATTTGTGCTATCTTGGTAATTCTGAAGTTACATCCCTAAAGC
Source organism: Arvicanthis niloticus (assembly GCF_011762505.2). Classification (NCBI taxonomy): domain Eukaryota; kingdom Metazoa; phylum Chordata; class Mammalia; order Rodentia; family Muridae; genus Arvicanthis; species Arvicanthis niloticus. The sequence goes on along the minus strand of NC_047662.1, from coordinate 10,164,297 downwards.
TAGCTAAGGAACTATTTTTTCCCTCTTCTTTGTCTCACTGTAAGAGAGCTATGTGAGGTGGCTCTGGATGGAGTTATAATGAGCAAAGATAGAACTAAATGCCGCTGGTGCTACATGAGGGGTTTAGTGCATGTCTTTCCCGTAAACAAGGTTTCTAGGGAGGCTCCTCGGAAAGTGCAGACTTACAGCTGTGAATGGGAAAGGGCCTTGAAAGGCTGATACTGAGATGAAGTGTCAGAAGCCATGTAGGAAAGGCTAAAGACATGCAAGAGAATTTTCTAGAGACAGTCCACTGTTTTGCATTGCCTGCCATGGGTGAGCTCTAAGAATCCAGGGTCCTTTGAGACTTCATCCCAGGATTGTTTCTCACTGCTGATATGCCTCTCCTGTCACTACTACATAGCCTAGTGGTTCCTGGGCATCAGCCCACCCTATTGGGAAGATTTTCTGAAGATTAGCATGAAGATGTAATCTCATGTAGTAATGCTGTGTAGACAGAATGATGATTTCATAATTCCTGATCATTTTATAGAATTCCTAAATTTATACAAGTAATTTCAAGTTCTCTATAAAATAAAAGCTGCAAATAGAGCTCTGTAAATCTTAGTGTGTCACAGGCTAATTGCACTAGGAAAAAAAAAAGTCGGCATGGAACAAATTTATGATCAAGGAAAACATTCCTTCTAGGCTAGGAAAGAAGCCACTATCTGGTAACTAAAGGTCATAAACTGGGAATGGACAATTTATTGTAGGTGCAAGGACATTTGTAGGTGCAAGGATAGAAAATAAAATATTGAGTAGTTTATCTATACAAAACTTCAGAATAACAAGACACAATGCAGATGATTTGTCTCTTGACAAAGCCATGCTAACCTGTGACATAAAAATTATTGCTTTAAACTTATAATGAACTCATGGGGCTAGTAACAGATAATGAATGTTTAGTCAGATACTAGTCTTAATGGAAAGACATATAAACAATTCTGCTATTATTCCCTAAGTCTTATCGATTTATGACATGAATTATTGCCTTAAACTTACTGTGAACTTATTAGAATGTAAAAGTATTTAGAAAATCATGTAATCAATTATCCTGCTGTAATGATTATACTCTAGTTGTATAAGGTCACTTTTTTAGAGACAGCATATATACTGACAACAGAAAATTAAGGTGTTAGAACTTCTTTTTCTGCTTCACCCAGAATGAAAGGGTGTTTATTCTGCATGTGTGAATTTTCTCTTTTTTCTTTCTTTCATTTTTTTTTCTTTCTCTTTTCTTTTCTCTCTGGTTCTTGAGGAGTTAATGAGCTCCAAGCCTCTCATATGGCCAGTCAGGTACCTTTGAGCCAGAGAAAAAAAGAGCCCCAGCAACTAAAACTTCTTTATTTATTCCCCTGCTGCTAACAGCAGGAGTTAATTGCCAGAAACCAGTGGCTTTTAGCCACAGAATAGTAAGAAACCAGCGGCTTTTAGTCACAAAATACTAAGAGAGAGTTACAAGGCCAGAGATATGTCTTTGGCCTTCATCTGATAACTGTTTCCCACCTCAGAACCAAAGAACCTCTAAAGGCCAGGGCAGGCCCCCTGCAATGGAGTCCTGTTCCACTACAATAAGAGGCCCCAGCCATACCTACAGGCACCTCAGTAAGGAGCTTCTCTCTTTGTCTTGTATCCCTCAAATTTTCCCCTCTCCTTTTTCATCCTACCTGACATTCATGAAGCCTGAGTTTTATTCCTAGCACAGCATAAACTGAGAACAGCAGACCTCCCAGTACTTGGGAGGTGTAGGCAGGAAGACTGAAAGTTCAAAACCATCCTCCTCTACATATCTTGTGCTACCAGAAGAGAAGAAGGAGGAGAAAGAGGATGAGAAAGAGTAGGAGGATGAGAAAGAGTAGGAGGAAGAGGAGGAGGGGGAGGAAGAGGAGAAAGAGGAGGAAGAGGAAGAAGAGGAAGAGGAAGAGGAGAAAGAAGAGAAAGAGGAGGAAGAGGAGGAGGAGGAGAAGAGAAAGGGGAGGAGGAAGAGGAGAAAGAAGAGAAAGAGGAGGAAGAGGAGGAGAAGAGGAGAAAGGGGAGGAGGAAGAGGAGAAAGAAGAGAAAGAGGAGGAAGAGGAGGAAGAGGAGGAGGAGGAGGAGAGGAGAAAGAGGAAGAAGAGGAGGAGGAGGAGGAGAAAGAAGAGAAAGAGGAGGAGGGGGGGAGAGGAGGAGGAGGAGGAGGAGAGGAGAAAGGGGAGGAGGAAGAAGAGAAAGAGGAGGAGGAAGAAGAGAAAGAGGAGGAAGAAGGAGGAGGAGGAGGGAGGAGGAGGAGGAGGAGGAGGAGGAGGAGGAGGAGGAGGAGGAGGAGGAGGAAGGAGAAACAAAGAAACAAAGAAACAAAGAAACAAAGATGATGGCTAGATCAATAGCTACAGTATTTGCTGTTCTTCCAGAGGACCAGAATTCAATTCCCAGCACCCATATCAGAGAGCTCCAAAGAACTCCTATAACTCCAGCTCCAAAGAATCAAGCTCCTTCTTCTGTCCTCCATGGGTACCTGCATATACCCACTCATGTACATAGACACATAAATAAAAAAATAAAAAGTTTGTAAAGATGAAGGGTACTTGACATTCCTGCTTCTGTTTTTACAACTTCTCTGAAACCTTAAACACTAAGCAGGGAGAATTAAGCAGCAGGTGACTGTCTAGGGGGAAATATGGCAGGGGCGGGGAGGGAACTGAAGAAATGGGAAACACCTATCAAGTGTCAGGTGATGCCCATGTTCCTAACAACAACCCTACAAGATAATCAAAACTCATCTTAAGCCTGAGGAAACCAAGGCATGTGATGTTTAGCTAAATAAAAATATTTTTTAACCTTAAAAAAGAATATTATGGGAAAAGCTGGGCAGTGGTGGTGCACTCCTTTGATCCTAACACTTAAGAGACAGGGGCAGTCATATCTCCGTGAGTTCAAAGCCAGCCAAGTCTACAGAGTGAGTTCCAGGACAGCCGGGGCTACACAGCTACAAGCTGTATGACTATAGTAGAAAAGGAGACTGAACCCGGACCGTAATTAACAGACACCTTCAGTTAACTTGTTTTGTAGGGAGAAGGCCACTAGTTCTTTCTACCTTTATCCCTTTAGACAGGAAGGTGCCGTGCAGACACCTGTCTACATAGAAACATGATCATCACAGAAACAAGAGGCCAGTCTGCCTCCTCCTTTTCTGACGTCATTTGAAGTTTTTTGAGGCAGCACCCACTTCTAAAGGTGGGGCAGCAGCTAGCTAATCACACTGTCTGTCCCTCTTAGCTGCCTTCTAACCACATCAGCCCTCAGGAACATCCTTAGAGAATGGAGTGACGGTAGACAGGGAACTGTCCATAATGTCGAAACCTGTTATTTTCTCTGTCTCAAAGGCAGGCCTCAGCTCCTTCCAGCCCCACAGACATCAGCATTCGCCTCGGAAGAAGCAGAGACCCAGCTGGTTTTGAGCAGTGTTTTTATAAACTCATGAAAAGAGGCTTTATTGGAATGGACTCAGGCAGGAGGCAGGCACAGGGCCTGCGACACGTCTGGTGGTTTCCTGTGGGCTCCTGGCAAGCAGTGATCATTAGCAGATTCTGTTGTGGGCTCAGGGTTGGCTCCAAGTGACGGGGTTTTATGGGACTTATGCACAGAACTTTTTTGCAAAGCACAGCATTATAGGATGGATTACACGGTTCTGAGGAGCAAAGGGCCTGGCTCCTTCTTTGACTTGTTTTCTGAAGTTTGTAGAGGCTCATGATTAGGGCCTCTGTAACCTCACACCAGGACTTCTGGTCCTTTTAAAAAGCCTATTTTTTTTTTTTAAATAAAAAAAAAAATAAAAAGCAAATCACTAGAAAATCAGTCACTAGGTGGATGCTTCCCAATAGCTCAATATACAACACTGATGATATGTACATAAGAAGGTATTTAAACAGAGAGACTGCATGCAGTGGTCTGGGTGTAGCTCATTTGACAGAGTGCTTGCCTAGTACGCAAAAAACCCAGCAGCACATAAACTGGGTGTAGTGACACACACCCATAATTCCAACACTCAGGAGGTGGAGGCAGGAGGATCAGAAATCCAAGGTCATCTTCAGTTGCACAAGGAGTTGGAAGACACACACATGTGTGCACACACGCACACACACACACACGAGAAGGGGCACACACACACACACACACACACACACACACACACACACGAGAAGGGGCAGGGAAGAAGAGAGAGAGACGGGGAGGAAATCATAAACAGTGCTTTTATCAAGAGAGAGGCAGAAGACCAGAGAGATGACTGATGAGTTAAGAACACTTGTTCTTTCAGAGGACTTGAGTTCAATTCCTAGTACTCACGTGGTGGCTCACAACCCTCTGTAACTCTAGTTGCAGGGGATCTGATGCCCTCTTCTGGCCTCTAAGGGCACCTGATACACATACATACATGCGGGCATCATTCGAATACATAAAATAAATATATAAAATGTATAAATTTAAAAAATAAAAAGAAAGAAACTAACATGCTGTCAAGTCCTTCTCTCTTTCTCTGTCTGCAGGTGTGTGCATGCATGTGTGGCCATGTGCATGCATGTGTGGCCATGTGCATGCATGTGTGGTCATGAGCATGCATGTGTGGCCATGTGCATGCATGTGTGGTCATGTGCATGCATGTGTGGTCATGTGCATGCATGTGTGGCCATGTGCATGCATGTGTGGCCATGAGCATGCATGTGTGGCCATGTGCATGCATGTGTGGCCATGTGCATGCATGTGTGACCATGTGCATGCACGTGTGGTCATGTGCATGCACGTGTGGTCATGTGTATGCATGTGTGGTCATGAGCATGCATGTGTGGCCATGTGCATGCATGTGTGGTCATGTGCATGCATGTGTGGTCATGAGCATGCATGTGTGTCCTCATAGAAAAACAGAATTGGAGGAGGGTGCTTTGAATCAAACCTCAGCTAAAACCTCTCTATCTGTTCCTCTTTGACTCTGTGACCTTAGTTGAGTTCTTCAACCTCCTTCCCACTGATGCAAGACGAGCTGCAGACCTTACCTTGAGGGAACTACTCCACTAAGTGAAATTAAATCAGAATATGAAGTGTTTCATATACTGCCTCAAACACAATAAATCCCAACTAAGTAGCAACTAAACAAACAAGAATTTTTTTTCTTCACAAACCTGGGGTCCCATAGCAATTGAACTTTGTGTCTTGTTACTTTAAATGCTTCATCACTATAGATGTGGGGAAATGGACTTCTCCCATGAATTGATGAATGGCCCCACAGGCTGGTGTGTTGGTGGTTTGATCCCCACAGAGATGCTATGGGCCTTCAAAAGGTGGAAGCCAGATGGAGGTTCCTAGTTCACTTGGGGGCATGTCCTCAAACTGTGTGACCTAGATCTCTTCTGTCTTCATTGTCTCTTGGCTCATGCATGTAGCTCTTTTGTTAATTATATTCTGCTGACATAATGTTCTACCCTCTCCAGAGGCTCTAACGTGACCACTCCAAAGCTGTGAGGCAAAACAATAAGCCATTATAAGCTAATTGCTGCAGCTATTTCAGGATAGCCATACAGAGCAAGCTAAAATAGCTTCTATTCCCAAGGAAGTAAATTTCAAATATAAAAGTTTGCAAATATCCAGGTTTCTAGGAAGGAAGAGGATATCATATAGCCCAGGCTTGCCTCAAATTTGTTATATAGCCAAGGATACCCTTGAACTTCTGATCCTCCTGCCTCTACATCCCCAAAACCACTGTGCCTGGTTTGTGTAGTACTAGGTATCAATCGGTGCATGCTAGGCAAGCATTCTACCAACTGAGCCATTACCCCAGAATTCAGTTGTGCTTATAATGATGTCAATGTCATACATGTGCTTTTAATCTCTTCCTTCATGACAATACAGTCTCACAAGCCCAAGAAGCATTGATACAGGCTGCAGGATCTCAGCCTCTGGAAAACCTGCTCTTTATACCGTGTTCTCATCCTCATCAGTCAAACCTACCTGATGTGGAGAAGTGACTCCTCTCGAGACCCAGACCACTGCAGCCTTGTCTGCTAAGTGGGGACAAACCAGTGTCACACACACACACACACACACACACACATCTCAGCAGTAGACTACTATGGCAACTATACAAAGCAAAACTATACAGAGCCTGTAGTTGAAAATTTCTCAGGAAATGGTAAAATTAGTTACCAAGTTGGAGACAAAATCATTTTAAACTTATTTTCATAAAATTTTGCTGACTCATTTACTTTTAGACGAGGTTTAACTTGTAGCTCAGGCTGGTCTTGAACTTATGATCCTCCTGCTGCCAACCTCTGGAGTACAGCAATACAGGTAGAGATAGAAACCAGAGCCTTACATGTTAGACAAGCACTTTACTACTGAGCTACAGCTATCCCTAGTCTGAGACCTAACGCTTCAAATTACAAATACATGCACTTCTAGCCAACAAGATAGCTCAGAGGATAAAGGAGCTTGCTGACAAGCCTGATGATCTAAGATCAATCCTCAGAACCTGCAAGGTAAAAGAGAATCTACTCACACAAGTTGTCCTCTGACTTTCATGTGCATGCCATGGCACACATGCTCACAAGCATGCACACATGTGTGCTCACACATGCACACACACACACATACAAATCAAATTTAAAACAATGAATATCTATATACATTTATGCATATTTGTCTGCTCTTTGTGTTGGGTATTATTTTGATTTGTCTTGGGTTTGGGTGTGTGTGTGTGTGTGTGTGTGTGTGTGTGTGTGTGTGTGTGTGTAATTAGAACAATCTAAGCAGAAACAGAAGTGGCCGAACAGTCTCTTCAATGACGGAGTTGCAGTGAATGGAGTCACCGCTGGCAGCAGCACCTCTCATCTCCGTACCCACTGGCAAGCAGCAGGCCAGACACAGCTAAAGAAACAAATGGCCAAGTGCCAGGGTGGGTGTGCAAAGCCAGGAGCCTCTGTGTGCCCCACAGAAGACAGGAACAAAGCTCTGTCTGTGGCCCGAGAACACTCTTAGTGTTCATAGGAAGTCTCCAGATAGGCCAGTTGTCGGGGAGCAACAAGCTGAGGCCCGGTATCCAAAGCAGATCCTGAAGGTCGAACCCTATGTTGCTACTTACAAACCTGGGGCCATGAGGAAACTATTGTGGGCCTTCGTGTCCTGATCCATTAGGAGAAAGTGAAGCATGAACTTTGAGAAATTAGAATGGCATTGGGGGCACAAGAAATGCTTTTAAAAATGTTTGTGCTACTTGGGATTTTTTAAAGAGTTCTTTTATAATTTTAAATTTTTTTATTTTATTTTTAATATTTATTTGTATGTGAGCCTGAGTGCACACACATGAAGGCCAGAGGAGAACTTGCAGGAGTTGGTTCTCCTTTTAGACAAGGCTTCACTTTGTAGCTCAGGCTGGTCCTGAACTTTTGAGCCTCCTTCTGCCAACCTCTGGAGTACAGGAATACAGGTAGGGAATGGAAACCAGAGCCTCACATGTTAGACAAGCACTTTACTACTGAGCTACAGCTATCCCTAGCCAGATAGCCAAAGAGGCCAGAAAAGGGCATCGGCTTTCCTCTAACTGAAGTTCCAAGCAACTGCGAGCTGTCGTGAATACAGCAACCCTCCCACCATCTCCCTGTTCCTGCCACATCTCCAGCCTTGTCTCTGGCCATGCTCACCTGACCTTAGCATCCAGAACCCTATCTGCCTCTGTGTCAGCTTCCGAAGAGTTGGCAGAAGACTGTCCCCACTGTCAGCCTGAGACCTGAGCAACACAATGAAAGTCGCAAGCCTAGGTACAGGATGGGGTGAGAGTATGGTTGCATGAAAAAATACCCACCTGTGTGCTCGAGGCACTGGAGATTAGGGGTACTGAGTGGGATCAAAGGAGCCAGTCTACCTGCCTCTCATGCCTCCAGCCCTTAGCAGCTAGGCCTGGCCAAAGAGAAAAGGGTGCTGTCAACAGATGTTCTATATTAGACGAGGCGGTGTTTTATAGGGGGGTTTGAAATAGTCTGGAGGCTTTGCAGACTTCTTTCCTGTATCCTGAAGGAGCCACACACACCCTCCCCACAGGGGTCTCCACCCATCCAAAGTCAGTCTCTCCAGTTCCTTGGCCTGGCAAGCTGCCTAGGTTGATTGTCTTGCATAGCTCATGTGCCCCAGGCATCCACCAATTGGAAAGACCCTCTACACCACAAACCTTTAGGTAAATTCTCAAACTTTTCAGTCTAGAACTCACTATTGAGCTGGGGCAGACCTCAAACTCATAATCTGTCCCCTTAGTTACCGGTGTATACTACCACACCCAGCTCAGCGTAAACTTGGGCTCGCCGGTAGAACAGATATTTTTTCCAGAACCCTTTCATTCAACTCCTCTGGCTTGTTCTGTTCAAGATTTAAGGGTAGCTCTGTGTGTCTGGTGTGTGTGTGTGTGTGTGTGTGTGTGTGTGTGTGTGTGTCTGTCTGTCTGTCTGTCTGTCTGTCTGTCTGTTTATCTTACTGTCTCTGTCTATCTGTGTGTATGTGGCATGTATGTATGTATATGTTTGTGTCTCTGTGAATGTGAATGCCTGTGTGTGTCCTGAACATTTTCAAGCATTTCAAAAGTTCCAGAGCTGAACGGCTGGGCTAGGCTGAGAGCTCAGGGCAGAGTTCTTGCCCTGGCCATGTTCTGGCTTCCATTCCCAACATTGGAAAAAAAAAATAAAGGAACTGGAGACGGGTGAAGGGGCAGGGTTGCTCAGTAGTGGGTACTAGTATTGGCCTCTAGGATTCCACTGCCCAGATGTCATTCCCTTCGGAGGGAAGGGAGCACTGAGCTTATTTGGCTTCAGCTGTCTCCCAGTAGCATGGAGCCATCCCTACACTGAGCAAGGCTTGAGGCTTGCCTTCCTATACCTTAGAGGATGCTTGGAGGCCCAGTCACAATGGTCACAAGGAGAGAGCTTTATAAAAGAAAAACTCAGCCTTCATTGCTTGGTGCTGGGTGGAAAGCAGACCAGGTTCAGTGGTCAGGAAGCCACTAGCTGCCTCAGGACCACGCAAAGCTAACTCAGAGGTAGTCTACTGTGTCTGAGTGTGCAAGCTCACACGACCATGTGACTGGGAGCACATGTGATGGTGTATACACACAGTAGCCCGAAAAGAACTTGGAATTTCTCCTGTTTCTCTCTGCCTCAGTCCCTTGAAATGGTGTCCATCGCCAAGCTGGGAGCTTGCTGTTTTCCAGCTAGGCTGACTGGTGGCTAGCTGCCAAGCAAGGATCTACCCACCAACTGGCCCTGCCCACTTCCACCCCTGGCCCTGGGATTATAGAAGCACATGGCCACATCTATCTTTTTACATAGATACTGGAAACCAAAACTCAGGTCCTCATGCTTGTACAGTGTCATGATTAGGGTTTCTTTTGCTGTGATGAATCTCATAACCAAAAGCAACTTGGGGAAGAAAGGGTTTATTTCACTTACACTTCTACATCAGAGACTGTCATTGAAGGAAATTAGAGCAGAACCCTAGAGGCAGGAGCTGACGCAGAGACCATGGAGTGGTGTTACTTACTGGCTTGCTCTCTATGGCTTGCTCAGCCTGCTTTCTCATAGCATCCAAGACCACCAGCCCAGGGATGGCACCACCCACCATGAGCTGGACCCTCCCCACATCAATCACTAATTAAGAAAATGCCCTACAGGTTGGCCTACAGCCTGAAATTACGAAGACAATTTCTCCATTAAATTCTCCTGCTCTCAGATGACTCCAGCTTGTGTCAAGTTGACATAAAAACTAGCCGGCACACCCGGCAAGTGCCCTTACCCATTGAAACGTCTTCCCAGTCCCTAGACAGCCTATTCCTAATTGTGAGGCCAGCAATCTCTCTTCAATGTCTTTAATCACAAACCAGGGAAGTCGGAAGGCAGCTCAGCCACAAGGTTCCAACTGACCCTACAGGAGGGCTGTTTCTTGCACCTCCCTAGCTGTGCCCAGCCCCAGCAGGGCTGAGTCATGGAAAAGTTAGTTCTGCTCACTTCTCCCATCAAGCCCACAAAGGCTCCTTTCACGTTGTCAGGAGGGGAATGAAAAAAAAAAAAGTGTGGGGCCCTCCGCCCAAGGCTGGGATGAAAAATTTCAAACTTCTCTCTAGAGTTAGACTCTGTGCCTCCTGCATCAAGAAAACAGAAAGGATGAGTACCAAGGGAGAAAGGGGACATATAGCCCATACTACAGCTTTCTTATTGAAACCAGCCTACTTGGTTATGCAGCCTTAGCTCAGTGTTCTCCCACCCCTATCTTCCTGGGAACTGAGGTGTGGGGAGGGGTGTGGATAGAGACAGTTATAACTCCTCTCTGGAAATGATGCTGGAGGAAGCCTTAAGCTCACAGACACCAGGATCACAAAATCCACCTCCTGACAGTAGACCAAGCAGAAACAGGGTCATTTTCTATCTCTGGCCAGACCCTGGGTCTCACAGATTCTTTTGGAATTGTCTGGCAGGTTTTTGTTTGGTTGGTTGTTTTGTTTGTTTGTTTGTTTGGTTGGTTGGTTGGTTGGTGAGGGTTGCTTTTTTATCTTTTATTTTGAGTTGTTGTTGTTGTTGTTGTTGTTGTTGTTGTTGCCCTCTGACTTCAGCTCAGACTCAACAGGGAGCAGCCTATGTGGCCTTGAACCAGTTACTTATTATCTGTTGGGCCCAATTTCCTTCTTGCGTTGAAAGGGCATATGACATCCACCTCCCCAGACCATTCAGGAAATTAGGATGTGTATAAGGCACTTGTGAAGGTCCATTGGGGTTCACAGTGTCTTTCCACTTCTGTACCAAATACACATGTATGGGACATGGATGAGGGCCCCCTTGGTCACTCAGCTGGCCTAGCATCTGAACTGAATAGGATGAACACATACGTGTCTTTAAGTGGCTGGATCTCTGGGTGTTAGAGATCTTTGCTATGAAACAGATAGAGAAGAGGCTGTGATCTTTACAAGTCCTTGGCTTGACAAGGCTTGGGGTGTTAGCCTTACATGAAGAGAAAGGCCTAAGCAAAAAGAGTAGCTCCTTAGCCCCACCACGTAGTTGAAAACTCTAGTAGCTTAGAGGTGCAGTGTCCCATGTTAGCCACTAGGCGTCTCCAAGGATAATAGATGAGGGCAGGAGCTATGCAGAGTTTTGGGGGTCTCCCCTAGTCGGCGTCTTCTACATAGGCCTTAGCAACTTCTGGGCGCCAAGAGTCCGACTCTCTCTGGCTGCCATTTCTTTCCTGTTGTTTTATAGACCTGGAAGATGGGGAGAAATGGCCACCATGGTTGGGTGGGATCTAATGAAGGCAATGGCCAGAAGTTTAAAAGGAAGAATGGAGCCTGCAGGGACTCTTCATTGCAGTCCTTGGCTAAGCCTGTCCTCCACCTCTCTCCTGCCTTCTTGCCAGAGTGGGGTGGGATAGGAAGAGAAATTAGGTCTGGATTGAATCCCTCCCTCCTGTACTTCCTGGCTGGGTAACCTGGGAAATGAGATGACAAAGTCCCCAAAGCGAGGTCAGCTGGAGGGTGGAATGTCAGACCAGATCGCAGGCGGTCCATTCGAGAGAGTCGCTCCCTAGCCCCTTAGTCCCTTTTGCTCCACCAAAAACTGGGAGTTCTCATGACAACTCCCCAGAACTACAGTAGTTGGCAAAAGAGGAGGTGACCTCCACCCCCTACCCAAATCAACACTTCTCAAAGGGATTTGTTCACACCCAGGAGGGGAATATTAAAAGCACGGTTAGTTCCTTGAGCACCCAGGGCCTGCTGGATCAGTCTTTGGGGCTGAGGCCCAAGACTCCCAGCCTGAACACGTCCAGGGCTGGAAAGGGCTGCCCCAGATTACAGGGCAGGCTCCCTGGCTGTCTCTCCCTCTCCCGCCCAAGGATGTGCAGAGGGGGCGGGTGGCAAGTCTCATCAGCACTTTTAACTGGGCCTGCTTCTCATGACTCACCTCCTAGACTTCCCGCAACAGGCAAGTCTAAATAGCTGAGTCCCGCCCTCCCAACAGGGAGACGTTCTTGCAAGGGGTGGGCAAGAGGTTACAAGGTGGGTGCCCAACGGGTCAGCAGGGAAAGAGCACCCGGAGAGGGGGCCTGCATGAACTGAACAGTGGCATATGTTTGGAGACGTGTTGTTTACTGGTTTCTGTTATTAAGGAAATTACTGTCAGTCAAGGTAATTCTAGCCCAGATAAGCAATAAATATGCTCCCAGCTAATCTTACGGGGATTTTATTGGCACCTGGGGTTAGAGGTTCATTTACCCTGCTCCCCTTTCTCTCGAAGCAAAATCCTGCTTCCCAGAGGTCCCTCTACCTCAACGGGAGAGACTTGGGATGTACAGTCTTTGAAATAAAACGGGAATCGAGCAATGATGAAACGTAACCTCCTGGTCCTACCTGGAGGCAAGGGGATGACCAAGTGACCTGAAATGAACCCTTGGCGACCCACTTGCATCAAGGCATGCGCGAGCTTCCCCTCGGCTTGCCCGGCCGCTCAGGGGTGGTCACCTGGCCCAGGCAGGGAGGAATGTCTGATCCAGCAAGCTGGCTTGCCAGAGTTGGTTGCAGCGTGTTCGAGTTCCGGCTGCGAGCCCTCGGGGACTAGGGCAGCAAGTCCCAGCTTGCAGAAATGAGAAGCGAGTCCCAGGAGAGAGCGAGACGCAGCGAGCCCGGGTGCGCGCTCAGGCGCGTGCCCAGCCACGGCGCAGGGGGAGGGGAAGTCGCCGCAGCCACTCAGAGGCACGGTAGTGAAGCCTCCCAACAACTTTAACTGTCAATCAGACTTAATGGGGTATTAAAAAAAAAAAAAAAGGAGGGGGCGCCCTTTCGGTCCACACCGCAGCTGCCCCGCGAACGAAGTAATACGGCGGTGCAGACTAGGGCGTCCTATCCACGAGTGCTCCACAGTCGGGGCCCGTCCAAGTTGGAAAGAACAAAAAAGAAGGCAATAAATACTAAAGGGGAGGGGGGAAGAGAGAGAGAGGGAGCCACACCGAGCGGCAACTCCCAGCCCGGGCTGCAAGAGAGGGAGGAGGGAGCCAGAGAGAGCGGGCGCGCGCGAGGGCGAGCTGTGCACGGGAAGAAACTGACACCCGGACCCCCCACTTCTCCTGCACGGTGCTGGCAATCAGATCGCGTTTAAGCAATTTCCTGAGCCCAAGAATAGCAATGAGTCGGGAGACTTTCGCGGACTGAAATTGGGAGCTGCAATCACTCCCCAGGTTTTGCGTGTGGTGTTTTTGTGTGTGGGTTTTTTTTCCTTTTTTCTTTTTCTGGAGAAAGTTGGAGGGGGGCGCTACAATTGGGAAACAGCTTTTTTGTTTGTTTGTTTTTTTAATCTTGCACTTTGAAACCGCGGACTGTACCAGTGTGCGCGCTTGTGGTTGGTGCTTTTTTTCCTGTCCCTGGCCTTGCCTAAACTCCTCTGTCGGTCTGTAAACATTACCTGTGAATTTCCCAGCCGAAACGGCTGTTGAGGCAAGAAACTTCTTGTTAAAACTTCCCACCCCCGGACTCCCCACCGCCCCTCTCACCGTTCCAGTCTTCTGAGACGCTTTTTTCCTCTCCGCCAGAGCAGTTTATCTTTTTTCTTCCTTTTTTTTTTTTTTTTTTTTTTTGCTTCTTCTTCTCCCCCCCCGCAACCCCCCCATTTTTCCTCGCCCAGTCCTTTGCATCTGGAAAGAGATCAGTTCAGGAGTGACCAGGTGGGACGCCTCCTTTTCCTTATTTAGTTTATTATTGTTTGGGGGTGTTTTCTTTCTTTTTTTAATTCCTGTTTTGCTTAGTCCGGGGAGTTTTGTCCACCGCCTCCTACCTCCTACCCCTGTGCCCGGCTCCGCCGCGCGGAGGATGGTGTGGAAATGGCTGGGAGCGCTGGTAGTGTTCCCTCTGCAAATGATCTATCTGGTAACCAAAGCAGCCGTGGGACTGGTATTGCCCCCCAAGCTTCGGGACTTGTCGCGGGAGTCAGTCCTCATCACCGGCGGTGGGAGAGGCATCGGACGCCACCTCGCTCGGGAGTTCGCAGAGCGTGGCGCCAGAAAGGTACACGGCGTGGGGGCGGGGTGGCACTGCGACACCTGGAAGTGGGCGCTGAGGGTAAAGGGACTCTGGTGCGCCGGGAGGCGGTCTTGAGGGGGTGATCCCACCTGCTGCGGGTGAGGAAACCAGCGCCAACGATCTGAAAGTCTCAGGCCACCCACTCCTTGCATCACCTGGGACTGCGAAGCAAGTCGGTTTCAACCTTCGTTCCCGGGCACCGGACAGTCTGTTTTGGCAGGCCCTGAGCTGCTCGGCTCCCCCTGGGATTGGTATCTCGCTAGCTAATTTGCCCCTACCAACTACCATACCTAGGACACTCACCCATTCTGCTGCACGACTCCCCCTCTAAGGTGTAGTGCCCCTCCTCTCTTGCCCGCACCCTGCTGAGCGCAGGGTGTGTGCGCCCCTGGGTAGAGCTGGAAGCCAAGCCGCCTGCTAGCTTGCTGTAGGTATTTTGCTTGGCAGCTCGCTGCCTAGTCCCAAACTGAGAGGTTGCAGCTCGGCAGGGACGTGAGTGGGGGTCCTCGGTTCAGATTTGTAAAGGAGGGAGTTGACGTGGTTGATATCTAGCCCGGCTGATAGACTGGGAAGCCCAGGTGTTTAAAATCATGGAAGAGGAGTGCGGGGATAGCCAGCCCCTGATAAAGAGCCCTTGTCCTCACCTTCAACCTTGACATCCCCCACCACCACCACCACCACCATCCCCCTTGCGCGCCTTCTTCAACGGAGGGGATTCTCCACTGCACTGGGGAGGGGACACTGTGCCCCACTGACCACTCACTGCCTCTTATTATGTAGGTGACACCAGCTCCCCTTGCTCCAGGTTTTGGAGATGTGGGGTAGCAGAGTATTGGAGGGAGAGCCAGCTGTCACCCAACTTGCAACTGCAGACCAGGCTGACTCACCCCAGTGGCAAGAGCAATGGAGAGGGATTTGAAGCCGGCAGGCCGGGCTGTCTCCAGCCGGCCTGCGAAGACGAAGAACAAACTAGGGAATTAGTTTGAAATTTAAACTGTTGCTAAGGAGGGGGGGTGGGAGGGCCAGGCTAGCCAGCTGATCTGACATGGAGCCGCATACCTTGGGGATTAGAGCAAATACACTCTGTGGAAAGCCAAACTTTCATGTAATTCCAGGTTGCTTTTGTTTTGTTAAATACTGCCCTGAGATTTACAATTCCTTCGGTGGCGGAGACTGAACTTTGGAGCCTGAACTATCATCCAAAGCTGATTGCCCATTAACTCTTCCCTGCCCAGGCCATTCTGGCACAGCTGGGGCCGGGGTCCTCCAGCTGTCCAGGGCTCCTGAATCTCCTTGGGTGGTTTGGACAGCTGTTTAACCTTGCCTTTGGAAGGGGAGTTCAAAAGTGTTTTTTAACCCTTGGAGTTGCTGAATGAAGGGGAAATAAGGTTGTTCTCACCAGTTTCTCCTCTTGGGGTGTGGGGGAACTCCATGGAACTCTTCCAAAGCTCTTTGTGGAGGGGGACCACAGAGGGCAGAGAAGGGGACCGTCACAGAGGGGATACTTGTGACAGTTGCATATGCTTGCCACAGTGTGTGTCTCTGTTGCCTGAATCTTCCAGCTGGCTCTGGTCCTGATGCTCTTCCACTGTTCTTGTGGCAGACTGCAGTAGCTTATGAGAAAGGCTTTGTCAATCTGGAAAAACTTGACCAACTGTAAACAATCCCAAATTAAAGGCAGAAGAAGTAGGCTGGTGTAGGGGGCCGTGTGAGTGCAGAGTGGATCTGACAGGTTCATACCCTGGAAGGCACAACCCCACCTACCTTGGAAAGGACAAGCTTTTCCAGGAAACAAGCCCAGGCTGATGAGAAGAAATAGGCCTTTAATTTGTGGCAGAGTCACCCAAAAGAAAATCCAGGGGGGCTGGGGCTGGGAAACTCCTGGTGCCATTCATTTAGCTGGCAGAATACCCCCTCCTTCAAGAGCTCCCTGGAATCATAACTGTCTGCAGTTACTGGAGCCACCGCATTCGGTAAGCCTTTCTCCAGCTATTTCTGTGGGAAGGTGGACCCCTCTAGCCTCTTAGCTGAGTGTATGGACAACTCCCAGATCCAGGAGTGTTTAGAGCCTCTTGGGCTTCACAACAAAGTGCTGAGTGCTGTGGGGGTTGGAAGTTTGCAGTTAAGTTGATTGGGGACAGGTGTGAACTGGGCACTGGGGGTGCCCCCCTCCCCCAGTGTGGGAGGAAGCCAGGAGAAGTCGGTGGTGTCCCAGGTGTAAAGAGGTAGTCACCAGCACCAGCCTTGGTGAAAGTAGAGGCTGCCACTGAGAGAAATCCCTGCCTGGATTCTGGTGAGATTGAATCTAGGAGAAATTCCCTAAATGAGGAAAGAAAGGAGGCTCAGAGCCTTCTGCAAACAGCTGGCATGTCCAGGAGGGGGCGGGACAACCCAGTTTCCCATAATGACCTTGAGTTAAGTAGGAAAACTGACCCAAATAAAGGGTTTCTTTTTAAAAAATTATTTCATTTACGTGTGTGTGTGTGTGTGTGTGTGTGTGTGTGTGTGTGTGTGGTGCTTGTAGAAGGCATAGGAGGTATGATCCCCTAGAACTGGACATGGGTGACATGGGTGCTCAGAACTGAACTCTGGTCCTCTGAAAGAACAGTGTATGCTCTTAGCCACTAAGCTATCCCTCTGGCCCTTAACAGTGTCTTAAAGGAACACCGATGTCTGGAACTCCAAAGTCCTTTATCACAAAACAGTTCTCCCTGCCCATAAGACACCAAGGTGAGCCGAGAGAGAATCAGTAAGTCCTAAAGACTCAGGGGGAAGGTTCTTGTTGGTTCATCCCCTGAGCAAAACTTTTTAAAATTTGCTGTGCCCCCATAATTGCTCCACACAGAACAGTCGAAACTCGGGCCTGTCCTCACATCTATAGGTTTAGCAAGGTTTTAACTGGAGCTCTTGATTGAAGCAGAAGGAAGATTTATAGGGCAATTGTTTGGAAGAATTTGGGTACCCCACCTTTTGGTCCAGCTAGAGGCAAGCATCCATATCATGACTGAATTCCTACAAAAGCAAAAGCACCAGGTCAAGGATCTCCACTGAGGGCCCAAGGCCCTATTTCAGGGAGGCAGTATAAAAAGCAGCTTGAGTTGCATCTGCCCCCATAGCACTGCATTTATAGCGCCGTGAAGCTGCTAAGCGGGGGCCTGGCCTTCAGGTCCATTTTTAAGTTTCATTCTATTCCCTTCCTTTCTGTGCCCTCCTCCCTACTCCCAGTGCCTCAGGTGGCTCATGCTCACCATTGCCTTGACTAGAAACCAAGGTCAAAGCCTGCCTCTGGGCTGGTAGGAGAGGTGGAAGGCAGGAAGAGATCTATCACGGATTCCTAAAGACTCAACATCACCCTTAGGTGTTACAGCAAAGGCACAAATTAGTGTGTGGCAGCTTCCTGTGGCCTTTGTCATAACCACATACCAAGTAGGTGGTGACAGGTGACATGTAGAGAAGCAGAAGGAACTGGACCTTGTCAGTGAGATCTCTCTGAGTGAAGCATGAAAGGTTTGGAAGATATACTGTTCGGCCATTTATACTACATTCTCTACCCACTTCCAGCCCCTTCAACAACCCCCAGCTTACCACCAACCATACACTTTGAGAAGGCAGTCACTGTTCTTAGAAGAAAGTACCCTTCTACCTAGAAAAGGGGTCTGGTTGATAACAGTCCTTCTAAGTCATCCCTAAAGTCATGTTTCCACCATCAGAGTCCTTCACAGTTGATGGGTCCTCTTTAGAGATTTTCAGGTTGGAGAGATGTCTCAGCAGTTAAGGGGACTGCTTGTTCTTCCAGAGCTCCTAGGTTCGATTCCCAGCATCCACATGGCAACTCACAACTCTCTGTAACTCCAGTTTTAGGGGATCTGACACCCTCTTCTGGACTCAGTGGGCACTGTTGCATATAGTACGCATACATGCAGACAAAACATTTGTACACATGAACAAATCTCAAAAGGGAGTAGTAGTTGCTGCCAACACTTAACATAGAAGAAGACAACCCTCCCTCCCAACATGCCCTCACCAGGACCTTGGGCAGTTACAGCTTGCCTTTGTCCAGGTTTTTCAGGGTACAGTAGGGAAGTATAACTAGGCAGACTCATGTGTACAACTTTCACCCTCAAGTTTAATCTTGATATACTATGAGTTTCTAGAAATGCATGCTGATATCTACTTGGGCTCCTGGCTTCTGGTGATCGTTTGAACTGTCAGGCTGACCGTGAATGACTGAGGTCACATACATGATTATGGTCATAAGCATGACTGTCATTGTACACAACAGTCATCCCACCCAAGGCGGTAACACGGCAGGAGAGGGAGGAGTTTCATGTGGCTGTGGCAACATCTGTAGTATGGCAACATACGTGCCTCTTTGCATCATTGTTTTGGGTGGACTTGAAGGCACTCAGAGGCAGGTGTGACAAGTAGATTGTGTCTAAGATGAAGATGAACTTGGGACAAAGGCCCTTTTACTAGAAGCCATCGTTGAACCCCTGATTCACAAACCCCAGTTTCACAACCAGAGTTTCTCTTTCTGAGCCAGATAATCTCAGCTCCACCCAACTGCCTCCCTCTGGGTCACACAGAGGTCAGACAGGAGCTGTTAAGTCCTGGGGCCTAATATACAGAGGGCTCTGGAGAGGGAGTCTGGCAGCAGGGCAGGAGTCAACAGGATGCAGGCAGGATGTAGATAAGCCCACTTATTCAAAGAACCAAGTTGGAGTGTATTTAAATACAATGGGTGGGGTGCTTGCCAAAGGGTCAGACTAATTTTAAGCCAGGCTTAGCAACCCAGGCTTATAATTCCACACTTGAGAGGAGAAGCACACAGATCAGGGGCTCCAAGCCAGCCTGTGCCACATGCAGTTTTGTTTTGTTGGTTTTTTTTTTTTTTTTTTTTTTTTTAGATTTTCTTCTTTATTTTATGTG
The DNA here is from genome assembly GCF_011762505.2 of Arvicanthis niloticus. Classification (NCBI taxonomy): domain Eukaryota; kingdom Metazoa; phylum Chordata; class Mammalia; order Rodentia; family Muridae; genus Arvicanthis; species Arvicanthis niloticus. The sequence continues at coordinate 10,145,267 of NC_047662.1, read as the reverse complement.
TATGTATATGCCTGAGTGTTTGTAAGGACACCATCTGTGCAAGTTCCCTTGAAGGCCACAAGAGGACTTCAGATCCCATGAAGCTCACGTTAAACAAGTTGTTTGTAACTTCCCTGTGTGGGCGCTGGCAACAGAACCCCAGTCCTCTATGAGAGAAGCCAGTGCTCGTAACTGCTGAGTCATCTCTCCAGCCCCCATCGCAGGGGCTGAGCAGGTTTGAGGCCATCTTTGGCTACATGAAGCTATCAGCATCCCCTAAAAAGGAGTGACCAGCTGGGTTAGTACATCAGAAGTGCATGCCTACTGTTAAAGAGTTGCTACTGGGTTCTTAGGCCCAGATTCTGGGTCCTGGCCATCCTAGAAAGTGAGGGTTGTCTAACCATTCTCAATACATACATTAAACAGACAAGTCCTAGCAAGCAAGCCCATCTTTGGGCTACTGTTAGGGGGTTGACCTCTTAAGTAAAAGACCGGGGATATACATAAGTAAATCCTGGTCACAAAAAAGGGAAATGTGCAAGTGTCTCTCTTTAGGTCATAAGATGGGCCCTTGCTCCCTCCAGCCAAACCTGAGACCACCAAGCTAGCGCCTCACACTAAGAAATGATCTATGACCTCTGAACCTGGGGGTGGAAAGGTCATTATGCAGGGAGGGAAATTTTGGGAGACTTCTAGAAAGAGGTGACTGCCATGAGGGATGCAGTAAAGCCCTACCTACCTCTTCCTGGAAGGTGACCCTATAGAAGCTAGATCATGGGGTCTCCCTCTAGTTACCTTTCCACTTTCAATGTATTAGCATCTTCCAGGATCACTTGTAGCTGGGGGTAGAGGTGGGGTGGGGCAGGAAGGTGTCCCATTCTCCCCTACTCCACCCACTAGGAAATGTCAGTGGCTCTATTACTTTTACCATAGACCTGACTACCGCTATATTGATCAGCTCTGGTTGCCATAGCAACCAGGCCAAGGTATTTTCTACTCCAAGATAGACAAGTAACTGTTGAAACCTCTAGGTGCTTATGAATGAAATAAATGCCCGTCTTTGGGGGCAGTGAAAGCCAGGATGTGGAACCCATGATTGTGGTGAGCCCAAAGGCGTGGGTTACCATGGCAATCCACTATACTGTGGCTGCTATTTGACAAGCCTGTCCATCAAAATCCTTTAGGAAAGAAGAGGCCTGCACAGGCTCTGGCTTTTCTTGCTGACGAGGTGCCTTTGGGTCTGGCATGGTGACTTATGATACTTGGTGGCACTTCATGAATGGCTGTTGTTTGAATAGACATAGGACCCACATTCCCTCGCTATTGAAAACTCATATTTACTAAGTATCTACTATATGCCAAGGATTCTTCTAGTCACTTCACACATCTCCTGCTAGTAACCTATATTAGTCACTTTTTTTTTCTCATTGCAAAATACCTGACAAAAGCAGCCTAAGTGGGGAAGGCTTTATCATGGCTCACAGTTTGAAGGCTACAGTCTATCATGGCTGGAAGGCATGTGAGCAGCTGACCACATCTTCACAGTCAGGAGAATGCTGATGGTCAACTCAATTTCTCCTTTTTATTCAGTCCTGGACCCAGCCTATGTTCAGTGTGGGTTTTTCTAATCCAATTAGCATACCCAGATATTTGTCTACTGGGTGACTGTAGATTCTGTCAAACTGACAGTTATTGTCAACTGTCACACCTTCCAATGAGACTACCATTGTTTCCCTCTCCTGACAACCAAGACTGTAAGAAAAGACAACCTAAAGTCAGCTGGCTATGGGCCAGGATGTCTCCACTGATAGAGCACAAGGCCTGAGTTTATAGTCCCAGTGCTTACGTAAAGAGATAAATGCAGCAGTTCACACTTATAACCCCAGCACTGGAGAGACAGACCTGCAAACCCTGAGGTTTGCTCACCAGCCAGCCTGGCCTACTTGGTGAGCTGCAGGCCAGTGAAAGGCCCTGTCTCAAAAAAAAAATATATGTCTTTTTAAAATGAAATAGAGATTGACTGAAGAAGACAGCCAATGTTAACATCTGGCCTTGCATACATACAGAGAGAGAGAGAGAGAGAGAGAGAGAGAGAGTGTTAAAGCTCCTAAAAGACCCCAGAGTATCTACCCCTAATATTACCTTTGCTGCCTCTCGTTGGCATGGAAGAGACGCTGCTCACAGGCTCCACAGAAGGTACATAGTGTGTGTCTCTAACAGCCAGGTGGTCTACCCTGGTCAGACAACAGCAGTGTCAGCTCCCTTGGTAGAGTCTGGAGGTGTCCTGACTGTTCTAATGAATCTGGGATTGAGTACTTCAGATCTCACTCCCATGCTCACAGAGTGGTACTGAGCTCAGCCTGCCCATCTGGCTGCTTCCTTTATTAGACAGACTTCTCTGCCATGAGGCTGCTCACACTGCCCCTTGGTCATCCTCAGTACAAACTGCCAGAGGACGCAGGCCTGCCTGTGTCAGCCTGTCCTCCTGGGCTAGCTCAGAAGACTTTATCAGGTCATTTGCCAGCACCCGTGTGCAAAAAGTGTGGAAGGGACTTCTCACTGTTGAGAGAAAACCTCTCCATTCTCCAGAGTTAGTAGTTCAAAGGGACAAAGTGAATAGCCACCAGAGTGGCCCAGTGGCCATCTATGGACGGACCTCTTGTGCAAATGTTGCAAAGGCGTAAAGTCACTATGACAGGCTAGTAGAAGAAGGTATTTGCTAGGTCAATGTCTGGGGCAGTTTTTTTGGGGGGTGTGAGATCTGCTTTTCCTCTTGCAGCCTCCAGCCCTTGAGCAGGCAGTTCTAAGGTGGTACAGCCAACTCCTCTCCCAATCCACCACCCCACTCCCAGACCCCCTCCACCCCATTCTCTTGCAGCTCCTGTTACCATAGCACACAGTAGCCCACAGCCTGTCACTTGTCACAGCCACACTGAAGGTCAACATGTGGGTAGGGCCAGTATAACCACAGAGGGCGACTTCACCTTCATGTGGCCAAATGGTGCTGCCAGACACACCCACGTGGGGCCCCATCCACCCTAGGCCCCACCTCCCACGGCCTCAGCTAGCAAAGACCTAGCAATCTGTCCTGCCTGTCACAGCTGCTTCCCTATGAACACTCAGTGGAGTGGGCAAGGACCTTAAGGATGGCAAGGCACAGGTTGCGCATGAGCTGGAGACTGCACTCCTGGAGGTTTGCACCTCCTTGGCTCTGACACAACTACTGTCTTGCATCATACATTTGTGCTTCTCAAGGAACAAGCATAATGAAGCAATTCAGATTTTGAGCTCAGGAGTCAACGAGCAGCAAAGTTCACAGGTTGACTCTTCTGTGTGCTCACCGAGTTGCCCCTGGCAAGTTGCTAAACCTCTCTGACATTCACTTTCCTTCTCTGCCAAATGGCACTAAGATAATTTGTGCAAAGTTCAGAGCACAGGGTGAGTGATCAGTAAGTGCTGACTGCAAATGACAAGGCCCTGGGCCGTAGACCATAAGGTAGGAACAGTCTGTGTCCTTTGAACTGATGCTGACAGGTTGCCATGGGTTGCTATGCTGTTGGTCCTGGTGGGGGCCCATGGACCATGCTTTCCATTTGAGTTTCCATAGACATGCTACTGGGGCTCACAAACTCAGTGCCTTCAGAAGAGTGCACACTGTCTCAAAAAGGGTTCCGGAGGTCAGAGGCCCAGCCTGGGACTCAACTGAACTAACTGCAGAGTGTTAGAACTGTGTTCCTTCTGGAAGCTGCTTCCTTCCCCTTCCAACACTCCCTCAATCATACCCCACCACAGTCCTTGGTTCTGACTCTTGTTCAGGCTTTTCCTCCATTCCAGAGTCCTTGAATGTATCTCTGTCTTCCACCCCTACCTGGAAACACATCAGACTCTTCCGTCTCACTCACTCACTCACTCAGCAGGAGCCAGAACACAGAATCCCACGCATCATACATGCTGAGCGGGCACTCTGCCACCTCTCTTAGCCCCAGCCTTTCCTTTGCCTGATTTTCTTTAAAACTTTATTCTCTTTTAAACTATGCACTTTTGAAGGCAGTGCACCTGGAGGCAAAAATAGGGCATCAGATCCCCTGGAGCTGGAGTTACTGGTGGTTGTGAACCACCATGTGGGTGCTACAAACTGAAGTTAGGTCTTTCTCAAGAGTAGTTTGAGTTCTTGACCATGACACTGTTTCTCCAGCCCTCCTTGCCTGCATTTACTGCAGCCTATGACTGTGTGTGCTAGCTTGAATAATCCAGAACACTCCATCTGAAAACCACAGGGGTCAGCACATTCAGTTCCCCAGGACATTCTTTCACCCTTCCTTTCCCATGTAAAGTAGCATGTACATAGTTTGGGGGCTCCAATATGACCCCTTGGGGGCTGGATTCCTGTCAGTCACCCCATTCTCTTTGTGTAGGCCTTGGTGTTCTTACCTATGAAATGGGCATGCTTAGCCCAGCCTCTCAGAGATTTTGGGAGAGCTGTCTAATGCTCAGACTTTATCAGGAGCCTTGTCTCACTCCACACTTGCTACGGAAGCCACACACAAAGTCTTTGGGGCTGGAAGATTTCACAGTCCCAGCACGCTGTGGAGTAGTGGCTGTAGACTCACTGGGAAGAGTTCTCCCTTGGGGAACAAAACACAAAAGGGGGTTAACTGTGTCCTGCTGAGCCATGGGAGAGGGCACTCTGGTTTCCCTGAAGTTCTCTACAAGGGTAGACTGGAAGAGAAGGGTATGTGAAATTCTATGAGGACACAGGGTCCTTGTGGGTATTGCCCAAGTATGGCAACGGGTCAGACCTTTTTGTCTGCTGCCTACCAGGGGGAATTGGAGCAGCTGCCTGCGTGACACCTTAGTGTGAGAGAAAGGCTTAGCGAGATGGGAATTCTGATGGGCAGGTAGGACAGGGAGGTGGCCACCATCTTTGACCCCACTATTAAGGGTCAAAGAAAATACTTCCTGTTGAGGCCCACATTCTGCCTCAACATTTTTGCCTCAACACTTTTGGGGCTAAGTGCTCTGGTCAAGAGAGAGAGTGGGGATCTTGGGGCAAGAGACTCGAAGAATGGAGACAAGACAGGGTGTGATTCAGTCTCTTCTATTTTCTCAAGTCTCCCTTATTGAAGGGAATTCTGAGGTATTTATATACACAAGCAGGAGAACACAGGTGAAAACATTTTACCACGTGCACCATACAGCTGAGGTCACTAAACAGCAAAACAAGCTATGTGGGATAAACAGTATATTTATCAGAGTGTGCTTCAGCTGTTATAGGCTTTTGACAACCAAGTCTTTCATCAGGGTATATGGTTCCAGATGGCTGCAAAGTTGATCTAGCCGCTTTCTACTAAAGTCGGCTCCCAACAACTTCCCTTACCTGAGCATGTCCTGAGCAGGGTCCAAATAAGATACAAAGATGAGGTAGATGTAGCCACTGGCATAAGGAAGCATGTCTAGGAAAGAACAAATGGGAGATGATGGGCTGTCCAGAGTAGAGTGTCCAAGAGAGGTCAGGAAAGGCAAGGGCTGAGCCCCTGAGCTGGTAGCTACAGATGGAATTTGGACTTGATTGGGAGAGCACTTGGGAGCCCTAGAAGACTTTCCACAGAAATGCATGTGAAAACAGGTTAAAGGACCATGAGAAGAATCTGACCTTTAATAAGCACTCTCTGAGAGTCAAGGAATGGGGTGCCTTCTGTGATTACATGTATAGGGCTGGTCCCCAGGAAAAGCCCTGCCCTTCCTGATGCCCCATAGCTGCACTACCACTATCCTGTTCCTTGCAGGATGTGCTGATCCAGCCACTTCCTGCTGTGATGCTCTACTTCCTCTTGCATTCTCCAGCCATGCATGTCTAGGTCCTCCCCCCAACCCCCTCCTCTGACAGCCCATTAGCAGTCAACTGGAAGGTCAGCTCCATGGTATGTGACCTGTGAAAGTAAATGGGCCCCTTGCACACAACCTTCACACTCTCTCTGAGTTCCTTAAGGCTTGCCTTTGGAGGTGCCACAATAAAGTGCTTAACGAGCTGAGTCTCCCTGGGAACCACCAGCCCTGGTGTGTTGCTGGGCTTGTTGTGTGACCTTGGAAGTATACCACACAGAGGAGTGGAGGAGGAGTGGCATAGGGGAAGTTCATCTTTCTGAACTGCAGCTAAATTCTCACTTCTGCTGAAGGTGTCACCTGCCAGGGCCAGGGCTACCCAACCAGTTCCTGGCTGTACTCTTGAGAGGCATGTTTCTAGGGCCTCAGTGCCCATAGCTAGAACAGGTCAAAACCAGCAAGATACCCAACAGATAAGGACTGTTGTTACATAACCCTGGTGACCTGAGTTCAATCCCCAGAACTCATGTAAAGTTGGAAGGAATCAACAAATTCTACAAAGATGTCCTTTGGCCTCCACACAGATGCTACAGCATACAAGCCCCCTCACATACACCATGCATACATACACACAATAATTTCTTTGAGAGATTAAGAAGACTCAGTGGTTAAGAATGCTTGTTGCCCTTGCAGAGGACCCAGATTCAGTTCATAACACCCAAATGATGGCTCACAATTGTCTGTAATGCCAGTTCCAGGGGATCAGATGCCCTCTTCTAGACTCTTCTGGTACCAGACGTGCACATGCGCTCGCGCTCTCCCTCTCTCCCTCTCTCTCTCTCTCTCTCCTTCCTTCCCTCCCTCCCTCCCTCCTCCCTCCCTACCTCCTCTCTCCCTCTCTTCCCCCCCCTCTCTCTCACACACACACCATACACATAATAGAAAAATAAGTAAACCTTTAAAAATATTTTATGTGTATATGTGTATATGTTCTTTGAGCCATCTCCCCAACGCATCTTAGATCTTGAATGGCGGATCTATGTTTCCTGCTACCCAGGACAGGCAGAAGGCTCATGGCTTAGCAGTAGTGTTGAGTGTTGCCGACGTGAGTGCTGGTGTGACCAGGTGATCGAGTTTGCTCCTCCACTTGGTTTCCCTCTTCAGTGTCTCCATGATTGAATTTTTCATGGCTGCTTGAGCAGAGGCCTTGTCATTCTGTGGCTGGTCCCAATAGTAATCAGTCATTTTGCCATTGCTGACAAAAGATGGCAACATGATGTAATATATTCATCATTCCTATGGTCAATGGGCACCCAGGTACCCAGAATGACTTAATTCTTTGCTGGGATGGAAAGGGTGTCATTCCACATAGTGACCAGGTGTTACAAAGACAATAAAGCTGTACAGTGTAAGGGGAGGGATATAAGGAGCAAGTCCGTCAAAGGAGAAGACCATGCCAAGCCACACTTCTGGGGTGATTGTTATCAGGGATCGGGGGACTGAGGGATGGGTTGGTGGGTGAAGTGCTTGCTGTGTAACCATGGAGGGCCTGGCATTCAGACACCCATGTAAAAGCCATCGATGTTGTGGGTAGCTGTAACCCTGGTACTGAGGAGAGGAGACAGGTGGAACCCAGGATGCTGATGACCTGGCAACCTAGTCAGAATTGTAACATCATGTTCAGTGAAAAGACTTTATCTCAGAAAGTAAGGTAGAGAGCCCTAGAAGACATCCTAATACCAACCTCTGCTCCTCATCCTAATGTGTGTGTGCACACACACATACACACACACACACACACACACACACACACACAGAGTCACTTCAAGGCTCTCTGCCCTCCACAGAGCAGGTTAAGCACGAGTTCCAGGACCCATTAAGGAAGTCAGTGTAAAGGTTCCTAAGGCCCAGAGAACTGCTTACCTCCAAGGGGCTAAAGCCCCAGCTTCCCCTTGTAAATGATTGAGGGCCAGTGGGAACAGCAAATGCCCTGGGGTTTCTGTGGCTCTGGGTTATCCCCAGGCAGGGCCAGCATCTCTGTCTGTTCATTAGCCTTCCTGCTCCAAAAGCATTTTCTTGCACTTTTGACCTTCCCCAGTACAAGGAAGCCAGCTGGAAATGACGGAGCCCAGAGACCCCAAGTGACTCATCTGGCCACATAGCAAGTCCACTCCTGAGTAGATCCCTTGGAGCCCTGACCAGGCCGCTTCCCACCCAAAGGGTACCATGGCCAAGGAGTTGGAGCCAGGGAGACCTCTGGACTAAACAGTCTGGCTGAGAACAGCAACCGTCATCCAATGTGACATATCGTCATACCTGGAGAGTATTACTGTCTTCTCCATGATCATTCCATAAAGTCCAGAGCCACTGCAGACACCGGGAGCCACAGTAGACCCTTCCCAACCCACTGGACAAAGACCAGAGCTGACCTAATGCCCTGCCCCTGAGCTTGGCGGTCCCTTGAGGGAGATGCAGGTTCAGGATCCCCCTGCAGTCCCTACTACAAGGGAGACTGACTGCAGATAGTAGAAGCTGCCAGTCCCAGAGCTGCTCCAGAAGAGGCAAGCCCTCCAGCTGGGCGGGTGCCTGTGGCTGGGGGTGGTGGGGTGGCGCACAGTTCACCCAGCGGCCAGCAGACTGGCTGCATGTTGCAATGTCTGGTGGCTTTTGCAGTATCCTGTCAGCGTGTGCAGCTGGACTGTCCTCACGGAGGAGCAAGGGAGCAAGCATATGGCTGGAACAAACCTGCTTGTCTCTTAACAGACTTCATGGCCTGGGGCTGCTGGTACTGTGTAGTCCATTTGCAGCTCTGGGTTTGGCCAACAGTTAGCAGCCAGGGTATTTGTTTACTGCCAGTCTGGTCATGGAGGAATAGCCTGAGGTCTGAGTGGCCAGAGAGCTGTAACCCTTTTCTGTCTTCGATCCCTTACTGAGCCCAGCACCCATCTCCTATCTCCCCATTTTTTCCCATCTGCACCCAATACCCCACTCAGTCTACTACTCACCACCCACCTCTCCTCTATTTGTACTCAGGACCCTACCCCCAACCCCCTTAGTCCTCTACCACCCCTACTTGCACCCAAGATCCTAACCCCAGCCCTGTATTCACCCCTTACTTTGTCCCTACACTGTATTCAGGACCCCAACACCAGCCTCCTACTCCTCACCCCTGCACCTATCTTCAGCCAGAACACCCCACCTCACCTATCCCTGCACTTTGGATTCTAACCCCAGTGTTAACCTAATACAGCCATACTCTTCCCCTCCCCATCCAGCCTGAAACCCTAATTCCTTTCCCACCAACCAGTGCTCACCCACTGCAGTCCAGCTCCCGGGCATCTGCCCCTCTTTCACTAACACCCCCCCACACACACACACACCCTACTCCTCTTCCACTTTCAGAAAGACTTCCTGGAGCCTTCTGCCAGCCCTCTGAGTGCTGTGCCTGGCCACTGCCTCCGTCATGTGAGCCTGCTGGCCAGCCTTGCTCCATTTGCATGGAGCACACAGTCCTAAGGCCGCAGTGCGGTAACTGTTAGGCGCCAGGGACAGGGGCTACTCTGTTATTGGAAACTGTGTTTACAACCTAGGTGGTAACTGGCCTGGCACTCCCCTTTCCTCTGCTTCACCAGTGGCATGCCTTCAGAAACTGAAGCAGCCTGAGGACTTACATGGTCAAAATCTCTCCTTTCTCAGATACTCAGACTTAGCAGAGCCCGCTTTCCCTGGTGCAGGAAAAATGGAGCTCTGGGTGGCAGTTTTGATTTTTTTTTTTTTTTGCAACTTGTCAGCCCTTTGTGAGCCTGGTTCCTCCTCTGACAACCCACAGTCAACCCTACAAGCCTCCTAGATGCCTCCTCTCCCATCAGCCCCTCCCAAACACCCCATCACCTGAGTGTACCACACCTCCTAACCTGTCCTATCCCACCTGGATCCTAAATTCCCCTTCCAGGACTCAAAACTTATTCCAACATCCAAACCAGAGGCTGTCATGTCTCCGCTCATAATACTACCACCTCCAACGCCCCCACTGTCATACTCAAAGTAGAATTCAGTGCCCACTGAGGCTGGTGTCCGCTGTTTGGCTATGACATACTGGCCTCCTTCTGATGGCCATCACCTCACCATCATCACTCAGAGCCCCTTCCTGCTCAGGGACCTGTACATGCACTGGCTATTCTATCTGTGTCTTTCTCCAAGACATCCGCATGGTTCCCCCTTTCACATCCCTCTGGTTTCTGCTGAAATGTAACCTTATTTCCAGCAGCCTGCCCCCTTTAGTACCACTTCCACCTGCCCTCTTTCTTCACTTCCTGTGAAGCTTTCTGTTCCTCTTCAGAGACTTGCAGCCACCCCTACTTGGCATGGTCATTGGGAGTTTTGTTTAGAGGGGAGTATATGTGCATTCATGTGTGTTGGTATGTTTGAGTGTGTGTGTGTGTGTGTGTGTGTGTGTGCGCGCCAGTATGTGCATATGAAGGCCCTAGGTTGAAGCTGAATGTCTTCCACAGTCACTCCTCAGGTATTGGTATTGAAGTAGTCTCGCACTGAACCCTGAATTTGCTGTCAGGACTAGTCTCCCTGGCCTCCTGTGCTGGGGTTATAGATGGCTACACTGTGACTTTGGAGAGTCCAAAATCTAGTGTTCATTCTTACCAGGCAAGCACTTTGAGACCCACTGAGCCATCCCACCAGCCTATACGGTCAATTGCGTCTCATCTTATCTTTCCCGGACCTCCTCTACCTCACACATACCCATCTGCAGACTGAGCACAAGAAGGGGATAAACTGATCCCCTGCTATGCCCCAGGGCCTGCAAGAGTGCCTTATAAACAGTTACACTCAGTAAATATTCCATGAATGAATAAACAAAGGTACAAACTCTGCATTGGCTTGACTTTGAAATCCATGTACTGCTTTGAAACTTCACATGGGGCAGCTGGCATAGGTTCCTTGAACCACCTGGGTCCAAATCCCACTTGGCTGAGAGGTCATATTGCCATTGTGTAACATGCCAGGAGTGGACAAGTACTGTCTCCCACTCTCTCTTCAGCTCCTACCCGCCCCCGCCCCCAAGATCCCCTGGCCTTCTGCTCTACAAGGTCCAAATGGAGGAACTGGGGCAGAGGCCACAGGGCTTCAACCAGGAACTGTAGCCTGTGTGTCTCCACCCTTGTGGCTTGCCATTTGCCGTCTGTGGTGGTAACTGATATTTGTGGAAAGAAGCAAGGGCCCTAGTTCTAGCTAGAGAGAGCAGCTGACTCAGAACCAGTGTAAGAATCAGGCCAGGGCTTGTTGGTAGGAATAGGAAAACCCCAGTCGGGTCTCACTTGGTTTTTGAGCAAGGCTGAACACTGCCCCTTGGCAAGTAGTAGTTTTAGGATCTCAAGTGAGAGCCATTGTGGAGAGACAGAAGCATCTGTATCAAAGAGAAGACAAGGGACAGGGATTGGATCGGGTGTCAGTCATTGGGGCTGACCTCCTGAAGGCCTCTTGGCTATACACTGAAGCAGTCTTGGGGAGATAATATCCTTCAAGGACAGGGCACAGAAAAGCCACATTGAGGTAGGAAGACCAGGCTGAAAGATTGCTCAAGTGGATACTAATATATCCTAAGAGAGCTGGCAAAAAACAAACATGTCCATTGCTAAATTTTACTGAGCGAGTTATAAAATCCAGTATCAGTGTCCACCTTAGGTTCTAGAAGGGTCTGAGGCTGTCGTGTTTCATTTTACCTGAAGCAGCAGCAAGGTGGGAGAGGATCAGTTGGGGCCATGGCCACAGTCTGCTTAAGGGGAGAAGGAGGTTGGACCTAAAGTGGCTAAACTCAGAGGGTGGATAACAAGGATTCTGTCGTGCTGGGTACAGAGTTAGAGAAAAGAACCTATATGGGACCATAAGGCATCTTTGGGGAGGACAGAGGAGGCATCTGCAAATGGCAGTGAGGAGGATGAGACCCAGTGGTCTGGTGACTGAGGCCATAGGCTCCATGGCTCTCTGGCCTCAATGTCACAGGGTCTTTGTGCCCATCCGTTGAATGGAGATACAGGATTCATCTATGGTAGTTTTAAAGAAGTGACCACAGGCTAAGTAACTTATAACTACAGTTCTTAGCCAGGTGTGGTGGCATGAGCTAAGGCAGGTGGACTGCCAAGTTTGAGGCCAGCCTGAGTTACAGAGTGAGACCTTGCCTCATGGGGAAATAAAACAGGCAAAAATTACAGAGTTAGTCTATCAGAGTTCTGGGGCACACTCCCCAATAGATTCCTCTCTTCAATCCTTTCATCTCTAATGAAGGCTACACAGGTATCACTAATAAACATGTCTGAGTATTACAGCATGGACCCTAATGCATGATTGTCTCTCCTTGTGTCTAATGCATGATTGTCTCTTAACTGTGTCATTTCTACAAATAAGACTACCGTCTTGAGCATTGGCTGTCAGGACTTGCACATAACCCCACAAGGTCACATATCTTCCTGTTCTTCCTGTCGTGAGGATTTAATATAAGATCCCTAAGATAGAGACATGCTCAAAGCAAAAGCCCCAAAAATGGTGACCATGGCCTCCCTCCCCCACCTGTTTTTCCTATACTGCCACCAATAAGAGTACATGACTTTTGGCCCCTTTGATCTAGCCTGTAGGGCCTGGGCATTGTCAAAGCCAGTGAGGATTGTCGTTTTTTGCCTACTTAAGTAACTACCTAGCCAGCAGGAGTCACACAAACGCAGGATCATGCTGCCCCTCCTTCCCTGGGAGACCATCCAGACAGGCACACGGCTGCTTTAATACCTGGACACGTTGCTCAGTGATACCTGTGTAGTGAGCAGGCACGTAGGGTCTCTTTGTTCATACAGGAAGGCAGTGGCCAAGGGCACAGGTTTGAGAGTCAGATAGCATATGAGTAAATTGTGTGGTCCTCTTCATCCGTGCCTCAGTTTCCTCCCGTAACAATGTCTGTGGACCCTTTCCTAGAGTTATTTGAGCCTGCTGGGACATGTGTTAAGGTCATTATGGTGACTCATTGAAGGGCCTAAACTTCAGGCAAGTAGCCCCTGGCCTGGAAGAAGTTGATACCTGGCTCCAAGTTGCAGTTAGGGACTTGTGAATGAGCTTTGTCACCTCTGACCTGGGGTTGGCCATGGGATTCCTGAAATAAACCTGAGGTTATTATTATAATATAAATACTAATATTATTGCTATTAACAGAAACAGATGCTCCTTCTCATAAAAGATACTACCACCAAGGACTCAGGAGATGGCTTAGTCAGCAAAGTGTTTAGTGTATTTCCATAAGGATCTGAGTCCAGATCCCTGGCACCTATGTAAAAATCTGGTCCCAGCATCACAAGTCTGTAATCCCAGTCCTGGGGAGATAAAGACGAGAGGATCTCAGGTTTGCTGAGCAGGTAGTTTTGCTGAATCAGTGAGCTGCAGGTTCCGTGAGAGCCCTTTGTCTTGAGTGGAGGGCAACTGAGTAAGATACCTCTTGTCACTCTCTGACCTCCAAGTAGACACACACACACACACACACACACACACACACACACACACACACACACACATCCTGTGAAGCCAGAGCTGTCTGTGGTAGTGCTGGAAGGACCATCTGAGGCTGCTGGTAACAGTGCACTGAATTCAGTGGCCACTCCTCCCTATCTGACTCCTAGAAGCATGGAGCCTTGGGGAATAACTCAGGGAAGGAGACAGTTCATCAGGCACATTGTCATCACTTTGAATGGTTGTCATTTAGAAGGAAAAGGATTTCTTGTCTGTGTCCAGGGTGACAGGACAATGCTGGCAATGGGTAAGGACTGGGGCAACCACCTAGGACTTGTCACAAGAAAAGGGGCCTCCTATCAGAGCCAGTTAGGAGCTAGAGCTTCAAGTCTGACACTGTTTGAACCGGTTTTTGCAGAAGCAGTATTTCTAGAAGCTTATTTAAAGTGACACTACTATGAATAGCTGGGCAGGCAGAGCGGGTTCTAAAACACATCTTCCAAGTCTCCTCCCTCTCAACAGCCCCAGAGGCTCCTCCCTAGAATTCCCAGGAACTTCCAGATTCATCTTGAAACCTAGCCTCCTAGAGAAATTTACCTATCAAGGTCCGACTGCTGCCCTTGCAGATTGGGCAACTTGGACCCAGGTCTTTGCCTGCCTGACCCGTGGCGATGGCTGAAGAATGTCTTTCAAGTGAGGGGAAAGATGAGACAGAGACCACTGTAGTTCCAGAGTTCTGACCCAGACAAGACTGTTACTAGGGGAAGCAAGACAGGGTGCTGCAGGTGGAGGTTATAGACTACCTTTATCTTCAACATCTCCAGTTTTGTGGGCCTGGAAAATCTTTTACAAAAAGGTTCTGTGGCAGGTGTGTTGTTGATAATAACCCCGACTGGTCTGTAATGAGCCTTCACTAATGTTCCCACTGCCCTTCCAAGAAGGCACTCTAAACTCCAACTCATTGAGGTCACCCAGGGTCTCCAAGTTCACAATGACAGATCAGAGGGACTTAAGCCAGACTGGCTCCAGAGCCAGTTTCCACTATATTCAAGAGATGAGCTTCCTCACTTTAGAAGTACCTTAGGATTTCTTGATGCTTGGGATGGAGCTCTGTTGGTTGAGCCTACCACGCATGAAGCCTTGAGTTTGATTGCCCAACACTGCATAAAACCCAGAACACTGCTGCATGACTGTAATCCTAGCACAAGGACGGGAGAAGCAGGAGGATAAGAAAGTCAGCCTTGATTACATGAGACCCAAAATTTAAAAAAATGAAAATGAAAATAGATGAGAATGTAAAAGATGTTTCTGACACAGGCAGCCCATGAGATCATGATCCTTCTGCCTCAGCCTCCTGTTGCTCATATTACAGACGTGTGCCACTGTATCTGACACCTTTAAATTTGAAAGTTTTCTCTGTCCCCAGGCCTGTAAGGCAAGGTACTTGGGAGGCCAATGTAGAGAAGTCACATGTTCAAGCCCTGCCTAGGCTACAGAGCCAACTCAAGGCCAGTGTGGCCAACATTAAACCCTGTCTCAAAATGTTCTTAAAAAGAGGAGGATCATAGCTCACTGGAAGAATACTTACCTAGCATGGGTCCAGAGTTCAATCCTTGGTACCACCAAGATAGATAGATAGATAGATAGATAGATAGATAGATAGATAGATAGATACATGGATGCATGGATGCATGGATGCATGGATGCATGGATGCATGCATGGATGGATGGATGGATACATGGATGGATGGATGGATGGATGGATGGATGGATGGATGGATACATGGATGGACAGACAGACAGACAGATGGATGGATACATGGATGGATAGGTAGACAGACAGACAAACAGACAGACACATGGATGGATGGATGGATGGATGGATGGATGGATGGATGGATAGATGGATGGATAGATGGATGGATAGATGGATGGATAGATGGATGGATAGATGGATGGATAGATGGATACATGGATGGTACATGCTGTATTCATGTCTCAGACACCACAGGCAGTTCCCCCAGGGTTGCATCCATCTCTTCCTATTCAAGACCACCTTAGCTCTGACTGTACAGTAGACTGACATTCCCAAGCTCACTCTCTCCCAGCCACAAGCATGGCTGTTAATTAGCATCATCCTATCACCTACCTGCTGTGCTGGGTGTGGAGGCAAGAAGCCACACACCCCTCCCAAAGCTCTCTAACCCAGTCTGCTGCCCTGCCTACCAGGGTTGATGTCTCTGCTTGGCATTTTCCTTCTGTCTACAAGGCCAACATCATCAGTGTGACTCTAAGCCACAGGGTTCATGGATCATGAGCTCCCTGAACTGTCCAAGGACTTGGAACTGAGATCACCTGCTCATATCACTGGTGGGACACCCCACCCCACCCTGCACACTCCTGCCATGCACACAGCCAATCTCTAGGGTATCTCCCTGGATACAGAAGACAAAGGTGGGTAGGAAGGAATACCAGTGTCCTAGAATCAGTAGACTTTTTGTAGAAGGACCAGTACCATGTGACTAGGTCAGCTGAACCTGGCCAGTGCTGGATTCACAAGTTGAATAAGAGTCTCTGAAATATCTGAGCCAAGGCAAAGGGCTTCCAAATGGTTGACACACTCATCTGTCTGCCAGTGGAAATACAACACTAGAGCTAGTCTTAGAAGGGAGGAGCAGAGTTTCTGAGTCATACAGCTGTAGAGATAGGAGAGGCGTGACCCTGGGCAAGTCGCTTTATCTGTCTGAGACCTATTGTGTGGGGAGTAACATGCCCACCCACACTGTGTCAGGATGAAAGAGGGCATTCCGTGCATTTGACACAGGGCCTGGTGCACAGTGAGGTCTCTGTTAATATTAGCTGTTACCAAGTGTTGTAGGAAGGGTGGAATGGACATCTGTAGAGGCTTTGGAATTAGGGACATTCAGGCTTGGATCTGCAGAATGAATAGGAATTTGCAATGTTTTAGAGAAAAATAATGGGGAAAGACAACAAATAGCTACCTTATCATGGGTAGAGGCCCTAAAGAGGTATTGATGAGAGGCTGGAAAGAGCTGGCTCATTGGTTAAGAACACTGGCTGTTCTTCTAGAGGACCCGGGTTCAATTCCCAGCACCCATGTGGCAGCTCACAACTGTCTGATTCTAGTTCCAGCAGATCTGACACACTCACAGACATACATGTAGGTATAATACCAATATTCATGAAATAAAAAATAAGTTTTTTTAAAAGAGGTATTCAGGAGCACTAAAGCTAAACAGAGGTTATTGATTCTGAGTTAAAATGGGGAAGTTTTGTATTATACCTTTTTTTTTTTTTTTTTTTTTTTTTTTTGCCTCTCTTCTTATTGGTACCTGTGTTGCTTTGAGACAGGGTCCTACTGTGTAGCCCAGGTTGGCCTTGAACTAGTTGTCTTCCTGCCTCATCCCCCTTATATTTCAATTATAGGTGTGTACACCTAGGTTCTGGGTTGTTGTTGTTGTTACTGCCGTTGATTTTTTACATGGGGTTTGGGGTGGGTGACACAGTACGTGTGAAGAAGTCAGAGAACAACTTACAGTAGTCAGCTGTCTCCCTCCACCACGTGAGTCCCAGAGATCAAACTTGGGTCCTCAAACTTGGTAACAAGCACCTTAACTGCCGAGCAATCTCACCAGCCCCTGGTTTTTAAGATCAAAGTCACCTAGTTCATAAAAGATGTTTCCCATAAACAGATATAAAGAAGTGAGTGGCAGCCAGGCCTGATCCTTCACCCTAGGGTCCATCAGAGGCTGCTTGCTTCTGTGACCTGTTGATGTGTCAGTGGTAGGCTTTTATGGATTATTCCATGCTGCTCCCCTTTTCTTTGCACTCAGAATCCCTGAACTTCTTCCCTAGCGCTAACCCACTTGAGTGACTATAATTCCTTGAGTGACAACAGTCTCTTGAGTGACTATAGTTCCTTGAGTAGCAACAGTTCCTTAAGTGACTACAGTCCTTGAGTGACTATAGTCCTTTGAGTGACTACAGAGGATGTCGAGGGTGGCTATTCTGTTCTCCCCCCCCCCCCCCCAAGAGAATCCCAACAGAGCAAGCCTGCAGGATACCCAGAAGTCACCAGGTCTGTGCTGAGCTCCCTCAGGGCCTTGGGAAGAAACCTACAAGGCTTTGTTTTCAGTATTCCTGAGGATTGAGTTTAGGGCAGTGAATAGAAGTTGTCACTGACCACCTGTGCTTGGAGCTACACAACAGTGATGTTCAAACACCAGCTCTGTCATTCTGCATGTGTGTGGCCTCCAACAAGGTACTTACTCTTCTCTGAGCTGCAGTTTCCTTCTCTATGAATAGGCAGTTTGGATAGCTCCTGGATCTCCATAGGCTCCTTTGTTTATTCTTTCTCCTCTGACTTCCCCTTCTCCAATTGTGACTGATCCTTGATCACTTAACCTTCCTTACTGGAATGGGTTTCTGAGGTGGGAACTGTGTCTCTTTTGTTCTCCTAGGTCCCAGCCCTGGGCTCAGCAGCCACCCATAGCGGGTTCTCTGGCCCTGGCAGCTAGGTAGATGAAGTTGTGGTAGAGACATCAAGCTGGATGAGAAACAAAGAGGGCTTCTTGGGCAGGAACAAACATCAGCAATGGACAGATTTAGAGTTGCAGTTGGGTCTTTCATGCGTATCCTATCCTGCCATGCCTCAGGGCTGCACCTGCAGAAGATAGACTCTGTGTTCAGATCCTGCCTATACCATACACCAGATGTGTCTTTGGAGACCTGACTTAAGAATTGAGCCCTAATTCCAATTCCCAAGTATGGAAAGTAGGTAAAGTAAGTCTTTAACTGAGAGGATGAAGAGGGCTTCAGCTGCTGAGACTGGCAGATGGCAGTAAGGCAAAGCAGGGCAGGCACTGTTGGCAGTCCACACCAGGGGCCAAGACCCTTTCCTTCCTCCTCCTGTCCACCTGCCCTGAGAGTGGAAAGGAGAAGAAGCCCACTGTTTAACCTCACAGGACACTGGAGGCCAAGAGATATTGAAGACTGCAATCCTGACTTTATTAACTTAGTCTAACCTGACCTTGCCAGCTGGTCAACCAGGAAATTTAAGAGGAAACAGAAGCAGTTTCCAAGGCTATCCCTTCCCCAGTGTCCTATTAAACCTCACTTCTCCTTTCCACTCTCATCTCCACCTGGACCTGAGCAGGATTTGTCAACAGTTGTGGTCATCTAGGCAACTGTGGCAGAGCTACTTTCTGCATGTATTGTACCCGTCAGAGACTCAGATTCTCTGAGGGCCTGGCAGACGCTCCAGGAGGAGCCTGTCACTAGAGCAGCTTCACCGGGGGAGTCCTGGCCTTCAAGACAGCTCCACAAGGAGCCACCGTCACCACAGAAGTCCAAGCTGATTCATGAAGATAGATGGGCATAGTGTGTCCTATCCAAAGACCTATGTGCATCCACTCGAGGGCACAAGCACATAGGGCTGTGCACCTTCATAGATGCACACCTCTGCTCACATGCACAGATGCAGGCTTATAGACACGTGTTCACGGATGCATACACACAAAGCGTGCTCACAGACACAGAGAGACCCACAGATGCCCACTCTCAGATATACAGTGCACACTCGAACACACATACATTCACAGACACACAAATGCATACATAGATTTACAGACACACAGGTGCACACTCAGTCAGGTTCAGAGGTACTTGCATTCACAGACATGGACACACAAACACCATATAGAGAGATTTGCCCACAGAGATGCTGCTGCTCCCAGCACTCAGCCCAGCACCATGGTTAGCTCCTTGTCTGCGCTTGCTGAGTTGGGGGTGCTCCAGGAAACCCCAAGCCCCACTGGCTCCTGATCCACACAGACTTACTTATGGAAAGGTCTGTGGCTGCTAATAGCTAGCTACAGCGGATCTTTCAGCCTCAAGAGGTAGTTTAATACCCACCTACAGTGTCCCAATTTTGGCACTGTCATTCACCCAACATGTACCGTGGTGGGCACTGAGATACCAAAATGAACAGAACAGAATTGTATCCTAGGGACTTCAGGTTCACAGAGACACTTAGCCATGGTACCAAGGAGAGAGGTAGAGCCACTCTGCCAGCATACAAGGGGTGACCTCAAGAGGACTCTGGTTCTGATTGTGGCCATTGCCTGCTTTCAGGAGACAATGTACACAGACCTTCACCCCACATGCCTGACTACCACTGTCTCTCTCTCCAGGGCCATCTTCCAGCCCAACTGACAGGTCCAGTCTTCCATTCTGAGCAGACCATGACAAGCTTTAGACACTGACTGTCTCTAGACAACCAAGAACCAGGAGGGACATATTCTCTAGATTCATGGAGTGCCCAGACTCCTTCTGATGGAACCCCATGCACATCTATTTGTTCTAAGAAAACCACAGAGGTTCATAATGGCCTACATCCCCCTTTTGATGATTTTAAAGAGAAGAGAAACATAGATCTGTGGCTGAAGAGATGGCTCAGCAGTAAAGAGCACTTGCTGCTCTTGCAGAGGACTGGGTTCAGTGCCCAGCACCCACAAGGTGCTTCACAATCACCTTTAACCAGTTCTAGAGGATCACATGTTCTTCTGGCCTACACAGGCACTGGTTTGCATGTAGTACATACACATACATCAGGCACACACACATATACATGAAATAAAAATAAATAAATGCTTAAAAAAAAACCACAGACCCTTGCTGGAGACTTGCCTGTGTTATGCTGATTTACCTGAACTGTGTTGTTTCCTACCTCTATCTCTGTACTGTAAAGCTGCATCTCAGAGTGGCTAGCTCCTCAGGCACCCAAACCTGGGGTCTTTTGTGGGGGGAGATGTGCTGTTCTCCTTCAGATCAAGGCTGAATACTAAACAGGCTTCAATTCCCAGATTTTTGTGGACCATTCATACATCTGCCCAACCCCTTTAGGACCCACTTACAGGTTCCATCAAGGTCACCAGGTAACTCTTTCATTTGTCACCTGATGGGTAAGGAAGCCCTTGGTCCTCAGTAGGAGTCTCACTGTCTATCGCCGTCTATTCTTGCATCCTTCCTTCCCAGTATGACCACAGGGAGATGGAAACCCTCCAAAGGCCTCGTGGAAGGAGAATGTGACCCTCATCCTT
Organism: Arvicanthis niloticus; assembly: GCF_011762505.2. Taxonomy (NCBI): domain Eukaryota; kingdom Metazoa; phylum Chordata; class Mammalia; order Rodentia; family Muridae; genus Arvicanthis; species Arvicanthis niloticus. The sequence goes on along the minus strand of NC_047662.1, from coordinate 10,124,844 downwards.
CCTAGTGGCTGGTGGGAATAATGCCAGCTTCAAACATGATTGGTGAGAAGTCTAGCTGGTTCCCAACAGAAAACATTCTGGAATATTGTACAGAAAGTTTTTCTTTCTTTCTTTCTTTCTTTCTTTTTCTTTTTTTTTTTTTTAACTAAAACAGCTGACCATTTTATTTTCATGGTTCATAATGTAAGTGAAAACGGCCCCTTTTGTCTCATTTCTCCCTCCAAAAGTATTCTCTCTGTTAGAAAGGAAGTTCCTTGCCATGCATCTAGCAAACACTCAGGCTCAGCACCAAGATCTCCTGGTGGAACACAACAAGAAATACAAAATGATAAAGAGCGCTTCTGCTCTTATCTGTCTGGCCGGGTCATGCCAGGCCATGTGGGCACCATCATAGGGCGGGCGGGAGGTCTCATCATTGGAGGCCCGGGCATCATGGGCATGTGGCCTCCCATGGGTGGTCTCATCCCAGGAGCTGGTCCCACAGTCATCATCCCAGGAGGAGGGGGGCCCATCATTGGCATCATGGGAGGGCCTCCCATGTGGGGTACAGGCATCATGCCAGGCTGAGGAGGACCTGGGAGACTGGGGGGAGGTGGGATCATGGCCCCTGCAGGCAGAGGAGCAGAGAATGGAGCCGGGGGGATCTTTCCTTGTTGAAATGCAGCTGTTGTTTTGTCAATCAGGCTCTGGGCCTGCTCTTCCATCCATTTCTGGTAATAGTCTTTCACATTCTCTTTGTGTTTCCAACCACTGCAGTGTGTCTTCCTCACAGACGGAGAATTGTGGGTAAGATATGTATCACAGTAGTCACAGTAAAACTTAGGCATGATGCTCACAGGCCGTTGGCTACCTGGGTCCCAGAAAGTTTTTTTGTTGCCTCTAAGAATCAAGTAAAAGGCTGGGACTGGGCTGGCAGGAGGTGTCCTTCTGGGAGAAATATGTCAGAAAGGCTTGAACTCAACACACCAGCAGACTGGTTGTAAGTGTATTCAGAAACAACTGGCTCACTTAAGAGTAGGTGATACCCCTTTTAAAATATGGTTGGGGCAGGAGAGATGGCTGGATGGTTAAGAGCACTTACTGTTCTTACAGAGAACCTGAGTTCTCTTTCTAGTACCCGTTTTGAGCAGTCTGTAACTCTAGCTCTAGAGGGATCTGAGGCCCTCTTCTGGCCTCTCTTGAATCCCACACCCATGTGCACACACCCATACACAGGCACATACACATAAAATAAAAGTAAAAATTATATAAGAAACAAAAACCTTATTGCTAACCAGTATAGTTGCTAATTTTATGTCAACTTGATACAAGCCAGAGTCATCTGAGAAGAGGGACTCAGCTGAGCAAAAGCCTTCATATGATTGCTCTGTAGGTAAACCTATAGAACATTTTCTTCATTAGTGATTGATAGGAGATCATTCAGACCATTGTGGGCTCTAACACCTCTGGGCTGGTGGTCCCGAGTTCTGCAAGAAAGCAGTCTGAGCAAGCCATAGAAGTGAGCCAGTAAACAGCACCCATCCGTGGCCTCTGCCTCAACTCCTACCTCCAGGTTCCTACCCTGAGAGAGTTCCTGTCCTGATTTCCGTTAGTGGTAGAATTTTAGTTACCCTGAAGTTTTAGCTGAATAAACCCTTCTCTCCCCAAGTTGCTTTTGGTCATGGTGTTTCATTACAGTGATAGAAGCCCAAACTAAGACAGCAAGCACAACGGCATAGCAGGTAAAAACAGTCCTGACAACCTAAGTTTGATCCCCAAACCCACAGAAGAAGGAGCAAATCAGGTCTTAAAAGTTGACCTCTAACCTCCCCACATGCACTGGCATGAACTGTGGTACACCCCACATATGTGAACAATAACGACAAAAGTAATAGTAATAATAATAATTTTTATTTAAAGCTCACTGTTAATTTGCTTTGGGCACTTCATTTTTGGATGGACTCAAGGAAGCCAGCATTTTGAAGGCTATTAAAATTCTAAATTCCTGGCACCAATCACTGTATCTGTACTGACTATTTCTGAGCCACCTAATCCATGCTGGTTTTTTCTCCTTCCAGATTGTTCTCTGGGGGCGGACTGAGAAATGCCTGAGGGAGACAACAGAGGAGATTCGGCAGATGGGCACAGAGTGCCACTACTTCATCTGTGACGTGGGCAACCGGGAAGAGGTGTACCAGATGGCCAAAGCTGTCCGAGAGAAGGTCAGTAGCCTAGGCAAGTCTGGCCCCAGCACACTGAATTCATATGGTCTGGGAGGGAGTGTTGTCATGGCAGACTGGCTTTGTGCAGAGCACCTTTGGGGACTCTCCATGAAGATGGTCCAAGTTGCTTAGGCAGGGACTGAAGTTGGTAACACCATAAGAGTAGCCCTCTGTGGTCCCTTGGATATTTAGACTCTATTAGTTTCTCTCTGAGACCAAGGAGAGCAAGTGTCCCATTGCATTCTGGGAAAACCTTTTCCCTAATCCAAGACATTTGGGCTGGGTAGAAAAGTGAGTGCCAGTAGAGAAAAATAATTCACCCTGTTGCACATCCCAGTCATGGTAACATCAACCACTTTTATGTGACCATAACCTCATTTATTATAAATATGCTACGTTCTGGGTATAGTATGTACCATAAACTATTTCTAATCCTCAGACACAGCTGGTATGGCACCAGCACCATTTATAAGCAAGACTGATGCTCAGAAAGGCCATGTGGCTGGTGGTTGCGGAGCCTGGTCTGTGCCCTTCCAGGTACAGCCCACAGGGACTGGCTGCCCTCACGGCTCCACAGCCCCCTCTTGCCCACAGGTGGGTGACATCACCATCCTGGTGAACAATGCCGCTGTGGTCCATGGAAAAAGCTTGATGGACAGTGATGATGATGCCCTCCTCAAGTCCCAGCATGTCAACACCCTGGGCCAATTCTGGGTAAGGGTTTTTCTGGCCCAGAGCCAGTCGTAGGCAACACAGGGAACCTGTGCAAGGTGGGGAGAAAGAGAGGCTCAGTGGGACTGAGGCTCCTGCTACTAGGGATGTTCAACAGCAAAATGACTAGATAAAAGAAATGACTGACAGGGAGACATAAGAGCTTCTGCCTGGCTAGCCTAGTGTTCTACAGTGGGAGGCCTGAGCCTCTCCATGATTGAAGGCTGTCACTAGAGAAGATATGCATACAGAATAGGCTGTTCTTCACAGTGCAGGGGTCCAGGGCTTGGCAGAAGCTGTTCCACTCCACACTGAGCCCTACTATCTGCCCTCAGACCACCAAGGCCTTCTTGCCACGTATGCTGGAACTCCAGAACGGCCACATTGTGTGCCTCAACTCTGTGCTTGCACTGTCGGCCATCCCAGGCGCCATCGACTACTGCACATCAAAAGCGTCGGCCTTCGCCTTCATGGAGAGCCTGACCTTGGGGTTGTTGGACTGTCCAGGTGTCAGCGCCACCACCGTTCTGCCCTTTCACACCAGCACCGAGATGTTCCAGGGCATGAGAGTCAGGTCAGTGGGTGAGACCAGCCACCAGTCCTAAGTCAACCCTGCCAGTGGTCTTCACAGGAAGAGCCTCCCAAATCCCTTGGCCTTGGTCTCACACTCTCAGACCTCATTTTTCACTCCCAAGGCAATGGGATGCAACTGCACTGTATTGGTTACTGTTCCAGTTACTATAACAACGTGCCTGACAAAGGCAATTTAAGGAAGGAAGGGTTTGTTGAGGCGATAGTCTCCTGGTAGAAAGGCATGGCTACATAACATGAGGCATCTGGTCACATTGTATCCACAGTCGAGAAGCAGAGAGAGCTGGACGCTGGAACTCTGCTCCCTTCCACCATTTTGTTCAGTCCGAGACCCGCTTCCCGTGTTTAGGATCCTGCTTCTTAGTACAGGAGCTTACACAAAACATCAGTGCTGGATGTGTGTAGTGGAATACTACCCAACAACAAGAAAGGAAATCAATATTCTCATGTGACCCGCATCAAGAAGCTCATACCCCTGAGGCTGAGTGAACAAAGCCATGCCATCACATTCTGCACGGTCCCATGTCCACGGCATTCTGGACCAGGCAAAACTATGGTGCTAGGTACAGAGCTTGGGAAGGAGCCCGAGGGAACTGTGTGGCGGTGGTTAACCAAGCAAACGTGAGTCGAGCTATGTGCCTGAGATGTGAGCCCTAATCATAGAGCCAGGACAAGTGACGTGGTTCAGTGGGTAAGGGGGCTTGCTGCCAAGTCTGCCAGTCTGAGCTTGATCCCTGAGATCCACACGGCGGAAGGCGAGAACTGACTCCAGCAAGGTGCCCTCTGACCACCACATGCATTCTGTGGCATATGCCCACTCACACACATACACAAGCATACACGCACACGCACACGCACACACACACACACACGCACATACACCAATAACTTTTTAAATTGCTAAATGTAAATTATAGCCCCATTTGAAGAAATCCCAAGGCCCACTTGGGTTTAGTGTTCACGCTTGAGCGACAGGTCCTGGGGTGACATCATGCTATAGCTGATGCCAGGCCTCATTGACGGTCTGTAAGATTGGGTGATGAATGACATCACAGACAGTAAGTGGCATTGATACGGAGCATCGCATTGGTACACAGCACACACCGCACACCCAATTTAGGGGAACATTTGTAGCCTCTAATACCTGTGCTTTGCCCATCAGTAAAATTGCGGGAACAGTATTTGCTGATAGATTACTGGTACTGATAGATTACTGGTACTGAGAGATAGTGATGAACATAGCATACCTAGCACCAACCCTAGCACACACGAACTGCTCATGAAAGAGACGCTTCCCCTGTTATCTTACTTTGTGAGACGGGGTCTCATCTGTAGCCCATGATAGCCTTCAACTCCTGGTGATCTCCTGCCTCAGCCTCTTGAGTGCTTGGGATTATAGCAGTCTCCTGCCACACCCAGCTGTTATTATTTGTTTACCAAGACTAAACATGATCTTGGACGAGTTTTCCTAGTTTTACTCGAAGACAGTCTCTTTAGAGTGTGTCCAGAAGTAGATTGTTCTACCTGGCTTGCAAACAAATTATTACACATTCTGCATTTCAAGGAGGTTATACTAGTGACTATCCTGATGTCCTGGGATTGAACCCCAGTTCTGTGTAAACCTTAGCTAGTGACTTGACTTTTCTGTGCCTCAGTTTCCCTGTTTATATTTTTTACAGTAATTGCCAATAGTACCCCCCACTTCACAAGTTAGGAGAGCCTTGTGGGATTGAGTGGCTCTGTCTGCTTTGTCAGCACTAGGTGGACAGTAGCTACCTGTAGCTGAGCAAGTAAGAGCCAAGGGTTTGGCTGGAAGACCTATGCTTGAACCAACTCTTATTTATTGAAAGAAAAAGGAAAAAAAGAAGAGCCTTGGTTTTGTCCTGTAGCCATCTTAGCAGTTTCCTGGGGATGGTGATTGGACCTAACAGGTGGGCATCCATCCAGCAAGATTCGCTGTATCAGTGGCCACCATTGTTATCATATTTACTGACTTATTCTATATTTCCAGCCACACCACTGGACACAGCCCTTTCCACTCCCGTTGTTGCATTTGGCCTTCCCAGCAGAGTTCCTTGAAAATGAGCTGTAAACCCATTTCACAGATAGGAAACTGAGCATCAGAGAGATGTCATCAGTATGAGGCTGCCCAGCTGGAATTGGGCCAGCTGAGCAGGCTTCTTCTGGACACTTCCCAGGGTCCTTTGTTGTCATCCCAGCCACCATGGAGAGAAAGGGGGAGATCTTAACAGGTTTGAGGCATCTCCATTGGTCCTTCTGCAGAGATTTTACCAAGAAGGGTCCCCCAAAGCCTTACTGGGCCTTGCTGTCCTGTCTTCCCTCTCCCAGGAGACAGTACTGGACAGAGTAGAGGATGGAGACTGCAGATAAGCCATTGTGTCACTAGAGTTGCAGTGAACTAGATCAGCATGCACCTCTCTGGAAGATCTTCTATTTTTATTTTATTTACTTATTTATTTTTATTTTATTTTATTTTTTTATTTTATTTTATTTTATTTTTTTGGCTTTTTGAGACAGGGTTTCTCTGTGTAGCCCTGGCTGTCCTGGAACTCACTCTGTAGACCAGGCTGGCCTTGAACTCAGAAATCTGCCTGCCTCTGCCTCCCAAGTGCTGGGATTAAAGGCATGTGCCATCACTGCCCGGCTTCTGGAAAACCTTCTAGGATGCAGGTTCATGGGGCTCTGGGAATCACTATCTTGACCTGCAAATAAAACCTAGTCAGCAAGGTAGGACCTGAGTTTTATCTCCAAAACTCAGGTTTATAAAAATCCAGGCAAGATAGCATATACTTGTCATCCCAGCACTGTGGAAGCAGAGACAGGCAAATCCCTAAGGCTGGTTGGCCAGTCAGACTAGCCACGTTACAAGCTTCAGGCCATAAGCGACCTGGGCCATAAAGCAATGTGGATGACTTCTGAGGAACAATACTGAAAATTGACCTCTGCGCCCCCCCCCCCCCCCCCCCCCCGCACACACATAAACACACACACACAAACAAACCAAAGCTACACTTGTCACACAGCTGAGGAGGTACAAAGAGGGCTGCAATGGCATCAGACCTGATGACCCACAACCCTTAATCTTAATGGTACCAGAGTGGATCACAAGCTCTTTGAGGGACTGAGGTCAGGGCTAGCAGCATGTACCTTCAGACTGAGGAAGGCAGGAAGAGCCAAGGACAGAAACATTGGAATAGTGGCTAGTAGTTCACTCCTTTGCCCTCTGCTTCACTGTGCCTGTTTCCTTATCCATAAATTGCAGAGAATATTTGTGCATGGGCCTGATACTCAGGGACTTATCATTGCATGGGTCTGGTGTCAGATGCCTCTGAACAAGCATGGGAAACCCCTGTTGTTTGAGTATTTGACCACTTGTTCATCTGGAAGTCCCAGAGAAAACCACTTTGTCAGTGACTAGTTAGTGGACCAGCAGGCCGAGGATCTCCCTGGCAGAAAGGCCCACCAGAGAGTGGGGCAAAATAACAAGTATTTATTGAGCCCCTTACTGTGCACCAGCTACTACTAGATGCTGATGATGCAATAAGGATGAAGACTCGCGAGGCCTCTACACTCTGAGAATTTATAATCTGATAGGGAGACAGACCATTGACAAGGGAGAACTTGACATGCAAGGTCATTCTAGATGTCGTTGCTGTGGTTAAGGGGAGTAGAAAGAGCAGAGGCTACCCAGCCATGTGGGAGGCTCAGGTCTCTCAGCGGGAGGACTAGGAGGCGTGAGCAGGCCGTAGGGATGGCTGGTGAGAAAAGAAGTTCAGTAAAAAAGGCTGAAGACTGGCTATGCTGTGAAATGCAGAGGGGGTCCAGTGTGCCAAGAAGCCTGGAGGGCATTGGAGAATGAGCCCAGCAGGGTGGATTCTAATTCCATGATTCTGTCAGAGATACTCCCTGCTAGCGGGCATACTCCACTCAGGTGCTGGGGTGGGTAGAGCAAGATCGAGGGAACATGGGACTCTAACAGGCATGGACTGAGAGAAAATCCCACAGTCTGAAGTTCCTCACACAGAAGAACCAAGATAATGCCCTCAGAAACATTAGCCACTCACCAAGATGCCCATCCAGAGGGGTCAACTTCTCCAGGAGAAACCAGTATTTTCCTGCCTTCAGATTTCCCAACCTCTTCCCGCCACTGAAGCCAGAGACAGTAGCCCGGAGGACAGTGGAAGCTATGCAACAGAACCAGGCCCTTCTCTTGCTCCCGTGGACCATGAACATCCTCATTATCTTGAAAAGGTATGGGACTGGGGAGAGATAGCTCTTCGTCAGGTTCAGGCCCAGCTTTTTCCTTAATTTCAGTGGGACCTGGTGTGGGGAAAGGCAGCCGGCAAGAGAAGGTGAATGTGAGATCGATTAGTCATGTCTGCTGGGAGGCAGGAGGTTGAGGAATGGCACCTCTCTGACTGTACTGACCAGTAGGGCAGACTTGTTGAGTTGATCTAGGATCTCTGTGAATGATCTCTCTCTCTCTCTCTCTCTCTCTCTCTCTCTCTCTCTCTCTCTCTCTCTCTCTCTCTCTCTCTCTCTCTCTCTCTCCTTCCCTCCCATGCCTGGTTTAAAAATTATTGAGGGATCCAAACAGTGCTTATTTATGTGAGTTTTATCTATCACTACTTAACTGAATTAGAAATTAAAACTGAGAGGGGACATTGGATTTACACATCAGTTTCTATTTACAATATTTTTCACTAATAAGGAGCAGTAGCCAGAGCTGTTACATTATTATAACTGTTTTTATTTGTTTCCTTGCCTTTATAGTCCTTTTTTAGAGTGGATTTCACTAGGTGTCCCCATCTAGCCTCAACTTGTAAATGTATTTTTATGACAACCAATTATATTTTCTAAAATAACACAGACAAAGTAGTTAAGAGAGACCCTGGATTGTGTTTCTACAGATCTCTCCATTGTCTGGTTTAATCGGAAACAACTAGAGTCTTACATCTGCTTCTTATTTCAGTGAATTAGGATAGTCCCTTGTAGCAAAACCTCTGGGGAACAACACTGCATGTGCAGAGAGAATAAAAGGACAGATGAAGAGCTGAGGCTGTGACTCCATTGGTTGAGAGCTGCTCCAGCTTTCCTGAAGGCTTAGAATCAGTTCTAGATCTGCATAAACCAGATGTGGTGGCTCCTGCCTCTAATCCGAGAGGGAGAGACAGGAAATCAGAAGTGTGAGGTTTATCCTCAGCTCCATAGTAAGTTTGAGGCTAGCCTGCGTGATATAAGACCCTGCCTTAGAAAGAGAGAAAGGGGGGAAGGGAGGAAGTAAGGAAGGAAAGAAGGAAGGAAGCAGAGGGAGGGAGGGAGGGAGGGAGGGAGGGAGAGAGAGAGAGAGGGAGAGAGAGAGAGAGGGAGAGAGAGAGAGAGAGATTATACTGCAGTGCATTTATAAATATCCAGAAGAGATCTCAGACACTCCCCCCCCCCCAAGAGTTCCTGCAGCTCATTTTTAAGAAGTACTGCTCTACAGACTGTCAGGCATAGCCCCAGCTCCCAGGTAGCTCAGAGAACAGGGGTTTTCATGCCAATGGCTCAAAATTTGGACATGTGTCATAGCTCTAGTGAGGTGGAGTTTACCAGGGTAGACCACCTAGGCAGGTGGGCTTCATAATGGAGATACTTTCTTTAGAATTTTTTTCAGGACTGAATTCAACCTAGAACCATCCAGACTTAGTACAGCAAGACTTTAAGCCTGGGTCCCATGCTGAAGGGGTATCAAATGTGGCTGCCTCATCAACGCCCTCAGTACGGGGAGGGCTGTATCCTCGCAGCCATGTGTCTGGCCCCTGTTTGTCAGGAAGTGCAGCCACTTCCTGTTCCAGGCTCACCCTGTTGTTATCAGAAATTGATTCCCGGGAAAGCCAAGCCATTGGCTATGTGACATGGAACATTGACACTAAGGGAACAGTGGCAGCCAGCTCTTTTGTCTTCTACTCTGACTAGCCTTTGTGCAGGCAGAGGGTGGAGAGTAGAGAACAGGGAAGAGGGCACATGGAACATCCCAGCATACCCTGACTTTCAATCTAAGATTGTTTTCTTAACTGCCGAGGGATCCTCTATAGGAGCAGGTACCAGGCTCGGTAAATGGATGGCTTAGGTGATAATGTGCTTGGTATGTAAACACAAGAATTCGAAATTGGTCCCCAACACCCATATCTGACTTTTATATGTGTGCTGCAGCAAGTGATGCACACTCGTACATATGCAGAGGGAGACAGATTGATTTCTTTAAAAGAGGGCTAAAGAGATGGCCAGTGGTTAAGAGCACTGCTCTTCTTGCAGAACACCAGAATTCAGTTCCCAGCACCCACATCAGACAGCCTACAGCTTCCTGTTAACTCCAGATTCAGGGGACTTAGTAGCATCTTCTGGTCTCGGTGAGCAGCTTCACCCAAGTGCACATACAGGCACACATATGTTCACATACTTAAAAATAAAACAAGATTCAAAACAACAGAGGCGTGTGTATCTTGGTGTTCTAGAAACTGAGCATGGCATAGGGTGTGGCAAGGACCTTCCTGCTGGCTCATGACATGATGGACAATTCCCATACAAGTCAGACCAAGTATGACCAGAGAGCTTACTTCATCAATAGAGCCACTCTTCAGATTGTCCACTAATCCATGGCTGGGTGGATCCCCTCATGACCCAGTCACCTCTCTCTTACCACAAAGACAGTCAAGTTTCAGCTTGCATCTCGGAAGGGACAGAGCACCTTGAAAGCACACTGGATGCTGACGGTGCAACCGTGTCTATTCCTATGCTTGGTTGACCCTTTACCTAGTGAACATGCTAATTCTCAGGGTTCCAGGGGTATTTTTGGAAGGGGAGCCAGTTGTCTATCACCGTTTGTCATTGCCACCACTGACCATCTTCTCCTTTCCCCTCAGCATACTCCCACAGGCTGCACTGGAGGAGATCCACAGGTTCTCGGGGACTTACACCTGTATGAACACCTTTAAGGGGAGGACATAGAGGCAGGAGGAAGACACACCTGAGGAGCTCTGGAGCCTGAGGGGGAGCCACAGCAGCCGGGCACACCCTCATGTGCTTGTGCACTGGCACATCTGCTGGGTGAGCAGGACTGTTCATGTCCCCAGGGAAGATTTTGCAGCTCCCCAGGTGAACTCCAGGACCTTTGTGCAGGACTGATGGGTGTAACTCTGACCCCCATGGGGAGGCAAGAAGCCAGCAGCCACCCAACAACTTTGTACATTTCTCATTCTGTAGGGTTTATCGTGAAATTGCTTCTCCAGTCTAACCCGCCTGAACCATGTGCATCTACCATTTCCAGGAGAGTCTGCCCCCAGACACTCTGCCTTTCCCTCCAAAACCCTCCCAGCTCATGCAAACTGGTTACACAGCAGGAATGCGAAATAAAGAGGTGGCTTTAGCAGCTTCCTTTGTTCACGTGCTTGGGAGGGAGGCAGCTGGAATGGAGCCTGTCCCAACCACAAAGCCCCATCTTTTGAGAGAGAAGGGGTATGCCTTGGGGTCTGCCATGGGCAGGAGAGGAACTGTAGCCCAGTCCAAGAAGGGGGGGGGAAGGGAGGGAGGGAGGGAGGGGGGGTGGGCCAAGCCCCTCCAGACATATGGCTTCCCTGGTAGGATCCCTGAGAGCTAGTCCACGAAGAGCTGACCACATCTGTCCTTCCTTGGTCCCACTGAGCCACCAATGTAAAAGTAAAATCAGACTCCGCTAAGCACCTGCTGTCTACCCTACATGAAGAAGCCAACAATGATACTAGCAAAAGATGACATTCATCTGTAAACAAAAGGATCATGAGTCACTAGAAACAATAACAATTCATCACTTAGGACCAGCACTGTGGGATGTTCTAGTCTCTACAGCACATCTGATTGTGGGAGATGGAAAACCCAGAGAATGGAAGGAGTTGGCATGGTCTCAGTCAAGGGTAGAGGTGCCCATGGTTCTCTGGTGTGACTCTCATGCTGAGCAAATTCAATTAATGTCACTGTAGTCTGTGTGGAGCAGGGAGCAATGTGACCTGCTAGGAATAGCATCCGTGTGTACTGCTTTTGCAGGTGGGTGGCCGAGAGCAGGTAGGAGTTCCTCCAGACACGGAGCTTGAGAAGGTCTCAGGCCTCTGACTTAGTGAGGGGCTTCCTTGAAAGCTTGCACAAAGGCCACACAGACTTGAGCACCTCAGGCTGGACCCTTGTGCCCATAGCAAGGAGGACGAGATAACTCGAATAAAAGCAGGCTGATCTGCAAGAGAAATACCAGGCACCCGCTGTTTATGGAGCACTGATGAGGTACTGCTAGCCTAAGACATGGTGTTTGCAATGCATCAGTTATCAGCTCTCCCTGCAGCCACTAGAGGAAAAATCAGAACAAACAAAAACCAGAGTGATCATAGTCTAACCACTTGGTGGTGGGTGTCAGCTAGATATGACCCCCAGATCACCGTGGCTTCCTACAGAGAAAGTATCTGCCCTGCAACCTCAACTTATTCATGAAACCGTCTTCCCTCTGGGAAGTCACTATCCAAGATGAGGTTTCCCAGGGGATAAATGTACTGGTCTACCCTCATACCCTCTTCAAGTTCTCCCTGGAAATAGTACATATCATTTCCATTCCCATTTCATTGGCCAAATTTTGGTCATGTGATTGTGCCTGCCAAAGATCTTGGGAGGATCACATGGGCTGCCAAGCCTTGGAAGACTTCATGAGGAAAAGTTAGAACTGACGCCAACTCAAGGGTGTAGTAGCCCCAGAGCCCATGGTGGGGCTGAGCAATCCCTACAGAGGCAGATACCTGGCTCACTTCCCAAACAGCCTTCCAAAGGGAGAATTTGGAAGCTTATTTCACAGATGAGAAGATGAGTTCAGAACAGGATGTAGGCTTGTCCAGGTCCAGAATTTGAACACAGCTCTGACCCCCTAGTTTTCTGTGACACCAGACAATAGCAAGCAACAAGGAGTCAAGTCCGGATCATCTGTCATCTGTATTTTGGTCTTTAAGGACAGGTGTCTCCAATGTGTACGGGGGATGCTAGTGCTGCCTCAGCTCCCTGTGGTGTCTAGAAACCTCCCAAGGTAGGAGCCTATGGCTGGCTCTTCTAGGAGAGAGGCTGGGGTGCGTCCATCTTGATGGACAGGGAGAAATGAGTGGGACAAAGTATATGTGTGTGGGGGGTGGGGGGTATCCTGTCTGCTAAGCCCCAGTTTTCCTGACCACCTCTAAGCAGCTGAGGTGTTTCTGTGCTCATGGCCTGCAGGCTGACCTTATGGAGATGCTTTGATTATTGGAGTGTCCATGAAGTTGCTTTTGGCCTATAAACTGGAAATATAGCGAGAATTCCAAGGGAATATGCTGGGATGCTGGGATGCTGGGATGCTGGGATGCTAAGCAAGGCTCAGAGAGCCTTCCCCAGGAGCCACCAAGTGTGATCACCGCCTTAGCTAGAGAGACTGGATAACCTTGGTTTCCCAGTATGCCAATGGTTTCTCTTCATGGTAGGGTGGGGCCTGGTTCCCCCACAACACACACATATACACCAACACCCCACTTTGGGTTTTTTTTTCTTTTCCTTTTTAAAAATGTTTTTATCTATTTATTTATTTTTTATTTTTGGATTGCTTCCAAGAGAAACCAGAGAAAAGGCCTTGGGCAGATTCCCAGGAGGCCTCTCTGGTCCCTCCCTGGAATGGTTTGACTGCCTGGAGAGCTTCAAGAGTGAGAGTGGAGAGCTAATTCTGTCCCTTTGCTTGTCCAAGTAAAGGAGAGTGACAAGCGCCAACCCCCTGAGGGGCAAAACAGGCTGTGCCAGCCCTGCAAAGAAGCCTTGGGTCCTGGGAAATGACCCAGTTGCCAGGCTGGAGGTTCCTCCCAAGCCCCCAAAAGAAGCAGATCGGGGGTGGGGGTGGGTGCCAAGCCCAGGGAGGCATCAGACCTCAGCCCTGTCTGGCCCAGGGCCAGGGGAGCAGGCTGTCTGGCTGGAGCAGTGGTCAGGAATTCAGCCCTGTGGTCACCAGTAGCTCCCAGAGACTAAATTTTTTGAGAAACTGACTCTCCCGGGAATAAGCTGATGTCTAAAGGGACCTAACAGTAAGCTCCAAGGTTGACTCCAGAGGTCACTGTTAGGCCCCTACCTAGCTGAGAGTCCATTGCACAGAAGGCAGCCTTTGCCTTTGTGGTGTTTCTATCTGATGGAAGACAAACAAACAAAAAGAACCCAAGCCACAAGTAACAGGAGCTGAGGTCCTCAAAGAACAGCTCTAGTGGCTGGGAAAGGAGAGAGGAGGCTGTGGGCCAAGTACAACCCCTCCCCTGAGGAACGTCCTTCTGACGCTCGATGGTACAGGACTGAACTAAGCCGAGAGGACGTCTCTATACACGCTCCTGGCTTCAGGCAGAGCCAAAGGCGACACATATCCGCTGACGCAGAAGGAAGGGCTGGAACTGCTCCCGGACAAATCTCACTCAGTTCCCAAACATTCCTTAGGGCCTGGAGTGCAGCTCAGTTTGTGGAGGGCTTGTCTAGTTCTGGGTTTGATCCCCACTACCACAAAAACCAAGCATGGTTCATGCTTTTATTTCTAGCACTTGAGAGATAGATGAAGGCAGGAGAATCAAGGCTATCCTCAGCTACATAAGGAGATGGAAGACTAAGATTCAACTTGAAACCCTGAATCAAAACCACAAAAAAAACATTGATTAGGTGCCAGAGAGATGGCTCAGCAGACAAGGGCACTTACTGTCAACTAGGACCACCTGAGTTAGATCCCTGAGGTCCACATAGGAGAGAAGCAGTGCTCTTGGATTATTCTCTGACTTACACACACACACACACACACACACACACACACAAGCATTAGACGGATCGGTGTAAAATATTTTAAAGCACACCTGGCCCCACATGTGTCTACATGGGACAGCTGTGCAGAGTGGGATTAAGTTATTCACATCCATGGAATCACTGTGCTCATCTGTTCAAAGCTCCCATCCTCCACCTCTCAGCCCCACCCCTCAGAGCAGAGTCAGGACTTAGACGGCCACCTCAAGTTTCCCAGCTCTTGAGCCCACCATGAAGCCAGAGAGCTCCACAGGAAGTGGGAGACCCTGGGATCTGGGAGAAGGGGAGACTGACTTACACCTCCCGTTCTCGTTGCTGTAATAAAACACTGACAAAAGCAAGTTAAGGAAGGAAGGGTTTACTTTGGCTCACAGTTCAAGGGACAGTCCATCAAGGTGGGGAAGCGGGAGTCTGAAGCAGCTAGTCATGTTATGTCTACAATCAGAATGAACGCATGCACTGTAGGGCTACAATTAAGGTCCTCTTCCCATATTGAACAATTTCCCACAGGTATACTCAGGGACCTTCCTCCCAGGCCATTTTAGATTCTGCCTTGATAGCAATTAATGTTCACTCTTACAGGAAGGAATCCGTATCATTGAGTTCAATCTGGGCTCAAGAACTTCCTCTGTGATACCATCTCTCTTTCCCTTCTATGTCTTAGGGCTGGGTGACTATCCAGTGTTAACTGAGCTAAAGAAAGCACAGTAAAGTTAAAGTGGTGACATGATATTTGTGCCTCTCATAGTCCCAGAAACAAACTGATGACCCCTCAGGGTACCTGGATTGATGCTGTGGCCTGGCCTGTGATGGTGGCATATTTTGAGGCTGGCTCTGACTATGGTATGATAAGCTAAGGCTCAGAAGACCCCATCATGTGCAATGGCACAGGGGTAAGGAGAGGCCTCAAGGGAGGACT
This sequence comes from Arvicanthis niloticus, assembly GCF_011762505.2. NCBI lineage: Eukaryota > Metazoa > Chordata > Mammalia > Rodentia > Muridae > Arvicanthis > Arvicanthis niloticus. The sequence continues at coordinate 10,109,565 of NC_047662.1, read as the reverse complement.
TTCTAGGTGCTTCCTAGAAAGCAGTTCTTCTGTGCCTGGTGAGACCTACCCCACCATCCTTGGCTCCATGAAGCCCTTTGACACAGCTCCCTATGTCTTGGGAAGAAACGAAACAAGGATGGCCCCTTTGAAAGCACAGCTGGGAATAACAGCTATTGTCTTGCTGGGATACTGCTCTCCAAATGGGAGATGCCCGGGGGGACAGAAAGCTTGAGCAGTAGGGCCTTCATAGAGGCAACATAACTGGCAGCAAGTGCTGTATCAGAATCCTCTAGAGGAACAGAAGTGGAAGAAAAAAGAATGAATGAATACATGGGTGTGTGTGCGTGTGTGTGTGTGCGCGCACACACACACATACAGATACATCATATACATTTACATATACATATACGGGATTTATTGGAATGACTTACAAGCTGAGGTCCAGCTAGTCTACCAATGGAAGGTGCAAGATCCAGTAACTGTTCAGTCCATAAGGCTGGATGCCTCAGCTGGTCTTCAGTATACAACAAAATCTTGAAGAAGTAAGTTCTAATGCCAATAAAGGAATGGAGTTGGTAGCAAGGATGAGGGCTAGCAGGCAAAGAGAAAGAGAGCTTTTTTTCTTTCATGTCCTTTGTATAGTCTGCCACCAAAAGGTGTGGCACAGATTAAAGATGGATATTTCCTCCTCAAAAGATCTGGATTAAATTATTCCCACTTCAAATTATTCAATTAAGAAAAAAAAAGTCTTTTACGGGTGTCCCCAACCACTTGGGTTTTAGTTAATACCGGATATAGTCAAGTTGACATCCAAGAATAACCATCACACTGGCACTAGGTGGCTTGTCTTGACCCAAGAGGCTGTCTGGTCAGTATACATCACAGAGCATAAGATAAAATAAGGTAAGATGGAAATAAGAGTCAGATTCATGAAGCTATGTGATCCACTGGTGTGTCATATATTTATCAAGACTGGTTTTTGTGCACACCTTGACTCACATGCACCAATCCACACATACACATATTTACATAATTATAAAAATAAACATTTTTCTTTTAAAAAAAGGACAACCAGTACGTAGACAGAATCAAGATAAAAATAGTATGATCTTCTCAATAGATGCTGAAAAGGTTGGATAAAATTCAACATTCCTTCACAATCAAAGTCAAAAGAGACAAGTGATAGCATGAGAGTCATTCACTATTAAGTGTGCATACAACAAACCCCTAGGTAATGTTATACTAAATGAGGAAGAATTGGGAGCAGTCCCCTAAGATGAGCAAGACAAGGTGTCTCTTTCCACTTCTAATCAATATAGGGCTTGAGTTGTCAGCCAAGTAATACGGCAAGAAACAGAAATGAATACAGACAGACAGACAGACACAAACAAGAGAGGAAGATGTGAAACAATTCCACTTCCTTATGATAGTCAAATTGAGACAGGCTGACTCCCTGACAGGTTTTAAATTGGCAGCCTAGGAGACTAGGCCTAAGAACTGGGCAAGTCCAGACAAATCAGTTAAAAACAAACAAACAAACATCAGGCTTCAGGCAACTAGTCGAAAACTATAAAGTGCCCATCCACCTAGCCTGAAGCAAGGAGAGTGGGTCAGCAAGTTTCCAGACCTTCCCAGAAACAGGTTCCAACCTCCATGCCCCAGTAATAGAATGTCCCTAGAGATGGAGTAAGATAAAGGCTACCTAACCGGGACTTCCTCAATGACAATTTCCAGCCCCTATGCCCATTACAAAATGGAATGCCCTTAGAGATGGAGTAAGATAGAGATTACCTATCCTAGAATCCCTTAACATGCCTTAAATCTAGCCTGTGAGCTCATTTGGTTGTCTCTCCATTTTGGAAGGAAGGATCCCCTCATACTGGTCTTCTGCAGAATAAAATGCTCCTTGCTTTTACAAACTATTTGAGTCTGGGGTAATCGTTCTTTGGCAAACAATGGTCCCTTACAAAATAATCTTCCATTATATTGAAGACCCCCAAACTCGGGAGACCCTTCCTCAAGTCTCAAGAAATCACGACCACCCAAAGATCACAAGAAACCATACCTGGATGCAATCAGCAGAGGTTTATTAGGGAAGAGAGCTGGCAGCCAGCGGTCTGACTACATACTCGCACAGGAGTACAGTCTGACCCCGCCCGCCAGTCTGAGGAGGGTTTTAAAGGGAAAAACCACAAACCAGGGGAGTGGGAAGGGGGGTGAGGGGTTGTCAAGGATACAAAACATAAAAAAAGTGGAACATTTCAGAGGTACTCACCCTAAATGATTAGAGTTATGTGAATATCACTCTGCACACTCATTCTTCTCAAAAATGTAGTCTTACCATGTCATTACCAACTATTTCAGGTTAACTATTTTCACTTCTCCCGGCTATAGCCCCACCTAGATGGCTTGCATCTTTCTCTGTGGTCAGGAATGTGTCTTCCTGCCTTTTGGGCTTTTCCCACCCACAGGTGGGGTCTACTGCCTGAGGCTTGAGGAATGTAATCCAGCAAGTGTCCTCTGATTCAGGGATAATGTCCTCCACCCAGAATGTGTCTTGGGGCAGTGAAGGCCTGAAATCTTATTTTCAGTTCCGAGTTCTGGAACCTGCACTTTTTCTGCCCAGGTCTAAGGGCAAAGAAAAAGTCTACATATTTCATAAAATGGTATTTATAATTTTTCACCCTACAATATGACCAGATCATAGTTTATCCATTCATCATCGAAGCTGATGGATATTTGAGGACAATATCTGCTTGCTGTACTTGCCTCCTCGAGACCAGACACTCCATGAGGGCAGAGCATCTGGCACAACCTGGCTGTCTGCATAGACTCTTCAGCAATGGCTGCAAATAGGGAAGCCCCTTCTATGTCCAAGTGGAGCCCTTGAGCAAGAAAAGTCACAATGTATTGCTAAATGTTCAAGATTTCATCTCACTATTCCTGACATTGTGGACAGGGTCACTAGCTGGGCTGTCCCAAGCTCTATCCTGACACCTAACAGCACCACTGTCTTCACCTACTGACTTTCACAGTTGTGACAGTGAAAAATAACCCCTGGACTCTATGAACTGCTTCCTTCAGAGCTGAGTCACCCTGATGGGAGTATGTGGTCTTCAGGCCACTTGTTTCTTTTTTGCAACAACTCAGGGTTGTGGAAGTGTGGTGACTTAAATGAGAATGGACTCCCACAGGCTCATATGTTTGAATGCTTGGTCCCCAGTTAGTGGAACTGTTTGGGAAGGATTAGGAGGTGTCGCCTTGCTAGAGGAAGTGTGATGCTAAGTGGCCTTTGAGGTTTCAAAAGCCCACACTTGTTGGGTGTAGTGGAGCATGCTTTTAATCCCAGCACTCAGGAGGCAAAAGCAGGCAGCAGTCTGAGAATTCAAGGCCAGCCTGACCTACAAAGTGAGTTCCAGGATAGGCAGAGTTATACAGAGAGGTCTTGTCTCAAAATACAAAAAAAGGAGAGGAAAAAAAAAAAGATAGGAGTTAGCATTGTTTGCTGCTAACTGTGGAAACTAAGGTCTAGGAAGCTTGAGTGGCTTGTTCCCTAGAAGGTTAGCAGATCCAGGAGCATGAGCTAGGATCTGTAATCCTCCAAAAGGTCTCTCACACTGCTCAGGCATCCATGCCTCCTTCCTGGCGTGGTACCCAGTATCTGCAGAATTTTCTAGCACCCCCCCCCCCAAATCCTTATCATTCCTTTCATTTTTCAAGATTCATAAGACAAAGGAAATAAGCAGATGAAGAAGACACATGCTGTGCTCAATCCAGGCTGCTGCTGGGTTGTAATTGGATCCTGCCTGGGAAGGTGACTTGGGTTTGGGCAAAACCCTAGACTGAGAGAGAGAGGCAGGAGGAGGACCAGCTCTGGGCTTTGTGAGCTGTTCCACCATGTGTGAGTGTGAGTTGGGGCTACAGCATAAGGACCCCAAGTGCCACTCTGGGGTCCAAGTGCCTTGGGTTCTTGCTGGGGACAGGTAGGAGAGGATATAGCCCAGCCCACCCTTCTTTAGACTTACACCCTTTGTCAGACTCACTGCCCTGCTGCCTACTCTGTGTGAGATGTCAAATGAAGAGAAGCTGGCTTGTCTGACCATCCAGACCTGCTGAGAGCCAGGAAGAGGCAGGGCAGGGGTGGGTCTGGAGCTTGAAGCCATCCTTAGCTGGCTGACACTTGGTTTATACCATGAGCTTCATCGTAAGCTGAATTTAACCTTCCTAGGCCTCAGTTTCCTCATTTGAAGGATGGAGCTCCTGAGGGGAAAAAAATCAAATGAGAAATACAAAGAATGGACTAACATACTGAGCACCACTCAATGTCCATTAATAAATGTCTATCTACTTTACTTTGCAATAACAGCAATGAGTCACTGTGTGCCTAGTGGGACAGATCCAGAGTTACATGCTTAGCAAGGAAACAAGTCCAAGCAATGGTAGAGTTGGGATTTGAATCCCAGAGTCTCATTACAAAATCCTTCTTTTAATCCCGGGCCTTGTGTCTTTGTGAAGAAGCCATCTGTGTAAAGACCAGTCCTTGCCGTGACTCACCGACATCTTTATCTGGCCCAACCTAGACATTTCCTGCCATATCAGCGATGTCCTTGCCTTCCCTGCTGGAATTTAAAGCAGCTCTCAGTCCAACTGCAGAAGGACAAGCCAGTGGCTTCTGGACTTTTGTGAATAGAGTGTGCTGGCCTCCCACTGTGGGAAGTTGTAGAGTGTACTGCATCTCCTTTCTCTCTCTCTCTCTCTCTCTCTCTCTCTCTCTCTCTCTCTCTCTCTCTCTCTCCTCTCTCCTTTTCTCTTCTCTTCCTCCTTATTTTTCTCTGTCCTTCTTTTCTTCCCACCTCAAGGGATGGGGACAAAGCTAGTACCTTGCTTGGACTAAGAAGATGGCTCAATAAGAGCATTGCTATGCAAGCATAAGAACCCAAGTTCAAATCCCCATGAATGGTTAAGGGCCCTTAATTATGGCAACTATGGGCAGGTGGGATAGGATGAAAGAAACAAGAAGATCTCTTGGGATTGCTGGCTACCAAACTATCTCAGTTCTCAGCAAGACATCACAAGGAAATAAGGCAGAAAGAAATAGAACAGGGCACCCCAAGTCTTCCTCTGCCTTTTGTATGTGTATGTGAATGCATACATATAAACACATACATATAAACACATACATAAATACATACATACATACATACATGTAGTTGTTTAAGCTAAATATCCCATACAGATCGTTCTATTCAGTAAATTGCCAGAGTCCCTTACAATGTACCCAGCACCCTGCCCAACTCCTGCAAGGACAATGGGAAAAGCAAGATGCTAATTTCCCAGGCTTAATTCTCCTTGGTTATAGCGGGCTTGGGTTGAGTCCCTTGTTCACATATAAACCAATGCTAACAATCAGAGGATGTTCCAATAGACAAAGCATGAGCCTTGCAGGCTGTCCTTTCCAGCCAAGGAGCAAATCAGCACTGGAGCCCACAGACTGAGAGTTGGAGATGCGAAGTTCCATGCCAAGGAAATGGTGACAGGATACTAGGTAGCATAAAAAGTAGCTGTCACCAGGATGACCAGTGGTGGCCCCTGACTTGCCCCTGGGCCTTGCGAGTGACAGTTGGCTGAGGTCCTGACAAGCAGTCTAGAGTTCCCAGGACTTGGACTGACTGGCAGTTGGCTAGCAAGGCGACAGGCAGTTGGCAGGCTCCTAGAGATGGGCTAGCATCCTGGTGGGCAGTTGGCAGTGTGGTGGCTTGGCAGTAGACCCAGCCTGTCTGTCAGCCCATCACCAGTGCCTTGAGGAAGAGAGGGAAAGGGATTCCCTCAACTCCCCACTCCCATGTGGCCTCTAGTCGACTGGGAGCACTGGGAGCAGCTTTCCCTATTACCCAGACAGATAGCGGCTGCACAGGCGCTACAGCATTTTGCCTTTGTTTGGTAGCAACTGCCCCTGCATAGTAGGGCAAGAGTCTGTTTGGGGCCTGTAGTGTATTCTGAGAGCTATGGGTCATTATGGTCCCTGGGTGGTAGGGGTTAAAAAATTCTGGAAAGGGCCCTGATTTATCTTGCTTATTTGGTGTAGATGACTTGGGCTTGTTCATCGTTTCTGAAATTTTGTTCCTAAGGGCAGAGGCCAGCCTTGAAAATAACTCTCTGTTAGGATGTGTCAGGTATGAATAGGGAAGGCATCCGAAAATGTGTGTGTGTGTGTGTGTGTGTGTGTGTGTGTGTGTGTGTGTGTGTGTGTGTGTAAGAGAGACAGAGACAGAGACAGAAAGAAACAGAGAAGCAGAGACAAAGAGACAGAGGTTCTGGGGCAGGGCAGCTCCATGGAAGAAGGAAAAGGTCAGAACAGCTGGAGAGAGAACCGTGACCACAAATGGAAAGCAACTGAGATGACACTGTAGACCCTGGGAGGAATTTAGAGTCATCTTCCATGTCTTGAAGGAGAAGGAGACAGAGACAGAGAGGGGAAGGGCCATCACCAAAAATGTTGCATAGAGAAGTCCTTCTAGATTCCAAAGCTGTGAGGTAACTTTAAAAGCAGCAGAGGGGCTCCCTGGCTGGGCAGCCTAGCCAAATCAATATACGTCTGGTTAGGTGAGAAACTTTGTCTCAAAAATATAGTGGAAAGTGACTGGATGAAAATGGCCCCCGTAGGTCCATAGGGAGTGGTACTATTAGGAGGTATGGCTTTACTGGAGGAAGTGAGTCACTGGAGGGTGGGCTTTGAGGTTTCCAGAAGCTCAAGCAAGGCCTAGTTTTGCACTTGCTTATTGCTGTCTGCCCATACAGATACACAACTCTCAGCTACTTCCCCAGCACCATGTCTGCCTGCATGCTGCCATGCTTCCCACCGTTATAATGGACTAAACTTCTGAACTGTAAGCCAGCCCCAGTTAAATGGCTTCCTTATAAGAGTAGCTGTGGTCATAGTGTCTCTTCACAGGAAAGGAACCCAATGTCATAATACAACACCCAGTGTCGACCTATGGCCTTCAAACACATGCACATAGACGTATACATATAAACACATATACCAAACATATACACAGAGAAAACATTCTTTATACCTCTTATTCAGAGGGATGTGCACCCCATGCTGGTGACGTCCTCATTACTGCATGCTGTGCTCTGACCACATGCATCTGTACACCCACAAGTCAGAGCCCAGTGCTGAGGAAAGGCCTTTGAGGCCCAGAAACGGCAGGGACAGGACAATTTGTTCTTTATGTATCTTTATTCTACGGGCTGCTGGGAACGTGTGGCTTTCATAGCTGCCAGTCAGATCACAATGGGAGCAAGAAATCGAGACAGGAAGGTGTCCTAGTTTGCTCATTACCGTGAGAAACACCATGACCAAAATCAATCTGGGGAGGAAAAGGTTCATTTGACTTATACTTCCAGGTCAGAGGCCATCATTGAGGGAGTCACGGCAGGGGCTCAAGCAGGAGTTGAAGCAATGAGCACCAAAATACTGCTCGCTGGCTCATGCTCACCTGTCTTATACAGCCCAGGCCCTGGATGGCATTGCCCACAGTGTAGGCCCTCTCACACCAATTAGCAATCAAGAAAATGCTTCACAGACATGGCCTCAGGCCTATCCGATGGAGACCTCCTCAGCTGAGGTTCTCTCTTCCCAGTCGTGTCAAGCTGGCAACAAAGGTTTGCTGCCACAGAAGGTGAGTACTGGGCTAGCCACACTGGCCACAGTGGCAGAGTGATCTTGGTGTGATCTGGGTTCTGTCAATAATGAAGGGACCTAGGGTGTTGTCTCAGCTTATGACAGGCTGGATGAAGAAGGGGGATTACCGCCAGGACTGCACCCAACCTCCTTTCATATGTGTGACAGAACAAGGGCTCGCCCAACAGGATGACTTAGGGTGAGGCGGCAGCTGACTACCTGAGTTCAGTCTGCAGATCCTACATGATAGAAAGAAAACCAATTCCCACAAGTTATCCTCTGACCTCCACACATGCATTATAGCACGCACACACTCACCACACACTGTGAATAAATAGAATGTAATAAAAACAAGGGGTGGGGGGTGATGGAGAGGGAGAGAGAGGAAGAGGTACTTTGATAAGGATGAGTCTACCAGGCATGCTTTGAGTAACAGAGGACAGATGGAAGTCAGAAGCTATCCTAGGGCCCAGGAAGGAGGCTGGCCTTCTGTCTGACACCAGGTCCATGTGTCCAGCTGCAGCCCTAACCAGGATGACAAATGGCCCTGAAGGAAAGGTCACTGTCTCCAGTGCTGTTGTGTGTTTGGTGAAGGCAACGGGTGGGACATCTTGTATGACTTGGTGGATGTCTGGCATTTGGGGTCCCAGACCTCGTGGCAACTGAACTTTATTTTGGTTACTAAAGGTGGGGAGAAGACCTTAGCCATAAATAACTGCTGTCCAGGCAGAGGGCCTCTCCCCCAGGCAGCCCTTGGGCCCCAGGCTGCTTCAAGGCCAGTGTGTCCTCGCCTGGCCACAGGCAGGCTGAGGGATAGTGGCGGCCCAGGAGCCCAGTGGGAGGCGGGGGAGAGAGTCAAGGGGTCTCGGGCCTGGGTTCAGAGTGAGGTTAGCCAAATAGTGGATAAATTAAGCAAAAGAAACAGACAGCTCCCCTCGCAGCGAACTTTTCACCCAGCTAACCTGCTCCTCACCCACTCTCAGGTGGCGGTGGCGGCTCCCACCTCGGGGCTGTCACCTCTCCTGGGGGGATTGTCACCTGCTTCTTTTCCCCAGTCCCCGCCCCCACAGGCCCAGGTGAAAATCTGAGAATGAAGTCCCCAGGAGGGAGCAGCTGCCTTACTTAACTAGTTAAAGGACTTCCCTCCCTCCCTCCCTCCCTCCCCCAAGTTCATGGTGAACAGGATGGCCTTGGCGGCTGCTCTCACCAGGACAAGGCCAAATGAAACAGGTAGGCTGACTCATCTGATGTGTGGCACTCCAAGCTCAAACCCCAGCCCTTGTCTCCTTCCAACTGTGCCACTCTCTGAGGCCACCCACTTTCTTCCTAAGCAGGGGAAAGGCCCGCCCTAAGGTAAAGTTCAATAGTCCTAGGTCTGGGATCCTGACACAAGTAGGCTTGTCCTCAGGCAATAAATCTCCCTGAACCAGGGCCTATGAGCAGAAATGGCCTCTCAGGCCACCAAGCCACAGTACCTGTGCCAAAAGAGGTCATGTGTGTCAGGACAACCTGGAATCATAGGGTCTTCCTAGGAAGGACGGAGGGAGACATCCTCGTTATCCTTCACTGCCAATTTTACTGGATTTAGAATCACCATGGAAACAACTCTGGGTGTGTCTCTGGGGATGTCTCTAGAAAAGATTAATTGAGTTAGGAAGACCCACCCTGAATGTGATTGGGATTATCCCAGGACTGAATGGAAGGGGAGAGGGATCTGAGCATGAATCTCTCTCTGATTCCTGACTGCAGATGTGATGTGACCAACCACCTCACACTTCTGCCACCATGACAGACTGTGCCCTGGAACTGAGTAGAGTATACCCTAGCTTCCTTAAGTTGCTCTCAAGTGCTTTTGTCACAGTGATGAGAGGATCTGCAGAAGAGTTTAAGGAGGCTCTGGACCCAACTCCTAGGTCTCCACTGTCCTCTCCCACTGTCTCAGCATCAATGGCTGCCCAGCCTTGGTTCATGATGACTCTTGGAGGATAAGCATGAGTCCAAAGCACAAAGTGGGCTGGGCTGTTGTGAAGGGTATGCACATGCAGGCACCAGAAATAGGTTACTCTTCGTTCACCCTGGCCTGCACCATATTGAACCAGTTAGAGGCACACTTACACTCTTTGAGGGAAAGTGAAGCATGGGACAGAGGTGAGTGAATGTCTGTGGACATAGCCAACAGCAGGGCACATGTCAGGTAGTGTTGGGCTTCATGAGGACATGACAAATTGATGATTCATCAGAGTCAGGTGGTGGGGACCATGGCTGAGTGACTACAGTCCTAATGACAAGGCTATGTGAAGAGAGTAGTCTGGGCTAAATAAAGAGATGGCCAGGCCTGCTTGTCTAGAGATAAGGGGTGGGGACTGGGCCAGAGTCACAGACACGACTATACCCTTGGGCTTCTTCTCAGCAGAATGTTCTGCCATTCACCTCACATCTCTCTGACCAGACTTCATCTCCTCTTCCAACTATAGGGAAGATCTGCTTTCAGGAGATGGGTGTCAGGATGGGTCACTATGCCACTGCTATATGGTGACATAGACACTTCCAACCCTGATTGTAGTTCAGTCTTCTATAAAATGGGCAGTCAGTCCTAGTCTTCCCTGGGTAGGGGAGAAAGGCAGCATACAACTGCCTGGGGTGTCTTGATCCCCAGAATAGATGGAAGAGGAGGCCTGAAGACCCAGCTTGAGGCTGAGAAGAATGTAGAAGTGTTTGGCTCCATTTTCACAGTGAAAGACATCTAAGTGCAGCCAGCACAACTGGAGTACATGAAAGCCTGAACTCTGTGGTTACAGCTATGGCCTAGAACATTCTTCCATCCCTAGGAATGCTCTGTGGTGCTGGAAAAAGGGAAATCCTGTCCATCCCACAGTCCTCTCCCTTCCTCCCTTGATCTCCCTATTTCTTGGATGGAAAAGCCTCTGTGAAACATCTGTCCCACCGAGAGACATCTGTCCCACCTCTCCAGTCAGAGGTGAGATAGCATGAAGAGCATGGCCACTCCAGCTGTGTCCTGAGGACAGCACAAACTAGCACTCTTATCTCTCTGCTTCTTAGGGGTCAGAATCCTGTAAGCCAGGTGACCCATTGAGAGGGAATCTGCTTGTCACTTGACAATCATAGGTTGTTGCCAGGGAGCTGGGTTGCAAGTGGCTTTTGGACAGAGAGCACTTATTTCTGGGTTCTTCTTAGGATTTCAAAAGCCACCACTGTTCTTTATGTCCTCACATAAGCTGAGCTCTGCCTTTCTGGCTGTACCCACAGTGCTGGCGATCGGCCCCAAGGCTTTTCATCCACTAGGCAGGTGGCTGGCCTCTCACTGAGCTCTGCCCCAACAGAATACTCACTAGCTTTAAAAATGAGTGCTGACAGCTAAGCATATAGCTCAACTGACAGCATGCTTACCAGCACATCTGAAACCTTGGATTCCATCTCCAGCACCGGGGTGTGGTGCACGCCTGTCACCCCGGCACTCGGGAAATGGAGGCAGGAAGATCAGAAGTTCAAGGGCATCATCGGCTACTTGAAACTCTGTCTTGAGAACAACAAAATGAATGTTGGAACGAGTTGTGTTTAACCTCTCATAGCATCTTCCTAGCCTACCTCAGTAAAGATGTGTCTGTTCAGAAAGTTCTCTGTTCAGATGGCTGGTAAAAGAAAGGAGGGAGAGAGAGAGAGAGGAAGGAAGGGAGAGAGGGAGGGATAGTCTCACATTAAACTTGTGTGATCTTTTGGAAAGTGATATTTAAAAAAAAAAATGGGCTATGTATGCTGAGACGGACCACTGGGTAAAGCAGTTCCGGGGCAAGTAGGAGGACCTAAGTTCAAGTCTCCAGAACCCACCCCAAAGCTGGATGCAGCCACTGGATCCATAATCCCAATGCTCATCCGGTGAGATGAGGCAGTGACAGGAGACCTTTGGAAACTCAGGAGCCAACTTGCCTGGCATGCACACCAGAAAAGAAACTGGAGATGATATCTCTTTCAAACAAGGTGGAAAAGCCAAGAACCAACACCTGAGCTTGTCTCTGACCTCTGCACGCACGCGCACACACACACACACACACACACACACAAGCACATAGACATGTGCACATACAAAGATTAAAAAAGAAATAGGTCATGTGGTCAGCAAGGAGGGATATGTTCTCTGAAGCTGAATCCATCATCAAACAGTGGGATTCCCCCTATAGACCATGACCTTTCTGCTTCCTGTGTTTCCAACAATTCCTGGGCCAGGGGCTTCCCAGAGTAGATGATCCATCCATGGGTTCATTGTGTAAAATATTTGTTCAGTATTATTAAAAAAAGATGATGTGACAAGAAGGAAAAAATGAAAGCAAATATCAGGCTTCCACCAATTCTCAGAGCTAATGTCATTTTCATATCTGCCTATGACCCTCACAACCCTGCTTAAAGCAACAAATCTGAACATGGCCACAATCCTCTTCTTTTTTATACATTTTCAGTTTATTATTATATTATTATCATTATTATTATTCTGATGCTGCTGCATGCATAGTATATCACTGTGTACTAGGGGTGCACACGTGGAGGTCAGAGGACAACTTTCAGGAGTCAGTTCTCTCCTGCCACTTTTGTCTGGGTTCTGGGGATTGAACTTGGGACCTCAGGCATGTGCAACAAGTGCTTTACCTGCTGAGCCATGTCACTGGCCCTATAAATCTTTTTCTTATCTATTTTTTAATATGTACACGCATGTGTGTGTGTCTATGTGTGTGTGTGTGTGTGTGTCTGTGTGTGTCTGTGTGTGCACATGGAGGCCAGAGACGCCTCTGGTGTCATCCTCAGGAACATTGTCCATTGCCTTTGGAATAGAATCTCTCATTGACCTGAAGCTCACCAATTCAACTTGACTAGCTGGCTAGTGAGCCCTAAGACTTCTCAGTGCTGGGATTATAAATATGCACCACCTTGCTTGACATTTTACATAGCTCCTAAGGCTTAAGCTTAGGTCATCTTGCAAGGCAAGTGATCTACAATGAAGTCACAGGCTTCATCCTTCCATGAATGGATGTGTTTTGTTTTATATGAAGCTAGCAATATAGTAAGACCATACTGGACACACACACACACACACACACACACACACACACACACTGAAATTATTTCCACACAATATATTTTGATCACAGGTTCCCCTCCCTCAACTGCTCCCACAGACTCTAACTCCCCACTTACCGAACTCCATCCTCTTTCTCTCATTTTTTTTAAGCAAACAGGCAAACAAATGAAAAGAATTAAAACAAAGGAAAAACCCACAAGAAACACACCTATAGATATAAAAAAACCCAAAACTTATAAAAATACAAAATTGGAAACCATACTATATAAGGAAAGGAGCAATACAGAGGGAGGAGAGAAAAAAACTGAGCCAGGCGAGATGGCACATGCCCTTAACCCTAAACCCAGCAATCTCAAGACAGAGTCAGGCAGATCTGTGAGTTCATAGCCCAGTGTGTAGTCTACAGAGCAAGTTTCAGGACAGCCAGGTCTACACAGAGAAACCCTGTCTCAAAAAAACAACAAAAAATGTGATAAAAAAAAAAAATCACTGACTTTGCTTTTTGTTGGTTGTCAATTGCTGGGTGTAGGCCTACCCATAAGTGTGGTTTGCAAACCCAGTGAGATTCCATTGGAGAAAACTTTATTCTCCGTGGGAGAAAATTGTTTCCTTTGTGAGCAGTTGTCAGTTGGAGATAACTTCTTGGTTAATGGGAGTTCCTGTCCCCTTCTCCCTTTAGGTGCTGGTGCCCTATCTGGCTTGAACCCATGTAGGCTATGCATCTGCTACCACGGTCTCTTTGAGATCATGTGTGTCAATCCTTGGTAATTCATCCCCTCTCCCTCCATGCAATAATTCCCCCTCCTCTTCCCCATAGGTCTTTATACACTGTAACCATTCTTCTCTTCTATCTTGTTCTGTAGCATTTGTATACAACACCGGAAAGCTTATCTTGTGATGTCTGTTCCCCACTCACCCCCAGAGGTGTCCAGAGTATGTTAGTTAAACACACACACGCACGCACGCGCGTGCACACACACACACACACACACACACACACATCTATTCATTGATCAAATATCCAACAAGAGTCTATTAGGCTTAGGGGCTACAGTAGTGAGTAAAACATACCAGTCCCTGGACACAGGCTAGTGGAATGTGCTCATACAGCAGGGGTGACATTCTGTAAGAAAATAGCAATGCTTGCCTGGCTGGCTGTTTGGACCCCGGGCAAGCAGAGACAGCTCTGCCCGCCTGGCTTATTACAGCCTGATATTAACATGTGGCATCCTCTGGGGCGGGCCCTGTGGAGCCCAGCAGAGCCTGACCCAGAATGGAACATGACTTACTCTGTCTAGTGGGGTAAGGGCCCCTCTGTGAAGGAAAGCTTTCCAGAAGGCGCCATAGCAAAAGGGTGCTGGAGGCTGACTTTAGGGCTGACAGACAGGAAGAAATGACTCTGGGAAAGAAGTTTTAAGGCCAGTCCACAGACTGGAGGCACTAGGCCTCATGGGCCTAAACGAAGGTCCAAAGTCTGCTTTTGTCTGTTGGCTCAGAGTTTCAGGTTCAACCTACCTTCTGAGGCCCCATCTACCCTGCCTTGTTCAGGTACGCCATCTTTTGTCTAGTGTAGAGGGCATCATTGCTGAAGGACAGATCCCTGAGTTGGAGGGCCTGCACCAAGAACCAGAAGGACCACGTGGAGTCCCATTATGGTATGTCATTTCCTGTGACCTTGGCTGGGACTCGACCTCCTGCACTTTGGGAGTTCACAGGGAGGTGATATCTCTTCCAAGTACAGACTGGTTCCCTCCCCGTCCAGGGAGGCCTGGGTTTATAGATGAAGTTCCAAGGAACCAAACAGCTGGGATGCTTGAGACTGTCCTATTCTTGGTACAAAGCCCCAGAGAGCCTTGAGGCACAGGATATATGTTAGCAGTGCCCGTTAGCTGAAAGGGGGCAGTGTATTTCCCTCTGTGACCCCTGCTTTCTGTGAAGTCTGGGGAATAGCTTAGAGTTCAAGTTCACTTGATGTCATTAGCAGAGCCATTAGAAAGATTGGCATCTTGGCTACCCCAGGTGGCCCAGAAAAATGTCACAAACCTTGCTCTAGCTCCTTCACTGTGGGGGGGGGAGGGCCCCTGGGGTTGTCCACTTTTCCCCAGAGGGAAATTCCAGCTTGTCACCCAGGGCCTTGGGAATAGCTTTGTGGTCTTCAGAGCCACATCTGGTTAGAATTGCTATCTCTGTTCTGCACTACACTGGGCAAATGGACTGCCTTGACTCAGTTTCCCCATGTAAAGTAAAGCTTCATCCAGAAGCCATAGGATAGGGCGTCAATGGAAAGAGTGCGACAACTCCTAATTGAGATGTCGGGTTTGCCCCTGGTACCTCCTCACAAAGTCAGTCAAAGGGGCCAGCAGGATAGCTCAGTAAGTGAGAGTGTCTGCTGCCAACCCTGACGACCCAAGTTTGATTCCCCAGAGCCCATGTCGTAGAGAGAGAGAAGTGACTTCTGTAAGTTGTTCTCTGAACTCCACATTTGTGCCATAGCATGAGCGTGTGTGTGTGTGTGTGTGTGTGTGTGTGTGTGTGTGTGTGTGTGTGAAGTAGTTATTGCCAATCAGCTAAACTGAAGCCCGGCTTATAGGAGCCTGTGTTCTGACAGTGCTGCCTTTGCCTCATTTTTGTCCTCATAAAAAACATAATGAGGGAGACACCAAATATAAGCCTTTTAGGGAAAAAAGACCCAAAGGATCAGCAAGGTTGATAAATTCACTCACGGCTGCACAGCAAATGGAAGGCCTGGCTGGACTTCCCCACGAGTGGGCTCAGAGCTGGTCAGATGCGTATGAGATGGAGAATCAGCTGAGAAAAGTCCATCTTGGACCCTGACACTTGGAACTCGAAACGAAGAAGGACTCATTGGTCAGCTGAGCTTGCAGCCTCAGAAGGCCCCATTCCAGGTATTGCCCCCCAAAACCCCAGAATGGTTCCAGAGTACACAAGGCTCGTCCCTAGACCTGTCTCTAAAAGTTTGGCACTGGTGTTCAGGAAGCAGGGAGGAAGGCCAAGCCCCTGGAGCAGCCCCAAGGAGGAGAGCAGTTTGGCCAGCCAGCCGGTGGGGGCCAGGCTCCTTTGTTGCACACTGACAGGAAGGTGCGGCCACCACACACTTCAGCTGCCAGCTCACTGTGGTCACTCAATCCATCACCCAGGGTGGGGGCGGCAGGCCCCCAGGCTCCTGGCGGCTAGGCCTGCAGTGTTGTTTTAGTCTGACTCGGGCTGTGAGATAAACGGGGCATGAACTGGCCCCTTGGCAGGGGG
The DNA here is from genome assembly GCF_011762505.2 of Arvicanthis niloticus. Lineage (NCBI taxonomy): Eukaryota > Metazoa > Chordata > Mammalia > Rodentia > Muridae > Arvicanthis > Arvicanthis niloticus. Next base: position 10,093,540 of record NC_047662.1, on the reverse strand, counting down.
TCAGCCCCTTCTGCCCTCATTAAAGTGCCAATCAAGAAGAGGAATGGAGAAAGCTGGTGAGCTCAGCCTCTCCCCAAGGGGCAGGATCCAGACTCCCTGAGAGAGAGCCAGCAGTACATTCCACTGGGCCAGCCAGGCCAGCAGCCTGCATCTGGTTGCAACATTGCAAAGCTGAGGATGGTCTGTTCTGCATGGGGGTTGGGGTTTGGGGCCAGTTCTTCAAAGCAGGGAACACCCTGCCCTGGCCTGGTCTGGTCTGAGGCTTATGGCTAGGTATCTGCTGCTACTGGTGACAGAGGCCATCTCATTTCCTCTTCTGAATCTCAAAGCACATCTTGCTCCTTCTGATAGCTGATGGAGAAGCCATGGCCTTGTGGGTAGGGAGCCACCCAGGGGTGGGGAGTGGCCGCTGGGCTCAGGCACATACCTGGTGATTTAGTAGTGGCACTGGGAAGGCTGGGTTCACTAGTATACTGGAGAGGCTGGGCCTACCTCTCCTTTCCACATTCTCTGGAAGCCTCTCTCTGACCCAAATCCTCTACCCAGGGTAACCAGACAATAGCCAGTACCTTCAGCTGTGGAAACACAGAAGCGGAAGGTGCTGAGCCTGGTGAAAGCAGCACTACCTCTATTCTGACTTACAGAGCCTCAGGTGCTGGCCTGGATGCAGTGTCCCTGAGGGCCTTCTTGCCCTCCCTCCCCCCAACACCACACTGTGAATTCTTTTGGGGAGGTTTGGCCTGAGCTCGATGCCTAGAGGCCACACTGTCGGAAGTCTCTGGAATGGGGCTGGAGGCGGGGCTGCTATACTTCTGTATATATCCCCCACAGTCCATCTCTTCTCCCACTAGAGCAGTCTAGGAAGATTCTCCATGTTAACCTTAGACCTCTCCATGTAGGTGCACAGACATGCACCCTCCCCACGCCATGAACATCCACACATATACACCTATGCATGCAAGTCCACACATACACCCGAAAAGAAAAAAGATGCCATGATTTTGAATTCCTTTCAAATACTACGCAGTATTTGCGTAATGTTAATGTAATCAAGACATTAATTGCTTGATAATTAATAATTGCTACCATTGCTTGGGGACTTGTGATGTTTTCAAGCAGTGCCTGAAGCAAATTCTACCCGATTTAAGTCTCCCAAGAATGCTGTAGAGATGAAATTGTGCCGCCCCGTTCTGTGGATATGCAGAGTGAAGTTGCTAAGTAAAAACCCACACATGTAGTAAATGTGGTTTACAACTCACTCTTAAACTGCATGCCAGCTCCTGATTAGCTTCAGTTAGGGTGTCATAGGCCCAGGTTCGGGCCACCTTGTGGCTCTGCTTTCCCCTGCCTTTCCTTGAAAGCACATGGGATCCTCAGGTTGCTCCGTGGAGAATGGTCTGTGGTGGGAAATAAGGAGGTTTGGGACATGGCCCATTTGTCTTCTGAGCAAACCTGCTCTCTGCCATGGGCCTAGCTGATGCTCATGTTTTGTTTCATGTGACAGATGTGACTGACTTCCACACATTGTATCAATGGGCACCTGACCCTGGCTTCTAGTTAGCCTCAGCCAATGGGAGACAGTGACAGAAGGTCAGAGGGCATCAGGAGAGGTGAGAGCATTTGTGTCTCAAGATGGATAGTTCTAATTGTCAACTTGATACAACCTAAAATCACCTGGGAGGAAAGTCTCAGTGTAGGACTGTCTAGAACAGGTTGGCCTGTGAGTATTCTGTGGGGTGGGGGGGTTGTCTTGATTACATTAACTGGCAATCAGAAGAACCAGCCTACTGTGAGTGGCACAATTCCCTAGGTTTGGTCCCTGAACTGTGTAAAAGTGAAGAAAGCAAGATGGGTACTAAGCATGCATACAAAAAGAGCTGTCAGTCAAATGAGGAAACGCCCTATAGAATGGGAGAAAATAGGTGCCAACTATAAATCTATCTGGCTAAGGATCCGTCTCTAAAACGTACAAACAACGTAAGAAAATAAACATCAAGAAAACAAAGCAAAACAAAGCAATTAAAAATGGGCCATGGAATTGAACAACAACAAAAATATAGCTGGTTAAAAATCATTTTTAAAAGTGTTTAACACCACTGGCCATCAGAGAAATCAAACTGAAACCACAGTGATATTCCGTCCCACCCCAGTCAGAACGCCTAACATCAAGAAAACAAATAACAACAAATGCTGGTACAACCACTATGGAAACCAGTCTGGAGGTTTCTTAAAAAGCTAAAAATAGAACCTCCATATGACCCAGCCACGATACTCCTGGGCATGTATCCCAAACACTCTAATCTTCCCAGGGAGAAACTTACTCATCGGGTTCATTATAGCTCTGCTCACAATAGCTAGGTTATGGAATCGACGTAGATGTCCGTGAGCCAATGAGTAGGAAATGAAAATAAACACAGTGGACTTTTATTTATCTATAAGGAAAAATGAAATCTCAGGAAAATAGATCAAACGTGAAGCACTCTGGGTCCAGAAAGACAAATGTTTCAGGTTCTCCCTTAGATGTAGATCCTAGTTCAAAATTTTAGATTTCTATGTTAATATGGAGTGACTGTAAGCCCAGGAATCAAAAAAGGAGTCCCGAGAAGGAAAAAGGCCTTAAAGGAGTAGGGAACAATAGAACACATATAATATGAAGATGGCAGGGGTGTGGGGTGAGGATGGAATTCTGGGAGTTAATGGTTTAACCAGGGATAAGAGTGCATGAGAGAGGAGATAGTGAGGGTAGGTTAATCAAGAGAAAGAGCATAGGAATAACCTCTATAGAAATCCATACTCTGTAAACTAATTAAAAATATAATTTAAAGATAGTTAGAGAGTTCCTACACGGGGGAACAATGATTCCCAAGAAGACATAGGTTCTTAAATGAAAATACCAGTACTAGGTGTGGGATTTCCCTCTAGGAGTCACTGGTAGAGGAGGCCCAGAAGCATTCACAATGACATAGGCTGTTGTTAGAGCTCTTGGTTGCCCTCCACAGCTAGACAGTAAAACCCTGTTGCTGAAGACACCACATACTTTGCAGGTCATAGGGAAATCAAACTGGAATTGACTTTAGAAATTTCTCCCTGCCAGGATAGGTACATCTATCTCTCTCACTGAGGCCAGACAAGGAAGCCCTGTTGGGGAACAGATACCACAGTCAGGACTGGGGGAGGGGCTCTGTGCGGTGGGGGCAGGGGGTGCAAGGTTTGATATAAATAAATAAATTTGTAAAAAGTGTTTCTCCCTGCTGGCTAGCTATTCAGGCTGCTGGGAGAGAAAAGCCATCAATGGTGTCTCCAGCAGCCAATCCTACATGGGACAGTACCGACCTGCCAGGATACATGTGCCCAGGGGTACAATAATGGAATGAAGGTTATAGGCTTTTAGATTCATCTTCCACAGGAAGCAATTCATGTCTCATACCATTAACCTGGTCAAAAGCCAATGTCCCTGGAAGTCACTGGCTCTGGGAGAAACCCTCTATTGCTGTTTTGTTGTTGTTTTGGACATGTTGTCAAACCGACACCTAAATAGTTACACTCACACTCGTAGATTAGTGCTGCCTTCAACTTTGGCCAGGGAAGCTCCTCTCTGCTGCGCTCAGCAGTTAATGCAGAGACTCACAACTGGTCAGAGTGCTGAGAATATGTATCTGTTGAGTGGTCAGCCCTAAATATGTCATCTGTACTAATTCCTACCCAAGGCTCAAGGAGCATCCTCGAAGAAGGGCTTCTTCGAGGATGCTCCTTGAATGTCAGAACTAGAGGGTGGGGAAGAGTGTTGTGGAAGGCAGTCTTCTCTCTCTCTCTCTTTCTCTCTCTATAGATATAGATATAGATATAGATATAGATATAGATATAGATATAGATATAGGAGAGAGAGGAGGGGGAAGATAGAGTTGTCAAAGAATGAAAAAAGTATTTTACTCAGTGGGAGAAGATACACCTAATCCTTGGGCAACTTGAGGCCCTAGAAAGGGGTGAGGCCTGATGGTAGGAGAGCATCCCCTCAAAGACAGAGGGGAGAAGGAATAGGATGAAGAACTGGGGGGGGGGCAATGGCTGGATTGTAAATTAATTAATTAATTAATAATGATGATGATAATAATACTCAAGTGTGCTAACACATGTCTCAGAACCTGGGGAGCTACAGGCAGGCACCCTGTCTGAAATACAACAACAACAAAATAAACAACATTTTAAAAACACCATGAAATATTAAATAAAATGTTAAATAAAAACATTTCCCCCCTACTTTCCAATATGTCATGGCTATACACACATGTGTAGAGGTCAGAGGACAATTGGTGGGAGTGAATTTCTGTGTTCACTACTTGGCTTATCAGCTGCTTTTGGAGATACGTTATTTGAAGTTACTGAGAGGAGCAAATTGGCTAAAGAAAACCCTGAAAGGGCTGGAGAGATGGCTCACTGGTTAAGAGCACTGACTGCTCTTCCAGAGGACCTGAGTTCAATTCCCGGCAACCACATGGTGGCTCACAACCATCTGTAATGGGATCTGTCTGATGCCCTCTTCTGGTGTGTCTGCGGAGAACGACAATGTACTCATGTACATAAAATAAATAAATCTTAAGAAAGAAAGAAAGAAAGAAAGAAAGAAAGAAAGAAAGAAAGAAAGACAGACAGACAGACAGACAGAAAATCCTGAAAGTGATAAATGTCATCTCCCCAAATAGATGAAAGATATCAATTCACAGACTCAAGAGCTCAGCACATCCCAACTAGAATAATTGCCAGAATACTACACCTAGGACATTATAGAAAACTGCTAAAAATCAGAGAAAAAGTAAGCATTCTTAAAATTCACCCAGAGGGGTCTGAAGAGCTTGCTCTGTTATTTAAATGCCTGGCACATAAAAATGAAGACCTGGGTGCTAATCCTCACACTCTGTCAAACAGCTGGGCAGGGCAGGGCAGGGCAGGGCATTTGCAATTCTCGTGCTGAGCAAGTTGAGACAGGAGATCCTCTGAGGCTGGGCTTGCTGGCTAGCCAGTATAGACAAATCATCAAGCTCCAGGTTTGGCAAGAGACCTTACTTCAAAACCTAAGGTGGCCTGTCACTTAAGAAGACACCTAGACCTGAGCTATGTACCAGCCCCAAAGTCTTTCATTATTATAGAAAAACTGACCAAATCTGGGTACTTGAGGCTCCATCACCTCGAAGTTCCCTTACCTTTACCAAACTGTTCTGCCAACCGGGACCAGTTGTTCATGTACATGAGCCTATGAGGGACATTACTCATTCAAACCGCCCTGTTCAAGAAACTGGGTGACTACTGCTATGGTGTAGTGGCCCACTGCTTAGCAACAGAAGGAAGGAAAGAATTAAGGATCCCTTATTACCCTCTGTGAGGCTCAAGAAGCATTGTGAAAGGGGTATAAAAAAATGTGAGAGCCAGAGGAATAGGTGGAATGTTGTGTAGCTATTTCCACCTAATTGAAACATTCTCTTTTGGTTAGGAGGCTCATTAAGGTTTAGGCAGTAAACACAACTCAAAAATCCTGGGAAGATCCTGAAATTTATAAGACTGACAAGTACCCCTTCCCCCCAAGCACACAAGGGTATATAAACAGTAACAATTGCTCTAGGGAAGAGAATCTTCAATCAGGTGATCTACTCTCCAGTTTTCCAGTCTTAATGTAGCCAATAAGAGCTGTCATTCATTCTGGGGTGGGCTTTTTGATGATGCAGCTGTTTTTCAGTCATCCATGCTTCTGTTAGCAACACTCATATATATCCCTGGAAATCATTCCAGGAAACTCACTATTGCGTTAAGCTAGACAGGGGTGGAATTGTTTCTTTGGTCTGCTGTTGTGTACTCTATCTGGGGAAAGCAGACGTTTGTTCATGTCTACCCATAAAACAGCATAGAACACCCAGGCTGCCTTCAAGTCTGTGATTCTCCTACCTCAGCTCTCCCAGTGCTGGAACTGTAGTTTGTATCACCACACCTGGCCACAACTACAACTTCCACTTACAATGCCTAAGTCTGTCACGGCAACTAGAACTATGTTAATCCCTCCTGGGGGCATACCTCAACCTAAGAACCTGTCATTAGGCCTTGCTTCTTACAGGTCACCATCACTTTGAAGGCCAAGGCTCCGGCACACCAACACTTGGAAAACAAACCACATCACAGCCACAGTAAACTTCACTTAGATTCTCACTTCTCTCTTCCAATTGGCAAAGATTAAAAAAAAAAAAAAAAAAAAAAAAAAAAAAAGATTATCAAATGACTTTGATAAAGGTGTGAGGAAGCACACTACCCTTCGTTTCTGGTGGCCATATAAAAATTTAAACTCTATGGAAAGTAATTTAGAAGCGTTTATGAAACTGCCAATGTATAGAGATAGAACAATTACCCTTTAACGACTCTGAGCATGTTGCAAAATCGGGTCTGGGCAAGGTGATTCACTGCAGCTTTGTTTGCAATAACAAGAAGACTGGAAAAAATCCGAGTGGCCATCAGTAGGGCACTGGTATATACTGTATATGCAAAGGAGATCCTCTATGATTCACGAAGTGATTTATGTGTTGTTATAGAATAATTTCTAAGACATATTATTAATGAAATGCAAGGAAAAATAAATTTTCAGCAAAAAATCAAAAGGGCAGAGAATACACAGATATGAATGTGTTTGCTGAAACACATATACTTATAAATGTGTATATGTGTACATATGCGTGTGTCTGGAAAAATACACAAAAGACCAGGGAGGGAAACTTGAAAAGTGGATAACAGGAGTGGGAGGCAGGAAAATGATAAAGCAACCATAAAGAAAAGCAAACACAGAAGGCAAGAGATAGTGTGCAACAAAAGAACTCAATGTAGCCAACTTCCTGTTCTCTTTCTCAACATCACTTCATCTTCTACAGAGGGATGTTTAGGAAGTTTTCCTCTGAGAAGATCCAAAGGGAATTTAACCCCCAAATTAGACCATTTGCCAAGCTAAAAAGGCAAGCTATAAATTAGGGCTAAGTCACCTTAGCTTAGGATAGAATTAACCACTCTTGAAGGTAGTTTGTAAAAAATGACTCACTCTGTTTTCAGTTTGTTGGTGTTTTTTAAATTTTTATAAACTAGAGGCTGGAGAGGTAGCTCAGTGGTTAAGAGCACGTCTGCTCTTTCAGAAGACTCAAGTTTGTGTCTCAGCATTCATATGGTAGCTCACAACTGTTTGTATGTAACTCTCACTTTAGGAGATCCAATTTTGGCATCTCTGGAAACTATACACAAATGGTTCCATACATACATGCAGGTAAAGTAGCCATACACATAACATTTAAAAAAATTTTTAAAAGCCTAATTTAAAATACCCATAGCCACGAGCATTGTCTCCTGTTTGTGTGAACTCTACTGATGTGATGATCCCTGGATTAGTTTAGGTTCAGGTAATGAGCTGCTAAGAACTGATCCAATTAGATGCTTTCTTTCTCCTATATCCTCAGCATTTACAGCCAGAATGGATGTTGTCTTCTGAATTAAATTGGCTAAAGTTTGTACCTATTAATGATTAATAATCTGGACAGCCAGGCAACAGTGACCAACAACTAACTTCTCTTGCCTGCCTGATCTCCGAGTGTGTGTGTGTGTGTGTGTGTGTGCGTGTGTGTCCACATGCACTTCTGCCTCTGTGCCCAGGACCGTAACCACGCTGGGCAGCTGGCCAGCTGGCCAGGACCTTGGTTCTGTTTGCAGAGTTGCCTAATCTTGCTAGTGTTTGGCAAACAAAGCCAAACTCTTAGAGCCCAAACAACATAGGGCCTGCTTCTGACCCACAAAGGTTTATCTCCAACAGACCCAAGACGCACTAAGAAAATGCTCTCAAACATAGCTTTCTCAGAGGCGAGAAGGGAACGTCAAAGGATTCATGAAAGGGACGGGCTGCTCATTTTAGGAATCAAACTTTGAGAATACAGATCAGTGCTGGTGGACTTGGTTGGCCCAGAGCCAGCTAGATAAGAGGAGATACCCTGTCCCATCCTGCCTGTTCTTTTCTGGTGCTGCTGCTTCTCTGCAGTGTGAAATCCATGGCCCTCTGTCCCCATGATTTCTTACCCAATGTTTAACCTCTGTGCTCTCTAGAGCTGAGAAGATCTGTCATTTTCCCAGCCTGAGGTTGAGTATCTCATACCATACTGTCCTTGGCCCATTAAGAAGCTTCCCTGGGGCCAAGGCTGTATACAAAAGTATAAATCTCCATGTCTCCAGGACAAAGGTCAGGGATCCTGGCAGCTTTGAGAGCATCTCAGTCTCACTATTGCCTTGGCTGCTTCATCTCTGTCCTGCCCTGGCAGAATTGTCTTGCTCTTTGGTCCTACTTTCAGCAGCCCCCAAGCTCCAGCTTTGAGAACACAGCCTATATCCTGGATCTTTATAGCATAATGTCTACATGGAGAACCACAGTCTTGGACCACAACTGGCTTCACCAGGCAAGGAAGAGGCAAAGAAGATCTGGCCACCAAGAATAAGGGAGACTCCTGAGGCAGGTTCCAGGGCCAGGTTTCTCATGTCATTCCCTTAAGGTCCTGAATCCAGATGCCTCAAAAACATCTTATACAACCAGATGTGGTATCTCATACCCATAATCTCAACACTCAGGGGGCTGAGATAGAAGAAACAGGAGTTCAGTGCCAGCCTGGGCTATCTTGTCTCAAAAACAAACAAACAAACAAAAACAACAAACAAACAAACTGGCTTCAAGAGGCTAGGATAGGTGGTATAAACCTGTAGTCCAGGCATTCAGGTGGCTGAGTCAGAAGAATAGCCAGCCTAGGCTGCAGAATGTGTTTATGGTCAGATTGAGCTACGTGAGACTCTGTGCCAACTGTCCACACATACGCCAAAAGGGAAAAAGTTTACAGTAAGTGACACTGTGTTCCATGTGGCCTACTACCAGTTCTCAAGAGCACTGGAATGTGCCTGGTTGTGACAACCTTTGACAATTAGGTACAAAATGAGAATATAAACAAGCCTGTTGATATTCTGTATATTGATATCACATTGCACAATTCTATTTTGTGTGTGTTTTATTAAATGTATCATTAAAATTAATTTCCTTCCAGGCCTGGTAGTGCACACATATCATCTTAGGAGGGTGAGACAGAGGGTCACGACTCTGTAGCTACATAGCAGGACATGAATGACTACTTTCTGGAACCAACCTACCAACAGAAGAACTGATAAAATGAGGGCCAGATACACGGCAGCTTCTTAAGCCATGAGGAAATAGGAAATTAGGTTATCTGCAGGAAAATAGGACAACTGAAGAGATGCAGATCAATAAATGAAGTCAGACTCAGAAAGCGTGTAGTGTGTATGTCTGCGTGTGTGGTGTGCGTATATATGTATAACTCTGTGTGTTATGACTGTGTGTGTGTGTGGTATGTATGTGTGTTGTGCAGTGTGTGTGTAAGGGTGTGTGTGTGGTGTATGTGCGTATGCGTATGTGTGTACACGACTCATGTGGAAGTCAGAGGACGAGTCTATGAGGTTTGGTCTCTGCTTCCAGTGTATGTGGAATGATCAGATCCTCAGGCGTGTGCAGCGCGTGCTTACCTTCTGTGAATCTCATGACTTAAGTCCTATACTTTATATAGACACATAAAATTTGACGTGCGCAGATGGCATGAAGTAGAATAGACATTGTCTAGGACAAAGGAGACAGACAGAAGGGGGGAGAACAGGGCATGAGGGGCTGCGGGGGGAGCTTCAGGGGGTTGCAGGGAGAGACTGATCTCAGTATATACTTGCATGGAGAGAGTCTTACGTAATCTTTTGGGTCTTTTGCTTTGATTTTTCAAGACAGGGTTTCTCTGTGTAGCTATGGCTGTCCTGAAGCTCACTGTGTTGACCAGGCTGGCCTCAAACTCAAGAGTTCTGCCTCCTCTGCCTCCCTCTGCCTCCCCAGTGCTCTAATCCATCAAATCAAATCAAATCAAATCAAATCAAATCAAACCAAACCAAACCAAATCAAAACCAAAAAACAAACTTAATTTCTTTTTCTGCTTTTAAAATGAGGCTGCTTAAAAATTTTAAGCAGTCTCATTATAAGCCTTGATAAAAGTGTTCCTTTGTTTCTCAGTCTCTTCTGCCTGAGGTGTCCAGGCAGACCTGCTAAAGGGAAAACTGAGGTGCAGCATGGTTCCTGTTCTTGCCTCCACCTCCTGTATCTGCCTCAGCTAAGGAGGCCCAGGGTCTAGAACAGTCTCTGCCCCATAATGGAGCTTATGGTTCTGCTTCCTCTCAAACCCTCCAGATTCTCATTCCACTCATGTAAGTCCTGGAGGCATCACCTAACAAATGGAGACCATGGAATCCAGGAGCAAATGCATCAGACACAGGCATGTCCCAGCAGCAGCAGGGCTCCAGCACAGTACCTGAGAGTTCACACCACAATGTTTCTCCTCCCTGTTCTACTGTTCTTTCTCCCCCATTCCTCCCTTCCTCTCTCCCTTCCCTTTTCTCTTTTACTACAAGCCTATACAACTCTCTGTTGTTTTAAAAACATCTAAAGGGGAAACAAAACAAAAAACAAAACAAAGCCACCCCTCTCTCATAGAGTCAAATATTAGAGGCAGGGACCTGCCTGCTTCCCCAGTTTAACCTTTGGATCCTATTTCAAAACTAGGTTGGCTTCTGGCCAGGGCTCCCAGAACTTTCAGGGAGCAGGTCACCTACGGCCTAGTTTCCTAATCTAGTCCAATCTTGCACAACCCAACCTCAGGGTGGGTGGAGCAGGCACCCCTGCTCTTTCCATAGGCGTCTGCGCTCTCTTCCTGGGGACTTTCTTGTTTCCAGCTCCCCTAGCTGAACTCAGTCTGCTCCCTTGGTTCACTGTCTTCCACTCCTGTCTGTTTCATCAGAATTCTCTGAGGGAGTGACACCACGCCTCTTGTTCTTGGATATTCTACAGGGCCTCATGTTCAAGGTGTCCAGAATGTACCTGTCACTCTCCCTACCACCACCCTTCCTGTTGTAAATGACCTAAACAAAGCTTTGAGCTTGTCCTATGTCTGGTTTGTCACTCTGGGACAAGCCCTACTTCCACATTTCCTCCTGGCAGCTCCATGCTTATTCCTGTCAATTTAAGTCAGGTGAAAGAAAGCCACATTCTGTTCCGGGATGATCCCTCTCAAAGGATGGGAGCACACAGACAGGCCAGCCCTGGGTCACATAACTACTCTAGAAACTGTCTGGTCTTTGCCAGGAAGAGCACATGGCTGAATGGCCAGGGCTGGGACATGCTGCTCTTTTAGGCTTTCAGTGAGGACTCAGAAAGGGAGAGAGATGGGTCCTCCAAGGAATAAAAGGATAGTTCCAGAAGGAGTGTAGCAGATACTCCCACCCTTTGTCTCCAAATCCTCTTCCCACTGTGCCCTTTTCTCTCCTAATTCTTACCCTAAATATCTTTTCTCTGTGTGAGTGTAACCTCACCTTCCTGCCCTTTGTCCCCACTATTTCCATAGCTGTCCCTGTTTGTTCATCCTGTTCCCACAACTTGCACACCACTGACTTGGTTGTCTTTGGAAAGTTCCAATGGAAACCATGGTGGGATTGGCAAGTGTGGGTGTTGGGTTTATTTTGATGGCGGAGTAGCACCACAATACTATGTTGTCGTACGGTTTGTTGACTCCTTCCCCAGTGATGGATGTGTGATTTGTTTCTAGTTTGAGTCTATTGTGGGTGAATATTTGTGTATGTGTCTCCATGTGGACACATTTTCCTTCCTCTTGAGCAGATGCCAAGGATTAGGATTAATGGGTCACAAGGTAAATACATGGCTGATGCTTTGAAAAATTGCCAAATTGTATTCTAGGATAATTTTACATCCCTATCAGCAATGGATGAGGAGTTAGTCACTCCACACCCTTGTCAACACTTGTTATTGTCGGATGTTTTCATGTTAATCATTCTACCGGTGCAATAGTGTTTGTAATTTAAATTTGCATTTCCTTGAGTGGCATTGGATATCTTTCAGAAACCACTGTTTCAGAGGGCTGTTTGTGTAATTCTTTTGACAGCTTACTTGAATCTATTCATTTAGAGAGCCATGCACGTGCACTGTGTATAGGTCAGAGGGTACTTACTTGAGAGACTTGTATGCACCACTGTGTGTACGTCAGAGGATACTTGAGAGGGTATGTTCTCTTTCCATCCGGTGGATTCAGGGGTTGAAATTCAGGTCACTGGGTCAGCAGCAAGTGCCTTTACCTGCTGAGTCATCTCATTAACCCTGTTTGACTCTTCCATGAAGTGTCTGTTCAAATGTTTCCTTGTTTTTAATTAAGTTGCATTTGGGCTGGAGAGATGGAGGGCGCAATAGGTAAGAACACTTGCTGCTCTTACAGAGAATCTGAGTTCGGTTCTCAGCACACACATCAGGCAGCTCACACTGTCTCTTAACTCCAGCCCCAGTGGATCTGATACCATCTTCTGGCCTCTGTGAACACCTAAACACAAGTGGCATACACTCAAACAAACACATACTTATATAAGAATAAAAATGAATGAGTCAATTAGGCTGCATGTCTAAAACAATCGCTACATTTTGATAAGATATTTTACCATCCCTGTGTCTTTTTCTTTTTTCTTCTTCCTATTTTTGGTTTTTAGAAACAGGGTTTCCCTGTGTAGCCTTGGATGTGCAAGAACTCATCCGTAGACCAGGCTGGCCTCAAACTCACAGAGATCTGCTTGCCTCTGTCTCCCAAGTTCTGGAATTAAAGGTGTGAACCACCACGCCTACTACCTGTGTCTTTAGTTTCCTTTCTTCATCTTGTTCTGCTGTCAGGGTAAAATGAGTTGAAAGTGCCTTCTCTCTCCTGTGTAAACCTATACAGAACTGACACTAATCTGCCCCTGAATGTTTGATAGAATTCATAAATGGAGCCAGCTTGGGTGGGGTTTCATATTAATTACAAATTTAATTTATTTGATAGAGCTATTCAGATTTTCAATTTCTTTTTCTATTATATTTATTATATAATGAGTATATTAGAAACATATATTATAAATATATTAATATATTATAGCATGTAGTATATAAATCTATATAATAAATAGAATAGAATATTATAATTTTATCTTTGAAAAATGTTTCTTTATTTAAGCTGTCAGATTTCTTTCATTTTATTTACTTTGTATGCATATATACATATTTAAGAGCACATGCAGAGATCAGAGGAAAATTTATGGGAGTCAACTCTCCCTTTCCACCATATGGGTTCCAAGAACTGAATTTAGGTCATCAGGCCTGATGACAGACACCTTTAGCTGTTGAGTCACCTCAATGGCTCCTGAACTTTTAAAACATATAATCATGTCAATAAAAAATAAGTATTATCATATAAGACAGACATAACTAGTCTTTCTGTGAACTTTACATGTATTTTAAAGTACTTAATGTTTTAATTAGTTCATTTAGTTACTGTACTGTATCAAGCAGGTTTGCAAGAATCTTGCAGTAACTGGTAGGAGGATTTAATAGTGTCACACATCTACAAAAGGTAACATTAGGATCCCAGCAATTTGGAACTGAGGCACACAGTCTGAAAAGGAACCTGGAGCCTGGAACATGTAAACAGCAAATTTTAAAAATTCTGTGATGAAAGAAAGGAAGGAAGGAAAGAAAGAAAGAATAAAGTAAAAAGCTAAAGAGACAATTCTCAAGAACTGGTGGCAGAAAAAGCATTGGACAGAAGTTTAGTAATCTCAAGGTGAGAGAAGTCACAGATGCTGGCACTGGGAACCTGAAGGATGCTCAAACTGTCCAGGGTTAGTTCTCAAAAATCTGGTAAAGGAAGAGATGTTTGCCTACAGTGAGACTGATGACTGCAAATCTGAGAGGAAAAGGGATCTTCTGACAGACCAGGAAGCTTTGGCACAGGGCCTGACGCTAAAGGGAGAGTGGGTGCCACAGACAATGTTGGGAAGTGACACCCTCATGAAATGGAAGAGTTCAGATGAGGCAGGCTTGGCTTTGGCACAGATCTCAAGCACCCTCAGATTGTAATTGTTGACTCCATACACTCATACAGAACATACACCTTAGTAATTGCAATGCACACACACACAAACACACACACACACACACACACACACACACACACACACACATTTCAGCTATTACTACTAAGTTATGACATGCCCAGTAAGGGTCACCTGAGTATCTCATTTAAGGAAGTGCTCAGATCATATTTGTGGGGTATTGTCTTGACTGTTAATTAGTGTAGGAGGGCATAGTCCATTGCGGGCAGAACCATTCCCTAGGCGTGTGGTCCTAAATTGCATAAGAAAAGTCATTAAGCATGAGCCTGTGAGTGAGTCAGCAAGCAGCATCCTCAACAGTTCCTGCTGTACTTCATTGGCAGCGGGAGAGTTCCCTGGTCAGAGGCAATGCTGCATGGAATAGCAAGCAGGCCTCCCTTCAGATTCCTGCCCTGATTTCCCTCAATAGCGGACTGTGACCTAGAAGTGCAGTGTTTTATCATAGAAACAGAATGAAACTGGAAAACACTACTAACGTAACTTACTTCTCTCCCTCCTTCCTTCCTTCTCTTCTGACATGGTTTGTTATGTAATTTATGCTGGCTTTGAATTTTCAGCGATCTTGCCTCAGCCTCCTAGATAACAGGATTATAGGCCTGGCACCTGCATTGATCTTTTTTATTTCACATATGAACTAAAGTTTGCATTTACAAAACACAGAAATGTTGCGTCCTGGCCTGCATTGCTTTAGTGTCAAATACTTTTAAACAAAATACATTCTAAGTGGCCATGCAGGAGGGTATAATCAGAGGAGCATTTTCATTTGTCTTTTGAACCATCATCTGCCATGGTTTATTAGTCTGATTAAATGCAGGAATATGCTGAAAATGAGGGCTAGAGTCTTCCCCACTCTTTTTAATTATTATACACGAATCATGCATAATAATGGGTTTCACTGTGACATGTCGTTCATGTGTATAATGTATTTTGATCATGTGCACCTCATTGCCTTCTGTTGTCCCCCAATCACTCCTGCTGATCCCTCCTCCTCCTATGTCACCGCTCTTCTATTTTCTTGTCCTTTTCTTCTCTTTTTTGAGCCACTAAGTTTTATTATGGTTGCTTACAGAAGCATGGACATTTTACTGGTGGATAAGCCACTCCCTCAGCCACCATCACCAGCAAAAGCTCCATATGGAGAGCCTGGTATCAGGAGCCCTTCCTAAGGGCTGGAGTCTTGAGCTGCACCCTGAGAGTTCATGAACAACCCTGGGATCTCCTGTGCACCAGGTGTGTGAGACTATATTGTGGTGGACACTTACCACATAACTGTGAGTCCTTGGAGTTCGTTTCCATGTGGGATACAGAGCATAGTAAAGGATAGACAATGCAGATGTGCTAAACTGAAGCTTACACATGTATTCTTAAAACTTGGTGGAAAGGAAAGTTCTGTCTCTATAGTCTGCAGCTTTGTTTAGAACTACCGAGGGCAAGGTGATAACAACAAGCATTTTAGCTTGTCCCTGTATTGCTCTTGTTTTTGGTCATTTCTAGTCCACATGCTGGCCCATCTGCCCACACCCAGGCTACAACTCTGCAGACTGCCCTTATGATGTTTCCATCACAGACCAATTATTCTCTGGCTACTCTTTCACATCATCATCTCCATTTGACCTAATCAATATTACATTATTTCTCTTTGAATCAATTCACTGTTTTTTTTTCTTAATTTAAAATTTTATTCATCATTATGGCATTTGTGTAATGTGTATGTATGATGTCTGTGTGTGTGTATGATGTCTGTGTGTGTGTATGTATGTGTGTGTGTGTGCGCGCACACGCACATGTGCCAAAGTGAGTGTGTGGAGGTCAGAGGACACCTTCACTCTCCCCTTCCACTTTTATTTATGTGGGTTCGAGAATCCAACTTGGTCACTATGTCTGTACAGCAAGTAAGTGCTTTGACCAGCTGAGCCACCTCGTGGGCTAGGTTCACCTCTCTAATGTGACTTCTACTCCCCAAGTATCAGTGAAACTTTTCTTAGAGGTAACATCTACCATGTCAAACCCAACCACATACCTTGACAGTCTGCTGTCATCCAGCCCTGTTGACTATGTCTTCTTCCTTCTCAGGACTTCGCTCCTTTCCACTCCTCCTCAAAGCCACATTGTGATGATACTAGAAGAGTTCCATTGTGATATCACAATTCTCAATTGTGACATCATAATGTTCCACTGGGCTGTTAGAATTCTTTAGTGTGACATCCCAATGCTCCAAGGTGACACCACACTGCTTCATGATGATATCACAATGGTACGTTATGACAACACAGTGCTGAATTGTGACATCAGAATGCTCCACTGTGACATCCTGATGTTCCATTGTTACATCACAATACAGTCTTATGTCTCTAAAACATGAATTGGGACACCACAATGCTGAATTGTGATATCATAGTGCCCTGTTGTGACATCACAATAAAAATTTCAAGATACCAATTTAAGGAGACAACATAAAAATGTTTAGAAATTGAACATATTTCTAGGCAACCCTTATTGCCAAAACTGGTAGCAATGAAATAATCTTTACTATCCAAATTGACAAGGCAAACAAGCGTGTTCTCAGAAGACTTTATAACCTTAAAACACCAATATTGTTTGAGAAGCAAGGTGAAAGAGACAACAAAACAAAACAGAGACTTGGTCCTGCCTATCTCTACACACCACACCTTCAAGTTCCACCTGCCTATCTCTACACACCACACCTTCAAGTTCCACCTGCCTATCTCTACACACCACACCTTCAAGTTCCATGTTGGTTGAGGGAAGGGGACATATTTGGGAGGAGAGCTGTGCCTAAAAGTGAACCGATTTGCTTTCTATGACATTAGCATGGTCTTGACAATTATTTATATTCATTATTGCATTAGGGTCATGTGACTTCCTGGAGAGATACAAAGAAATGTCTCTTTACCCCAGAAAGGACACCAGCACCAAAGAAACAATTCCATCTGAGTTCAGCTTGCGAAGCCAGTAAGATTTCCAGGGTTACTCACAGGAGGATAAATGAGAAGTAACCCTCGAAGAACACTGGTGACTCAGGCAGCCATGTCATTAAAAAACCCTCTGCAGTATGATTGATGGCTCAGGAACTCCCATCTAACTCACTGGCAGCTGTATCACTGAAGAGTCACCTCCTTTCCGGTTTGCCTCTCCTTCTTGTCACAAAGTAACATTAACACATCCAATCATAGGAGGGTGATCACAGTTACTCTGATTTGAGAAAGCAACAAGGAGGCTCAGTGGGTAAAGGCTCTTGCTGCCCAGTGCCCAGTGTGAAGACTAGAGTTTGAGCCCCAGGACACCCATGGTGAAAAGAGAACACCACCTCCCATAAGGTGTCTTTGACTTCCACATGAGTTTCCTGCTTGTATAAATATATACCGGCCCACTTAAACATACTTTAGGGGAGCCACAGTAATGACAATTTGGAGGAAAGAACATACACCAATTAGGTCTTATAAGTAACCTAGAAATAAGGCATGCAGGAGGATGTGTGTAGTTATATGTGTATTAATTACTCTTTGACAAGAGCAACTTAAGGGAGGAAGGCTTTACCCCAGTCTTGGTATCAATTTTCTCTATTCATTACCTCTCTCTGTGACAAAATACCTCTCTGCCATGGTTAGAAGGCATGGCAACAGTGTGTGATAGCTGGTCACATAGTCTATGCAGAGAGATGAATGTATGTGCTTAGCTGGCCTCTTTTCTCTCTTCTTATTCCATGGGATAATGTCCAAGGGATGATGCCACCCATAGTCAGGGTGAGCCTCCCTCTTCAGTTAAGGCTCTTTGGAAACTCCTCACCGACTTGGGCAGAGCTGTCTCCTGAGTGATTCCAAAGCCAGACAAGTTGACACCGAAGATCCACCATCACAACTTCATGCCTCGTCACCCTGATACCCCTAAACAGGTCACTGTTAGCTGCAGCACTGCACTTCCACTCTCTAAAGTCTCGTGTCGCAACATGCATTTAGTCCATCTCTCAAAGTCCCTAAAATCGTAAGTTTCTGTACTGACCAAAAGTGTAACTGTAGGGTTTTTCTGGAACGTAAGGAATCTCTTAGCTTCAGCCCTATACAATAACAGTTACGAGATTTTATATACCCCCCAAATATATAATGGCAAACAGTTAACATTCCTATTCCAAAAAGGCATAGCTAGGAGAGACTGGACCAAAGCAAGGTCTGAACTCAGCCAGGCAAACCCCAAACCCTACAGCTTTATGGCCTGCATTTGGGGTTCCTGGTGGTATCAGCTGGACTCCAACAGCCTTTAGAAACCTTGTTCCTTTCCTCCGCAGACATCTTATGGACCTGGCATCTCTACCACCCAGGCATCTCCATTACACTTTAGGCTTCTCCTTCCCAGAGTCACGCAATGGTGTTTCACAGCTTCCTTGCCGGATCTCCAACCCTGCAAGTAACACACTTCCTGGCCTCAGTGGCCTTCAGGAACATTGGTGCAAGTCTTCATAACCCTGTAATTCATGCATTTTTCTAGGTCTGTAAAATACTGTGTGGGTGATACTATCAAGTTCTGCTGTTGGGAGCTCAAGATACTGTGTGGCCCTTTCCCCCATGGCTATAGGGCCTCTGAGCATCATGGTGGCTGCTGAGCTTGGGAAACACTTGACCTACTTAGCAGCAGCAAAGTCCCACAGTGGCATTCTATGTTCAGTCTTTCTCCTTTCAAATGCATCTGTGATTCTGACAGTTGTGATTCTCAGCGAGGCACCTTTCCTGGGGTTCCACTCTCAAGTCCCTTCCCTCTCCAAGTGAAGTCATTCCTGTACCAATTATAGCCATTTTCTCTGCACCCTCATGATCCGCAACTTTGATTTACTTGTGTACATCCTGCAGTGGTATAGATGTAAATGGCTCCAATAGGCTCTGATATTTGAATGCTTAGTCCCTAGTTTTGAGAAGAATTAGAAGGCATGGCCTTATTAGAGGAGGTGTGTTACTGGGGTCTGTAAGGACCCTGAAGGGCTGCTATGCCTGGCTGAGACTTTCCATGTGCTGCTGTCTACCAAGTAACATTCTGTGGTTCTTCTAAGATCAAAAACATCCTAACTAAGGCATGGTGCCCCAGGAAGGAAATTTACACTTACATCCTATTGCCTCCCAGTTGACTTACTGTTTTTTCCTGAGTTTGTGTTTTTCCTTCTCTGGCTTGGTGTATATACTGAACCTGCCCAGTAAAGGCATTGACATTCTCTCACAACGAATGACCTGAGTCTGAGTCTTTCTTTAATCCCCCAGGCCTATGCCCGAGCTCGGTACTTCGGGCAGCGCCGGAGCTGTCAAGGTCAGTTTGAGATTTAAAACATGCGTACCAGGTTCAGTCAGTCTCTTTTCTCTCTGTCTTAGCCAGGCAGACAAGATGTGAGCTCTCAGCTACTTCTCCAGCACCATGCCTTCCTGACGCCATGCTTCCTGCCATGACGGTTATGACTAACCCTCTGAACTTCAATAAATGCTTCCCTTTGTGAGTTGCCTCGGTCATGTGTCTTTTCACAGCAACAGAGCAGTAACTAAGATACTTCCTTATCACAAACTGAACAGTGTTTACATCTGTTTGCTCCACTGGCTGCACTGTCAGCAGAAACCTGCACAAGAGCAGTAGCAATAACTGTACCACGGCATGGATGCTAGCTGCCTTGTGACTTCCTATGAGAAACAAACTAGCCCATTATGCCTGTATTCAGCCTCACTCAAATTCTCAGGTGCAGGGCAGAACACAGCCAGGCCCTTAGCCAGAAGGTGACACAAACAGCCTCTAGTCCAGTTCCTAATAGAATCCTTGACCTTCTCTAACGCCTCATGAGCCCGGCTTCCACTGTGTGCACCTATCAGCACTCTGGTTTTCCAGGCTCCCACCAGAATGTTCCATTAAGTTCTGCTTCCAGAATCACATAGGGCTTCTCTGGCCCCAAGTTCCAAACTCTTGTACGTTCCTCCCACAAACCAGTTCTAAATGCCTAAGAAGCACACCGATAGGGTTTTCCACAGCAGCTGCCCACTGCTAGGATTCTCTATGGCAGTGTCTTTTCTCATTGCTACAGCAGAACACCCAAACACAAGACAACTTAAAAGGGTTTGTTTATACCCAGAGTCCAAAGGTTTGGTCCATCATGGTGGGAAGGCATGGTGGCAGGATTATGAGGCGCCAGGTCCTGTTCCATCCAGTCAGAAAATAGAGAAAGATGAATGCTGTTGTTCTGTTGGCGTTCTCTCCTTCCTTTCCTTATTTTTTTTTTTTTTTTGGTTGGGGGTGGGGGAGCTGGGATTCCAGCTCATGGGCTGGTACTGCCTGCATAGTACGTCTTCTCCCAACCCCCATCAGTTAAATGGGAAACACCCTCACAGACGTGCAGACACGTGTCTCTCCTGGGCGATTCTATCGGCTCAATAAGCAAATGCAGGGACCATCAAGAGCCTGATGATCTGAGCATGTGGAATCCATGGGGACGGGGATGGGGGTGCTGCCTTTATACCGAGGCATGACCGAACCTACCTTAGAAAGCAAGAAGTAAAATCAAAATGCATCAAGAGTAACAAATACAAGGCAACAAAGAGAAGGAAATTTCAGAGTAGCTATTTAAAAAAGGAGAATAGACTTAAACTAAGCTGTGGAAATATGTAGGACTTAGAATGAGAAAACACAGAAGGCATTAAAAATAAGCTATGAGAATCCACACAACTATATAATAACAAAAAGGCTTAAGAGAACTAAACCATGTTTTTTTTGGTTTTTTTTTTTTTTAATGTTGCCAAAGCTGACCTAAGAAGTGGAAAATCTGAAATACCCCAATTGGCAGACAGTGGGACAGTGATTAAAGGAACTAATGCAAAATGCACTTTCATCTAACCGTCAAAAACCAGAACAGGAAACCCTACTGTAAGGTAAGTAGTACAAACCAGAAGAATGTGGACAGCTCTCTGATCCACTTAAGAAAACCAACGGTATTTCTTACTTTATAGATACAAAGACTCAAAATAGCAGCAAAAGACACAGGACATATCAAAAGACTAACATGTTAACACATACTGTAGAAATGAGAATCATTCCAGAGATTAAGGGTGGGCTCTATCAGGAAATCTATTCACATAATATATTAAGTTTAAAAAATGAAAGTTGAGTTGGCAAGATGGCTCAGCAAATAGAGGCACTTCCAGCCAAGCCTCATAGCCTGAGTTCAATCCCAGTACCCACATGGTATCTGTCTGTCTGTCTGTCTGTCTGTCTGTCTGTCTCTCTCTCACACACACACACATGCACAATAAATACATATAACTCAAATGTTAAGTAAATAAAAATTAAAGAAATAAAACAAGTATGTCCATAAAAATGATACTCAAAGTATTTGCTATAACTCAGCAGCCACTGTTCCTAATGGTAAACCACAATATTGATAAACTGATGTCACCCGGGGCCTGCTACTGTCTACTGTCCTATAGGGTGAAGTCACATCTTTCTCTATATCACCTCCTGCCCTGTCATAATCAGCTCATGTCCCTAGAATACAGAAACGGTCAAATGTCCACCCATCTTCTCTCTTGTATGAACACTCTTACCCTATGGGTTTTTTTTTCCTCCTTTCTAAGTTGCTGGCCCAAAAATACCTGGGCTCCTGAGACTCCCAGAACTCATTCTGAGCAGCTGGGAATATAGAGGTGTGAGTCCCTGCCCTTAGCCACCCTTTCCTCTTGAGGTTCCAGGTATTAGTTACCTTCTACCATGGCCAAATACTCTAGAGGTGTCAGTATGTGGTGTGTCTGGTTTCACTCCTTCCATTTTCCCCTGAACCTTCTGCCTCTCACCCAGCTTTCAGCACCAGCCCCCACCACAGCTGCTCTGCTGTCCCTGATCCTGAAGTGTGAATATGGTCTTCCTGGTTTATTAGATGCATTTGCTAGTATAACTCTGAAACCCATTAGATCCATGCCTTCCTGGATCAACACCTGTCTCTAAATGGGCCTGCTCTGCCTTCTTTCCACTGTCTGAACTTTAAATGATGACCTCTACCCTCCAGGCTCGCACTAATAGTCCTGGGGTGGTAGTGAACAGACAGCATCTAGCACACAGCTCTGGAGGGCAAAACCACTTGTCTGCTCACTCCAGGTATGTCCAGTCTCCAATGCTGATCCGAGTCCCTGGATGGAGTGCAGAGGCTGCCCCTGACTGCCAAGGCTGTACTATGTTTGATGTCTTGTCACTGGTGATGATTCTAGAGTTCTGGCACATGGAGGAGGAAGAGGAAGAGGAGCAGGAAGAAGAGGAGGAAGAAAGCAAACATGTGTGGGAAATCAACAATGCATTTTATTTTATAGAATGTGTCAATTCTAGGGTATGGAGTTTGCACAGTTTGTGTATACATAGTGAAGAACCAGGTATTTTATTTTTCATTCGCTGAGCAGCTATGATGCTTTTTATATCTTTTGTTTTTTGAGGTACAAATGACACTTGAACACAAAGTGGCCCTGGATCCTTTAGAACACTGAGGTGGAATGAGCTCCCCACCAAACAGTTGAGGCTGACACAAGAGGCTGCCTCTATGCCTCCTCTAAGTGGGCCTGGAGCAGGATGGTCTCCTTCTGGCTTTCCAATGTGATCTAAGAACTGGGTTGGCTTCTAAGGTCTCTTCAACCAGCTTCCCTTCATCTGCTAACTTCTCCCAGAAGAACTGCATTTGGGGCAGTATGAAATTGTCCCAGCAAAGTCTCTGACACATGGTGAATACCAACTTAAGAGGAAACAGGAGCTGTGGCAAGGCCCATTTCTTCTGGAGCACTGAATTCTGTCCTGGCAAGCCAGGAAGCAATGGTGAAGGCATCTGGATTATTTTCCAGGCCTGGCAGGAGGGCTTTTGGGCTGGGAGAACTGAGATCTCCCAGCTCTCTTCAGGGTGATCTCTCTTCACCCTGCAGCCTCACTCCATCTGGGCTCCAAACCCCATTTTAGTACCTGCTCCTTCCAAGGCTAAATATCATAGGAAGGGGCTGTGTCATCATAGGAGATGGACAGTTATTTAAAGAGCTGATTAAATTAGAAAGGAGCCAGAAGGGAGGGTGTCTGATTCTCCCTGGGTCCTCCTGAAGCACCAGCTGCAGACTAAGAAACTCAGTTTAAGGGGCCGAAGGCAAGGTAGGCTTCCCTTAGCAACACTAGTTCTTTCTATCCTATCCTAATGGTTAGGATATTTGAAGGGACTGTCCCAGCACGTGGCAGGGGACATAGATAAACAATGCTTCTGAAGCCTCCTCTATAAGAGACCAAGATCTCATGTAGTGAGTTACTGGTAATAAGACCAAAGGCCAGACTTGTGTGGCTATGGGGACCCAGGTTGTTGAGGAAGACCATGAGGAACTAATTCCTCCCGCTCGGCTATACGTCTCCAACAAGGACACTGACAACATCATGCCCTCCTTAGGGAGCCACAAATCACCAACCAAAGACCCAACACACAAAATTCCAGTCCAGTCCAGTCCAGTCCAGTCCAGTCCAGTCCAGTCCAGGGAAGATGGCAAACTAGGAGGTCAAGAAGATAGCTCCTTGAAAACACTTATGTAGCTAAAGTGCTCCATTAGGATTGCCCTTGTCTATCAATGCTTATGTGCTATGGTGTATACACACACACACACACACACACACACACACACACACACACACACACACACACAAACAAACACAGACATACACACACACACAGACACACATGGACACACACAGACACAGACACACACAGATACACACACACACATACACATGGGGATTGGGAGTGGGGGTTGGAGAACAGATCCGCTATGTTTGTGTCTTGGAAGGATTAGAACTATAAATATCAAAACACACCCACTGGGTCACCCTGGATCTCAGCTATGTGTGACACAATTATAGAAATTGGCTAGACTTACATAAAAGTGAAACTCAGGAAGTCCCTGGCTCCCATGCACTCCCTTCTCATCCTGTTCTCAGGGGCCCACAGTGCTGTGACGTGAGCATGTGGTTTTATTAAACAGAACACAGTGGGAAATGGGACTTTTTTCCATTTATGTCAAGAGAACCCACCAATGCTTCACACTTCTTTAATGACAAACAGCATGAGGACAACCTGGATGGCTGCACTGTGTAGGCACACACTCAGCAACTAACGTTTGATCTCACAGTTGGGTGGAGTGGTTGAAAGCCAAATGGATAGACGTTAGAAAACTGCCTGAGAAATTGAAGCACTGCCTGCAACATGGGTGAGAACAACGATGGGCATCATGCTGGTCTCCAGTCCTTTCCATGGCGGCTCTGCTTCTGCCTGCCTCTAAGTAACTGAAGACTCACTCTTGAATACTGACTGCAGTTGCAACTCACACACTGCACACTTCCACTTCTACAACTGTTTTCCCACAGGGACAGAAGCGGTGTGGCACAAGGGCCACACTCTCCACTGCTGTACAGGAAACAAACCTTCAAAACAGAACAGCCCTGCTCAGAAGCTTCTGTGTATTTACAAACACACAGTTGTACATATATACATGTTAACAAAACACA
Organism: Arvicanthis niloticus; assembly: GCF_011762505.2. NCBI lineage: Eukaryota > Metazoa > Chordata > Mammalia > Rodentia > Muridae > Arvicanthis > Arvicanthis niloticus. The sequence goes on along the minus strand of NC_047662.1, from coordinate 10,068,919 downwards.
GGGCGTTCTAAAAATTAGATCCATCTTAATACATTTTAAAACGTTATTCCGTCAATACTTTTAAAAATTATTTCCCCATAATCTAAAGAAACTCCCTGCCTCACAAACTAATATGGTTTCTGTTTACATTTTTTCCCTGTGAGAATTTCTTTTCTCTTGTTCCTTGATATTTTCCCCCAAAACCTCTTCTGGCTTCCCTTCTAACAGGAGCCAAGTCTGGGCTTCAGCCCTCTGGGTTGGGCTTCTGCCTGGAGCATCCGTCTCCAGCAGCCGGGTGTCCTCAGGAGTCCAGCTCCAACTGCTCTTGGTTCTCACTGAGTCTTAACATAAGTTGCTGTTCATAGTAGAGGCTCTTTGCATAGTTTATTTCTTGTGACAACTTGATAGCAAGGACCTCAGACTTCACGTGCACCTGAGGAGGAGACAAGACAAGGATGAACACACTGCCCTGAGGTCAGGCAGCCAAGTACAACCCCAGGCATGGGCAGAGGACAGCCACCCCAAAGCCGGTCCCATCGGAAAGGTCAAGATAAAGGGATCCCTACATTAGCGTGCCTGGGTCACTCTAATGCAAGCTTTTAGTTTATGGCCCAGGTGACTGCAGGCAGCCTATCACCACCCATAACTGATGAGCTTCCATTCAGAGGTAAGGCAGGACAATGGACTGAACCCCTTATTCAAGTTCAAAGCCTGGTGGTGGCTGGGCACATGAAGAATCAGCAAGTATGTGCCTAAAGGCTTTCTTACCCAGAGTGCTTCACTGCTAGCCTGCCTTGAAAGGGGGAGACAAGGGTGGGTAGGCACAGCTGGTGGGAAATGCACACTTTGGGCCATTAACTTGCAGCCAAGCACCTCTGATTTAAGTCACTGACCCCAGGAGGGGCTGACAAGCTCAAACCCATTCCAGTTCATCCCTGAGAGAATAGAGAACGCTGAAGTGCTCCTGGGGAGAAACCCAGCAAGATGGCTTTTCTGGTCTAGAGAAAGAGCCGAGATGAACACAACTACTGGAAAGGTGAAGCTTTGAGGGTGGAGCAGCAGGACCAATGCCTGGACCTGTGACTGGAGATGGAGCTGCTTCCTTACAACTGCTCTGCTGTGGGCTCACTCGTCCAGCTCAGCAGAGCAAGTTCTATGGACTAGACACAAATGATGGGGCCAGATGGGTCAGCTAAATCTGAGTCCTAGCTTGTGCCACGGTCAGCTACGTGGCCTGAAGGAATCACTTGCCCTGATCCCTCTGCCTCTAACAGCACTGTTCAGGAAGTGCACGCTGGAAACTTTTGGGTGCATCTCCACCCAAAAGTTCTGACATAATACCTACCTATAGAGATGAATACCATTTATTTGCAAATTTACAAATATCTTATTTACAATTATCTATTGAATATACTTCACTTTTGATTACAGATCAAAAGGTTGTGGTTTTCTGACAGCAGAAAAACAATACAGTATGTGGCCTGTCCTGGACCCAGGGTGCCAGCACTTAGTACCATGTTTTAGGGATACAAAACTATGAATATCGCTGCTTTCTGTTGTCAGGTAACTGAGACACAAGGGTAAAAGAACACACCCAGGGCTTCCAGCACAGCGGGAACATTCAGTGCAGTTCACACCTCACACTGGAGTCCTCAGAGTAAAGCAGGGGTAGAGCAGGATTTGTCCATGTGAGTGGCAAGAAGCAGCTGTACTCACCATTGGCTTTTGGTGGGATGGGCCTGGGATAGACACGCCACTGCTGGAATTTGCAGCCTTCTTGGTCACTTGCACATATACCTTCCCATGGTCTTTGGAGACAAGGCAGTGGTAGAGGTCATCATATTTGACCTCGAGGAAAATGGCTTCTCGGTCTATGTAGTCCCCATTCTTCAGGAAGTACACAGCTTTGGAGGAGATAAGCACGCAGTAGCTATCAATGTTCTCCACGGCTATGAAGCTGCATGGGAAAGAGAACTCGTGATGCTGAGCTGCTCCATGGCAGGGCCAGGCTGTCCCTTGATGCTCAAAAGGACAGAGGCCCACTGAGGTCTAGGGTGTGAGGCCTAGTCTTCCCCAGGCTTCCCAATTACCACCACTCATTGTGCATGTGCATGGCTTTATTACTCTGGGACTCAGGTTCCTCATCTGTAAGTCTGTATTAGAAAGGACTTGGCCTCAGGAGCTGCTGTCCATAGCTCGGAGCACTCTGCTGTAGGGTGCTCATGAACATTAACAAGTAATAGTTGCTAAGAGTTTCAAACGGAGAAAAAAAATCCTGTTCTGATAGGGGCTTTGTGGGGTGCTCCATGAATTTCTGCGAGTTAGAGAGAATGGAAACAATGCTTTTCGAACAGGACACATGACAGACTAGATAGACCATGAGGAAAGACAGTAGGGGCTAGAAGACAGTGAAGGGACACCTGCATTTACTTCTTCCCTCTGACTGCCCTGATGAGAGGTCATCTGACCCCTATTCAGTATGGCCAGGGTCACAGGGCTTGTGATACCACTGAACTCTTAGAACTGTACTCATCACTTCTAAAAGCTCCCAGGCTACTCAGAAACAACTTAGAGTTGAAAAACAGAGAGAGAAGTCTGAGTCCTGGAGTACCTGCAGCAGAACTCACAGACTGATATGGAAATGTATGTAGGCCACAACTCTCTGCTCAGCTGATAAGCCAGGAGTAGTCACCTTGAAAGGAAAACCAGTGACCGTCTTCTCTGCTTAGTGGCCGCTTGTATCTTATGCTGACCCTTCCTAGTATGGCTGGGCATCAGGGACAGTAAGGACACCGAGTGATGACAAGCATACCAAGAGCTGACTGACAATAGGCTGGCTGTGAATCTTGGGGTTTTAGATTATGTTTTCTCACAGCCAAGGCTCTGTCTGGAACTGCCATGGATCCAGGTCCAGGGTAGCCTTAGTCTAGAGTCACAAAGCACAAAATCATCTGAAAGGATAGAGTCACTGACGGCACGACAGGGCCAGTTTGCTGGTGGCCAGGGACTTGCCTGTCAGACCCAAGCATGGCTGGCCCTCACTCTCCTCTGCATCTCTCTAGAACATCCTTCACGCTCCTTCCTATTCCCCTACACTGAGTCACCATCCTTACCCTCAAAGTTTGCCCAAATACCCTGGCCTTGACTGGTTCTGACCTTCAACACCTTGGCCTGTCAAAGCACTGCCAGAGGATTCCTTCTGCTTCTTGCTAAGCATTCTGGCTTCAGTGGCACTCTAAGCACCGGTGTGGTCCATTGTATACCCACACGACTTCCTGAGTACCCACCACCGAGTCAGCCACCCATGAGGACTTGCTAAGTACCCACGTTGTTCCAGTCGTCATTTTAATTATGACTCCCATGACAAAAATTGGGGTTTGCTGCTCTCATTTAACTGGTTGGCAATGCTGAGAATGTAGACTTGTAAAGTCTCACTGCCAAAATTAGAAGTGCTTAGCCGCTCTCAGTGATCAGCAGGCTTATTAGCACAGCCTCCTTATGCTGCACACTCAGAGTCAGGGGCAGCGTTACTGTATGAGGAGAAGGGAGGAGAAAAGGACATGGAGGGACAGAAGGAAAGAGGGAGATGGTGCTGCCTACCAACTCCTTCAGTTAAGATTAACGGAGATGATCCATCTTGGGACAGCACAAGAGCAGTACAGCAGCCCTCAATGCCTGTATCTCCACTCTGGGCCCAGGAGCTCTGCTCATGCCCTGGGGCTGCTGCTGCTCACAGCATTCACTGTTCTAAAGCCTTCAAACCAAAAGCAGATCAGAACCGAGGGCAGGACTGTGAGAAGAAAGAGGGCTGGGCAATGACAGCCAATAGCTGTCTCCCCATTTTCCCTGAGGTTTCCTCTGTAACCCATTCCTCAAGGTCAAGGTTTTGGGTCCCATTGCCACCACTGTTGTCAGTCTGCTTGACAACCCCCACACCCCAAATCTGGAAACCACATCAATGATGCACTCAAACAGCTTAGGGCAGACTTTTCATCTGCTGATCCCGATCCTGAACTTGTCACTCACTTTGTGAGGAGTTAACTCAGTGGGAAAACAGAGCTCTGTTGGCTCTTCATTCTTCTGAGGTATTCCTCCAGCCCCCTTTTCTCTGTGGCTGCCCAGCTGCAGGCCAGTTCTCTACCGGCTCTGCACCCCACCCCCAGCCAACAAAACAGCAGAGGCCATGGCTGACACGTGGACTTTGGCTTTCCATACTGTACCTATGGCCGCGTTTCTCTGCTGCTGGCCCACAGATGAGCTGATGGAAAGCCTCTTGGGTGACAGAGGAGGAACACCCCATCTGTCCTGTGAGGGCAGAGGGAAGATGACAAACAAACACAAGCACTAGATAAGTTCTGTCCTTCCAGAAGAGGACAGAGAGGCCCTCTCTTCAAAACTAACCACCAGAGGCCCATGACAAATGGCTTAGAATTCTTTTAGGACAGTAACTGTCTCTGTTACAGGCAGTGGGCAACAGGGGAAATAACAGTGAACAGTGAATCTCTCAGTTTATCCCCTTTGTTATCACCCTCCCCTCTCAAACAAATCTGTTTAACCTGCTAGACTGTGGACTTGCCGAGGAATACCACAAAGTTGTACTTGACCTGGCATGCAGTGAAACTTAACAGATTGGGCAAGGACTCAGAAGATGACAGAGAAAGGACGCTAGGAGGTGTGGAGGAACCCGACTATACATAGGTACAACACTGGGTGTAGGATGCCAGGGGCTATGCTGCCCTCAGAACTTCAAGCAAGCCACTGACTTCTATTTGAGCAGCTGAGTAAGCTGCTGGACACAAGTCTGCAGGTGTCAAATGTTTCTGACAGGTTAGCACCTAGCTGGAGCTAGGCTGTGGCTGAGAGAAATAGTGTCCACCGAGTCATGCAAGACCCTGGGGTCCATTCCCAGAAAAGGAAGGAGGGACAGAGGGAACAAAGGGGATTTCACTATTACTCATTTCCTGAATTCTTTCTGATTTTGCTAACTATGTAAATGAGTTGGTTTCATCAGAAGAGAAAGGTAGCATTTTTAGCATGCTACTTTGATCAGAATCCCTCTTCTTCAAAATTCCCTCCTCCCCTGCCTCTAGGAACAAGCACCTAAGGAGAAAAACCTGAGGTTTACACACCTGCCTTTGTTTTCCTTTTATATATTTTCTGTATTACACACACACACACACACACACCACACACACACACACACACACACACCATACACACACACACACACACACACACACACACACACACACACACACACAAAACTCCTAAATATTCCTTTCTGTCTAAATGATGAAAGAACACAAGGACCATACTGCTGAGCACAGCAGCTTCTGGATCACAAAGCCTGATTCGTTTTTGTGCCTGCAATCTGAATGGGCCAACTTGATAAAATACTAGAAACAAAGTGAATACTTCATAAAAGACAAACAAACAAAAATAACTAAAGGGAGACTTCTAGCCACAGTTCAGAAAAGGTAACCATATAGGGTGTTACTTTAACATCATCCTCACACAGGATCTTGGGCTAAGACTGAGGAGAACGGGAAGGAACAGAGGTACACAGCACAGATGAGCCCGCTATGAAGCCTTAGCAGACCTTACATTGGATGTCAGTGACAATCTGTTCAATACTATTTAATTAAATGGAAAAAAAAACCCCACAAAACTAAATGCAACTTGATGTGGGAGATCAAAGTTGACGCTGCTGTGGTGCTGGGGGACTTTGTGGGGTTTTCACTCCATCAGGAAGTAATTACACAATATTTTCCAGAAGTGAAACAGTGAGTCTAACTGGAAAAAAATGTGGAAACATTTAGTTAGAACAGTAGAGCAAGGTATTAAAGACCCCTTAACGGGTTAACTCTGAGGGGAATATGCAAATAATTAGATCCTTAAACATGTTTTTAATTACAAATCTAAGATAAAAGTCAGAGGTAGAAGTCAGCACCCATGTTTTTCATGAGAACGCCCTTCCTGCAGAGGGATGACTGGACCACTCATACTGCCCTGGGTACAGGCTGATAACAGAGGACACTCTAAGCCATGTCTGCCAGGGCTCCTGGTTACCTCAACTATATGCCCGGGGAGACTGAGGTCACATGCCTTCCTCACCACCCACTGGCCAGGCTCCACCTTTAGCGTGGGTGGAGATACAAGGTCTTCATCTTCAAAGTTAAAATTCAGCCAGTAACTGTGCCCAGATCACATGAACTTCATGTGTTTTGTGAAACTCACTTTGCTGATTTCATCCTGACTGCAGATCTTAGCTCACTGGCCTGTTTCCAGGCTGTGTACCATGTGGGTGGCAACTCCATGGTGCCTGGACTATACAATTTGTTCATGGTGTTTTCCTGGTCTTACGTCATTCTATTACAAATGAATCTTGTTGCAGAGTACCAGGGATGGTTTGGATAGAATAGAGGTGAATTAACAAAGAATTTAAGATTTAACACACAAAAATCTGTAATTTTACGTAGCCTACCCTCTTTCTTGAGACAGGGATGCCAGGCTGACTATGGATGGTAGCTGAGGCTGACTTTGAACTTGTGATGCTCCTGCCTCCATCTCCTGAGTGCAAATGCTACTACTCTTGGTTTATGCAGTGCTGTTTATGGAACCTGGAGCTCTGTGCATGCTGAGCAAGCATTCTACCAGCTTAGCTACATCTCTCACCCATTACTGAACCATTGATAGTACCCTTAGGTCCCCATGGGATATGGAAAGTGGAACATGTGTTAACACAAATGTTGAATTGTAGCTCTCCAGCTGAGTTTATTGAGTGATTTGAATTCCAGGCACTACTCTAGGTTCAGATGGTTCTCCAGCGAGTGGAACACCCTAGTCATCACTGGTTGCCATCCTAGTAGAGTCTATATCATGTTTTGCTTGGCTGAGAAATGACTCTTTAGGTCGGAGTCTGAGGCCCAAAACCACATCAATGATACAGTTTATAGGACAGTCTCAATCCTTTCAGCCTTCAGAAATGAAGATCTGAGTTTCTGTTGTTGAGGCCACTCAGTCCACACATGTTGTTAGCAGAATAGGCTCAAGGGAAGAAATGCACAGCATTATTTACAGACATTCCAATGATACCATAGCAAGATACACTTTAGAAGATGCCATAGCCCATCTCCTAAATTCTAGACTTCATTTTCTATGTTCTCATTCAAACAAATATGAAATGGGAACTGAGGTCTCTGGTGCTGTCTCAAGCAGTGACACTGAAGTCAACCCCCAGGAGCTCATCTTCCACTGAACTCTTCCACCAGCTAGCAACATCCACAGTGCCAGATCCCTCCTAGCTCTCTCTAAAGGATACAGGTCACACTAGGACATTTCTATGCCTCAAATTCGGTCTTCTCATACCTGGTCAAGTCACAGAGCACCTTATATTCTGAGGATTCCCACAAAATAGCGCCAGAGACTGCCATGGTAACCACATCAACTAAGAATAATCTACTAGCTGAAAATGTGTAACAGCGAGAAAATACTTAAGAAAACTGCATTTCCAGAATATTTGATGGGTAATATCTTGCTATTTGGTTTCAGTTTGCTAACATTCTCTAGCAAACACCAGATACTAAAGTTTAAAAAAATTATGGGGGCTGGAGAGATGGCTCAGCAGTTAAGAGCACTGATTGCTCTTCCAGAGGTCCTGAGTTCATTTCCCAGCAACCCATGGTGGCTCACAACCATCTGTAATGGGATCCAATGCTCTCTTCTGGTGTGTCTAAAGACAGCAACAGTGTGCTAATATACATAAAATAAATTTTAAAAATCTTTAAAAAAAATTATGGGACAAAAATCCCTTAAGACTGAGACTATTGCTGGGCAGTGGTGGCACACACCTTTAATCCCAGCACTTGGGAGGCAGAGGCAGGCGGATTTCTGAGTTGGAGGCCAGCCTGGTCTACAGAGTGAGTTCCAGGACAGCCAGGGCTACACATCTAACTCAAGTACTGGCCTTTCTAAACTGACTACAGAGAGACTGACACAGCAACATTGCAGGAGGTCTGGTCTGGAGCAGGCTGAGAGCCACTCCCTCTGGTAATGGCCATTTACAATCTGACATTTAGGACAAGTAACTCTTTAGTCTCTTTCTTCTAAGGCTTCTAAGGACTGTATCGGCATGAAGCTCCTGGGTTACAGAGAAATTTCTCAAAGACAGACAAGGCAACACAGTAGACCAATGGGCTGTTTCTCCATCCCCCCACTTACAACTCGTCCTGGATGTTGTCCGTTAGCTTGAAGAGCAGTTCCTGTCCTTCTGCCTGGCTCTCAGAATATCGAGGAAGCAGCCCCTGGGGGCCAGTGCAGCAACGTGGTTTCCGAACTCTCTGGGCTTGGGTCCTAGAAGGGCAAATGGACAAGAAGTTAAGTGTCACAGTTAAAAATTTGTCCTTCTTCATTTGAAAAGGCACTGCTTAATTGACAGGATTCAGCTGCTGCAGGCCTTTGACATCTAGGCTAGTCACGGGACTTCACAATCTTTTGGTTATTTAGGCAGCAATCTAAGTCTTAGGCTAGAACAAAGAAGTAATTCGAGTCAGGAATTTAAATCTTAGGCTAGAACAACGAAGAAGGCTTCATACATGAAAATGACTTTGGGCTAGGACAGAGAAGTTGGCTCAGATATTTTGGTCATCATTATAAGCCCTTAGAAACAGTGATCATGGGAGTGTTCACAAAATTGTTTATTGCCTTGCTTGTTCCTTGACTATTTGCATCTATTGTATTCCTAGTTCCTCAACCTAGAACTGACCTTAGTACTTGCATGTAATTAAAATGGTATAAAAGCAAAAAGGAGGAGGGAGGATGGGATAGGGGGTTTCTAGGGAGGGGAAATGGGGAAAGGGGATGGCATCTAAAATGTAAATAAATAAAATACCCAATTAAAAAAAAAGATTATTATGATGCTCAATCAGGTATCTTCCTAGGCTCTCCATTTTTACTTTTGTGTAATGGGATGACACAATCTACCTGTCAGCTGGAAAATCAAGAAAAGTGCTCACTGGGCTTGTGCTGGAGAGCATAGATTACCTATCACATGGCTCCTTATGATGACTACCACAAGCCTCCCTGCGGCCCACACCATTTTGCTAGAAATTTCTTTGGGTCAGCCCTCTGGGGACATGCAGTGTGTTCAGGAGGAACACGACAGGGGCCTGGGCTTTAGTGTGAACCTGCCATGTTGACAGGTTCCTGTGGAGTGAGCCCAGTCTCCCTGGTAAAGGGTAAGGAATGCAGCAGCCACGTGAGGGGACTAGTCCCAGGCCACAGCAGTAGCCCTAACTCATGCCCTTGGCTGTTGGTTGCCTAAAGGAATCTGCTTTGCTATTGCTTTCAGGGTCGGCTGCTGTTGTCTTTTTCCACAAACCATAGACAGGATAATTGATAAATACTTTTTGGTGTTTTCCTAGAAACAGGAGTCCATATTTGTCTTGGAAAGACAGTGCATACTTCAGATGACTGATAAGAGTGTACCGGGTCTGTCCTTAGCCGTGGACTTGCTGTACTTTTTATTATTTGTTCCTGGAACCCACTGAAGCAAAACATCCCTCTCTAGACATACCTCACAGAGGGGAGCAGGCAGCCACACTGAATCAGCACTTTAGAACCACGTACTGGTGGTAGTGGAGACAGACTGACCGGAAAGAAGTACTCTGCAGGGCAAGTCTGGGTAGGATCCTGGAAGCAGAGTCTGGAAATTGCCACAGGCTATCTGCAGAGCTAAGATCACTGCAAGTGTTTCTGGACACATTTCTGTGTTTGTGGACACAGGTCAGGCTGTGGGTCCAGAGGTGCCATGGGGAGGAGGATGTATGAGTGTGATTGTTCTTAGGAAGCCAGAGAGTCTCCCACTCCCAAACAATTCTCAAATATTTAGGTATGAGGGTACTTAGGTCCTCTTGGTTATGTTTTCAGGAGAGATATAAAAGACACAGTGACTTGCATGACAGGCTGGGTAATGGGTTGGCTTCATTTATAACACATATTTACATATTCCCACTATTCTTAGTTTCAACTCCTCCTTTAAGGTTTAGGCTTACTAATGTCCCTCACCCCTGACGTCTCCCTGAAAGTGGGGATGGTAACGTTGGTAGACACTGAATCCACTGAGAAAGGAACTTCATAACTGCTCATCTATGGATGCTAGCAGGTTACCATATATAAGGGCTCCACAGGAAGATGCTGAGTGGGCTTTTCCAGATGGCCTGTTCTGGTTTCCTGGCCTGGTGAAACAATTGCTGTCATTTTACTGTCTAGATCGATGATCAATAACATTTCTTCCCCAAGGCATTCATTACCATGATCTTTTGCCTAAGAGGCTCCTGGAAGGGCCACTGGCTAGCAAGTAGAAGACCAAACATTTCTCCAAGAGGAAGATGGTGAGGTCACTTTCCCACCTCCTTTCAATATAAGGTTTGATTCTCCTTTCAGCCCACTTCCCAACTTGCAGAGATATCTGTGGGCTTACCTATAACATATACTCCACACTAACTATTACTTCCACCTCTCTACAGCTGCTAACAAATGGCCTTTGGGTTTCTTTGCTTTGAGTGAGGGTCTTAGTATGTTGTAGCCCATGCTGGACCTGAAGTTACTACATAGCTCTAGCTGGCACTGAACTGGCCAGCCTGCCTTAGCCTCCCAAATGCCAATTCCCCCTACATTAGTGAGAGTGGCTCTTCCAGAAATATGACTTAAGAGCAAGCCGGTCACCTGTTCAAAGCACATCATCTCACTCAGATATGTGTGTATTTATTGCCTCCACACCAACAGCACACACCATTAAGAAAAAGCATTTGGCCTCAGTAGAGCCTGGCTGCCTGCAGAGAAGCAACAGAATGGTGAATGGTTTGTGGGAGGGGAACAGTGGAGGCCTTTGTTGGGCTATGAAGCAAAGAGGAGGTTCTGTGATGTGAAAGCCAATGGGCATCATCTCATTTTTCTAAGGGTAAGGTCCAGGATGCCTCTGTCTAGTCCACTAGGGAAGCAAAGAGCAGATATGAAACCTTATCCTTTGTGGACATGTGTCCTGTTCCTTTCAAGACACCAGTTTTCCTTAGTGTTTAACAGCAGACTGAGAGGAAAACTGACTGTGAACCGAAGGAACTGAAGAAAGTCTGGCAAACCAACAAAAGACAGCAGGCTCCTGCTCCTGAGCACCAACTGCAGGCCAACTTAGAGTGGAAGAAAATAGGCCCCATGTCACCAAAAAGTTTATTCCTTGACTCAGTGGGCGTCTCTAGAGCCCTTTCTCAAACTTTATCTCCACTCCCAATATATTTATTATCTTCTAGCCTGCAAACTATAACCCCACAGATACATCCAGAACGAGCAGGTAGAGCAGCTCCCTTGTGGGCATGCCCACATACCCATGTGTTATGCTTATCTCCTCCCTGATTTTCCACAAAGGGCAAACTACCTCCAATTTTTATGGTCCTCTTTGATAGCCTACCAAATACAAGGGTTAGGCTGGACTTGGTGCCTAGTGCTGGGGCCTACAGGAGCTCACTGTGATGTTCAAAGCTCATGTTCATGTCAATATGATATAGAAGGGGGAAAACCCATAGCCTCTCATTATATCCATAGCTCAAAGAGAGGACAAGCTCTGTAAATGAGGGGTTCCCCACAGAGGAGTGATTTGAGAGTATTTTTTAGAAAGGTGAAAGGCAGATTAAAGGTTCTGTTCTTCAGTTCTTATGTCCAGGTTGGTAGGTCATGAACAGGGTTTGGGGATGGTGTGTAAAATCACTGTGAGAACAAATCTGAACCCAACAACAACCAAACAACAATAACAAAACAACAACAAGTCAAACAGGCAAATGTTTCCAAACCCAGGAGCTGACAGAAAGGTTATGAGGTGACCTTCACTGGGGAAAAGAACTACTGTGTGGCAGAATTGTTCTCATAGTCATCTGTATGACTATGTAGACACGTAGACACATATAATTGACTGGCTGTTAAGTCACACTATCTTTGTTCCCAGTGAGCCAGGCACTGGGAGGAGGACATTAGGATGCCTTCCTCATGCTCTGTTCAGGGCCTGCCACCATCACTGGCCTCTTTCTTTATTTGAACAAACAATACACAGCCCCACTGCTGACCACAGTTTGGGTCTTTTGCACTCAGACTCCATTCCTCCTCTTCTGGCAAAGACCTGAATTCTGAATCTTGTGTCTATTGTTCATGTTCTTTCCTAGGCTGTCTTCCCACACTTCAAAGTTTGCTCTGGCACACCAGTGTTATCTATAATTTCTAATAGTGTTGGTAATTGCAGATGCCATTGTCTATTGAGAGGAATCAGCCATTCCCTTGGGCAGCTGGAATTCACTTGTATCTGTTTACTAATACCCCATGGTATGAATATCTGAGTACTGGCCAAAGTTTTGCTATTATTATAAGTGATGTGGCTATGAACATTCTTGTGCATATAAACAACAAATATAATAATAATAACAATACACATTTTGTATTATTGATGACCTTTGGATTTGGATACACACACATGCATACATGTATGCCTGCACACTTTCTGCCAGATTTCAGGATATTAAAGTTTGCAGAAGAGGAGAATTTTAGCTACTTTTAAAGGGGTAAAACCATTTTGCACTCCCACCACAATTCAGTAGAAACACATAACTATCTACACCCCTTCTAATGCTTGGTACTGTCTAGGGCAGCATTGATTAATATGCTGTCGTAGCCATATGGCTACCAAGCATGTGAGATGTGGCCAGTGTAACAAAAGAACCAAATTTTAAATTTACTTTCACATGAGAACGCATCTCAAAACAAGTAGACAAAGGAAAGGAAAAGAAAAGAACGTTGGGGGTGGGGTATACTCCTAGCATTCAGAAACTAGACATGGTGGTGGTGGTGGGGGAGGTGTCAGTAATTTAAGGCAAGCCTAAGTTAAAAGCAAATTAAAGGCTAGTCTGGACTACATAATATCCTGGCTCAAAAGATAAAAACAAAACTAAACTGATCCATAGTTGTATGTTGGAGAACCCCGATCTATATCTATTCGCATTTGTTTGTTTAGTGTGGAGAGGTATGTACATGCCATCGAATATGTGAAGAGGTCAGAGAACATCTATTGGGTGTCTCTCCATGGGTTCAAGAAGTCAAGCTCAGGTCAAGGTTGGACAGCAAACACTTTACTTGCAAAGCCATGTCACCATCTGGGTTTAGATCCTTCATCTGCCGCTGGCATGTGTATAAAATGGCCTTAGTGTTTTCTTATTCCATCTCCTTTAGGATGCCAGGATAATGGTGCTCTGGGATCGCTAGTCTCCATTGTAGACTTGACTACATCTGGGAATCAACTGAAACCAAGATGTGGGACACTCCTGGGAGAAATTTTTATAACCTGAGTATTTGAATAAGGGAGATCTACCCTTACTCTGGGCCATACCTCATAGTGGCAGCCCACATAAAAGGCTAAGGATGAAGGAAACTTTGTATTTTGCCTGCTCGTCCCCTCTCTCTCCAAGCTTATCTATCCTACTGAGGCCAATTCTAATGCAGTCAAAAAACCAGCAGCTCTCCAGGAATCCTCTAGATTTAGACAGCTGAGCCATCCGGCATCTCAGATGGAACAGCTAGCAGATTCTCAGCCTTTGTATGGTGAGACAGCCATTGCTAGACTGCCTGGGTCCCAGCCTGGACGCCAGTCTGCTAGCTCCCATGATATCGATAGACTCGTTCTACCATTCATGCTTCTTTTGAGAATCCTGGCTAATATGGCATTCATAGGGTAGTAGCTTCAGCTCCCGTCATTGGTGCTGGGGCATGAAGGTCAATACTAAAACTGTTCTGCCATTCCACTCCTAATTGTCACAATGGGCAGCCACTTGGGCAATGTCTGGTACCACACTAAACAGGAAGTGGGAAAAACCCCACTCACCCTCCTTGGGGAACAGTATTTCTTGACCAACACTGAGAACAAGTCAGCTTAGTGTGTGCAGTCTGTGCCTCCACAAGCCTTGTTTAGCCAAAGGTCTGCGGTACACTTAATTGCTGCCAGCTGGGAGTTGTCGGCCATTTTAAGCCCTCAGCTGCTGCGGTTTATAAATTTCACAGCATATAGGAAGAAGCAGCCCTTCCAGTCAACCAGCTAATCCAAAATGTCAGCACCAAATGAACTTGAGCTTTGAACTCCATGAAAATGTCAGGCTGTGATACACCATGGATGCCTCTTCCCCCAGGGAAGGGGCTACTCACACAGTGGCTGATACACAGCAGATATCCACCCAGGGAGAGCTGTCCAAAAATACTCATTTCATCTAATGGGGGCTATGTGACAGATACCAGAGGCCCCCAAACCAAAGATCAGAGCAATGAAAACAACCTCCGTCATAGTCTTGAAGCAACAGTAAATCCAAACAAGGTGGCAGGCAGATCTAACCATTTGCACTTGGTTGATCTTGCCTTTCAGCCTGAGGTCAGGAGTTGGCCAGGCCATGGTTTGTTCTTTGCTTGTATGATGAGTAGCTGTGTCACAGGTCTGTTAGTTGGAGACAGATGGTTGTGTATGTCCATACCCCGACATGGTGTAAGCTGATAGCTGGTTGAGAAGTCTGTCATTGTCAATGTCTGTCAAGCAAGTGATATCCACACACTTACTATCAGTAAATGAGTAGATGTGCACAGACAGTGATGACCAAGCACAGTAGAAGTTATTCAATGGTGGGCTACCATCTTATTGAGGGCTGTACATGCTGACCTGTGGATAGCTGATAGATGTGATAGATGATGCTTGCATTTATTTTATATGTGAGCACAAGATGTTTGCTTTTACTAACTATCTCACTGATATGTAGTGTGACTAACCAAGCACAAATAATTAGACTGAAAACAGAAGGTTGGCCCAGACTGTCAACATTAACTGTTCACTGCTAACAGCTACAAGGTATCAGGGGTCTTGGCTGAATGGTTCCATCAAACATTTGTCATTGCTCTGAATGGAACCAAACAGCCCACCCAATGGCACCACCTGCACTAGAGAGCCCGATTTGGCTGAAACACACTCTGATGCCTACTGAAGTACAGTGTCAGAGATCTAGAAGACCTCTGCCCTGCAGCTCTCGTCTCTGTCCCATAAATCCATTTGCAAAGACTATGAGGAATGTGCTTCTCCTGGACAAAAAGACTTCATTCCACTCAGTGTACATGGGGTGACAAGGAAGCTTGGGTTTAAAGAGCAATTCCATTATTTACAAACTGTTTCCTTGCTTATAATACAAAGTTGATGACTGGCAGGATGGCTCAGTGGGAAGAGGCACTCACTGCCAGGCCTGAGGGCATGTGTCCAATCTCCAGGACCCACATGTGGAAGGAGAGAATCAACTTCCATACTATACTTCACCATGGTATATGTCCAGTCATAGATACACAGAGAGAGAGAGAGAGAGAGAGAGAGAGAGAGAGAGAGAGAAGAAGAAGAAGAAGAAGAAGAAGAAGAAGAAGAAGAAGAAGAAGAAGAAGAAATATAACAGAAGAAGAAGAAGAAGAAGAAGAAGAAGAAGAAGAAGAAGAAGAAGAAGAAGAAGAAGAAGAAGAAAAATAAATATAACAAATATTGAAATGAAGCTGATAAGACTGTTACTGGGAGTAAATAAGTCAATGAACACACAGTGCCTAGAATGGGGGTTGGCCTATACCACACACTCCAGAGAATGGCGCTTAAAGCACAGAGAAGGGGCCCGAGCTCAAACAGATGGGCCAGGGGAGGCTCACAGCTTGCCACTTCCTTTCCTGTTGACATTCCACTCCCCTCTCTGGAGCTCTGAAGTCGGAGTCATGTGTAAGGCAATACACAAAGCCCCACACCATACTATTGCCACTGAGAATGGGGGAGATGTTGACTTAAGGAATTTAGAAATCCTACTTATATTGTTAGGTTTTAGCAGTCCAGCAGAGATGATTTCCTGGGCTGGGTTTGCACCCATCAGTGGGATTCACACCTGACTTGTTTATAGGGGTCAAGGCTCTTTGTAATCTCCCATATTTGGGGACAATGTGACACTGTGACTGTGACAGCTGGTAGGACTAATGCCAGCAGATGTGCTGCTGGGACTTCAACTTGAGGACAAAGACACTCCAGACTTTTTCTTGGTCAACTGCCTCCAGGGTAAGACTACCTGTTTACTTCAGCTGGCTTTGGAGGGCCAAGAAGGCTCACTTTATAATGAATTCTGCACAGCTGCGAGCCTTGGGAAAGGCTCCCAAAACATCATAAATCTGCCTGCATTCTGGGGCTGCTTTATTTTATAAAATAGCCCACAACTTTCAGGATCATTACAGGAAAAGGGCACTAAACAACCAAAGGCTTTGTGTTTTATCCCTGACCCCAAACCAGAATCCATCGTTGACCAGACTCACACTCCTTGCAGACCTGTCACTCTAATGCTAACTTCAGGACTGTTTACACGGGCCAAAGCTGGGTCTATAAAGCTAGTGAGAAAAAGCTGACTTTCAGATGACTTCTGAGAAATGACTGTATAATATGAAAATTCAAAGGCACATATAAGAAATTATCTCCCAAAAGCTGGTATCTGGAACAGAGAAGAAAACTTTGTGGGGAAAGGAAAACTAGGAGCCTGTCCCAGCCAGAAACTGATTAGCTGCTGGACATTAAGAAGTCACCTGATTGCTCTCACCTTAGCAGCATGTGAGAATGTATTGACTACTTGGTTGATAATGTTGCATGAAAAGACACACAACACACAGTAGGACTCATAAAATTAACTGTCTACCCCCCCTTCCTTAGAACAGGTGAGTCAACTTAAAACTCACACACGTGGCTTGGCACAGTGGCTATCACCTTTAATCCCAGCACTTGAGAGACTAAAACACTCATATTATCAAGTCTGAGGCCAGTTTGGGCTGCATAATGAGTTCCAGGCCAGCCTGAGCTACAGTCTGAGCCTTTGCCTCAAAAACCCAAATCCTTGCCTAGTGTGGTAGTGTACACCTTTAATCCCAGCACTGGGGAGGCAGAGGAAAGAGAATCTGAGTTAGAGGCCAGCCTAGTCTACACACTGAGTTCCAGGACATCCTGGGCTACACAGAGAAGCCTGTCTTTAAAAACAACAACAAAAGCAAACCCAAAACCAAACAAAACTCACCCCAATCTGAGAGTATAGTATTTAGAGTTTCACTGCCACAAGCACTGATATGGGGTGGGGGTGGGGGTAAGGTCTATGACATAGCTCCCAAAAAGAGTGACTCCTTAAGAGCATGTTGGAAACTGGACACAAAAGCATTTCCTCTGTTCTATTCAGATATTAATTTCCTGAAATAACGTTTTTAAAAAGAAGCACTGCTAATCAGCTAGAATTCAATATTCAGAGAAATTTTTAGAGCTGGAATAATCTCAATGTACTGCCTTTAGAAAAATTCACCATAGTCAAGGGTTTACCATACACATACTCGACATACATCACACACACACACACACACACACACACACACACACACACACATACACGCACGCACACACACACAAACCATATATATGGTAAATATATGCCATGTATGTATGTATGTATGTATGTATGTATATTACTAGGAAAACACTTTCTCTAAATGAGTTTGTAAAATAACCTCTCCTGTAAAGCCACTGCTACCCCAGGGTCTCTGTCAGGGCCAAGGCCAGGTAGACCTGGAGGTACTGTGGCTTAGGGGCTTGCTGCTTCAGGACTACCTGCTCAGCCTCAGGGCTCCTCACATCTTTTTGTCGCACAGAGGGAAGAGGCTGGAAGGAAGGGAAGGTAGAAAAAGAAAGAGAACTCTGAAAGGGTGAGAGCTGCCCTCCTGGTTCAGGCCTGAGCTGTAGTGGGCCAAGGGAGAAACAACTGTTCCAAGACAGGTGCACCTCCCTCCAGCCCAGATCCACCCAAGATGCATGTACATCCCGGAAGCTGTAGGAGCTGGTGCAGGAGGGTCAGGTGATTAGGGAAGGTTGGCCAGCAGCAAGGCCTCTGGAAAGGAGGTGAAGGCTGGGAGTTGGGAATGACCCAGGAACCCCTGGAGCATAGGAATGCTGGCAATTCCACCGTAGGGGGACACTGAGAAGCTCTTGACCCCAGTCACATACTCCCAGAGGGTAACTGGCAGTTTTGGGGGATTGTACAATGTCTACATTTTTCCGAGAAGGAAAAATATGAGCCCGGAGGTCTGCCAGCCACTTTGGGTCCAGCTCCTCCTAGGGAGCAACAGTCATGTTGATATTTAGCTGGTCAATGGCTCAGAAACGGCTGATCCAGCGGTCAAGACTCTGACTTCATTTAAACCTCAAGGAGAGGCCTATTTAGAGTGAATTCCTTATATGGCTCATACAGTATCAGCCCAAGCTTTAGATTCCTTTGACCTTGGAGACAACAAGTCACCTCCAGTCCCCATGTCTCTTCTCACCAGGTGGGTTTCTTGCTGTTAATCCTTAGGCTTAACCAATGGCTAAGCTCTCACAGAAGCCAAGGCCACCTTCAGCCAGCTGTACCATCTAAAATCAGAGGTGGCACTGTCTTGAAGCTTGTGTCTGTCCATCAGTCCAATGTCTTCAAGACTATCCTAGTTTTTCATACCAAAAAAGACCTCATTCTTTGTTCCGACTCTCGACATAGGGCCAGGCATAAGCCCCTGTAGGAAGGGATGAAGGAGAACAGCTACGTGTCTGAATGAGAACGGGGTTCAGCAGTGTCCTTTCTGGACAGGAAAGAAACAGAGCAAAGCTGGCATCTTGGCCATACCCTTTGGTCTCTATGACAAGCTCATTTCTGCCTGGGACCAGGATTTTCCACCTGTGACAGAGAACATTCTTTATTTGGTGATAAAATGGTCAAGCTGTCTGTTAATTACGTGCTGCCCAGTGTTAACATGAGCCGGGCTGACTGTCATAGTCCATCAACCCTTGGCAAACTGGCTTGTTTGGTCTGGACAGCAAACAACATTCCACACTACTGGATTTTTTTCTCTCCCAGATCCCCTGCGGCCCTGTCACCCCCCCCCCCCACCCACCCCAATCTTTTTAAAAATTACAGTCTGTTCTGCTGTCTCTGGTTACAGTCTGTAAACAATAAGCAATGCTGATGAAATGCAAAAAGCTGAAAATTTGTAAAGCAGAAAGGTCTGCAGGATGTCCCCCATCTGTGTCACATTAAACATGCACTGCACTCAAAAGGTCTGCTGAATTCTGTTGAATCAGGACCCTGGGGTGACATAGGCCAGAAGGGCTCTTATGCTGTATTTTGAAGGCCACTGAACACAAGCAAGGAGAGGTGCAAGGTGGCATTAGGAAGAATGGTTATGCGGCTCACTGCAGACTCTGGTTTGTGTATGTTACAAACTGGCAGGTCATGAAGGAATGAGTGCTCAGACCTTAGTCCTTGGTAGTTAAAGTAAATAACAGGTTTTCATGCAAGGTGACTCCTTTAAATGGCTGACTCTCCACGTGACACTCTGACACCTGGTGAGATGTTGGGCAAAAGGAAACTAATTTAGTTGATTCCAAGCACTTTACATAGAGGCTCATGACACACTTTCTCTTAAGAAAATGGCAGACTGTGAGAGAACAACTGGTATGTTTGAAACTGTGGCATTGTGTTGGTCTATGGATGACTTGAACAGAATGAAAGGGTGTGTAAATGCCCCAAGGAACCATGAAAAGGCCCCAGTACCATGTATGCTATGGCATTAGCTGTTGCACATGCATTTCCCATCAGCCCTAGGTTAGAAGACATCAGGCGGGGACTGGGCAGCTGGCATTCAGGGCAGGGCCGTGGCTACGACCGTGAGCATTTCCTTGGCTCCTCAGACGCCCTAGCCGCACACTGCTCTCTCAGGGAGTGTTTACTAGCACTGTACTTTATGGTGAAGAAAACATGTCTTGCTGGAACTTGCTGGAAGTGGCAAACGTGACCAAGGATCTTACTGACTCTTTAGGGCTCAGTATACTTACTGTATATTGTTTGCTTACGACACACAGAATCCATTGCTGCTAGGCATCTGGACACCATGAAGAAATACCAATGCTGAGAAGCTTACAATCAAGAAGGCACAGTCTACATTCTTGCCTTCTGTGTGTGAGTGTGTGTATGATTGTTATATGTACATGTGTACACACACATGTAAGGAGGTCATAAGTTGACAATGGATGCTTCCTTCTGTTGTTCTCCCACCTTAATTTTTGAGGCAGAGTCTTTCATTGAACTTGGAGTTCATAAACTTGGCTAACTGGCTAGCCAACAGGCTTTAGAAATTCACCTGTCTCCTCCACCCCTCCTTCCAGTGATGGATTACACATGTAAGATGTTGCATGTAGCTTTTACATGGGTCCTGAGGATCTGAACTCTGATCCTCAAGAATATTACCAACAGAGCCATCTCCCCAGTGCCCAAGGTCTACATTCTTTTTAAATATTTATTTACTTTATGTGCATATCTTGCCTACATGTAGACATGGATGCCTGGTTCTCACAGAAGTCAGAAGAGGGTGTCAGATTATAGAACCGGAGTAATGGTGGTTGTGAGGTACTATGTAGGAACTAAACCCAGATCTTCTGCAAGAGTATCAAGTGCTCTTAACTTCTTATGGATCAGTTTCCTCTGAGATTGAAACAGTCCATCTTAAAGAGAAGCTCCTTCAGATAGAAAGTAAGCAACTCAGAAGAGCTTCAGGAAGTCCCTGAAAGTGATCAGATTCACTAGGTCTCCCCCTCCCAAAAAGCAAACACTAAAGACTGTTGAGAGTCAATTCTAGACAAGCCAAGTCCAAAGAAGCCTCAGAGGCCAGCCTAGTTTTCTATAAAAAAAAAAAAAAGGCAAACACTAGCTGAACTGCCTGGAAAAGGCTTAAGTCTATTGAACTACCTGGAAAGGACACCCTCCAACTCATTGAGCTCCTTGTAAGGTGTATAGTTTACTTCAGGTTTCCAGCTTTTGTGCTGGGCTGGATTTTGGCAATGCCATTTCTGCTTCTATAATTAACCTCTCACCCATATTCCTGTAAGTAACCTCAATAAAACTCACTAGTCCGTTGTAGACTCCCCGTCTGGGGTGAGTAGATGTGTATGTTGTGTATCCCCAGGAAAAGTCTGACACACAGCACCCCACAGTCTATATGATGACTATAGAAGCCTCCATCTTGTATCAGATGAGTGAGTGCAGCAGCCTAGTGGGAATGCTATGCACCATGGAGACCTGGAAAAGCATGCAACAGCTTTTTGGGAAGGCCTGACATCAAGTAGTGTCTTGCTGCACTGTAAGGCTAGAAGGAACAGGTTGTATATAGATACTTAAGAATAATCAGCAATAAATAACGAGATTTAAAAAAAAGTCAATAGGTCACATCCCACACAACTAAAACATCTGCCAGTACTCACTATTAGCTCTCAAAGTCATGACAGACTCCAAGGCACATGGACAGGACCTGGCAGTGACTAAGTCACACCTGATCAGCATGTACGACATGGCTGACTGGCTATCTGCATGGCTACTGTTGGGGAGGCTGAAGAAAAATCCAGCAAGCTCACCAAAAAGGAAGGCATATTTGATTTCGGGGCATTTTATTTTTTTCTTTTCTTAAAGAAAAATATTATCTCATTTTAACAGTTCCTTTAACCATCTCTCAAATCTTCCTTCTCTCCCCTTTTCTTAGAAACAAGGTCTTACATAGACCAGGTTGAACTCAAATTTGCTATGTTACAGAGATGATGTTCAATTTCTGATCCTCCTGCCTCTATCTCCTGAGTGCTGGGATCACAGATGAGTAGCTAGCATGCCTGGCTTCTGCAGTGTTGGGGTTCAGTCCTGGGGCTTTGTGTAGACCAGGTAAGCATTCTACCAGCTGAGCCTCTCCAGGGGCTTTATAAAGATTGGGACAAACAATATGAAAAGCAATTCACAAGTGGAGAAGTGGGAATAGACAACAGAAATACTGGCAATGACTCAACACTGCTGACTAGCAGAGAAGAGTGAGCAGCAGCAGCGATGACACATTTGCTCTGATTGACAGGCTTAAAAGATGAAGTCTCCTTCTTACTATGGTGTCTGGTACAGCAGCTACCCGATAAAAGCTGTGACTCCTCTGAATGAAGGACCAGATAGAGAGCTGTCTCCACTTCAGCCCTGTAGGTCAAGCACAAACTGCCTTACCTTCCTAGGAAGTGATCTGTAATGTGTCACTACAGAAAACATGCAACACTCCAATCTAACAATCAAGCTTTTAGAAATTGACCCCAAGGACAGTGTCTGTCAGCTCTAAGAAGCTGTAAGTGTCTGTAATGGGTGAAGCAAGTATATTATGGCATAATTGCCACATATTATATTAATGTTCAAAACAACTTGCTTTTGAAATGGAAAGGTGCTTTTAGGTGAGATGTTGCTGTTTCTACTTGGAGCTGTAGGGGCAGCTTGGTAGCAGAGCTAGGACGCTTGAGCTTCCAACAAAACACACACACAGACACACACATGAGTGCATGCATATATACATATACACACACATGCACACATTTGTATGTCCATGTATATACATATAGACATGCAGGGAGGTGTCTAGTGGCATTGTACTGGTAACTTTTTGTTGATTATTAATGACCTGTTACACTGAGTTCTGCTCATTCTCTCGAGACAAGGAGGAGGGGAGAAAATAACAGTGCCCATTTCAGTGGCTTGCTGTAGCAATTAAAGAGCTAACAACCAACAGAGCTCCAAACGTCAATGTACATATACAGCATGCTATTTTACTTACTTAAACACTAAAACTATGTTTTTAAGAAACCATGGCAATTCAGAAAGTTCAGTTCATAGAAACATGTTTAAAGTACATTCACAGACAATGAAACCACAGATGAGTTCATGTTTCCATTGTAATAACTGTATAGTACATGGGCTAGGTCAAGAAGGAGCTGCTGAATGGCTTTTTTCCTGGGAAAGGGACAATCAGAGGGGAATGACCACTAATGTCTCCTCCTACAGCCTGGCCAGGCCCTGTGTTCCTCTGGATAGTAAGAAGGGCCATGCATGTGAATTTGCCAAGCTGCAGTTGTCCACAGGACTTAACCCTGGCCTAAGGACTTACTTACTTTTACCACGCTGTCTCACTTTCTGACCCTGAATAGCAGGAAAGAGTGTTTCTTCTTATGTGAGTCAGCAAGCTCAGAATAATGTGCTCTGACAGAAGAGCCGGAGGTGTTGGCAGGCCCAACAGGGGCCTGGGTATGCATGGTACAGTTGTTAAAGGGTCCCCCAGGTAAGGCATGCATTGCGAATCTACTCTGTAAGAATGGGAAAGAACACATGCAGCTTGCTTCCCAGCATGCCCCAGTCCCAACCCACCAGCAAAGGGAAAAGTGACATCTGGAACTGGTTTTGAGGCTCTCCAGCTGCAGATCCACAAGACTGAAGGGGCTTATGGCTGTCCCTTCTGATTCTCATCAGGGCCAAACACAAGCCAGAAGACAAGCTGGTTCAGAAACCAAATCAACCTCACTTTGAAATGCTCTTCACTCCCCAACCTCCTTTGAAAGCAGAATTAATAGTCCAGGTGGAAAGAGATCAAAATGAAAGATAAAGGCTCAGGTCTCTCAGGTGTATTTTGAAATTTCATCAATGAAATTTCATTGAATATATCAGATGTACCCTGGGTCAGAGTTGACCTTCCTAGCGCCTATCCTCTTGGGAGACAAGAACCAGTAAGACTGAATTTATTTGTATTGTTGGCCTGGGGAATGGGTGGGGGTTGTCTTTACAGGCCTGGAAAAAAAAAGCACACATACAAACTGTGTTAGAAACATGTTATGAGCCAGAGAGACAGGGGTAAGATGCTAGCTAGACACTGCCAGACAGATGGGGCAGTAAGCAAATTCTCCCTGATCTGGTGCCAACCACTGCTCACACCCAGCATGTGCATTTCTAATTGTTTCCCTGTGCATGGGTACACAGGCTTGGACAAGACAGAAAGGTAGCAGTAGACCCTGCCCTCCTGCCCAAGCTTCCTGGTGCCCAGGGAGAGGCAGGTGCAGCCGAACTTTGTCTGATACTAGCAAGGGAGCTTTTGTAAAAGCTATGTCCTACTTCTCCCTAAGACTGAGGGCTCCTTTTTCCTCCTGGACCCAGGCATAAACAGCAGACAGTGAGGGCAAGCTTTGGCTAACTAATGATCAAGTTCCTTGGGGAGGGAGGGGCTTAAGCAAGTCCAGAGCAGCTCTGAGGCTGACAAAGGGTGAGTCATACTAGAGGCCAGAGTGACTCTTTAGCTGTAGTTCCTCGAGGCTCCCTTTCCAAAGGATTGCTCAGACCAGGGAGTGGGACCAAACTTCCTTCTATGTGGCACAAAAACCATTGAGGACTTCCTGGTGTTCTGACTGCAGATTTCTGTAGATAAGAATCTATATGAATGCTAGCTAACATCTGGCTAATGCGGCATATTCAATGATTAATTATTAAACAGAACCAAAGAAATCCAAAGAGCAGCAAAATTTCTTCATACAATTTGGCCTTATATGGAGGATGAAGAGACACACGCAGTTTGGGTTTAGCAATCGTGTAATGGAGTCCAGATGACAACACTCTCCATGCTGGAGTCACCGTCAGAGTCTCTTGGGGCCTTGAGAGCACCTTGACAGTGGAAACACGACTGACAGAGATCCTAGGCTGCCTGAGCACTGCATCTCTTCCCTTACTCAGGCCCACAGCACCAAAATAAACAGAGATGCCCTCTGGCCTCCCAAGGGGGTCACAGCATGCTGAGCACATCTGACTCAGCAGGCATCCTACACACAGGCTTCCTGTGCCAGCTGTGCAGCAGCTGGTGTTCCCAGGTGATGAGCAGAAACAAGACTAGAGCCAGGGAGTGTCACTGCTGCTTTCTGGAAAGGCAGATTCTGCACAGAAGGGAGTGCCACAGTTCCTGGGCACAAAGTGTGGTGACCTGACCTCTGGACATGAGTCAGGGTCCCTCTGTTCTGGAAATGACAGACCCAAAACATGGACAAGGCCCCCAATGAGGCTAAGGGAAGAGATAGACTGACAAACAAGATGAAACTACCCCAATCTACTTTCCCTCCTAGGCCCTCTGAATACAGGTAGCTATATTAATTAAACCCACATCTGTCTGCACATCTGCTCATGCCACAGTTCCTTCTGAGAACTCAGGCTGCCTGGGCCTTGCTGAGAGATCTACTTCCCCATGCCCTCCCTAGTGAGGGGACAGAGTTCCTTTGAGGCCACTTGGAATACCAGTCCATTCCATAAGGCAGCTTTCCACCTGCTCTGATCAGCATGGGGCTTGACCTCAAAGAGCCAGAGAGCAAGGCCCATCCAGAGACTCCACAATGCTATGAAAAGACACAGCATCCAGGCATCAACCACTCTGCCACCAACACAGCCTCCTAGGAGACGGCTAGGTTTCCTGTTGTGTCAGCCCTGTTTCCTTCAGCAACATTATACTGCAAACAGAGAGCCGCTCTGAAGAAAGCACCGTGGTGTCCCATTTCTGGGCTGGGGGACGGGGGAGGGATGGAGGCAGACTGCCTAGCTGTTCTGGAGGGGAACATTCCAGCACTGTGCCCCCTCAAAGTGGCTCTCCTTCCCTCTCCCCAGACCTGAAATGCTGTTTGAAGAAAGGAAGCCTGCAAGCTTCCCTGTGTGACCTCGGATGGGCAGGTTCTGAATGGCAGCTGGGTCTATTACATGCCGTGTGAGAGGGTTAAGCAGGACAGCCTCAACTCTTTATAAACTTTTGCCCTGTGGATATGTACTCATTGGCGGCAGTACAAGACTCGAGCTGTATTACACGCCTTAACGATATGGTTCAACTGTCGGTC
This sequence comes from Arvicanthis niloticus, assembly GCF_011762505.2. Taxonomy (NCBI): domain Eukaryota; kingdom Metazoa; phylum Chordata; class Mammalia; order Rodentia; family Muridae; genus Arvicanthis; species Arvicanthis niloticus. The sequence continues at coordinate 10,043,106 of NC_047662.1, read as the reverse complement.
AGGCTTGGGCCTGGCAATGGGCCAGACCGCAATCAATGGGACACAGAGCCTCCCCCTTTCAGATCATCACGAAGGCTCATATTATCTCCTTTTCGTCGTGCTGGTTAAATTTATGGAGCAGAACCCCGAAGCTGCATTCCTTGGGCCGGGCCGGCCCACGCGGCCCTCCCTCCCTTTGTTCGGTACTGTAAGCGAGCTGTGCTTCGGAGGACTGCAGGGTTGTTAGTTCAGGCCCTGACTGTTTGCTCATGACTGAAATGAAGAGAGTTCAGTGGAAGGGCAAAAGGACAGCCCGAGTGTAAACCCCATCCCAGCAGGCCCTGGGCCCCTATATATAGGCCCCGAACTGCTCTTCAATGCACAACTTCACTTTGTTCTCACAAAAGCAAAATCTTTAGTTCGATTCCTGGCAGACTTCTTGCAAAACAGCTACCAAGTCCTCATGCATTTAAATCTCCACTTGAACTTTGCTAGGACGTCAGGAGGAGGCATATTCTATCTATAGCCAACTTCTAATCTTCCTGGTTCCACAGGAGACAGGAGTGCAAACACTGACTATCAAAAGTATGACTGATCATACTTTTAATACATAAAAAAAGCAAACATGGTTTTCAGGGCTTGACCACCGAAGTAGAATACATGGGTACCACACATGAGTGTGTGCATGCTTGCCATGTCTGTTGAGCTGTTGGTCTTATGAACTGAAGCAGAAGGCTTGAACATCGGATCTTCTGAATAAATCCATTTGCCTGATCCCATGATTGGATCAATGATTGGCATACACAGAGCTGGGTAGCTGGTCTGCTCTGGAAGGGCTTCATTTGGTTTGCGGTTGACCAGTAAGGAAGGTCCTCCTTGCCTGGCTCCAGTGGCCTATCTGTGTTCAACACTGGTGGAGAATGTGCACAGACTGAAGAGTGAAGCGGATCCCAGTTTCTCCCACCAGTCAGCTAGAGACCTGTTCATGTGTATCTGCAGCTCTCTGTGTAATCAGACTGCCAGGTTGGACTTTTGAGGTCTGGAATGGTTACTAGTACTCTTCTAACCAGGTTCAAGTACAAGAGAGGGGGGAAAGGAGACACGTAGAGGTGAGATCAACCAAAAACACCACAAGAAGACCAGGCAGGAAACCTCTTAGGGATCACTGACAATTCCCAAACCATTGGAAAACAAGAGAGCCCATACCAGAGGCAGCACACCTACAGGCGTGTTTTAATTCTGGGCTGAGGCAGGCTTGAGCCAGGACTTTGCTTCAAGCTGAAGCTGCTTGCTCCCTCATTTCAAGCAAGCCTCATATTTCTGAAGGGCACTCTTGGTTGTCCTCAAAGGCTTCTTTGTCCACACCCCAAATGCTGAAAGATTGACAAGCCAGTGAATCTGTCATTCCCAAGCCTAAAGCACTCTTTCAAGGGCAGGGCCTAGGAATGAACTGATCATAGAAAACTGTCTCTTGCTTTTAAAAATCCCTTTTGTCTATAGCAATTCTGTTACATATTCTTTATTCTGATTTGATAAAAATATTACTAAGAACCACATGAACCAGAAAACAAAAAGTGACAAAAAAAAAAAAAAAAATAGGCTCTTCAAGGAAATTCAAGAGAAATGTGTAATCCATGGGACTTGTCACCACTTGCTTTCATATGTGGTTAGAGTTCAGTTAGGATACCTCAAATCTCCAGAGGCAGTCAACAGAGCACTTGTATCACACTGCCTCACGGGTCATGCCAATATAGATAAGTGAAGGCAGCCTCCTTTAGAGGTCATCAGGTAATGTAAAGATCCCTGGAGACCTGATTTGGCCCACAGTGCAACGCCAAGCATCAAGAGTCTCTGGAGTATTAAAATTTGTGAAACAGCCTATCTCTGAAAATGAGAGTCTATCATCAGCCAACAGTGACTGAGAAAACTTATAGGCAGTGAACTTGATGTCTCCACTTCCTGTTGGACCATTTCTATCTTAAGATCACTTTTATGACAATATTCCAGGGACATTTGATCAAAAGTAAACAAGGAGACCAGACTCTGAAAATGCAGGAGCACAAGTCCTTACACAGCAGCAGAAGCTGACCCTGCCTGCAGACTCGCCGCTGTGTACCAGTCTCTCTGGCCGGCCGTGGTACCTATCCCACTGGCTCCTTGGTGCTGCTGCTTATCACCTACATAGTTAGGATAAGAGCACTGCTATGAGATAGGTTTTGGGGACTAGGAGAAAACAGATTTGGGATTTATTTTCTAATAACACACATATCCACTCTTACTGAAAATGCCTCTTAAGGTCTTTTTTTTTTTTTTTTTTTTTTTTTTTTTTTTTGATATTGACCTCTTGACCAGCAGCTAAACCACATAAACAACAACAACAACAAAAAACCCTCAAAAAAAAAAAAAAAACCCAAAAACCCCACCAATGGGAAAAAAACCAAAATCAAAACAAATCAAAAACAAAACAAAACAAAACAAAAAAAAACCAACACTATGAACATTCATGTACATGTTCAAAAAAGGAGCATGTGGGCATGTGGGAAGTAGTCAATTTATAGTAGGCTCCTGGATATTACATCTTACGTAGGCTGCAGCGACCTACTCCACCAGTTTGAGTTAGCCTGGCATGTCTGCAAGTTTCCCAGAGGTGAACTATGAGGGAGGGCTGAAGCAGCAATAGGCAGGCTAGGCCAATAACTCAATCGTCTGGGTGATTAGATACAGCCAACTTAAGTGGTGGTCAGTCCAGCTGTGGACAGGGATAGAGCCACAGTTGCTGAGGAATCTTTTAAATACTCTACAGCCTGTTAAGTACTGACTTCATGCCTTTGGTTTTAACATAACAGTACTGAATTATTATGTCTTGCATGAACTTTTTTCCCAGTATATACAGAGCCAGCCCTTGTATGAAGTCCTCTTTCTGATGTTCCCATAGGGAACTCAATAGGTATTCACTATGCCATACACACGTGACCAAGACACAGATGACTCTCTCCCCTTTGCCACTGGAGAGAATGACATGGATAGGGGGTGGGGTTGGTCAAAAGTTAGCTGTACAAGCCTGCAAACAAAGCTGTACCAAGACTAGAACTGGGATTTGTGTCTCACAATCTGCAGCCCTGTTCTCATGCCCAGAGACCTACCTACAGCTGACACCCAGTGGAACATCCAGAAAGGTTATTTTGATCACAAAGATCTGAGTCAAGGAAGAACTGATCCTACACAGACAGATTAAAAGAATATGAACTGCTGTCACTTCAACACAATAAATCAGGGTGATGTTCCAAGCCATCCTGTCAGCTCTCCCACTGGAATTTGGGAATAGCAACCCTATAAATCCTTCCCTGAAACTTAAAAAAAAAATCTCTGGTATATTTGATTTTGATAAAAAAAATTTTTTTTCTTCAAATTGTCATCAGATAGAACACATTGTATTTACCCCATGGTCGAGAATTGGCTCAGAAAAAAGACATGGCCTGAATGCCATGTCCCAAGAGCCACCTCTCTTGCTTAATGCCATTCAGAATTTCCTAGGAGGTTCAAGAGGTGATGGGTTCAATTTCTGGGAATAGGCCAAGTAGGAGGTTTGAAATGAATTGGGAATGAGCACTTATAGTCTAGAGAAAGCTCATCTTCAAAGCATTAGAATAAGCCGCCTGCCATCTCCATTCTGCCAAAATTATGAATAGGGGACATGATAGGAATCTTTTTAAAGAGCCAAACTTACTGAGGTAAAAACAAAACAGTCTTTCTTTTTAAACATTTAGCCTAGAACTTGAGTATGCTGTTTTGTTTTGTTTGTTTTTAAACAGATATTAGGGACCCAAACTGACATAACAATACAGTTGGGAGAGTGTCCAGGCAGACTCAGATGCACAGACCCCCCCCTCAACAGTGACAATGGCCCTGTTGGAGGGAAATCTGGTTGTACAGTTTAAAAACCTTACACAATACTTAGCCATAGATTGTCACGCGTCTGGAAAATATAAGCATTTTTGAAGAATGCCTTCCAAACCATGTAATGCTTTTAGGTTGTTTATCCCAAGAGCTGGATGTGCAGCAGTGGACAAAAACGGTCTGTCAGCTGTCACAGGTCGCATGCCCCGTCCACATTTCCATAAGTGCGCCATCATTCTTGGTCTCCCTACCCCCAGCAGACAACAGATGCCAGTGTTTGGAGACATTTGCTACATAACTCTTTCCCGACAATCCTGGCTCCAGGGCAGATTTCCATGTCATGTGGGGCCTTTGGCTGAACTCTACTGGAACCCAGAGGCATCTCATTTGCAAAACACACTAACAACAGTCTGGGGTCACCTGCTCGTCACAAGTGTGCTCGTGGCCTCTGCACACCTTCTCCAGTAGAGTTCTTGAACTTGGGCTGAGAGTCAAGGTAAGACCCACCAGCCAGCAGGTCCAACCAGGTTCTCAGGTCTGACTTAACTACTGATTTTACGTGATAAAAATGAGAAGGATGAAAACCAAGCATAACACACAACTTCCAAGCTTCACAGCACAGTGGGGAATCAGCCAGGGTTTCAGACTGATACACTCAGGAGAGTCCATTGAAGCAAACACCATTTCTTGAGCCATTACTGTGAGGCACACACCAGGCTGAGTGGTTCATATAAACTATAGAATTCAATCCACATCACTACCCACTGAGGTAGGTATTATTATTATCCCTAGTCCTTATGAGTCAAAGGAATCTCACTTTTGACTAAGGGAATTGGTGGCTTCAGGCCAAGGAACAGTTCTGACAAGGAGTCAGTACTCAAATCATGTACTGCAAGGCTTTGTGCCACAGAGATGTGGAAGTCACCAGGGCCTGGAGCTTGTTCTCTCTTCTTACTGGCTGTCACGCTTCTGTCCAGCACCAGGAAGAACATGAGGTTTTATGTTCTTCCCACATCTCCTTCTGAGACAAGCCCTTCTCTTTGAAGAAAGACCTCTTGCCCTCCTAGTGTCAAGATAAGAAAACTTTCAGCAACTTCTCTTGCAAACTACAAAACACCCATCAGCACCCGGGATCTAAGTGAGTCGCTCACCAGCTGCCAGCCCCTCTGAATGGCTTTTATGGTTCAAGCAGGGGTGGTGACAGGGCCCTGTCACTACCATCGACTTGTGCTCTTTCTTTCATGTTCCTTGGATTTGACAAGAGCCTTCTATAACCTGTTTCTTTACAACACACAGAAAGAGAGATTAAAGAGCAATACCAGACACAAAGCTGGGGTCAGACTGGCAACAATCTTTCTGAGCAAAGGGCCAGGGACTACCTTCCTAGATGTCCCAAAGTTGCTGTGAAGGTGAACTGAGTGTAAACCACAGACAACTGGGCCTGGGTCACAGAAAAAGCTTACAAGTACCAGCAATGTTATTATGTATTAACAATGCCACATGTGTAATAGTGGTGTGAGTGGAGACAATGGTCTGGGCTTCAGGAAACCAAATCATGCCAGAGCTCCTAGGGAAAGGACAGCACTAAGAATGGATGAATTAGTATCAAATCTGCATTATAGGGCTTTTGATTATATATGGCAGATCTAGTCCAGAGAACCACCTTGAAGTGAAAGCAAGAGGATGCACATGGCACATACCCAAAGGATAAAGAGAAGGCGTCAACAAGTTTTAGAAGCAAAAAGGCAGACGGACACATGGCGATGAAATATAAGCCCGGGGGAGGGGAAGCCACAAAACACTGAGCTAATTAGTAGGGCAGAACTTGCTAGATTTCAGAAAGGAGCCTTGAAGGCCTGGGAATGAAGAATAAACAGGGAGGTGTCTGTGTGAGGTGGTGAAAGCAGGAGGATTGATTGGGTCAGAGCCTGAATGAGGAGGAGTTGGATGCACACACATCCTTGGATGACCATCTGACCTCCTCCTCCTCTGAGGTAGAGCTTAGCCAATGGGTTTCATCAGGTCATCATCACATGACACTCTGGAGCCCTCTTCAGCCTTACATGGAGGGTGAATAATCACCAACACCCAAGGACTGTCTACTTAGGAAAGAACAAGACAGAAACAAATAAAAAAATAAGGTAAAAGGTCAGAGCAGGGGTAAAACTGGAGTTTTGAGGGATGGTGCAGAGAATGGCCAGTCCATGGAGAAGACAAGCCTATAGCTAGAACCAGTCTATAATGTGGATGAAGAGCTAGGTCTAGTAGGAATTTCCATAAGAATGAATGAAACTGATAACCATCTATGTTGTTTTCAAATGTACAGAGAAGTGTCTGTGGGTAAATTAGCAACACACAGGTAGGAATTAAAATATACAACATACATTTAAGGATGCATTCAGAAGATGCAGATATAAAACAAAACAAACAATATTACTAAAGGCAGTCACAGATTCAGGGTGGTGAGGGAGAGAACTGGGGACCATAACACGCTAAATACCTTAAAAAAAAAAAAAACCCTATGGCTTCACTGGGAACACCATTTACACAGTCGTCATGTAAAAATTGAACACTGACTTATCAGAACAGGATGAAAGAATTATACTGAAAATGAGAGGGATGTGTTCCTCAACAGAAAGTCTGATGGGGTGAGGGACTAGTGGTTTGCACATTTATTCATTCATTTTACAATTACAGAGACAGATGCCTTCAAATTAAAGACACCATTAAAATGCTGACAGGTGTTATGGAGGATGTCTCTGAAGTAGCATCCTCCATCTTCATCAGAGAAGCTGTGACTGCTTTCAAGAGAACTTTAGGACCAGGCCTGCTGAGTATGGATATTTCCTCATAGGAAGCATGTGGGGAGGGTCAGTGGAACCTCATCTCATCTCAGTCACACCTCTCTGTGCCTCCCAGCTAACTGTGGATACTTTTGCCCCAAAATCACAAAGCCTCAGAGTCTTGGAGGTACTAAAACACAGAACCTCTGGAAGGGTAAGAGAAGAGGACACTCGACCTGTGCAGCTATGGGGATAGCATCATCAGTTCTTCAGTGGGACTTTTTGATGGTGTGGATGGTCTGGAGTCACCCATGCCACTCCTGTGACTTGCCACCCATACTTTGTAAGCCCATTAAATGTCCTGATGCCCCAAGCTGGACTTCAGTGGGCTCATACTGTGGTTTGTTGTTTGAGCCTTAGAAAGAGGGGGTGGGGTACACATTTGTTTACATCTCTCCAGGGAGAGAGTTCCCACAACAGGGAGGCGGCCCCTTGAGCTTCAGCAATCAGGAACAGGGAAAGGTGGGCAGAAGACTGTAGGGTTAGCTACTGAGACATTACAAAGTCTTTTGGCTTAGTAAAGAAGGTTAAAATGTTGAAGTTGGTGGTAGCACTGTTTGTAATCCCAACATTTGGGGGACAGAGGCAGAAGAACCAGGAGTTCCAGGCTAGCCTCCGATCAAGAGTGAATATGAGGCCAGCCTAGAATGAGCAAGAGACTGTGTCTCAACACCCTCTCACCCCAAAGAGAAGCTATCTCTTTAAATCGAGACTTATTTTAAGGGCTGGTGAGATGGCTCAGTGGTTAAAAGTACTGGCTGACCTTCCAAAGGTCCCGAATTCAATTCCCAGCAATCACATGGTGGCTCACAACCATGGGATCTGATGGCCTCTTCTGGAATACAGGTTTAGATGTAGATAAAGTTCATATATTTAAAATAAATAAATCTTAAAAAATTATTTTAAAGAAAAAGCTTTCTTTTTCTTTTTTTTTAAATTAGAAAACAGTTCAGGCCACAATCATGGTATTTAAATACAGTTCTTAACAACTGCAAAGCAGATAATGTTTACTGAGTTAACATGATACAAATAACTGAAACATCAAAGAATCATCTATTAACTTTAAAGACAGTGATTAAACTATTTGTTTTGAAAGTCCTGCTATAAATCTGGAAGGAAATGGCAGTAGTGGATATGCACACAGGACACGCACAGCTCCTATCACTCCCCCTGGCTCCACTTTCACCCCTTTAAAAGCCATCCAATGACTAGCACTACCTGAGCACACAGGAGAGATTCAGGGTATTAACAGGGTGATGGGGATGGCTCAGTAGTTAAGAGCATCAGCTATTCTTCCAGAGGAATCAGGTTTGAGTCCCTGCACCCACACAGCACTGCACAACTATCTGTAATTCTAGTTCCAGGGAGCCCAATGTCCTCTTCTGTCATCTGTGGGCACCAGGCCTGCTCGTGGTGCACAGACATACATACAAACAAAACATCCATCCATATAAGATAGATAGATAGATATCATTATTACCCAAACTAAATGGTTTGGTGATGGTTGATGTTCAACCGGAAAACCCTTCAGAATAGTTTGGCCCCGATTATTCAGATATTCTCATTTAATACTTAAATGCATACAAATAAGAGTTCAATAATCAATGTCTATTGTCAATTTACAGTGTTTCTAAGCAACTGTATCTGAAAAAAATCAGAAGTCAAGAATGGGTGGACCTGAATTAATGGAGTCCCCAGCAGTTCACACAGGCACAAAAAGACTATCTGAGGTTCTACATCTTCCCTTGAAGGCAGTAGTTTTCAACCTTTCTAATGCTCCAACCCTTTAATACAGTTCCTCATGTTGTGATGATCTCCAACCATAAAATTATTTCATTGTTCTTTCATAACTGCAATTTAGCTACTGTTATGAACTATAATGTAAATATCTGATATGTGACCCCTGGAAAACCAGGATGAAAACCCCTGCTCTAAGGGATAGCAAAGCACATGCAACAGTTTGCTAGTTTCACAGTAGGAGGTGGACAGGTGTCATCTATTCCCACCCAAATTGTGCCTCTGGGGTCAACTGGTGAAATCTGGGGAACTCATGAGCCCTGCCCTGGCCATTCTTCCTTACTCAGCATGGCTGACTGGATTCTAGCCAGGATCCCCAGGACTCAGGCTCTTCAAGAGAAGAGGTGGGGCTCTGTTCTGCCTCTTTGAAGTTTTCTGTGGTCACTGGGATTTTATGATATGACCTGGGTCGCCCCTGCCATTCTCGATGTTTGAAGTCTGTTTGGGGAAAGTGTACCAGGAGCTGACTCCAGTGTGAACAGAGAGCAACAGCCTCATAAAAACAGCTTTCCTTCAGGAGTTCAAAGGGCTTATCCAAATGCTGTGGGCTGGCCCTGCTCCACCAGCTTTGCTAGGGTAGAAAGCTACAGAGTAGGCAAGTAAACTCTTTGGAACCAAGACACAGTCCCCCATCACCTGAGAATATTCAGGGCTGTGCTAACCCAACCCAGCATCTTTCCAACAGGATGAACCTGGGCTCTCTGCTCAGTACTTACTGCTGCCAAAATTACAGTTTATTGGGTTGGGTAGGTTAAGGTGAAGGACTAAATTAGGTAAATTATTGTAAGAGGATTTTCTGGTATGTGATAAAAATCTTCCCAATCATTACTTTGTGAAACATAGTGAAATTCTGGAGCAAGCCAGGAGGGCTGACAATGGTTGGCGAGAGTCCAAAGTGGAGCATGGAGATACTGTTGCTGCCCTCACCTCTTCAAGATTAATCCGCCATCACTGATATAAGTCTGTTTATCAGCAGAAGGAAGGTCACTACTACATTCTACAGCAGAGCAGCTTGTGGAGTTAACCAGGCACAGGGGCACCTTAGACATTACCAGTATAGAACTATTATGTAACTATAGTTCATATATAAGTACATGAATGTAAGAATAGGGTTGTTATAGAGCTGGGGTCCCCATGCATGCTCAAATCTGCATTCATGAAAGCACTTTAGACTACATATTTAGTCCACTCAGGATGCTGGTTGGTAACACTGTCAACTGACTTGATTATATAAGTCCTCTATGGTCAAACAGTTTCATCCAGAATTTACTGCCACTGAAAATGTGGATCTGACCTGATTTTATTCTTCACCCATAAGCCAAATTAGTAAGAAATTTAACAGGATTCTGTCTTTGAAAGGGGTTCTGGAAGGGGAAGGAAGGTGCCCAAAGTCACTTGCAAGTTTACGATCCTTAACCCTACCATACTTTCAAACCTTTCACTAATTGCTGGTCTGCAGCAGAGGATTAATTCTGTGTAGTTCAGAATTCTTCTCATCTGAAGCTCTTTGGGAGAGGGGCTTCCAGTTCTACCTGGACCCTCTCTTTAAGGAAGATCCCAGTCTCATCCCAGGCAAAGATGCTGCTGCAGTTAGGATTCAAGGTGCATGCACTGTCATATGCCTCTGAGGCCTTTGCAGTGGACTCCCACAGGCAGTAGACAGCTCTGCACAAAATAAAGACTTTTCTCTGGGATAATTATGAGCACTGCTTTACTGGACATTCAGACTGAAGACCTTGAGTGAGAGTTGAATATACACAAGATGGACCAACAACGGCCAGATCATTGGTTCTCTTGTGGCAGAAAGCCCAACCCTGAGAGCCATCTGTATAGGACATGTTGGTTCAGACACTGAGCCTATTCTCTTCCCTAAGTTCAGTCAGTCTTTGCTTTGGGAGCAGGATCAAGCTTTTTCCATGAAGTCAGTCATTCTGGCATGCCAAAAATGACAAAAATGAGACGCTCTCCTTTCTAGAAAGGATTATAATGTACCATGACCAAAAAAGTGTTTTTTTTTTCTCTTAACAGATAATCTTGCATAAAAATGAGTCGTGGGATTTCAGAAATGGAAGGCTTTTCTCAAATACGTGTGAGCATGAGCACACACACACACACACCTTGCCTTTCTCTCACAGCAGTAGCGCTGAGCTTTCCATAAGTCATGCTATAATGAGGACGGCATTGTCTGGGGCCTTTGAGTGAAGGGGAATGGAGGATTTAGAGTTCAGCAAGACGGAAGAAGTCTGTCTCAGAAAATAAGACTTCTCTACTTGTGTTCCTGCAAAAGAATTTTAACTTATAAGGCATGAAGGCCTGTTAAGATGTTTCTTAAAAATATCTTCTCCTATAATTCCCTCAGCCTGAGTTCAGACCGGAGTGAAGCAGCCACCGTCATTAATGCAGCTCCTGGCATAGCTTCTGCGGTAGCATGGGAAGACTGAGGAATGAGAATATGCCCTGACCATGACGAACTGAGGAGCCATGGCTCTCACTTTGTAGCCATGAACAGAAGACAGATGAAGTGAAGACCATGATGTCTATTATGCCCCATGGACATCAGAGGAGAGGCCAGACAGTCCCCTCCCTTTGTTAGGATATGGTAATGATGTTCTGGCTTCACAGAAACGGACTCCCAAGCATACTGTAATCTTGCCCCAGCAGAAGGGTATCAGGCTGACCTACATAACCATCTAGGACAGGGCAAAGAGCCTCACAGTCAAACACAGAAAGCTCCAACCTTCACCCTGTCAATATCCACATCTGCATCCCTGCTCCCAGTTCAAAGGACTCATCTGTAAGGTACATGCTTGAACTTAAAGAAATGAGAGGCAGGGGCTGCAGGCTGAATAACCCAGTGCATCTTCAGAAGTGTTAATTTTCCTGGGTAGCAAATGAAAACATTACCTTAAAACAAACATGGAAAAAAATATAAAATTCATTTGCAGACTACAGACTAAACAGGAACTTCCAGAGAAATGTTAGACCTGTTCAAACAAGGAGTCTGCTCCTCCATCTCAATGGGAACACTGCTGGAGAGACTGAGAGCACTTACATATTTTCATGAACACCTTCACTGTTAAGCTTTGCTGTCTGGGAAGTCCCAAAAGTCTGCTGAATGTCTCAGTGTGACACCAAGTCCAAGGCAGAGGCACCCAAAGCAGGAGCACCAAGCCAGGGAAGCACTGGGAGCAGTTCAAAGGAAGGTGCAAACTCTGTACCAGAGAGAGCTCTAACTTAGGAAAAGCCATTTGGTTTCTCACCAACAGGCCATTAACAGTGTCATCAATAAACTTTAGGTGGTGTCTTGGGAGTGTTTTTACTGAAAAAGTCGAAGATGCCCCACATAAGTTCTCTGTGAAATCACCCCAGGCTTATTCAAAAGCTTCCCAGCAAGTGGAATCTATGTCCCGGCTTGGTACAGGGTCCTGGGATTCCTGAGCGTCAGTCCTGATGGCTATATTCTTAAACACTGATCTATCATCATCCTTCAAACTCCCCTTCCTACTTATCTAACTTAAATAACCAGATAAGTCCAACACTCCTGGCCTTTGCTAAATGGGTTTAAATATTTCAAGTTCTGCCAACTCCCTTTCTTCTGCCTGTTGGGGTCTTGACTAAAAAGGTGAAGAAATATTTTGGAGGAAACCTCTGGGCCCGGCTTCATAAATCTCTGCTACTTTTCCAGCATGCTATACTGCCAAGAGCCCACAACACAGAGAGGAGAAGTGCGGGCCCAGGCAGGTAGTTCCACCTTTACTTGAAACTGGTCTCTTTCAGGCCATCCCCTCAATACCAATGCATTCAAGCAGAGAACCAGGCATGCACAGGGCCAGCTGCCCTGCTTGGCCTGGTCTGCTCAGAGAGTCCCAGGCACTCTAATATGGCATCAATGGCACTGCAAGCATCTGTGCCATTTTTATACTTTTTTGTGAACAGACAAATGTGGCCCACACCACGTAGACTAACTAAAAGACGCACCCTGAGCCAGCAGAACGCTGCCTTGGAAAAAGCCTCCTGTTTCGGTTCCAAACCACACATACTTGTAGAGTTAACAAATGCAGCGGGGCGGGGGGCTGATATACTGGTCTGCAACATGGATGCATGGGCTAGAGGCGCTGCTGTCCTTGGTCTTCTTCTTCCCCCTCCCTCACTGGCCTGTCTAAAGAATGTTAGACTGCATGGGAACACTAGAAGAAAGTTAGGTGGCTGTCTTTTTGAAATGCCCAACAAGAGGAACTTAAAAGTATTTTAATCTGAAAGGACATAAAGAGGGGGGTTCCCTATAAATAAAACCATGCTCAAATAAACATAAGAAAGAGCCAGTGTTTCCTGTAAAGCTACTATGCAGATGGATTACTGGAAGGAATACTCTTTCACAGTTTTATGACTTACTTCACTATCATCTGCTCAAAAGTTGGGTCATTTAAAACATAGATGGCTGAGATTTAAGCATTCAACAAGATGAAATATGGCAAAGGAAGCAGAGAACCTCTTCCAAGTACAGACTCAGAGGCAGAACTCTTGGACTCTTGGGTTCTGTTCCTGGCGAGCTCTCTGAGCTCAGGTCAGTCTTCGGTCAGAATCTCACTTTTAATCCCTTCAAATCATTTGTTAGTCCCTGTTGTCTAAACAGTGGGGGAAACCCTGAGTAACACCCTTGGATCCTGTTCAATCAGCAGGGATGGCTGGAGATGGTTCTACCTTGCTTCCAAGAAGCCCGGGTGATTTATCCCTTGAGTAGCATCAGGATGTTGTGGAGAGACCTTAGTGTTATCAGAACAAAGCCTAGAGACAAGGACACATTTTTCCACCTGCGGGGAACTCTGCAGATGACTGAAGATAATATTGCCCAGCCTTATTGTAGCTCTTCATGCTTCTATATTAAAATAACCCTGATTGGGCTTCAAATCCTTGGGAGGTAGACTATTTAATAGACAGGTATATCTAATCTCTTATTTATAGATGGGAAAGGCTGAAATGCTGAGGTGTGGATGGGCTAGAGATCAAACCAACGAGTCAGGTTTAGTAAGTGAGCAGGGTTTGGGACTCCGCCCTGCTGTTTTCTGGGTCAAGTGTTCTGCTCTCTCCAACACATGGCTTCTTATTAATAACCCGGGCCTAGAAAAATATGCAGAGGGAGCCAGGTGAAAGACTACTGTTTGCCCTTTGGAAGACCCTGCTCCACCTTTTCAATACAGTAGAGGGCACCATGATTGATCCACTGGCCTGTGGCCATGGTTGCTGTGATTTTCATAGTCACCGAAAAAGCTGAGAGGATAGATTCAAATGGATAACTCCTCCTGTGAGAGGCCCATGCTCATGGGCCCTTCACTTAGTTCTGTGGCTTGTTTCTAGGAAGAGAGATTATCCCATCAGGGCAAGTGCAGCAGGGGCTGGGCTGGGGTCATGCTGTAAGCTGCCTGAGTCTCCCTTTACTATCTCTAGCCAGCTGTGTGGCCTTGGATCAACCACAAGGCTTTCCAAACAGTCTGTAAGTAAAGCTCAAAGATGAGTGAGGCTGGCCAGGTGGAAGCCTGTAGACAGTGCTTGGAACTCTGTGAGAAGCTCATTCTACTAGGTCTGTTCTGCCAGGTTCCCTTTTGGGACTTCTTCCCTTTGCCTCATCAATCCTTACTTGTACTTCAGGCTTCATCTCTAGATGAAAAAAAGTCCGTCCTGATTCCTCAAGCCTCTGGACCAGCCTTCCCCTGCCTGCACATTTTCTGATCAGATCTGTCACCACACTATCTCTATATCACTTCTGGGTCATCTAGCATCATTCTGCAAATAAAAATGTACATGATTGTTTGTGTCTGCTGCCCTGATTAATCCTAAGTATTCCAAAGCTAGGGGTAGTCTTATTTTCTGCTATATTCTCAGCCTAGAGTTCATAGGAAAATTTCAATCAATATTTAATGACTGGAAATAAATGAGTGAATGACAGAAACTGGATGGCACGAAGTCAAACGTTCTGGGGAAATGCTGGGTAACTGATAAAAATGACAGGAATCTCTCTCTTCCTACAGCAATCATGGTGACATGATCTGTGCTCCTAGAAAGAATACAAAGGATCCTGCAGGCTTGCAAACAAACACTGTGCAAAGGTCAAAACATTTCTCCTCAGTCAACATCATTAACAGGAATCATCTTTTAAAGATTCAGTGTTTAAACTTGTGTATATGTGGGGAGAAGGTGCCTCTGCATGTCTAAGTGTGAGTACTTAGGGAGTTAGTGGGACACCCTGAAGCTGGAGTTACAGGTGGTTGTGAGCCACACAACATGGGTGCTGGAACAGAACTCAGGCTCTTTACAAGAGCACTGTATGGCTTATTCACTGAGCTCCTTTTTCAGAACCTTATAAAAAAATTTTCTTTTTGAGTAAATATAACAATCCCTTGATATTTTGGTGTTTTAACAAATAAAAAATAGTTCTTTGAGAGTGTCTGGTTTTTTCAGTTTATTTACAGTTTATGCTGGAAGAGACCTCTTGAGCTTTGAGCAGAAATAAAGAACTAGCTGAAAATACTTTGGAAGTTTCACTCCTGCCTGCCCATCTTCACTGCTACATACATGCCTCAAAATAAACATGAGGGCTGTCTTAGCTTTATATCGGAGAATAGAATGTAGCTTTACTTGTGTGTAGCCTTCACCTTACCACCACCACTTCCTCACAAGCCCCAAGCAGCTGCTTCCAGATTGAAGACATTTTGGCAGAACACACAGCAAGTGCCTGGTCTATAATCACAAGCACTTCCCCCACTGCAGCAACATGTCACTGATGAAGTTCCCTAATGGCAGACAATGGCACTCTTTTGAATTGAAGTTGACTTCACTTTGAACCTTATTGAAGGAGCAACAGGTATGGGCATAGCCAACCAGCTTCTAAAGAGGTTCAGTGCTTCACCTGGAGATCATCAACTATGTATGCAGTGAACTTCCTTGGGCTCAGTGGAGAGCCCCTCTTGAGATAGCAACCCTCCTTGTCTCTTTGGAGAAGGGAAGCTAAGACAGACCATTAAACAAACACCTAAGTTAAAGTGGCTGGTTCTGTGGACTCTGGCACTACATGAGCTATCTCCAATTTCCAGTCCTAGCTGCTATCAAGACAAGTTACTATCTCATAGCAGAACTACCAGCTTGTTTGTGGAAGTTGGGATGATTCCTTTTCCAAAGGCTGGAGTACTGGCTGGTATTTTTGACTAGAAGGAAACCTAAGAAGGAACAACCTATGTTGTTAACTGCAACTGCATGTATTCTAGAACTACACTGGTCTAGGAACAAAGACCACCTACCAGCCTTCAGTGAGCTGATGGGCATGAGGGGTACAATTAGCTTGGGGAAACTTAAAATAATATACCACTTATTTTGATCTCTCTGATGAAAGAACCGAACATTGTATTTTCTTATCTATTTTCAATATAGTATTATCTTATCATTTATGAAAAACCCATGCCACTTTTAGTGTAGATGGGTGGAGTGAGAGCAGGATTCACGTACCCCAGGCTGGTCTTGAACTTGCTATGACCTTAAACTCCTGGTTCTTCTGCCTCCACTTTCCCAGTGCTGGAATTACAAGCATATGCTATCCCTTCTTCTTGCCATGGTGTGCCTCCTTTTCATATATTTTTATTGCACAAGTCAAGACAGTTCTGCTACATGTTTAAGTTAAACAACATAACTAAATCAGACAGTATATTATTAAACACATCGATGTGGACTAGAGAAGCCTCAGACCTGAGCTCAAAAAGAGAGATCAACTCTTGCCATGACACTGACCTGGGACCACTGAGTGTGGCTGTGTCTCTCACTGCCTGAGCTGTTTCAGATGCAAAATCCAGGGCACCTGCCACTGGCTTGGTCACAGTGCCCACAAGTCCCTTGCCAAGGCCAGATATGAAGCCGCTGACTCCTCCTTCTGTTTTCACGCCTTCCACTGTTGATGTTATGACACTAGTCAATCCACCAATGATGCCTAGCAAGAAAAACAAACAAAGAAACAAAAACAAACAAGGTTACTGTCACCTGGCCAACGTCAAAACCAAAAGTACTTCAAACCAAATTCTGAGTCTATGCATCTGGAATGATAAAGGCAGTGTGTTGATCTCCAAATAGGCCACAAGTCAATGGACCCAAGGGACTTGTCTAGAAAGTCTAGAATCAGAGGACATTGTATCAGACTGTGAGTTAAAAGGAACACATGTCTAGGATAATTTAAAAAAAAAAAATCAAACCAAAACAAAACCCCTGGGCTGTATTAAGCTTGTGGTAGGTAGAGTGCCTGCCTAGTGCACAAAGCCCAGGTTCAGTTCCCATTGTTACATAAAACCAGAAACAGTAGCACACACTTGTAATCTTAGCACTAGGGAGGTGGAGACCAGAGACCAAAAATGCAAAACCATCTTGAATTCAGCTACATAAATTCAAGGGCAGCCTGGAATAAATGAGACCCTGTCTCAAACTGAAAAAAATTACAGAAAAATCATCGGTCAATCATTAGTTAATGATTTAATGAAAGAAAAGTTGAGAAGTTAATGGTAGCCTTTTTTTTTCCTTATATCCAAAGTCTTAAGTAGCATACAGGCAATAAAGAGAGGATGCAGAGAAGGGGATAAATCAACAGGAGACTAGGAAATTGGGTCCTTGGGAAAGATTTAAACGCTTCTGAAATGTAAGGTTGGTTAACCATATGTTTCAGTTTTCCATGAATACTGTGAGACAAGCCAATACCACCACATGTTTGACATGGTTTGTGTAATACTGCATGCTTTGCTGAGACCAATAGGGTAAATGATGAAAAATTCATTAAGGCACCCCAAATAGCTGCCAAGGCTAACTGGGACCCTTGGGGTTGTATCAAGATGAAAAGACCAATCTAAGAGAAAAGGGCATTTAAACATTTATTTTAAAAGCTGACAGCAATGGTTGAAGTAGACCCAGAAGTATCCACAAATTGGCAAAGGCTAGTGAGGTCACAGGAACTGCAGGGAAGAGGCAGGCCCAGGACAGTGAACATTTCTAGGACTTGGGCCAGGGACACTCACAGGATGTTTACCCTCTGACAATTGGGGTGTGAGGAAGCTCTCTGCACTCTTCAGCTCTAGTGAGACAAATTGGGAAAGGAAACTGGTTGGGTGAGACTGTACTAAGAATTCATAGCGTTTCTTTCAGATTCAGGGTCCTTTTGTTTCAGTGAGGCAACATTCCTATCCTAACTTGGAACAGAATTCTTGCTAAACAACTAGGACGGAGAAGGTGGACTTCAATGGGCCCAGGTCAAGAAGGACTCTAGTTTATTTATTTATTTATTTTGTAAGCAAGTGCACATACAAGGACGCGTGCACACGCACACAGACACACACAGACACCTGCTCACCCAAGCACATTTATAAACCAAAGTGCACATGAGAGTCAGGAGACAATTTACAGGAGTCAGTTTTCTCCTCCCACTATGTGGGTCCTGGCTACTGAATGCAGTTTGTCAAGCTTGGCAGCAAGCATATTTGTCAACTGAGCCATCTGATCTTCTCCAGGACTCTAGTTTCAAATTAAGGAGACTGGATAAGTTCTAATCTTATTATGATGTGAGTCTTTTCCTCCTAAAGGAGACTCTCCTTTCATACTGCCAGAGCTCAGTGTCCTTGTGGATGCAGTGGGTACTGGCTCTGGGCTCAGATTGGCCTAAGTGGCTCCTGCAGGGGCTGTGTAGAGCATAAGGACAATCCTTGATTGGACGTGGCTTTGCAACTGTGAACAATCACCCAGCTTTTTAGTACATAATTGTGTTCATCCAAAAAGCGAGGCCAGCCACCTCTCTCTGAGGAGCACAGTAAAGATTTTCACATTAATTAAAACTGTTCTCTATGTTACTGTATTATCATTATAGTTAATAAAGATGATTGAATCTTTACTCCTGAAAAATTACTCTAAATCCCACTTTTAAATTCTTTAAAAGGTTAATTTAGGCCAGCTTCACATCTGGCCTGATGCTTGGTTACCCCCTTTACAACTGATGAGGCTCAGGAAAGCAAAGCCATCTTCCAAATCTTCCAATGTAAACACTGTACCCTAAGCTTAGAACTAGTCACAAATCATTGTAAAATATTGTCTTGCCTTCTTCCAAATGTAGACAGTTGTGACTGACAGACTAGGGGACTATCATGGTATCAATGATCCTAGGGTCTGTCTGGTCAAAGCTGCTAGCCATCGCTGAACATACACTACTGGCCAGAGGGCTCTGGATGGCCCCTCTGCTTACCTGACACTCAGTCCACTTGACAGCAAGTCACACATCACTGGCCATCTGACCAGTGCTGCAGGTGCTTATGGAAGTATGTGCAGGAAGTACCTATATCAGGAATGGGGGCAGCACTTGGCTCTGTGTAACTGGGGGACACTGGTGGAAAAGTTGACTGGGCTTTTATTTCCAAAGGCTTTGAATGCCACATTTAGAATTTGCTGAGAAAACCACAGTAAGAGGAAATGAGTGAGAGTTGAGACAAATTAAGAGGCAACACGTCTGCCATCATCTTCTTCGCAATTACATGCTTTGTAATCTTGCATCTTATAGACGTAAAAACACCATGACCATACACATTTCAGTTTCTTTGGAAGGAACAAGTGGCAAGCATCAGGCAGTCAAGTGCATAGGTGTCTGTGCATGCATGAAGACATCCGCGGTCAACCTCAAATGTCATTCCTTAGGAGTCATCTACCTCTTGTTGCTGCTGCTGCTGCTGCTGCTGCTGCTGCTGGAGAGTATCTTTAGCTTGGCTGGATGAATGGCAAACCCCAGGGATCCATATCTGGCTTTTGATGTGGGTGCTGGGATTAAACTCAGGCTTTGTGCTTGCCTTGTCCTTGCTTTACCAACCTGACCATTTTCTAAGCCTTCTAAAGGTAGTCTTAAAGCAACAGGTCCAGATTCTAATAGGAGATTGGTGGGTTGTACCTGATGCTCTTAGAAATGGAAGCTAGAGAAGTGGGAGGAAGTACAGTGTGCACAGCATCCTGAAGAGGGACAAGGACTTCAGGTAAGGAGTGGAAGTCTGAAGTCTATCAGGGCTCACCAGTACTCTGCTGCTGGCAGCTTTCCTCCCCGCCTCACACTGAGATGTGTATATAAAGGTATTTATGAGGGGCCATGGCAGGAGGAGCATTCTTCCTTAGCCTAATTGCAAGTGCCTTACCATGAGCCAAGCCATGAATGCCAGCCACGAGGTGCTCGCCACTGGTGGCAGCATGGTATCTGATGTACTCTCGCTCTGACTGGTGCCGATTGTCCATCGTCTTGCCCAGGCCATCTGACAGTGTCCCTGCAAACTGGAACAAATTAAAACACAAAAAGGAGTTTTAAAGCTTCAACATTTTTGTTATTAAATAAATACCTTCCTTCCCTTGGTCTAAGCAGCTATGAGTAAGTAGATTGTGATTACACAGAAAGGTTAACTGCTTAGTCTGCCCCAGCAGTGTCTCTCTCAAACCCTGAGTAGGGGACACAGGGAAACGAGAGGCACTAGAAGAATTCTCTCAAATCATTTACACAACTGTTGTACAATACAGGCTGAACAACCCAAATCCAAAAAATCTTTAAAGTTATTTTAACATCTGAAACTTTTTGAGCACTCACATAGCACCACAGTGGAAAATTCCATGCCTTGTCCTATGTGGAAGAAATCAGATGCTGGTGCACCAGACTGTGTGTGAGATGTGTATGAATCCCAGCATGAAACTGGGTGAATTTCACATCTAAACTTGTGTCTCCTCCCTCAGGAAATTTCACATGTCAACAGTTCTGAGGTTGGGAAATCCAAAAATCTTAAATACTTCTAGGCCTAGGTATTCCATATAACAGCTACTCTATCTGTATCCCTAAAAACGTATTACAAGTTAAAGGTGTGGAGGCTAGAGAGATGGCTTAACAGATTAAAACACTTGCCAAGCAACCACAAGGACCCAAGTTCTAATCCCCATCATGCATATAAAAAGTTGGTTACTGCTGTACAAGTGACTGGTATCTTGGTGATGTAGCAGTGGTTAAAAAAGTTAACAGTAGATATGGACCCATGATTTCAAGTGATAATCCATCCTTTCCCACAAATCAGAGGATATAATCTATCTGGCATACTTTGACCGGAGACAGCAGGGTTGCTGGGGCTTTCTGGCCACCAGTCTATCTCTAGGCTTAATGAGAAACCATGTCTCAAGAAAATAAGGTAGAGGCTGATAGAGCAGGATACCTCTTCCTCTACCCTCTGTGTGCATACACCACAAACACACGCTAAATACACACACACACACACACACACACACACACACACACACACACATATACATACAAATATTTTTTTAAATTAAGTTTTAAAAAATGGCTAGGGGATGGGGTGGGGAGGTAAGAATTGGGATCCTTTGATGTTCAGAACACAGCCCTTTGTGCTGATAATCCATGTACTTCAAGGCAGGAGATGCCAGATTATCAATCTACGGTTTCATATCAAAAGCTCTAGAGAACTAGGTAAAGGTGCAGCTTGGTGGAATGTCTGCCTGGCATGCACTGAGCACAGGGCTCGATTGGGGGGAAAGGAGAAAAGGTGAGATAAACCTCCCTAAAGTTATGCCTTCTTTCACTTACTCAACAATTACCAAGTGCTCATCGGGTGTCTGGCCCCATTTATCAAAGGAAGAGAAGGAAGTGTGCAAAAAGATGAACAGCAGACTTGAACCCATGACTTCAAGTGCAACCCCACCCCCACCCCCCAAATCAGAGGATTTTATTTACTCTGGCATACCTTATCCAGAGACGCTGTCTCATCCATCAAAGCTGGATAAAGAAGATGTAAAACTCTGTTTTGTCACCAGACAATTTGAAAAGGTTTAACGTGACAGTTAATAAACCACAGGCTACTTATCCCCATCGTTCAGGCATAAAAAGAGAGAGAAGGGTATAATTAACCTTCTCAGGAAGGATCCACCAAAACAAGTGGTTTAAAGTGCCAATGACCCAGGACTAACCTCTCAGAAAACTCACAGGAATGTTATTTAGCTATACGGCTCAATGGGAAAACTATAGGCCAACAGCCTGCTTGGAGGACCCAGGACACTGGGCATCCACCTGGGGGCCAACTTCATTCTGATCTGAGGGAGGTGGTGCGAGGAAGGAGGGCTTTGGGGTGTGGATAACACAGATCAGACCTGCTCTGGAAACCATCAGTCCTGAGGCTTCTTGACATGAGTGGCAGGTGAGTTCTGGACACGGGGAGGAAACAGCAAGTGCTTTCTGGCGCCAGCTATGGGAAAGCACCTCCCACCAAGGCCACACCAATGTCGATGTGGTCTAGAGCATCAGTGGCACACCTTCTTGGAAATCTGATCCCGATCACAGTTTGCTTTTCAGCCTCACCTTCTCCATCACTCTACAGTTAGTTATAGAAATAAAGTTAATGGAAGCTAAGCTTACAGCTTCCTTTGAGGCAATGAAAGGCACCAGGGGAGGTTGCAAAGCTATCACTGTGGATCACAGAGCATGGACCTTGTCCTTGGAGAGCTACCACAAGACAGAAGGCCAGTAACCTGCACATCTGGCTCAGGCCCCTCTTGAGCACTATTGAAGCTTTGGGTTCTAAGCCTCTATTTGCACTGGGGCGTGACAATGGTACCTACTTCACCATGTGGCTGGCAAGATCAGCAATACTAACTCAGGGCTTGGTATCCACCTAAGTATTCCTACCACCATTAGTCAGCTGCTAGTCCTAGGATAGTCACCCTTTTCATAGGGTTAGAATTGTGGCCAGCTATACTCGGATTTAACTTTAACACCCCATCTTCAAGCAGATAAACTCAAGCCCCCAAACCAAGTTGTCAGAGTGGGACCACCTATAAAGTTACAGTGTTCAGTGGATAACTTCCAAAACCTTTCCAGCTGTGACTTCAAGCAATCTACACAGTGCATGTGTTTACAAAGCACTGAGCCTGGGCCAGCATGGACTTTCACTGGGGAGGTGAGCACCAGCCTTGGGGCCTATCCAGCAGCCACAGGTCTCACTGCAATGACAGTGATGACCTAGATGCATCAGCCAGCACTGCAGATCAGGAGCACGAGCATGGACCCAGTCTGAACAACTCTACCAAAGCCCAGAGGTGCTGAGCTACAGCCACAGAGTGCACCTTAGTGACTGTCTTCAGGATGCCCTAGAGTGCCCAGGCCACCTTTGAGCTCTTCCTCAGCTGGAGAAGAGGTAAGTACTGTGAAGAAACTGTAAGCGAAGGCCATGTTACCTTTTCTAACAGCTGGTGAGGATAAAGATAAGAACCATCTTTTCCTCCTCTGAGAGAGTATGGGAAATCATCTTGGAGAAATGGCCAACATGATCCCGGCTCCTTCCAAATCCCCTCTAGATACCTGTTAGATACCTGAGGCTCAGGAGGGAGCCTATGACAAAGGTATCATCGCAGCTTGTTCTGCCACAGCTGCCCAGTGCCTAGTGCCAACAGGCCCCTGAGGGAGGTCACTCTCTGTTCCAAATGCCAGTTTCTTCCAAATGCTTCTCTGATGCCTCACCTGTTTTTGTTTTGTTTTTGAGACAGGGTCTCTCTAGGTGCCCAAACTGGTGATTCTCCTGCCTCAGACTATAGGCATAAAACACTCTACCTGACTAGGCTTCACTTTTGTTAATGAAAGATATCCACACCTAAGTTAATTTACTATTCTTACTTTTCTGCTATAAAAACTTTTGTGCAAGCTATCTAGTTTTGCTGTTTGTCACATGTGAGTTGAAAGCATAAAGAGATATCGACAAACTACTATTATGAAAGTCTGCCCTCCTAGAAAGCAGCCCTTTACTTTGGCTTTGAGATTGTCCTGTATAAGCCTATGCTGCTAAACAACTCCTAATCCTTCTGCTTCCACTCTCAAATGCTGGGATTATGAATATGTGGTACACCTTGCCCAGCAAAAAGCAGCTTTGAGAATAGAAAAAAAAAAGGTAGATGTTGAAGTCTGTGACCTATCCAGATCTCATAGGAGGTTGTCAGCTCTTACCAAGAGATACTTTACAGGAAAAACAAAACCAAACAGATGATGGGCACAGGGATTGAGACAGTGGCCTCCCATCACTTTGGGAACCTGTGCATGGTCATCTTTAAGGTCACTTCTCATATACATTTAAGTGGGTAGATAAAATACACCACTGTCTCCCCTTCACAGACAACATGCCAATCTGTAGGCTGTGGAGGGATTCTAGGACCGGTCCTCTGTGTGCCCACAGCCTTGAGAAACACTTCCTCATTATGCTCTCAGCTTTGAAGGTGACCATCAACAGTGTGGAAATGCTCACATGATCGACAGTGTCAGCACTGAAGTGATCTGACTGACCCAGAGCATGGTCACCTTAGCCCCTTTTCTCCCTGTCTTGAGATAATTGAATGCTGCAGTCTGACATCCGGAGTATTCAAAGGAGATGTGACTCTTGGAGGTTTCTAGAGGAAAGGATCAAAGCTTTTAGGGTGTGAACAACTTAAGATTGGATATGTGACCAGTCTAACAGGCAGCAGTCCAACATGGTAAAAGCTACTGAGGCCACATAGAGGCTGTGTGTGTGTGTGTGTGTGTGTGTGTGTGTGTGTATTGTAACAGAAAGACAATCACATCTGTGTTCATATTCTGACTGTGACACTTAATAGCAGAGGGAGCATGGCCAGTGGCTTAACTCTTAGCCCCTAAATAGACATGAAAAATATCACTTTGGGAGATTTGGTGAGGTTGGACTAGGTGGTATGGCACTTACCAAAGGAGAGATACTATATTGAACACTCAATTTGAGACCATGCTTAGCAGCTTCAACCCCTGTAAAATGGTAAACCCATTCGACAGGACCACTGTGGCATGACAGAGGATCCTCTAGTGTGGTGCATGCTGTCTGCAGAGGGACCTGGCAGCTCTGGTGCAGAGCATGCACTGGGGTAGCACTGGGAAAGCTACTGGCATTTGCAAAGTCATCTGTGAGTAAGTTGCCACTCTGGTGGTTATAACCAACACCTCCACAACAGAGGGAATTTGCAGAGTTAAGTCAATCCAGCTCTAAAAAAAAAAAAAAAAAAAAAAGGCTCGAGCTTACAAAAACACTTCAAGTGAACGTCAGCCTAGCTAAGATGAAAGGTGCCAAGGAACAGAACGTCCTTCAGAACCTGCTCACGCACTTAACAGTGGGTTCCCTTCCGGAGCTGACGGAAGCATCAGCACGCGCCACCCTTGTGCATTTTGGCCACAGTCCAAAGTCATTAAGTTCTATAAAGCAGTGTTTTCAGCACAGAGGTAAAAACCCTCAGAAGTACTTTAAGATGCCCATTCTCCTGAATAGCTAATACACACTGTGCATCAACACTCCTCATTCCAAAATAATCCTGTTGTCTGTACACACAGAAACACTGTGAGCTAGTCTGGGCTTGGGACCTGGCTCTGCACCACTGATTTCAGAAATTTAAGTAGATAGTACAATGGCAAGGAGGGAGAAAATTCACACCGTGTCCCTCAGTTCTGTCCTGTCTGTTTCCCTGACCCTTGCATGATACTCAGCAAGCATGGCTGCCAAAGGTATTTGACCAGTGTAACAGAATCCTAGGCTTCAGTTTCTCCCTGTTCTCTGGGGCTCTTCTTTCACAGTTATTTACCTAATGGAAAGTTCCTCCTTAAGATCCTCAGAATCTGCTGGTGACAGTATCTTCCTTGTCACCAGGGCAGGTAGTGACTGCATTTCACAGGAAAAGAGAAAGAAGTAACAGGACTCTGTGGCATCTGGGAGAAGTTTTCTTTTCAGCCAAGAGCAAGGCTGTACAACTGCAGCATGAGCAGCAACTAGCTCCAAGTTCACTCAGCAGTGCCCAGGACACACAATCAGAATGGCCATCGCCATGCTGTGCTGCAGGCTGGCGGGAGTTCTGTGTGGTGCTGCCAAGGAGGCCAGCATGCTGGAACAGAACAGTGACATTTGCCTGTCACTTACAGCCCATCACAGTGAGAGTCACCTAGTTCATCTAGACCCCAGTTTATCCATCTGCAAGTTTCTGCTCCAGAGGTAGCTGAAGCAGGACACTGGTCCCAGTGACTGCTCATCAATTTTAACAAGTTTCTCAGAAGCAGTTGGGACTTTACACTCTAGAATCATTCTCAACTCAGCTGGTAACTATGGAAAAGACCTCCTTCAAGTCAGCTGAGACCTGAATCACTTCAAAACTAAGGTCCTAACCACTCTCTTCTGTTTGGTATCATGAAAACAGTTGCAATTAAAAAACAAAACAACAACAACAAACCTGTTCTGGGGCTGGGGAGTGTTGCTCAGTGGTAGAGCACTTGCCTAGGTTTAATCTGTAGCATCACCACACACAAACAGAGAGGAGGTGGGGGGGGGGCGGGAAGCAGAAAGCTTTCAAAATATTCTGGGAGTTTTGTCTTGACATTGAACCTTTCTGCAATACTTATGAACAGAAAAGTCAAAGGAAAGAACGACCCCAAACCAGTAACTATGTGTCATTGACAAAAGGCAAGCTGCTACCTGCCAGTTGGACAAGAGCAAGGGTCGGAGCAAGCGGGAACACATAATAGAGGAAAAAAGAAAGGAAAAGGTACAAGTTGGTGTTCCGTGAAAGGGGGACATTTAGGAACCCCAGATTTCTGTCTACAGAACACAGAGCAGGCTGTTTCCAACTTTTTGGTTTCTTCTATGTAGTCCCGAGGACACAGACCCAGCCAGCAGAGAAGCCCCGAGAATAGTAAGGCATTGGAAAGCTGGGTCAGACGCTCACTCTGTGTCAGCAGCACCTCTAAGCTGTGACCTTGCTTTTCCCTCTGTTCTCTGGAATCTTGAGGCCTTCCAGCTCTGGGATGTGTCTTGTGTAGCCATTTCACGGACAAACACTTATCAGGACAGGCCACTCCTTCTCATTAAGAAACAA
The DNA here is from genome assembly GCF_011762505.2 of Arvicanthis niloticus. NCBI lineage: Eukaryota > Metazoa > Chordata > Mammalia > Rodentia > Muridae > Arvicanthis > Arvicanthis niloticus. Next base: position 10,016,647 of record NC_047662.1, on the reverse strand, counting down.
AGTTATCCACAGCACCCGATTATCTCGGAGTACAAGGTCCAAAAGCAACCAGAAAGGTCCAGCCTGGAGACTGCTGGGGTCGTAACTGGCCTGAGGCACACACCAGCTGAACTGGCAAGTCTCTGCTGTTCTGCAACTGTGACCCAGTTATGAACTCAGATGTAGTTTCAGATTAATCCGGAAGCTCAGAGTGGTTTGAAGCACTTCCATAATAGGATTTGGCTTTTTCTCTCAAAAGAACTGGTAGAGTTTGCAAGAAGACTGAAAGTACAGAGACAGCAGAATGGAGGCAGCTTAGGAGAGTGACCTCAACAGACCAGTAGACCAGGCTCAGGCAAGTCTTGAGGTTTTCCCACATTGATTACAAGAATCATGTAGGCAAGGTGCCTCTTGGGTTTTTTTCAAATTTAATTTAAAAATTACAGTGATTGCCAGGCATGATGAGGCACACCTTTCATCTCCAGCACTGGAGAGGCAGAGATAGGTGGATCTCTGAGTCTGAAGGCAACCTGTAGGCATAGTGAGTTCCATGTCTGACAGAGCTCTGTAGAGGAATCCTGCTTTGAAACAACTACAGAAACCACATTGGTTGATTAATTTACTGGGGGCAGGTTATATGTATGCTACTATGTGTGTAGAGGTCAGAGAACAATTTGCCAGACTCAGTTCTCTCTTGCTACTATGTGGATACCAGGAATCAAACTCAGATCACCAGATTTAGTGACAATCACCTTTACACTATGAGCCATCTCACAGCTATCTCACAAGCCCAAGCAGCCTCTTTAAAGGCAGTTGTGTATGGTGCTTGGCCCTTTAGTGGCTGCACATGCTGTAAGCAGGCTTTCCTGGCAGATGCTTGGTGGCTGTCTAGAAGATGCTAGCCCCACACAGCCCTGTGGAGACTCCTATGACACACAGAGGAAAGCTGAAGGTGCCTCTAAACAGCTGTACCATCTTAACATGATTTGCAACCGATAACCAAAGGTTCCTGCCCAAGTACTGTGAGGAAAAATACCCTCTGTAGTGGTCACATCATGATGCCTTGCTAGGCTGCTGAATTATCTCCACTCTAGGGAGGCAGATTGATTTCATTTAAAAAATTTTTTTATTATTATTTTATATAAATGGGTATTTTCCCTGTATATCTGTATAGCACATGCATGCACTTCCCCAAGAGATCAGAAGAAGGTGTTAGATTTCCTGGAACTGGAGTTACAAGTGGTTGTGGGGTACGATGTGGGTGCTGGGTTATTGAACCTGGGTTCTCTGGAGGAGCAGCCAATGCTCTTATCTTCTGAACCACCTCTCTAGCTCTGGGACACAGACTTTGAAAACGAGTCCCAGGTTACTTCTGCCATTAGCATTGACTAAGCCTGAAAAATTCCCTTTAGGAATGTTTAAGAACAAAACACAAACATGTCACTTACAAATTGGCCAAAATCTCAAAATACAAAAATTTGGAAACTGAATGGGGGATTCCTCAACAGGAAAGAGACAAACGATCCCCACCCACTTCCCTGCCACCATTACCATCGAAGAAGGACTCCATCTTGAGACGTGTACTGTGTCTCAGATTTCAATGCCAAAGCCTGGCAAGAAATGAGGGGGTGATCATGCGACCAAGAAGCATCTGACATTGGGCAGAGCCCCTTCTGTGAACCCGGATGGGGCTCAAGGCTTTAGGAAGAGAACAATCTCCAGATTCTTCAAATAAATGAAGCTGAAGTTGGAAGCAACCTTGTAGCAGTACAGGTGAGAGAAAACTCCCAGCTGCTGATGACCATAACATATGCTTTGGAACAGTACCTGGGGCCCACCAAAACCAGCTAGCAGCAGACGCTACCCTGTGACAACACCTGTGAAACCACTTAGCTAGTTCAGTCCTCACAGAAGGACAGCTACAATCCCCACTTCCCAACAGACAACAGGAGTGTGAGCACAGCAAATCAAGGTGTACTGTGCTGTCTCCCTCAACTTGACTCTCTAGAGAGGGAACTCGGCTCAAGGTTTATTACCTCTGTGGGAAAATGTCTTCCAGAATGCCACAAAGCTCACACAGAGACCCAAGGCATACATCTTAATTCTTGGAGAAGGGAAGCTGGCAAAGTCCAGTGGAACTCTGGTGGTTAAATGTCATTAAAGTTCACCCAGCCTTGCTTCCTCCTTCTCCCCACCCTGGCAGGTCTTCTTGTCTTCCCAGAATTCTTGACTCATTGAGAACAGATATTCACAGGGAAAGTAAGCAGTTTCTGAGAACATATTAGCCTGTTTAGGGACAGAGGTGGCATTTTGGGACTGCCATGCACAAAGTCACTGTTTCCTTCAGGCAGTGTCTCCAGATGCGACTTATGCGACTTATGAGTGTGATGAGCTAGGCATGAAAGATGCTGAAGCTGTCGTTAACCTCTGGAAGAGCAAGAAAGTTTAGTGCAGTGTGGATGCTACAATTCCACTTAAAAGGGGGAACAAAATAATCACAGCAAGCAGAGGGAGGGAGAGACATGGGTGGGAGAGGAGGGAAAAAGTGGGACAGAATCAGGTATTGGGGGAGACAGGAGAGAAGCCCAGAGGACCAGGAGAATAAATAGAAATAAGCAGCAGTGTGGGGTGAGGGATGGAGGGGGGACCACTAGAAAGCCCCAGACACCAGGGATGTGAGAGGCTCCCAGGACCCAATGGGGATGACATCAGCCAAAATGCCCAACAGTGGGTAGATGGAACCTGAAGAGACAACCTCCAATAAATAGACATGGCCTCCAGCTGAGGGATGGGGCCACCCACCTATCTTAAAATTTTTGACCCAGAATTGTTCCTGTCTAAAGGAAATGCAGGGACAAAAACTGGAGCAGAGACTGAAGGAAAGGCCGTCCAGAGACCAGCCCAACTTAGGATGCATCCCACGTGTAGACACCAAACTTGACACTATTGCTAATGCCAAGATATGCGTATAGACAGGAGCCTGGCACAGCTGTTCTCTGGGAGGCTCCACCAGCACTCAACTGAGACAGATGCAGATACTTAAAACCAACCACTGGACTGAGCCTGGGGACCCCTATGAAAGAGTTAGGGGAAGGACTGAAGGGGCTAAAGGGGTTTTCAACCTCATAGGAAGAACAATAGTAGCAACTAACTGGACCCCTCAGGGCTCCCGGGGGCTAAACCCCCAACCAAAGAGCATACATGGGCTGGTTCGTGGCCCCCCACTACATATGTATCAGAGGATTGCTTTGTCTGGCCTCAGTGGGAGGGGATGTGCTTTGGTCCTGTGGAGGCTTGATGCTCCAGAGAATGGGGATGCTGGTGTGATGAGGTGCGAGTGGGTGGGTAGGGGGAGCATCCTCTTAGAGGCAAAGGGGAGGGGGGATGGGTGGGATACCTGTGGAGGGGAAACAGGGAAGGGGACATTTGAAACGTAAATAAAATAATAAAAAAAGAAAACAGAATAAAGAAAGTTGGGTGGGAAGTAAATACCTAAGGTACTGAACTAAGTCTGGCCTGGTCTACTTTTCTGAGAAGCTTGAGCCCAAGCTCAAGTGAAAAGACAAGAGAAGGTTCTTGGTAAGGTAGAACTAATTGTCCCCATCCTGCAGGTGAGCTAAGATAAAACCAAATTCTCAGCATAGGTATTCTGTATGAACACTGAGAAAGCCCTGGCTTTGCCCAGGACTTGGAGTCTCAAGAGGGCTTGCTTCCCAGACATCTGTCTTTTCAATGTAACCTCATACAGTGAAAAGGGTGAACTGGCTCATTTTAAAAGGTGACTTGTGTGTCAAGCATGGAGATGCAAGCTTGTAATCCATGTATTTAAATGGCTGAGGCAGGAGGACCCTGAGCTTCAGGCTGGTCTAGATTAAACAGCAAAACTATATAAAAACAATAATAATGATTATTTCAAAAATAAAAGGGTATGATTCCAGCCAGATGTGGTGGCACATGCTTGTAAACCCAGCTACTTGAAAGGCTGAGACAGAAAGATCACTTTAAGTGCGTAAGTTACGGACCAGCCTGACCAGCAGGCCAAGACCTCATCTCACAATAAGGTGCTAATCCTAATCAAAAGTGCTCCATCTTCATGATCTGATGACCCTCCAAGACTCCCATTGCTAATAATATCAACCTGCAGTGAGGAACCAGAACTATGACGGAGGTGGGGATAGGAGTCTACCAAGGAACAGTCAATCCTTAGCGTATGCAAATTTCCTCAAGGCTTACAATGGTGACTCATTCTACTCAGGTTCAGAACACAATTGGCCAGCCACAAAGCTTTAAGTTTTGGGTGATGGTAATGGGCACACAGGCATGCTGACAAAGTCAGGGTCAGGGATTCCATCCTGACAGAAAGTCTTAAGAGGTTTGCATCAGGGACTTTCCCTTGACTATATCTGCCAAGAAATGCAACTTTGACCTTGAGTCAAAGGACCCAGGCTGCCTCCCAATCCAACTGCTGGGCAAATGACTCCAATGTTATGACTCAGCACCAGAAACCATTTGCTCAAAGGTTCTAAGAAGCTACCTGTCCTTAGTCTACATAGCTGCAGGAGAGCAGAGGTCATGTGTGCCTTAAGTTAAATGCCCTTTTTTAATCTATAGGTGAAAGAGAAACTTTACAGCCAAGCTCTAGGCACTGTCAGAGGCACTGAGAAACATGAGAGGACAGATTTCCAGAAAAGAATCTACAGATCACAGCAGGTGAGACCAGGGTTTAGGGGGCAGAAGCCATGAACCATATTCCTATAGGAAACAAGCTTTTCTCTCTGTTAATGTCAGGCCACATCTAGTTTACCTATAGGCTGAAAAGATCATCAAGCAGCTTAATGTCTAGTAGAGTCAGAGAATTCCCCAAGTGTAGTTTGGGGCCCAATGGAACCCACTGCACATGCTGAGCTCCACATTCTGCAGAACAGCATGGCTGAAGGCAGACCTACTGCCTCTCTTACTCCTGTAGTCCAGCTGCTTCACTTACAGTCCAAAGGTCCTTTAAACAAGGCCCTTAGTCTGCTGGCTCTAGCTTCAGGAAGGCCATTTTCTACTGTGGCTAGTGGAGCCCTTGGTTAATGAGAGGTGCTGAAGTGCCCAGCAGAGCCACTCTGGCCATAAAGAGCCGTCTGGTGCATCTCCAAGGCAATACAAGCAAGCAGACACAGTTCCCTTTGCTGTGAGCTCCAGGTACATAATGGGTGGGGTACCAAGATGATTTACTTGGAGCTTGCTGCCAAGCCTGATAACCCAAGTTCTATACCTGGAGCCCAAAGGGAGAGGACTGACTCTTTCAAGTTGTCCTCTGACCTACATATGGGAACACACAAATACTACATGAATAAGTAAATTTAAAAAAAATTAAGTGAGTCAGGTCTTCCACCCTGGGGTATGTGAGGCTGACAGTTTGGTTTGTCCTGACTGTGAAATGTGTGATTCTGTTTCGTCAACATACAAAAATGAAATTGCAAAACAATAACTCTTCTTCATGTAGATCACAGGTATCATGACAACAGTACTAGGCTCCAAATGTCAAACACTTAAGTTGATTTATTTTCATTCCTTATGGGTCAGGGGGCAAACAGTGGGTCAGTTTGGCCCCTGACCCAAACCTCAGCTGGCCAAGTGGTTCACCCCCAGACTCTGGCACAACCCCCACCCCCAACACACACAATAGCCCTGTGCTTCACACACATGTCCCCTCCTGTGACCTCTTCCTGTTTGTAATCTAGTGTTTGTGTGGCACCATCTCCATGGATTTCTCCTTCTGTTCAGCCCTCCTGCCCTAGCACCTGGATGGTCCCTGAACACATGGTTCTCACCCTCTTCTTTCCTATATTGTGGTGCCCCTGAGGGGAAAATACTTGGTTTTGTCCACCAATTCCTTGTCATCTCAAATAGAGCCTGGTGTTTCTAGCTGTTTACATACAGTTGCAAGCTAAAGGAAAAGCAAACCCATTAATATGTTTGACTGCCTTGGGTTCTGGGCTTTCATGGTTTACATGTTTAAAAGGGTTTTGAATAACCCTATATTTAGGTAGGTCTGTATGTAGAGCTTTACTGGGTGTCTCAGGCTCTGGGCTACCTGCTTCATCCTGGATACAGCCACAGCATTTATAAAAGCATTTCTGTGCAGAAGGAGAGTCTAGGAGATGACATTCAGTTATGCTGAGTACTCTTTGTACCTCCCTGAGCCCAGCACCTCCAGTGGTTAACTCCCACAAATAAGATACTTAAGGGGATCCAGCAGGGAAGCTTGCTGATCGTGTATCGTCTCTACACTGTCACAAGATGGGCCTGTCACAAGATGGGCCTTGCTCTTCTCCTAATTTTGAGCAACATAACTAATATCTGAGTGAGTCTTATATAAAGGGAGCAGTTGAGACTATGGAGCAAAGGATTAGGCAGATTAGATTGGGGCTGCTGAGCTACCTCAGCGGGTAAGAAGCAACCCTCAGAACTCATGATGTTAGGACAAAACTCTCTGCTTTCCACACGGGTTGTGGCATGTACACTCCTGCGCACTCACAAAATAAATAAGATATTTTAAAAACCAAATCAGTTTGTGTTATCACTGTGCCCAACACACTGCAGACAATAAATATTCTACTACTTTAAAACAAAACAACACTGGTTTGGATTGAACCTGGGGCTTCACACATGACAGACAACACTGATCATCACTGAGCTACAGCCCCTGCTTAGCCTTCACTATTTGACAGATGCTCATTCAGCTCTGTGGTTAAGCACGAAGCTACCTCCAATGGTACAATGGATGCTGATAGCTACCCCCACTTCTACTGTACATCAACACTGTGGAATAAAAGGAAATGCAGTTCAAGATGACAGCATTCCATGTGGTCTGGCTCCTTTCTGCACTGTGACCACATAGTCCACAAACAGCATGCAGGTGGACAAGCTGCCTGCTCATTTTGGCAACAAATTATGAGAGACAAAAGCCGAGGAAATACAAAATTAACATTGTTGTCCTCTTTATCAGAGCATACAGAGCCAGATGTGGCCAGAGTCCCTGATGAAGAAAACCGGCTTCTGGCTTTTGTCCGGAATTTTCTGGGACTGCTATCAGTAGTGCAGAACTAAGTTAAACATTTCTTTGCATGAAGTTATGAGAAATGAATCAGATGTAGTAAGAAAAGCTTAGTGAGAACAGACTGCTCTTAAGCGGTGTATCATCACGGGCAGATTAGGATAGCCCAGGCCTATCAGACAGTTAATTGCTTATTGAAAATGATGGGAAGAGTCAGGTTAAGTAAATCCATAAATGAGCAGGCAAATCCAACATTTACAGGTGATTTCTGTTTTCTGCATGTTGACTATGTGTTATGTTAGAACTGGCCAGTACTCTCCAGATTGTATGCTCCACTGTTTAATGCCACACTGCTGCGTCTCCTCCGCTAACATGTGAGAACATGTGTGGACTTAGTTACTCAGAGCTCCTCTGCTAGCATGTGAGAGCTCTGACCTTTCCAGTAGGCAGGTGGACTTTTTTTTCTCAAGCAAAGGGGAAAAATCTGGATCATACCCTATGTACACATTTGTTGCTGGATATGTAAAAGTCATAAGTGTATGGGATTCAAGCTACTGGCCAGCAGGCTTTCAGAGACAGAGTCAATTCAGTGAAATGTGCTCGTGGTGGTATATGAGTTCAACAAAAAGAACAATCAGAATCAATAAATACAGTTCCAGGCAGAACGAACAATTTTAGATTAGAAATAGTCACACCCATGGACTGACTCAGTTTTCTTGTTTTAAGTAATTAAGAATGTGCTGGAAATTTGGGGAATGTACTCTGAATCCTTCTTCCTCCTTCTCCTTCCCACCCTCCCTTCTTCCTCTACCTGCCCCCTCCCACCCACCCCTGACTCTTCCCCTGTCAAAGCCTTTTTTAGCTCCCATGGTACCCAAGCAGCCTGGCTAGCTAACACTCTGACACTGGCCTACTGGCCCAAAGTGGGTCGTGGGCAAGCCTGATTAGAGATCCCTTGAGCCCCAGTGGCTCTTATCTCCACAGATGCCTGAGGAGTTTGGTATCTTCTCTCCCCACCCTCCTGGGAAGCTGGCCCAGCAGGTGCCCATTGGCAATAGTTTTATGTTACAGGCCTGAATGAACGATCCCCGCAGGAGCTGCCGGCTGTTTTCACAGACACAGAGGCAGTCAAAAGTCCACCGCGTGAACTTGGAATGACCCCAGCTGCAGAGTCACTGGCGGGTTCATCGGGAGGGCAGGCACGCTTTATTAAACAACTAATACTCTTCACAGATAACTTTGCGAAAAAGCAAAAGTGTTAACTCTTTGCAATCTTGCCCCGACAAAACACCTCAGCTGTGAAGATTCTCCAGATGGAGGGAGCATGAAGGTCTGCATGAAACAAGAACAGAGACAGAAGTGGCACAAGTAGGAATAGTGTTCATCTTTCCTAGAGAGGGGTCAGGATTCAGTCACCATTTGGTCAGCTGGTTTGGCAGAGTGTTCTGGATTAAGGTAAAAATGTTAAGGTTTCATGAAGTGACTCCAGTGAAGACTCCTGTGGCTGGGAGTGGCCTGACAGTGACAGCCCTTGGCAAAGGCCAAAACCAAAATACGGGATGCAGATGTATTCAGACCACCTTGGTTTGCTTTGCCCCAACTCCTGGCACCCACAAAGTCATAGGAAAGCCATCCAGAGCCTCCTGTGCCAAAAGAGGAGACCACAGTCAATGGAGTAAACACCGAACACCAGCACTCTGCTTTCAGCAGCACACAGAGACCCTTCCAGAAGGGAAGAGAGGTTTAGCAAAGGCTTGTGGTTCAGATAGCCATACTCCCTCCCTCTGAGTGCACGGCCTTTACATTCTCTGAGCTTGTTGCACACCTGAAAGAAGACAGGCCTGGCTTCTTCCCATGGCAGGTTCCTCCTAGATTCTCTTTTTATAGACTTTTTATAGACTTTTTATATAGACTTTAGAATGAACAGGTGACAACAACTGTCAATAGTGAGACACAGGTAAACCATGAACATTTAGAGAACCCTTAGAATAAATTTGGGCCCCAAAGACTATGTGCCTGTTAAAGTTCATCCCTGCCTCATCTCACCAGCTGTCCTTTAAGCCTAGTTAAGGAAGGGCTTCCTACTTGGCTTTGTTTGTGGCAAGTGCAGCTTTGCCTGGGTTAACTGGCTGGATGAGATCCTGTTGAAAGACTAGCTAGGTGAGTTGCTTCAAAGCAGCCCTGCCTCCCTCCCCACACAGGTGAGCAGATGGGTCAGAGCAACAACCCAAGGCCATTCTCCAGTTGTACACAGCACAGTCCTAAAAGCATAAGAAAGAACAACTTAGACCCTTGCCTTTGCTAGTCTGTCATGGAAGACAGTCATGGAAATACATAAAACCCATGAAGAGAATGTTAAACAAGGGACTGAGGAAATGGAGTGGTGGGTACGGTGCCTGCTGTGCAAACAGAGGCCCTGAGTTCAGAGCCAGGTATAGCAAACCTGTGTGATCCTAGTGCCTGAGGGGCAGGGGGAAGATGAACAGATCTGGGGTTCAGTGACCTGCTAGTCTAGCCTAAGCAGGTGAGCTCTAAGTTCAGGGAGAGACTCTGTCTCAAAAAATAAATAAATGAGGTAAAGAGCAATAAAGACACTGATGTCAACCCCTGGCCTTTGCATGCGCAGGCACCACACATGTGCACCACACACACTCACATAGACACGTGTAAAAACTTTAAAAATGGAAGCCAAAAAAATATATAGAACCCCCTTCCCTTCTAAAGGATAAAATGCAGGCAGCCAGAAGTTGCCCACCCAGCCACAAGGGCAAGGCCTACAACTGAAAGCTGGCCCTGGGACTGACTAGCTGCGAATCCTCACAGGGTCCTGGTTTCTCCTAAATGGTCTGCGAGGGCTCAGTGCCAATCTTGATATTCTTTCCCATGTCTATTATCCTCAGAGGTTGTGTTCCAGTCTACATCTGAGAAAGGCTGAACCCTCACGTCCAGCAGACTGAGACTTCTTGAGAACACAACATGTCCTTAGGGAAGACAAAGGCTCCAGTATGCTACCATGTATGCTGTTTTCACAACTGCATTTGGACCTCAAGTCTGTGTCCGTGACACTACGTTGACACAAGTCACTAATCTGTGTGTGATGCTGAGTTGACAGTAGTCACTATTATTATTATTATTCCACAGAGAAATAGGCAGTAAACTTCCCATTTTATCATTTATTCAGAAGCCTGGCAATTCATTTTGTCTGCTGATTAATTTGACTTGATTGGTCTCTCTTGGCAATTATTCTGTAGCAGTCTTAAAATTTCCTTTTCTCAGGCTGTGGGACACAGAATCAAAGTCACTAATGTCACTAGAAATGGGCTGTTAGACTCTACCTGTTTTTGTTTCTCTCTGGACATGTGACTGTAGCCTTGTGCACCTACCTGGGTTCTTAGATCCCACCCTTCACAACCCAGAATAGCTGTAAAGAGAGAGAGAGAGAGGCCGTCTGGGAAGCTCTGCGTGCTCCTGGAGAATATTCTCCCGGCTTCCTGGGGTAGCACAGTCCAGAGGGCAGAGAGGGGTTGGCAGCCTGACCTGACACTAACTGCCCCCTTTGAGGCTGGTGACTTTCTCACCACTCAGAGGAAAGTGATGACAGCCTGGCCTGCTGGCCCTGTAGGGATGTTGCAAGCCTAGTGAGTTAGACATGAAAGTGTTCCAGCTCCTGAGGAGGAAGCAGCAGTGACTGCTATGGGAAATAGCCTGAGGCTGCAGGAGCCCAGGGTCCTGTCATTTTCTGCAAGCTCCATTTGACCCTCCAGAAGCTAATTACCTACAATGTGACTCAACGTTTTCATCTGTCAGATGGGGATAATCCTTGACTTCTAATGTTGAAGTGTGTGAACATCAGATGGTGACAGGAGTTTGCTCTACAAAGGTTAAATGCCTATAAAACCTTCACAGAGCCTCTGTACCTCCTTTTGTGACTTTGCCATAATCCTTGCCCGTTTCCAAGTTACTAATAAAGAGGAAATCATTCCATGGGCTACAATACCTGGCTTTGAACATCACAAAACAAACAAACAAACAAACAAAAAACCAACCAAACCAAAAAAAAAAAAAAAAGGACCAAATCCAGAACTGAAACAATGGTTTGGTTCTGAAAGCACATTCGGCTTAACATTCACTTTAGAAAAACAGTAGGCATTTAATGCCTCCAAACTAAGGTTTTATTATATAAATTTACCTAAGTATTCCCACTAAGAAAGCAAACAGCTCTTTCCCACCCACACTTTTCTTCAATAGATCAAGAGGAACTAGAAAAACTAGGTTTGTTTCTCCTCCTCCTGACAGTCCGCCAAGACTTCCTGCCATGCTGGGCAGAGCCAGAGCCTGCTGGAACCCTAAGTGACAGTATTTGCTGTGGACTACACTGTGCAGGAATTGAAGGACAATGGGGCTGGTGACAGGGCACACCCTCCAAGTCAATGTCTCTGAGATAGGGTCTCACTGTGTCTTTTAGGGTGGCTTTAACTTGTGGTCCTGCAGCCCATGAGTGCCGTGTTTCTATTTTGGTTAGCTGCAGGCTTCAGATATGTTTGGGACAGACTTGTAAGTCAACCGTTCTACAGTTTCTGTTTATTTCACATTAAAAACTAAACAACAGATAATAAAAAACAGGCTGGTGTTCTATTTCATAACTTTGCTGAACATACACAATGCAAAAATGCAGAGCCAAATAAGAGACACCCCATACAATGCAACTGGCTCACTTCCATTTTTCCTATAGCAAATATTTATGGCTGGTCACAAGGAATATCAGTCAAAAATGCCAGATAAGATCTTTGCCCTTGGGCAGCTTGAAGTCTACTCAAGGATGCAAGCAATAAGCAGACATCTATATTTCACAGTTCCTTACGCCCTGGACCTCATCCTTGAGGAAGAGCAGGGTGCTCTTGTCCTATGGCCCCACAGCACATTCCCATGTGACTGCTCCCAGTCTGTACAGACCCCACTGCAACTCTCACCTTTCTGCAGGAAGTCCTACTCATCAAATGTTCATGCTCTTCTCAAATACACGCACGCACGCGCACACACACACACACCCCACGGGGGGATAGAGAGGGAGAGAGAGGGAGAAGGAAGGAGGGAGAGAGAGAGAGAGAGAGAGAGAGAGAGAGAGAGAGAGGGAGAGGGAGAGGGAGAGAGAGAGAGAGTGAGAGAGAGAGGGAGAGAGAGAGTGAGAGAGAGAGAGAGAGAGAGAGAGAGAGAGAGAGAGAGAACGCACAGTTGCTATTGTAACAGAAGCTTGAAGTGCCGTGAGAAATAGAGCAGGGAAAGAGCACGGTTGGTGGTATTTGGGTTGGGCCTTATAAATACAGAGCCTTGGATGTGAGGTGTGAGATGGGCACAACAGAGAAAGGGAAAATGCTGAGAATAATATCGGGGAGAACAACGCACAGGGGAGTGATCAGGACAGGTGGCTTTGTGTTCTTCCTGTCTTTACCTAATTTTTCAGGAGCTTCCTAATGTTTGGCTTATGGCCACTTTCCTCATGCTAAATTAGATACTTCCTTCTTAGAAATGCACAGGAGGGCTTCCCCACTGAAATTGAACAGAAAAAAAAGAAGACGTCACATTTCTCACATGCCTCTTGGAGTGAATGCAGTGTCCCTCTGCTTTTCTGTACTGAACAACTGTGCTCACCTGTGGTCGTGTTGGGATGCCCTCGGTTCCCTAGGAGATAGGCTTGAGCATGTTGTCATTTGATTAGGGAGCAAGGCAAAGGAAAGACCATGTGTTAGTCTTCTAGAAGTACCTTTTTCTTCCATGGTCTTTCTTCCTCAACACTATTTGGATTATTTAACATAATGACTTGATATAAGTGCCACTTCTCGAATCCTCTCCAACCACAGAGATTCTGCTCCAATCTCTTTTTACCTTGATAGTGCTTTTTGTGAGTTCTCAAATATGACACAAATAACATCCTGGTTAATTCCTAAGACTCTAAGAGGAAAAGTCATTTTCATTCGCTTCTTGTCTCTGAAACCACTCTGCCATGGAGAATTTGCTAGTAAGGCTCAAGGAGGGCACTGACAGGAGAGACTCCAAGACCAGGATTATGGCTATTTCTGTAGCACAAGGGAAGACTCATGAAACAATGTCCAGCAAAGTTCTAGAAGCTAGAGGACCCAGGGAAAAATTTAAAGCCTACTAGCTTCTGTTAGGATTATTTTGATCTAGTTATTTCTAGGTCTCTGCTTCTTTGCCAGTAAGGTAGTGGTTGTGACCTCTCCTTACCTTCAGATGCCATCAATGAAGAGTGACTAAGACCAACAGAGACTAGGGAGCAATGGTGAAGGGGCCAATGAGTAAATACAATTTACTCCAAGAAGCAAACTACAGGCCAACTACAGGAGTAAGCATAAGCTCAGAATGACACACTGTCTCCTGTGTTCCCCGCCTGGCTTTTAAACTCAATTACTAAGCATCTGAGAACCATATGCTTGTAGGATGTAGACACAAGGTGTCTATAGGTTTAAAAGCTATGGGAGAGACCAGGGGGAGGTAAGAGTGACAGGAAAAAGCAATGGAGAAATATAAGTAAACTACCACTAACTAATAGGAGGGAAATACAATGTTTCCTAGTTTCAGGCACTCTGAGCTGAAGTTAAATATTATTTTCTTAGATTATTTTTTATTTATTATTTTATGCGTGTGTGTGCATGCATGTGTGTCCACAGAGGCCACATGATGGCATCAGATCCCCCGAAGCTGTAATTATACATGGTTATGTGGTACCATGTGGATGCTGGGAACTGAACTCAAGTCTTCTACAAAAGTGCTCTTAACTGCTGAGTCTTCTCTCCAGCCCTTAAAATATTAGTATTTTTAAACATCCTAGTTGCCCAGAAATGCTTAAAATAGTGAAAGAGCACAAAAAAGTTACAACTCAGCTCATCCACTCCAAGAAAGTGTCTGAAAAACAGTCAGGTTACACACTGTGATTTATAACTAGGATATTGGTCCAAAAAACACTTCTTATAAGCAGGCAGAAACTTTTAGAAATGACAATTATAAAGGTGAAAGAACTCAAGAAAATAGAATCTTCCAGTCACAACGATCCTGATCGTCAATGGTCAAACCAGTCGATGTGTCCTTCAGAATATTGTAAAAATTGAGTATAGTTCATTTCAACTCATTCGGCACACTTTGGGAAGATCAGACACTGACATGAAGGACATGAAGGTCTATTACTAAACTTGATTATATTAAATTTCTTTTAATAACCATATTTGTACTTAGATAGAAAAGCCACTGCACCGGGGGAGACATAGGTCTTTTTCTTTTCATCTTTTCCGCTTCACATTCTTCCACCATGTAGTTCTTCCAGGTGATGAGGTAAAGTCATTTGAAATGTGTGCTGCTCACTGCTGAGGTGACAACTTCAGGTCTCCACACCTGACTGACTGACACTAGGAAATGAAGGGTTGTCATTCACTTCCCATCAGGCCGTGGAGTTCCCTGCTCAGCTGAAGGGGAGATAGCCTAAGCTGTTCTTGGGAACCTTTGTCACTTGGGATTCCCATGCCACCAATCCACTCCCCTGTGCCAAACATGCTTCTGACCACCCAGATGAGTTGAGAATCGTCTGAGGAAGGATGGGCCAGGCAGCACCAGAAAACTGCTTCTAACGACACCTAATTCAAAGTAAGGGAATCCTTTTAGCCTTCAAGGTTATTAGAAGAAAATTAAACAAAAACTCTGATGCCAAACATGTGAGTCATTTCTCCACATGTGACAACCTGAACAACCTCATCTGAGTCAGAGAAGGAATCCTTTGGATGACTTGGGATCAAAATGTTTCTGAAAACAGAAAACCCTACATTCTCTAAGGGGTAGATCACTGTCTGAAGAAAATTTTGCTCAACTTAAAACCATGCCAACTTAAACACAGTAAAACCTGATGCTTACGAGAAGCCATCCACCTATTTCTCGATTATAGGTACATGGAAAAGCTATTATGGGGATAATCAGCTCGACAATAAAATGGAATAGTCACACATAATGACAAAAACAGACACAAGTCATAAATTGCTGTTCCCCTTCAGAATCCACACAGAACATTCTTTTGTGCGAAGATCTAACTTTCTCCTTGAATAAACAGTGCGTTAGTCTCGTCTGAGCCCTATAAAAATAATGCCTGCAAAACAAACACAAACAAATGCTATTTCCTAAACAAAAGGCAGCTGGGCTGCCCTGTGTGCTGTACGGCCACAGCAGATGACGTAGGCACTGGAGCAGGGCCTGTCGGAGAAGCTCTGAGATAGGAAAGTCCAGGTTCACTGATCACTGCAATGGCTCAGATCTGGTTTCCTGGGACAAAGGGACAGCAGAGGGGAAATGGCTCAATGGTTCACTGCTGCCCAAAGTAAGGAGCAAAGAAGTGGGAGAAAACATCACCTGAGGTCTTAGCTGGGCTCTGTGGAAGTCATTCAAGGCCAGCCTCATTCTCCACCTGCCCCTATAGATGTATAGAGTTGCTAAAACTCTTGACAACTCAAACTGAAAGTAGCAAGCAGGACCTGTTTGGTTTGTTTTCTCAGCATCTCACTCAGTAGCCTCAAGATTCTCCTGCCTTAGCCTACTGAGTGCTAGGCTTTGAGGGCGTGTCACCACTCCTGGCTATGGTATTTTCTCTTGTTTACTCTTTATCCTAAAATTCAGGGGAATATCTGTCATAAACTTAGAGTTGATGATCGTATGTACAAGTGTCAGTCAGTGAGGGAGGGGTTTCGTGAAGGAGCTCCTTCCTGCCAGCTGGTGGCTGAGGGATAGTCACTTTCTTTTGGGGACATGTCTGCTGGTAGGTTGCCCATGCCACAGTGGATGAACCCACACCCATGCAAATATAAGCAATACTAATTGAACTCAGAGTTTATTCATAACCAAAAAAGAATGAAGAGGGGGACTGAAAAGCTGGGAGGGAGTCAAAGTGTGGACCACTAAGGGGAGTTGGGAAGGTGAAGTGGTGGATGAATATGATCAAAATACACTGGAGCAATGTATGGCACTTTCAAAATTAAAGAGTGACCCTGGAAAAATAAAACTCCTATAGTTGCCTGCTGAGCTTCAGTCCCTTCACTGATAACTGGGACTAACAATGCCAAACTTAACTAACTGGGTTACCTACACAGCCAAATGTCACCAGACCAGAGCCACATTTGTAAGCACTAAGCCCTGACTGCCAAGAGAAAGGGTGACCACAGGTATCAATACTACCAAAGCCCTGCAGGTGAGAGGACAATGGGAGACAGGACAGTAACATACTGAGCAGCTGAAAGAGCCATGTCTTTGTCTAGTAACAAGTTTCTAGTGGGAAGCCAGGCTAGCAGTTGTTACTGTTTTATACTCTCTAAAGTGCCTGAAAAAGGACCTGAGACACACAAGGGAAGATATGGGGGAGGGGTATGTGAGCTGGACTTAGATCAAGTCCACCCCTTCCATTTTTTCAGTTATTTGACCTTGGAAATGTTTCCAAACCCTTTAAGCCTCACTTCCTGATTTGCAGGGTAGAGATTAACTCTAACAAGGGCCCATCTGTGGTAGGCCTGACAGCCAGCAGACGTTCAGTAGGCATTTACAAGGAGGAGGGTGCCACGTGGCAGTGCTATGCTCTGCCCTGACCCAGCACCTTTCCCTGTTACTGCTGTTGGCACCAGGAATGTCACAGAACTACCAGTGCTTTGTCCGAGTCAAAACAAACTAACTAACTTCAACACCACAGCAAAGCCAGGTGGCTGACAGTGGTTCCATGAGGAGCAGGGCCACCTTCTGCCCTCTTCCTCCCTGGAACTCTGACTCTCTAAATCCTCTGTCAGGCCAGACTTGACTCCTGTGTCATCTGCACTTCCTTAGACTCCCTCATAAATGCAGAGAAGCAAACAAAACAGCTCAGCAAAACAACACTGAAGGGCTGGTTTCAACCCTCAGAACTACAGGAAGATAGAGAGCATTAGCCCAGCTACACAGCAGCACCAGAGATGGTCTGGTCTGGTCTTCACAGACAGATTCACCCATGTCAAGCATGAGCTTTCCGTCTTGCAGCTAGAGGGACTTAATTTTGTAATAACAAATCCAGGGTTCACCAAAATAAATCAGGAAGCAATTTCCCTCAGCAGCAGCCTACAACTCCAATACTGCTCAACTTACTGAAGACAAGATGAAGTCATGAAATATGCCAACTAAACACACAGTCAACAAAGTTTGCAGTCAACCCCTGGAAAGCCCCTTATGCAAAAGAAATAACAATATAAAGTACGATATCCAGTAAGAAATAATAAAAGCTTTAAGTGGAGTATTTACAACGGAATGTGGCAGGGCACTGGCTGACTAAGTGAAGCACTTAGAAGCTGAGCTGTGCTGCATTATAATGTGTGGGCCGAGGGCAGCATAAGAAAGACTCCAGAAGAGATGGGAACTGTCTTTGAGATCCTGTTCTGACTTTACCAGCTTCCAAGTTGTACTCTGAAAAACTCTTTCTTCTTCCCCTTTCTCTTATTCTGAAAGCAACATTTCTCTGTGCTGACCCACAAGGTGAGCACTTTCACTGACCAAGTAACAGCACAGCCTCAGACACTACTCTGAGGGAAGACTGTCCTCCCTGGTGACACTCAGGAAAAAGATACCTCATTCCCTGCCCCACACGCCTTATGACCAGGAACACGAACAAGACAGAAAAACAATTCAACTGCACCTTCCTGCCTGCTCTATAGCATGGTGGGGTAGAAGGGTAGGGATAGGATGCCCTGCCAGAGCCACTTTTCCTCTCAGCAGCCCATGGTGGAGGATCACCTGTGCCTCATAGGAGTCAGGCCCATAGGAAGGAGTAGCAAGTATCCACAAGTGCTTCCTCAGGTCTCTCTCATGAAGGACAGGGCAATGTCTGCATGAACAGATGGTGGAGCAAGGAGGAACAGGAAATAGTCAAGCTCTCCAGGAACAAGATGGACTCTCAGACAATTTGTATACGTTATGGAATAGCAGCTGCACTCAGCTACCTCCACTGCCCTTAGCTTCACACACGGAACTAGCTGCTGGATACCAACAGTAGACCATCGAAACACCCACCAAGCAAGATGCCTGGGAACCAAGAGGTCAACTGGGTTGCAAGACTTGGGAAAACAGCCCCATTGTCCTCCCACAGCTGGCTTCACATGGCTTGCAAGGCCACTACGTGACTTGAGCTCTTTTGGTTCAGACTTTCCACCAAGTTGTGGAAATTAATATATCTTAGGGAGAAGGCACAGTCCAATTTCATACTGTTTGGTTTGGGGATCTTACTTTATACTAAGGATGGTATGAGCCATACCCCAACCCCTCAATTTCAGGTTCATAAAACTCTAACTCATTCTGTTGGTGTTGGGAAGGATACACAAAACCCAGAGTCAGGAGATGACTATAGTGACCAGGCAAGCCACAGAGCTGGGATAGGGAATGAAACATGACAGAACACGCTCCCTGGCCCTGCCTGGCAGACCTCCACAGTAGAGGGAAGACAAACCATTGCAGCAAGGAACCTGAGGTTGTGATTGCAGCTTCTCCAGGCAAGCTATGCGATAGTGAAACTCCAGTGGCACAGAGGATTCTTGAGGCTAATCGTGTGATGTCATCAATATTCCCTTACCTTGGCAGCAGAATTTGACACTCCGTGGGTAACATTTCTAATGAGGCCTCCGACATTTCCATACTTGATCAGTCCAGTGACCCCTTCAGATACATCGTTCAAAAGGCCCATGGGATTGCCGAGGAAGTCTACTGATCCTAGGATCCGAGCTGCCTGGCTGAGGAGCTCCTGTGGGATGGAAAAGGGGAGGAAAACCACGTCAGTGCCAGTGTCCCCAAGAAAAGGTTAGGCATCTATCTCACCCTCCAGTACTGTCAACAATGACACTTTCAGTCTCTGTCACCCACCAATGACCTCCTGTGCTCTCCTGGATGCCCGTAAACTTCACCCAACACACACACTAGGGACTGGGTCCAATACACTGACAAACATGAGTCAAGGACAGTTAGGAGAATAAAAGCAGCTGTGAGACTGGAAAGATTCGATGGGGATTTTTAATGAACATGCATCATACTCCCCTTCCCATGATCTCTGCTAGGAGAAATCAGGCAAGAGGAAGTGGGGAGCAAGCTCTGGATCTATACTTAGCTGGAGCACGTGAGGAAAGAGGGTTGAGGCTTGGCAAGCAAATTCTCGCCAGGCCTTGGCTGCCTGATCCCTGGTTCCAGGAGTACCTGCTCAGGAACCTGAGAGGCAGGTGGGGAAATATCTCATTAGAAAATGAGAAAGGCAAAAAAAAGAAGCAAGATGGGGTAAGCTTTGACTGTGGAAACTAACAAAGTCTGTATGATCTGATGATCTACCAAAGGCTCTATATTTGGGGCTGTGCAGTCTAGCTTAAAAATACAAAATGGAAAATGTCTAATTTGGTTAAAAAAAAAAAACAAGTTCAACTCAAGGTCAAGGTCTCAGAGGCATTAAACAGTGGTGTGGTTGTTGAAAGTAGGCCATGCCTGGCACATAAAGAGTTCACAGTACTCTGTGTTGTCACTGAAACATCAGCTAAACCACAAAGAGCTATGACTAACCTAGGGAAGCCCCCGGGATGGGCTCTGAGGAACAAGACAAATAGCTCTTAAGTCAATCTTCACATTCTCATTATGTGAGTGCGTGTGTGTGTGTGTGTGTGTGTGTGTGTGTGTGTGTGTGTATGAGAGAGAGAGAGAAAGAGAGAGAGAGAGAGAGACAGAGACAGAGACAGAGACAGAGACAGAGACAGAGAAAGACCTGACCCTCAAGACATATGACAAAGTAGTGATATCTAAGGAACAGATTCCCGATACCTAAAACAAAGCTGCTTGGTGCTGACTGCCTCCACCCTGTCCTTCCCCACCCTTCCTGCCTGCTCACACACCTCTTGAAAGTGCTTGATGATGTCATTGATGATGAACTCCTTGGTCTCATAGGGGTGCACCCGAGTGAAGGGGTCCAGATTGATCACAGCATCTTCAAAACGAATCAGTGGGAATCCCAGGGTGCTTTTCAGGGCCTAGGTAGGGAAGAAAGGAAATGACAGACTTCAACCTCAGGATGGTTTTCTGGGGTGCTATAATTCTAGAATCCATGAAAATCTATGAACTAAGAATTACCATTTAGATATAAGGATTTCTCCTATAATTACAAAAGTAAAATATGACAGAAAAAATATATAAATTTGTATTACCCAAAGTCATACATATCTCAGTCAGCATTATAGCAGCAAACATTACCAGGAACACAGTAGAATTCCTTCTGGTCTGTTTGGAACCTGTGTTCGCATACCCTCCTTTCTGACTAATGCACACTGCACAGGACAGTGCAGCCATCACACACAACACTCAGTTTGTTTTCTTTTATCTTATTGCTTCTCCCTCTTATTGTCACTTGCATGTTTCTGTATGTGTGGTGTGTATGTGTGTGTGGGGTGGAGAGGGTTATGGGCATAATCATGTGCGTGCATGTGAAAGTGCGTATGTGTTGAAATGTAAAGCTGATATGAGTCTTCCTTGACTGATTTCCAGCTCGTTCTTTGAAGCAGAGTATTGTCATTAAACTCAGAGCTCCCAGACAGCCAGTCTTACTAGACAGCTTGCTCCGGGCATGTCCTCTCGGCTTTCCAAGACTGGAACTGCACACAGGACAGCATACCCATTCAGATTTTATGTGATGTCCTGGGATCCTG